>NC_138026.1:76273412-76955912 GCF_964106645.2 Podarcis pityusensis | reverse complement strand
TGAGCCAGATATCCTGGAGAGTGAAGTCAAATGGGCCTTAGAAAGCACTGCAAATAACAAGGCCAGTGGAAGTGATGGTATTCCAGCTGAACTATTTAAAATTTTAAAAGATGATGCTGTGAAGGTGCTACACTCAATATGCCAGCAAGTTTGGAAAACTCAGCAGTGGCCAGAGGATTGGAGAAGATCAGTCTACATCCCAATCCCAAAGGAGGGCAGTGCCAAAGAATGCTCCAACTACTGCACAATTGCACTCATTTCACACGCTAGCAAGGTTATGCTTAAAATTCTACAAGGAAGGCTCAAGCAGTATGTGGACCAAGAACTCCCAGAAGTGCAAGCAGGATTTAGAAGAGGCAGAGGAACCAGAGACCAAATTGCAAACATGCGCTGGATTATGGAGAAAGCTAGAGAGTTCCAGAAATACATCTACTTCTGCTACATTGACTATGCAAAAGCCTTTGACTGTGTCGACCACAGCAAACTATGGCAAGTTCTTAAAGAAATGGGAGTGCCTGATCACCTCATCTGTCTCCTGAGAAATCTCTATGTGGGACAAGAAGCTACAGTTAGAACTGGATATGGAACAACTGATTGGTTCAAAATTGGGAAAGGAGTATGGCAAGGCTGTATATTGTCCCCCTGCTTATTTAACTTATATGCAGAATTCATCATGCGAAAGGCTGGGCTGGATAAATCCCAAGACGGAATTAAGATCGCTGGAAGAGATATCAACAACCTCAGATATGCAGATGACACAACCTTGATGGCAGAAAGTGAGGAGGAATTAAAGAACCTTTTAATGAGGGTGAAAGAGAAGAGTGCAAAATATAGTCTTAGCTCAACATAAAAAAAACGAAGATCATGGCCACTGGGCCCATCACCTCCTGGCAAATAGAAGGGGAAGAAATGGAGGCAGTGAGAGATTTTACTTTCTTGGGCTCCATGATCACTGCAGATGGTGACAGCAGTCACGAAATTAAAAGATGCCTGCTCCTTGGGAGAAAGGCGATGGCAAACCTAGACAGCATCTTAAAAAGCAGAGACATCACCTTGCCAACAAAGGTCCGTATAGTTAAAGCTATGGTTTTGCCAGTAGTGATATATGGAAGTGAGAGCTGGACCATAAAGAAGGCTGATCGCCGAATAATTGATGCTTTTGAATTACGGTGCTGGAGGAGACTCTTGAGAGTCCCATGGACTGCAAGAAGATCAAATGCATCCATTCTTAAGGAAATTAGCCCTGAGTGCTCACTGGAAGGACAGATTGTGAAGCTGAGGCTCCAATACTTTGGCCACCTCACGAGAAGAGAAGACTCCCTGGAAAAGACCCTGCTGTTGGGAAAGATTGAGGGCACAAGGAGAAGGGGACGACAGAGGGCAAGATGGTTGGACAGTGTTAGAAGCTACCAACATGAGTCTGACCAAACTGTAGGAGGTAGTGGAAGACAGGAGTCCCTGGAGTGCTCTAGTCCATGGGGTCACGAAGAGTCGGACACGACTAAATGACTAAACAACAACAACAAAGAACTTAAAAGTGAAATGTTACCTGGTAACTGAAGTAGGTAGTTGTATGGCTCCAACAGAATTCTCTTAGATGACTCTTCTACTTGTTCCATTTTAAAAAAAATTCTGGAGTAGTTCAATCTGTTTAAGAAAAGCCCTTATTAATGACCAGGGGTCTGAAAATTAGGTCCTACTAACCACCAAGACTATAGTAAGAGTTTACATAGTAATTGTACCCTACCCCTTCCATAGAATTAAGGAGAAGACCTAATAATGTAGATGACATTATTCTCCCATTAGCCTGCATGTCCCTTCCGGAAACTGCCTAATGCAAGTTCATTACAGCCACACCTTTGCCAGGGGGTACACAATCCCGAAATATTTAGTCATGGTTTTCCAAACATCCATAAAAAACTGTACAGTTAAAATACTCCTTGTGCCAATTCTCTTACCTCCCTTGCTTTAGGCAGGCTTTCTGTTCTTTGCACCCACCCTGACAAAGGTCTTAATTTGTGCCAAAGCAGAATCCAGAAAGCATAATCAGGGCTTAAAAGGCTAGGAAATAGCCCTTCCTTCTCTCACAGAAACACAGTCCAGATTTTCCTTCACTCCCTGCAGCAGCTTCCTCTGCTTCCCAGTCATCATTTCTTAAAATATAGAAACCTCACACTGCGGAATATGGCAAGGAGAAAACAGAACACGGATGCTAATTCAATACAAGCAGTGGGCCAATATACAGGATGTACAAGTGAAAAATCTAAGCAGGTAGTCACTGCAGGCTTTACTCTAAAATACTCCTTAAGTATTTTTTACATGTCATTCCAAGTAGTACGTAGAATTTAGTGCAAAGTACCCAAGATTAGTAGTATGTCACTTTAAGTAGGAAGCATCACTAAAAGAATTTCTTGAACACACACTTATTTATACACAACTAACAAAAATGATATTAAATGATATTAAAATTTCAAAGTACAGTGGTACCTCGGGTTACATACGCTTCAGGTTACATACGCTTCAGGTTACAGACTCCGCTAACCCAGAAATAGTGCTTCAGGTTAAGAACTTTGCTTCAGGTTAAGAACAGAAATCGGGCTCGGGCGGCGCGGCAGCAGCAGGAGGCCCCATTAGCTAAAGTGTGCTTCAGGTTAAGAACAGTTTCAGGTTAAGTACGGACCTCCGGAACGAATTAAGTACTTAACCCAAGGTACCACTGTAACATTGTCATATCATTTTAAAATCTACTGTTGTGAGTTTTGGGGGGGGGTGTGCCTTGGCTCCCCTTCCAATTTCTGGGTGCCATATGCTGGATTTAGCATATTGATATACAAAACATGAGCCAGTCTGGTAATGACCCACTAAAATATAGTAGGTGGGGGAGTGGCTCTGTGCCAGAGGGCAAATGGGAGGGCCCCCTCCCTCAACTCAGAATTAGTTAGAAGGGGAGCGGTTGAGTTTAGGATTGCAGCAGTGGTGATGTGAGCTAGTTGGGAAGGGTTGCAATCTGCTAAACATAGCAAACTGTACAAAGTGACAGAGGGCCATGGCTGATTTCTGCTGGCATTCAAGACTGTGGCCATGGGAGAAGAAAAAACCTCTTTGAGTGTAATGTTGCGAGCCCCTCCATCATCTCAGGTTGTATATATGTGTAAATAAACTATGTGTCATACACCAGGGGTAGGCAACCTAAGGGCCGTGGGCTGGATGCGGCCCAATCACCGTCTCAATCCGGCCCGCCGACAGTCCGGGAATCAGTGTGTTTTTACATGAGTGGAATGTGTCCTTTTATTTAAAATGCATCTCTGGGTTATTTGTGGGACATAGGAATTCGTTCATTCCCCCCCCCCCCCAAAATACAGTATAGTCTGGCCCACCATATGGTCTGAGGGACGGTGGACCAGCCCATGGCTGAAAAAGGTTGCTGACCCCTGTCATACACCTACTGCTGTGCCTCGTTTCTAAAAGAAACACAAGCCCTGGGTAAGCACCTGGACCCCTGGTATCTTGCACTGCTTGGAGATCGGGGTGGTGTGTAACACTACATTCTTAGTTGTCCTATACAGTGGTGCCCCGCAAGACGAATGCCTCGCAAGATGAAAAACTCGCCAGACGAAAGGGTTTTTCGTTTTTTGAGGTGCTTCGCAAGACCAATTTCCCTATGGGCTTGCTTCGCAAGACGAAAACGTCTTGCAAGTTTGTTTCCTTTTTCGTTAAACCGTTAATACCCAGGGTGCATTGCTTGAAGAGGTGCAGTTGTGACTTGACTTCGAGGAGCAACTCATAGCACGCGGTGTGGTAGCCTTTTTTGAGGTTTTTGAAGACTTTGGTGATTTTTGAAGCTTTTCCAAAACTTCTTTTGCAGCCATTTGGTAAGTTAAACTTTTAAAACTTTTTTTGGGGTTTTTGGATTTTGGGTTGGGGTGTTTGGAATTCAAGGACTTGGTGTTGGGGAGGGGTTTGCAAGAATCTGGAAGCTTGTGTGTTTTTTTTCTGCATTTTTATGATTTTTTGTGACCATTGGGCCACTCTGCTGTTTTTTAAAAAAAAATTCTGGATTTGAATTTCTGTGTGGTGGGTGGCTGGGGGAACAGTTGGGGAGGGGTTTGCAAGAATCTGGAAGCTTGTGTGGTTTTTTTCTGCATTTTTATGATTTTCTGTGACCATTGGGCCACTCTGCTGTTTTTTTAAAAAAAAAATCTGGGTTTGAATTTCTGTGTGGTGGGTGACTGGGGGAACAGTTGGGGAGGGGTTTGCAACAGTTGGGGAGGGGTTTGCAATTTCTGTGTGGTGGGTGGCTGCGGGAATAGTTGAGGTTTTTGAAGACTTTGGTGATTTTTGAAGCTTTTCCAAAGCTTCTTTTAAACTTTTAAAACTTTTTGGGGGGGGTTTGGATTTTGGGTTGGGGTGTTTGGAATTCAAGGACTTGGTTCTGGGTTTGAATTTCTGTGTGGTGGGTGGCTGGGTGCTTTTGAATTTTTTGGATGTGAAGCACTGATTTTTTTTGGGGGGGGGGTTGCGCAGGTAGGAGCTGTGCTGCCATGGGACCCAAGAAGACTGCTGCTGCAGAGGCCGGCGAGGGGAAGGAGGAGAAGGTTACGCTGGAAATGAAGAAGGAGATCATCCGGAAGCACGACGGTGGAATGCGTGTGACAGACCTCGCCAGGGAGTACGGGAGGAATCCATCGACCATCGGGACCATCCTGAAGATGAGGGAGAAGATCCTTGCGACTGATGCAGCCAAGGGAGTCACCAGGATCGTGAAGAACCGCCCAGCTGTTCTGGAGGAGGCGGAGAAGTTGCTGCTCATCTGGTTAGAAGAGAAGCAGCGTGCAGGGGACACAGTGACTGAGACCGTCATTTGTGAGAAGGCCAAGGCCTTGCACGCAGACCTCGTCCGGGAACAGCCAGGAACCTCAGGCGAGCCAGAAGTCTTCAAGGCAAGCAGAGGCTGGTTTGACCGGTTCAAGACAAGATCTGGAATCCACAGCGTGGTCAGGCATGGAGAGGCTGCCAGTTCTGATGTTTCTGCGGCTGAAGACTTTGCAGCGGAGTTCCTGGAGGTTGTGAAGACGGAGGGCTACGTTCCACAGCAGGTCTTCAACTGTGACGAGACCGGGCTGTTTTGGAAGAGGATGCCCAAAAGGACTTTTATCACACAGGAGGAGGCCGGACTGTGTGGCACCAAGTGACTCTGATGCACCAGAGTCAACAGTGGTGCAGGACATTGTTGCCTTGGGGAGGACCATGGGCCTGGAGGTCACAGAGGAGGACATCAGCGAGCTGGTGGAGGAGCACAACCACGAGCTGACCACCCAGGAGCTGGTCGAACTGCAGGCAGAGGCTGTGCAGGAGCAGGCCTCGCTGGAAGAGGAGGAAGCAACTGAGGAATGGCTGTCCTCCAAAGAACTGAGGGACATTTGCCTGAAGTGGAAGGATGTGCAGGCTTTTGCACAGCGGCACCACCCTGACAAGCACGTGGCACATGACCTTGCGAACACTTTTGATACGAGGGTCATGTCGCCTTTCAGGGAGGTGCTGAAAAGGCGGATGAAGCAGCAGACCATGGACAGGTTCTTCAGCAAGAAGCAAAGAGTGGAAGAGGAACCTTCTTCGAGTTGTCCCCCAGAGTCTTAGAAAATGTACTGTACACTTTGTTGATTTTTAAATGTTTTTCTGTCATGTTTAGAAACTTAATTTATTGTTCCTTCAATTTCTGAAATGCTCTTTACAGTATGTGTGACTTTAAAGAGCACTTAATAAACTCTTGTTGTACCAAATTTGGCTTTGTTTGGACTTTTTTTGACCATAGGAACTCATTAATTGAATTTCAATGCATTCCTATGGGATTTCGTGCTTCGCAAGACGAAAAATTTGCTAGACGAAAAAACTCGCGGAACGAATTAATTTTGTCTTGCGAGGCACCACTGTATAGCTTTCCTTATCTAGGTCTTCCTAAATTTAGGAAACCTATAATCTCATGTTTTGTAGGCCTGTTTTTCTGTAGACTTTACTGAAATCTCTTTTCTTCCCTCTCATTTGTAATGTTTCTTGCTGCACTGCAGATGCAACTGCTTCAAACTGAAACAATCTGTCTCGTGCAGTTTAAATACAGACACTACAGTATCATCGTCCCAAATTAATTCTGCAGCCATTGTTGATTAGCATGCAGATAACAAGTTGTGGCCCAACATATAATTTCCTGAAAGCTTCACCAATGTTCTGTCTAACAGAAATAGTGAAACACTTAAGCGGCAAAAAACAAATATACAGTGGTACCTCGGGTTAAGTACTTAATTTGTTCCAGAGGTCTGTTCTTAACCTGAAACTGTTCTTAACCTGAAGCACCACTTTAGCTAATGGGGCCTCCGACTGCCACCGTGCTGCAGGAGCACGATTCTTAACCCCAGGTACTATTTCTAGGTTAGCGGAGCCTGTAACCTGAAGCGTCTGTAACCCGAGGTATCACTGTAAAATCATTATCTATCATTGTATGATAAATGTAACTTTGCACTTTCCAGTTTAAAATCCACAAAGCACCTTCACAGACTTTGTGTGGAAAGTGCAAAGTTACAGAAGACTAATACTGATGTATATTCTACATAGCAAAGCCCAAATGAAGTTTTATATATCAATTATTATTAATTACCCACCCTTCACCCTAAGATCCCAGGATGGGTAACAAGTACAACAATTAAACACGGTTTTAAAGAGAGTTTAAAACAGCTTTCAATCACAAAAATAAGGTGGGTCCTATAAATATAGATCTCAAGTGTCAAAAGCCAGGGTAAAGAGGTTCATATTCAGCATTTGGTGAAAGCTGTATGATAAAAAATGCCAGATACACATCTGTGGGGAGTTCCACAAGTTTGCAGCTACCACACAGAATGCCCTCTCCTGGGCTACCTGTCCCCAAACTTCTGAATGCTGTGAAAAAATGAAGAGGGTTTCTACTGCCAATTTTAATACTCTCCTTCCAGGGGAGTACAATACTGTGCATGACATACCACCAGAATGTTAGCCCTTGGGGTACGTAACACCCATGTTTTCAGGATTCAGTTTCCGTTTACTGGCCCACATCCAGCCCATCACCACCTCCAAGCACTGATCTAACACTTCAACCACCTCTCCTGATTCAGATGGGTAGACAGAGCTGTGTGTCCTGAACATATTGATGACACTTCACTCCAAATCGCCTAATGACAGCTTCCAGGGACTTTTTATACATGTTAAATAGCATGAGGGACAAGAAGGAGCTCTCCAGGACACCACAGGACAACTTCCATGGTGCCAAAGAGTAACCTTCCATGGCTACTTTCTGAACACAGTGGTACCTTGGTTCTCAAACGCCTTGGTACTCGAACAACTTGGAACCCAAACACTGCAAACCCAGAAGTGTTCCGGTTTGCGAACTTTTTTTGGAAGCTGAACGTGCTCTGTTTTGAGTGTTATGCTGCTTCTGATTTGAGTGTTATGCTGAGGTCTGTCTGTTTTTGCTATTTATTTTGCGTTTTTGTTTTTGCGGCTCTTTTTGTTTTGTTTTTGTGACTGTGTGGAACCCAGTTCAGCTACTGATTGATTGTGTGACTGCAGTACATTGTTTATTGCTTTCATTTTATAGATCAATGCTCTCATTAGATAGTAAAATTCATGTTAAATTGCTGTTTTAGGGGTTGTTTTTAAAAGTCTGGAAGGGATTAATCCATTTTGCATTACTTTCTATGGGAAAGTGTGCTTTGGTTTTGGAGTGGACTTCTGGAACGGATTAAGTTTGAGAAACAAGGTACCACTGTACAGCCCTAGAGGTAGGAGTGAAAACAGTGAAGCACTGAGGGGCTTGAGAATTATAACTGTGATCAACAGTATTGAAATGAAAGTCTCCAAGAGGCATCCCTTGATCTCCCTCCCTACAAATGTCATGAACCAGGGTGTGACTTAGGACACTTTCAGTGCCATGATCAGACCTGAAACCAGACTGGAACGGAGCCAAGTAATCAGCTTCCTCCAAGCATGCCTTAATATGTCAATAAAATTTTAATTGTGTTTCAATGCTGACCTAGATTTTCAGAGAAGGGTTTAAACATCTTTGGTAATGATGTTCATTTTGTAATGAACATGCCACTGTTTAATAGTTTGAATTGGCAGGCCACTTAATGCCTAAATCATGTTGGGCCAGCATCCTAATAATGACCTCATTTTTAAATCCGAAATCTTTCAGTAAGAAGAAGTTCACAATCCTTATTTCATTTATTATATTTGCTACGGTTATATTAATAAAGGAGAAAAGCGCATATATATGCATATATGTCTCCATTATTGAATTGTAACAGGTGCCCAGAGCAACATATATGTACACATTTCAATGGTTGCCATTATAACTTAGATTATTCCATAAACGGCCAGCTAAAGCGTCAAGAGTCAAGACCATACCACATGACATTTTTACATTGAAGCTGCTACGTATTATTCTTCACACCTAATCAATTTAGCAATTTTCTGTTATTTTGCTGCAGTAACAAAGAAAAGACTGTGCAGAATATATGAGATTGCTAACTTGTCCTCTTATGGAAACATTTTTGTAGTGCACCTACATAAAGTAGCACTAATATTTAGGTAATTGATTTTGTTCTGTTCAAGGCAGCTATTTCAGCCCTCCTTTGTTCAGAAATAATTAACATATGCTTTTAAATAGTAGAAACTATTAGGGTTCCATCTTTTGCTTACATGGTTAACAAATAAACTGAGTTTTATATCAAAACGTAGCCACGCGTTACATTACAGTATTGTACATTACACATAGTGAAAAAACATAAATCACTTATTTCAGGAAAAACAGAGCAGCCCTCCCTCATATCTTTGAACACGTCAACTTCTCCAAAGCAGGCACTTCTAAATGCCGCCCTACAACAAGCACCCCTACAGCCAAGTGATAATACACACAATAGTTTAAACAAAAGCTTGAGTTCCTATTTTACCCTGTGTCAAAAGTTCAAGAGGTCTTACCAAGAACACTGCAAGACGAACAAAACTAAACTTCAAAGCAAATAGCAACGTAAAGTCACCTGTACCCGTCTCCTGCCCTCTCAATCAGCACCCAGGAGGCACTTACCACGGAGAGTGACAGGTAACCCGCTTCAGAGCCTCCCTCAAGCGCGAACACCGATAGAGAAAAAGGCCGAGGAGGAAAAGGCCAGCTCTGAGGCGGGTAGCTCCTGCTTCTCCCGCCACCGCCAAGGCGCAGCTGCTCGTCCTCCCCGGCGGCCTCCGCTTTATAGCAGCCGGGGAGGGAGGAGCCTCGCGTGAGGAGCGAGCGGGGCGGGGGCCGGAGACAGGAAGAGCCGGGAAACCCGACACCCCTTTTCTGCCGCCCAGGGGGGAGGAGGCGGAGGCAAGCCCCCCCCCGCCCGTTAAGCAGCGCCGCCTCTCACCTTCCGAGGTCTCCGCCGCTTCTCCGCCAGCCCGGAGCGAGCCCCTTCTCTCCGCCCGTCTCAGCCCAGTGTGGCGGTGGGCACAGAGCCCCACCCCCTTCCGCCTCAACCGCCACCTTCGCCTGATGGGGGGGAAAATGCGCCACCGGGGCCTGTCGGCGCAGGCGCGAGCTCCTCCTACCCCCGCTTCCATAATCTCCCTTCGGCTCCCTCCACCGCCCCCGCCCCGCTCCATTTTCTCATTTGCCTCGCTGCTTCCCGATGCACTTCGGGAATTGTAGTACAGAGGAGGAGCATGTCCCCTCGCGGGCTGCGGCAAGAGGGGTGGATGGAAAACCACGCTACCCAGAAGCCCGCGCGCCGCCCGAGTCTCCGTTTCCATAGAACTGGCGAGAGAATTACATCAGTGTTTCGGAGAGCGGGGCTAATGGCGCTGAGAAGTAGGCGGGCCTTGCTGGTTTGAAGCCAATGGCGGAGAGGCAAGGCGGGGAGAGGGCGGGCTTGCAGCTGTCACTCACGCTTCGGGTTTTGGGGGAGGGTAGTGAACAGCTTGGAGAGGAGCCGCTGCTGTCGCCGTCGCCACCGGGGTTCGGACGGGTGGGATTGGCCCCCGGTGTCGCCGGGCGGGAGCCCTCGCCTGCCTTCGGAGCCAGGCCAGCGATTGCTCGGTAGAAGCGTGGTATTCGGCCAGGGGATCAGGTCCAGCGTTGGGAGGAGGCTCCATCCTCCTCGCCCCCCCTCTCCGCAGGTTAGGGGGGACCAGCGAGCAAGCGGGCGACAGCCGAGGAACAAAGGTAACGTAGCCCCGGGGAAGATCTCCCTGGCCCCGCAGGCCTCGGGTGGCCGGCGGGGTCGCTCCGTGCAGGCGAGAGCCTTTTGCAGGGGCCATGGGGGGAAAGAGAGAAAGGGGGGAAGGAGCGCTCCTGGTTTGTTGTTTTTCTCCTTGTTGAGGCTGCGGCGGGACTCGCCGATCGCCCCCCTCCCTCCTCTCCCGAATCCGAAATATTTGGGTCCCTCGGAGGACGGAGCCGGGCAAGCGGGGTGGGAGGATACTGGTCCGGGAGCCGCCTTTGGAGGAGGCGAGATGGAGGCAAGGCGTCCCTTGTTTCTCCTTCGCTCACCGTCGCTTTCCTGGATTCCTCGATCGCTGACCAGCTCTGAGCAGGGGAGCTGCGGCTGTTGCCGAAACTCCTGCCGCGGAGTCAGCATTGGGGGGGGGGGCACGGAGAGAGAGAGAGGGACATCGAGACAGGTTGCTGGGAGATCTTTTGGGGAGCCGCTTTTCTTTAAACGGCATGGGGAGGAGCCCCCCCCCATTCCACTCTTCGCTCCTTGTCCAAGTACAATGGAGAAGCCTCCCCTCCCGCAGGGAAGAGAGTGAGAGTGTGTGTGTGTGTCTGCATGGACGAGAAAGCGCCTCTCCGTCCTGGCTGGACACCCCGCAACCTGCCTCTCTCGTCTCCCTTATTCAGCAACACCCCCTCCCCACTTTTTTGTTTGTGGGGGGAGACTGCTAGGGGTGTAGGAGCCGCTCCCAGAGAGCCGAAGGCGAAGGGCTCGTTCCCCCTCAGGCGGTACCCGGAGAGGGGGAGCGGACGTAGAGGAGGAGGGACGGGGACGGAGCGGGGGGGGGGGTTAAGAAGCGGTTGTTGTTGTGGCAAGTTTCTCCTCTGACAGAAATGGCGTCAAAGGCAGCGAGTGAGGGGGAAGCCGAGCCGCCGTGTGTGAGGCTCCGAGAGGAAGCGGGAGCTGGAGCGGCGAGGTCGTGGTTTGTGGCGGTGGAGAAAAGAGGGGCCTGCGTAGAGGGAATAGGAGAGGCAGGGGGTGAGGGAGGGGGGAGTATTGGGGGGGGGGAGAGAAGCTCGTGCAGAAATGCTTCCCTCGCGGACCGCGGAAAAGGGGTGGTGCGGTGGCTTAGTGCTTTGTTTTAAATTTCAGGTCCAGCCTCGGCAGCTCAACCTCTTTCGGGTTTTTCTACTGCAGCCTGAGTTCATCATGAAGGTAAAAGCACTAATGGGGCGGGCGGGGGGGCGGGGGGGTGAGGAACCGGCGGAGGGTTATGTCTGCCTCGGTGCGAGGACTGGAGCCGATTCCAGACCTCGACTGCAGGCTGTTTTCTGCCCTCCGGCTAATGTGTGTTGGTTCGGTTTTGGTAAACCCTCCGTGAACTGTGCTGAGAGCATAATATAAATCTGGTATGCTGGAGTTTTTCTGCAACACCCTTTCCGTGGGGATTGAGGACATGTCTGCCTGGGCCAGCCCTTGGTAGTTTGGTGGAGGAATAGGGGGCATTTGCTCTCCATAGGAAAGTATGAAGTGGGGCGGGAAGCTCCACTAAGCAGTTGTATTTAATCAGTTGGGGTTAAACAATAGATTCAGTTTACTTTTATCGTACGAGCCCCGTTGAATTGATATTTGTGGGCTGCTTGAAGGGGTATGTTTGGGAAGGAATAGCTGCAGCAAAAAAATTGCTGCAAGATGCAGAAAGAAATTTAAAACAGCCTTTCACTGTTGGATGCAGTAAGTGTTTGCATGACATGTGCCCCTTAACTGAAAGGTGCTGACAGCTGGTGGTCAGTGTCTTAAAGAGAATGTGATGGAAAAAATATTAATAATGCGTTCCTTATTTTTAAATCTGTACTGTCCACGAACACAGAACCTGGTGTAGCATATTATCTAAACATCCAGAACAAGCCCCTTATCAAAGGCCAAATCTGGCTTTCAAGGCTTTACAAACCTGTTAGAGGCACTTACTGAATAACTGAAAATGGAATATTGCACAGTACTTGAATAATAAGTACTACCTACCATATCTGTTATTAAATATTGTAAGCTACTTCCTCTGTTGAATAAGGCCTTTCTTGAGGGATGTGGAAAGCTACATCAGCAGTGCTAGAAACACTAACTTAAAATCAAATGTTTCATACAATTTAAATTGGAAATAAGCTCCATGGCTGTCTTCTCTTGATAAAATAGTTGTTTTTCAGAGAATTGGTGAGTTGATTCCAAATCTGTTTTTTTACATTAAGATTTCTTTTGATAATGAAAGTGAAAGAATAGTTTTTTTCATCTAAAGACTATTTGTTTTAAAAATATGCAGCACTCATTCTTCTTTATATATGCAAGTCTTATGTCAGATGAAAGATTCATGATCAGATATTGTGATTATAGCAAGCCATGGAGTTCTGAAGTATGGAACTATGCAGTTCACATGTTGTTGAAAATGTAAGAAATGTAGTGCAGTCTTCACTCTGTAACAACTTAAAACCCTGTCGGTGTTAAATATAAACACTTTCGAAAGTGCTGAGTGCTCTTTTTCAGTTTCTTACGATATGTGTGTAAAATGAAAGTTACAGTGTATTTCATACTTCAGAATGGATATAGTCAGGCATTTAGCATTTTAGTACCATAACATTATAGTTTTGGTCATATCAATCTTGGCACAGCCTGATTCTGTACATGCTTACTCTCTCTGTATTGGCCAATGCTTTTAGCATCTAAAAACTTGTCTGGAATATATATGTTTACTCACTGTGTTTCACTGTGTTCAGCAGAGCTTAATCCCAAATAAATGTTCATAGGATTGGTTTGAAAGAGTTGAAATAAAATAGATCACTCTGTTATAAAGAGGTTCAGATGTTATTTAAAAAAAATCATGACCGGAACCTACTTTTTGGAAAATGCCCACTTTGCTTCCTCCCTGATTCTCATATGAGTTTCTTAAGAGGTTGAAGTAACTTCTGCCCTTTTGTGAAAGTATAGTTTGGCTAAAACAAAAAGCTGCAAACTTTTGCCACTCCATCGAGAGGACTAGCTGCCGTATGGCTTTGGTCGCTGACAGCTGTAGTATAAGAGAGCGAATAGTTTGTTCATTCAGTATGCTGTGGCAGCATTGAATTCTGCATATCCTGCTTCAGACCTCATTCTGTTGCATGTCAGAGCTTTGATTAATAGTTGTGATACATGTGCACAGAAGGAAAAATAAAGAGCTGGCTAGTCAGGAGCTCACCCCGTAGCATGTTTAGCGCTGTGACTCATCTCCTTTTTGCCCTGTACTGTGGAAGAAGTTGCCAGGCTCTGTGGTATATATCCTCTAGTACCTTTTCTTCTGTTTCACTGTGTCATAATTTAACTGTCTGCCTTTTTGCAAATGGCTAGCATATTGTTTAAAATTTCAGCTCTAAACTTTTAGAAAAGAACTCATTGTTTCCCTTTATATCATGTTTAAAGAATGTTTTATAGTATACCTTTACTACTGTAAGGGTAACACTAACTAGAATAATAGGTCAGTAAGCAAGGGTGGTTGTTTTTCTGCTTCTGTTAATTCAATGTTTTATTAGAATGAATGTGATCTGTAAAGTGATGTTGAAGGTAGTGCTTCAGTGGATAAAAGTAAGCAGTGAAATTTTTAATTGTGTGATAGAGCTCTACAGAGGTACTTCTGAGGAACTGAAATTATTTTTAGAACAAATGCCACAAGCTCTGACTGATGGGGCTACTGGCTGTTCCCTTAAGTGAAGGAGGCAGTGTTGTCTTTTTTGGTTCATGTTCAAGGGTATCAGTCTGGAAACTCCCATTTCTGTTCCCAGCTTGCTGTTTTGCTATTGCTTGAAGTTGCACAAGTGCTGCAGCCCTTATTGGCAACCTGATGATAAATATAATTTGACTTGAACACGCTTGAATCTAGGCATCGTAAAGTAGGTAAAAATATAGTTTCACATTCCTGCTTATGGCTTAGTAAGTTGCCTTTATTATTAAGATTTATTGATACTCCCTAGGAGCATCTGTATGAATTCCAAGACAATTAGTCCCTTTGTGTGAATGAATGCATGGTATCAAAACTCATATATTATAGGTTTGTGATCAACTGAAAATCCTGAAACAGTGGATGTGCAAATATGTGTTAAATATATCTTACCCCATTTTAATCACATAGTGCTCTTAATAACTACATATTGATTAGCACAGTATGCCAGTGGACAGCATGAAAAACTGTAGTAATTTATTTGTTATGGGAATTATTATATATTTCCTTTGGCCTTCACAGTATGTATGATGGGAATTATTACACGTTTCCCTCGACTTCACAAATAGCCACTCATGCTAAATTATAAGTGTACTTCAATAGAACAACTCTTATTGATGAATATATTAACTATCTAATATCAGAGGCAGTGCTTGCAACATATATTCCACTATAGGAGGCATTTGATAGAAGCAGCAGTCTTCAGTCTTTGAGTCAAATTTTTATAAGGTTTGGTTCAGTATATGCAGCTTTCCAGTATAAAAACTAATACAGTATAAATGCATTGTTGGGTTTCTGATTCCTCCATAAATGTCTATTGATAGCCACTTGTGCCCCATCTTCTTTTAGAAAATGTTAGGAAATTTCATATGTCTGGCATGTGGAAGAGGATGTGTGCGATGGGAACATTTTTTAATATCTGGTGGCAGTGTATATTCATTCAGACATTCTGGGTTGCAGTCATTATAGAGACAGATAAAGCCACCAATCAGATAATTAATCTAGATCCATATATAGACAATCAGTCTATAAATTTTAAAAATAAAATAAAAATTGGTTACTAACATGGAACATGGATGTGATCTGCTACTGACATATGAGTCAGCTGTATCAGGAAGCTTTTAATGTGTGATCTTTTGTTGTGTTCTCGTATATTCTGTTGAGAGTAGCTGGGGCAACCCAGTCAGATGGGCGGGGTACAATTTTTTTTTTTGTAGTAGTAGAAAACAACTTTGGATAATCTGCAAATCTGATGGATAGCACAGTGAATGAATTGATGAATGCTTTATGCTCTTGATCCTATTGTTATTGCTGCTTTCTTTTTTATATCTGAAAGACACATAATAGACACATAAAAATAAAACATAAAGTACTAAGGACAAATGGACATGTGCTGTTGCTCTTGTCTTAAAATTTAGTCATTAAAGGTGTATACACTGGCTATGTGGCACAGGTTGTGTGAAATATCTTTAATCCTGCTTGTGAAGAGTGTATGCTAACATTTATTTAGTTTATATATACATTCCTTCTCTTTACCAACTCCCTGCTCAATTATTTTTTTATTATTATAAAAAATGACCTCTGCCACCATGCAAATCACTGATGTAATGAATAAGAGAGGCTGTAATTGTTTTCAGTGCTGTCTTTTTGTAATATAATACTATGAAGGAATATCAGCCATTTGTGGTGGTGTTTCTACACAAACAGCCTGAAGACAAATACTGTAGTACTATCATGCATTGGTTGAGAGCTCAATTGTTCTTGCAGACAATGTGCTGTAACCTAGTTAAGAATGTAGTAATGTTTTACTTTTCTTGCCAACTGTGTAGAAGCAAACACAGGATTAGAATAGGAATGCTTTTAAGAGTACATGCACTACAAGTAAGTTAAAGCAGGAAGGAAGGAAATACTTATGGGATGTTTATCTCTAGAACTGATTGTTAGAGTATGTAAACAAGCATTTCTTTAAAGAAATGGTACTTTCATAACCTATCTAACCTGCCATTGCCCTATTTTTTTCTCTCCACCCCCTTCCATCTTCTTACATAACTCTAATGCAATAACAGAAACAAAATACTTACACAAAGCTATTGTGTGCTATTTTATAAGGTCTGTTGCTTTACAAAGAATAATCCAAGAGATCTGCTTTAATTGCAAAACACTGTGATGAAGAAATGTTTGAAATAATTTTGTTTAGTTTGTTTGCTACTAGGAGTTCACAGATCTGTTTGTGGTTGCCACCACCACATGCTTTCTTGAGACCAGTGGCAATTGCAGAGAACTCATAGAAGTGAAAGTTGTTTGCCCTTGCAGTAGACTTCAGTGGATGGTACGAACAGTATCTTGACTGCTGTTACCTTATACAGTGATCCAGTGGAATGCGAGAGAAACTACTCCTTTCCTTCCTCCTTTGTGGAGAAAGGGAGGTGAGCTTCTCTTCTGTATGCTGGGATTATCCCAAGTCCAAGTTATCCCAAGTCACCCAAGTTATCTATACAGTAGACAAAAACTCTTTTCCTCCATGCTGACTTTGGGTGAGAAAATTGCTGGAAGTGTAGATTTCTGTACTAGAGAGGCAGACAAGACAATGTCTGGAACCTTGTTGACTTATGTACATTAGGAAAGGGATCCCCACTTAGAATTATTCTGCCTTAAATGGTCAAAAAATAGTGGCTGGCCCAAGGTCACCTAGTGAGCTTCATGACTGAGTGGGGATTTGAACCCTGAATTCCCATGTCCTAGTCCAACACACTGTACCACACTATACCACTCTGGCTTCCTAGAGTACTTCTGCTGTGGGGCAGCTATATAAATTAAGCAGGTAAATAAATATGGGGAAAGCAAAATATCACTTAGAGAAGGATATGAAATATTTTCTTGGAAGCTTGATTTTGTTTTATTCTGGATTGTTTTATTTGATGTTTTAATGTGTTGGAACCTGCTTTGAGCTTTTTTTTCTTTAAAACATAGAGTGGTGTAGAAATGAATAATAATAATAATAATAATAATATAAATTTCATTGCAAAAAAAAAAAAAGGTGCCTGGACAAATGTTGTAGCACCATAACCTAGGTTTAAGGTGTGCCATTTGGAGATTAGCTTATATAGTCATACCTTGGGTTAAAGTTGCTTCAGGTTAAATCTTTTCAAGTTGTGTCCCGCGGCAAACCGGAAGTAACGGAACGGGTTACTTTCGGGTTTCGCTGCTTGCGCAGACGCTCAGAATGAATTCACACGCATGCACAGACACGGCGAATCATGACACGCAGACGCGGGTTGCGTTCTGCTCATGATGTAAACGGGGCTCCAGAACGGATCCCGTTCGTATCCAGAGGTACCACTGTATATCTGAGTTTCTAACACTGCAGGTGGCTGCAGAGGGGAGGAAGAATTGGTGAAAATTGCATCCCTGCCCTCTTCCTCTTGTGTGAGTGGAACTCCCATGAGGGCAATTCTGGAGTCAACTGAGTAAGTTTAGTTTATAGGAAAGTGAGTCATTAAACTTCTTTTAAAATTCCAAATTGTTAAAGGGTTGAGTAGAGAAGTTGTTACCGTATTTCTGTTTTTTTATTCTACAGAAGAAACTAACAAGAAATAGACAAATACCTGGAAGAAAATGTGGGGTTTATCCCAGTTAAATAAGAGACATTGTTTTGATGTTGTGTGGGTTTATAGATATATATATATATATATATATATCGAGAGAGAGAGAGAGAGAGAGAGAGATATGTAATACAATAAAATAGAGATGGGGAAACTGCAGTCCTTCAGGAAGTGTTGGACCCCAGCTCTCATCATTTCTATCTTCTGGTCAGAAGGGGAAAATGTCTTAGTAATGTTTGGAACTTAGCAAGAGAATCCAGAGTGACAGATGTAGCAGGTATCTTGTCTGTGAATTTAAACAAAATGATAGATTGTCATAAAATACAAAACCAGGAAAATGTTTTTGTGCCTTATTTTCCCTTTATATTTGGACAATGATATGCTAACACTTTCTTCTTGGAAGTGTCATTTTCCCTAGGAGAAAAACAACTGAATTTGAATATGGATGCAGTTATTTTGCATATTCATGGTTCCTTGAAACATATTTTGTCCCAGCATAGTTCAGACTAGGGCTTCCATTGGGATACCACAAATACTACTTGTATAGTGTGAGACTACTTTGTTTGAAAACATACATGTGTAATGCAGCCTGTGCAATGTTAGCAGTGTACTAGCACTGTCTTGTTACATGCTGAAGCATGTAAGGATTTTGCAGAACAAATCTGACAAACTTTAAGTTTAAATTTAGATGCAGATATTTCAAATTCATACACCATATAACTGCTTCCTATGAACCCAGATAGTGTGTAGAATTACCAGGTCATAACTTTTAAAGAAAAGGCTGGTGCCATGCTGTTTTTATTGTAATTATCTGTACGTTTTAAAATAGATCATATAGATAGTTTCAATTTTATTAATGTTTATTTTTTAAAATTAATGCTTTTCCCTAGGTTTTTAGCTATTTTTATCCTGTCTGTAAGCCGCCTTGAGTCCATGTCTCCTGCCTTTTCCCCTGACATGGACTCAAGGTGGCTTACACATAAGATAAAAATAACTAAAAACCTTGGGGGAAAGCAATCATTTAAATAACCACCTGTAATAACAACAACCTGGAGAACTTCCTTTTCAGAGGCCCATAAATTACCTTACTACATTGAACATTCCTCTCCCCTCTGGCGACCTCTCAAACTTGTAGCTGGGGAGGCGGGCGAGAGATTAGCTCTGCAGCTACACAGTACTTCAGAAGTGCTTCAAGTGGCTCTGAAGCACAGTATGACAAAGATGAGCTACCACTTCCATTCTGAGCTGGAGAGTGGAGTGGTTCCTGACCTATAATGTCCGCAGAATCTTGTTGGCTTCTAAGGCCAGCATGACCAGTATTCTAGCAGTCTCACTCTGTAAATCATCAGTAACAAACAAAGAACTAATAGGGAGTAATCCATTCAAACCCCACTTCTGGCAGTAAATGTCTTCAATTAATGAAGAAACAAAGGGACACCCCAAGGGTCTCATTCAAAGTTAGTCCCTAACATGTTCACAATTAATTAACAGTTGAGCAGTATAGTTTAGTAAATGGTATACGGTTATTTGTGATAAGTTAGCGTTAAACTTACTGCTATGAAAATATGTCAAATGTTTTCCTAACAATTCACAGGTTTGCAACTCTGGGGATACTGAAAAACGAATAAAATTGCAAGTTGCTGGGTAATATCCAATTGTGTCTGTCTACTAGTGAAACTGACATCTACTTTTCCTTCATCTCTTCTACCTGCAACCCACCAAATCTACTTTGAAGAGTTGAAAGACTTTAGAGCAGATTTGGTGGGATGTGGGGGTAGCGAGGTAGGGAAAATCCACTTGTGCAACATTAAATATCACCCTCAGAAATATCAACCCTACAGGTTATCTCGAAAGAGGCTGACATGCATGTCTAAGAATTAGTGGGCCTAGAATTTTGTGTCAGATTTAAAAGGTGCTAAATCTAAGCCCTTATTGCAGAGGAACCATCAGGAGCACATCCTAAGGCTCCTGGTAGTTCCTTTGCAGCCATAGTTTTACCTGCTGCATCAGATGCCAGGCAGGTGGGCATGGTTGGGGGGAAAACAGCCTCATTGTGGCAGAGGTTCCCCATCTGTTCTGTACTTTGCTTGCAGGTACGATAGGTTAATCCTATAGTTTTGTCTTTTGACCTGTTCAGTGTTGTCTCACAAGCTTAAAACCCACTGCTGGCGTTGGTCTTAGGATTTTGCTCTCTAATGGCTTTCTGTAAATTAGATCTTTCTGTATCAGAACATGGACTTGTTTTCTCAGCAGTGAAACATATTACATTATCCTTTGATGGCAATAATAAATAACAGTCACTTTGCTTGTAGGCAAGTAGTGCACTTAAGTTGTAGTAGTGGTCTCTGGTACGAGTTTATTCTTTCTGGCATGGCAACTGCTATCTTTAACCTTTCTCTTGTCACCTTTTATATATTGAATTCTCTCCCTTGGGGCATTTGTAGTCCTTATATTTGCCCCTCTTTTATTAAATTGTTTAAAGTTCCTTTTGAATTTCCCTTTTGATCTATTGTATTCCTTTGATTCTTTTCCCTGTTGTTTAGCTTCTCTTCTTTTTGATTCTGTGTAAAATCACTCAACAAGTGTAAAGTTTTATCCCTCCAATCATGTCCCTCTTTTCTCACGTTCTCTAGATCATGAGCAGGAATCTGTGCCTTGAAATATTGTACAGTGCCTAGTTAACTTAAAATCATTACTTAAAATGATGAAGAAGCTGTCTAGTGTAAATTATATACTGTTGCAATTAGGAGAAGTGGAACTCAATTTTTCTTAGAACGTTTGTTCCTTTATTCCTTGCAAAGATAGAGACCAAAGCCAGCTGCTACAGTGTCTGTCCTTTATGTATTGGCCTGGCTTCTAAATCTAGGCTATACAGTTCCAGAAACAGAAAATATCTAAGCAGGGTTCACCCATGCTTTTCTTTAAAAGCAGTAATGCCAAAACCCTATCACCAGGGTTGTATTAAACTGATTTGGCATGATAAGTGGCTAGAATAACATTATCGGAAGATTATTCTTTTTCTTGAATGTGTATGATTAATTCAGTTAATTTGTAAATAATTGTTCAGATCAGTTTTTTTTTTTTAAAAATGAACCAACTCAGACCCTGTGTTTGTCCTCTGAGTCCCTTCTCAATGTGTCCTCTCTGAGAAAGGAGTAGAGGGTGGGAACATGAGAACAGGCCTTTTCAGTGGTGGCTCCGCACTTGTGGAATGCTCTTTCAAGGGAGGCGTGCCTGGCACCATCACTATCTATTTTCAGGTGCCAGGCAAAAACATTTCCTATTATCCAGGTTGTTAGCCCTTAGTCTGGAGTAGTTCAGGTATTTATGGCCTCTCATGTATGTATAGTGGTTCTTATTCTTTTTTGGCTTCTATACTTCATTTTAATGAATGTACTAGGTTTTTAAGTTGTTTTGGGTTACTTTTGTGAAAAAGCAACTAATAAATTCAATCCAATAATGAGAAATAATAGTAATACTGATAATATAAAATTAACTCATTTTACCATTCTCAGAGCACCTTATGCACCACTTACTCATTTTTCAGCTTTTCTATAGCCATTGTTGGTACATCGTGGGATTCTTGCTAGCATATTCATATCCCATATGAATTTTAACACTTGCTGGAGCGTGCACACATAAATAGTGATTGTCTTGTTGTACAAAGAATGTAACAGCTTTTCAGGTTATATAACTTTTCTACAAAGATTTCATGTTTGGTTAACTGTCTTGCATGATTTGCTTTAGCTAGGAAGTGCAGTGTCTGTAGGTATTCAAAAATAACTTACCTTTCAGTTTCCTCTTTAATCTCCACCTAAGATAGTACAGTTTATCAAGTTTTTGTATCTACCAGGGCCACTTAGTTCTCATATGATAAACATACATGCACAAAAAGGTAGAATCATATCACATGTGAACATCCTGGATTCAAATAACTTTTGTTTCATCTAAGATACTTAGTAATATTGCAGATAAAATATGTTTTAAGGCAAACATACTCCATCTTCTCTGTAGGAAATATTTTATGAAAGTACATTCCTGTTCTAACTTCCTGTATTGTGGATCTGGTACTTTAAACCAGAATGTAATGAAACATAAATTGCAAGCATGAGGACCTAATGTTAAATACACGACACTGTATTTCAATTAAGTTTCAATTAAATAGAATAATTCACAGTTTTTTCTGTGAATTCTAGGGGTATTTTTCTAACCCTAGAGAAAAATTAATAACATTATGTTCCATAGTGTTTGGAAGCTAACTTAATTCTGTGTTATACTAATTTAAAAACTGTTAGATTATTTTAAAGCATAACTACAATACTTAGACTTGTATATCCCTAAATTGTTCAAAGCAATGTCTAGTTTCAATTTTTTGTTATTGTAAATGTTTTATGTGACCGTATTGTTGGCAATGCTTATGCTATCTACACAACTTCTGATTCTGTCATTTGGTCTGTTAAACTACTGGAGGTCCAATATGTAATATGTAAGGAACAGCTTTGGCACATGCCTTTGCCCAGTTTAAATTGTTTGTAATGATTGAAGCCGGTTTCCTCTCGCCCATCTTGCACTTGTCATCCAGTTATGTATTTCTTCCACCCCCCGCCCCTCACATCAGATTATTCCATTCAGATAAACCCTCATACCCGTTAAGTGCCTGTAACAAATTACACTTCAAAAGAAGTGTACAATTTCAAGAGCTTTTACCCATACCTTCAGTTAGTAGCACAAATTTAGATACTCCTGTTTCATAAACCAGATAATTTGCTAATCACAAGTAATTAAAAGAATTTTCAGATTCTCCCAGTTATTAACAGGTATACTACATGGCATATTTAATGGTGAGTTGAAAAAAATACTCTGGGAGAATTTGCAAATATAAAATACACACAAGAAACAAGTATTCCCATTGTTTCCAAAATACCCTGATCTAATGAAGAATTTATCCAATCACCGAAAAGTTCTTGAAACAACTTACAGCTAAAAGCAGCAAAATATTAATATCATCGGGAGGAGAAAAGCACATTTAGTAGGAGTACTTCTAGTGATACAGCAACACAATATGGATTAATTTAAATTTGATCCTTCCACAAAGGGAAAAGGAAGGAGCCCTTTTGCAATATGATTACTTTCCTGGGACAAATCTAAGATCTGTTTGCAATAGCCTGGGTGCCAGGATAGTGCCTGACATCTCCACCACCTGGGTATCATTGGATTTGGACTGTTTTCAAACACATCCTATGGAATTATATCAGTTACATTTTACCTGTTCAATTGGAATGAATTTTTGTAATCAAATTGCTTTTTCTGTAGCCTGAGCAGGAGCAGTCACCATTAAAAAAAGAGGTCAGAATAGGTCAAAATATATGTGGACTGTCCCTGGATCAAGTGACTTTAAGTTCTCAAAGCTCTTTATCTAGCTCAAAGTTGTCGTCTGAACTAGCCAGATGCTTAACTGAGAATCAATCACAGTCAGACTTTAGAGCATGGGTAGGCAAACTAAGGCCCGGGGGCCGGATCCAGCCCAATCTCCTTCTAAATCCGGCCCGTGGATGGTCCGGGAATCAACGTGTTTTTACATGAGTAGAATGTGTCCTTTTATTTAAAATGCATCTCTGGGTTATTTGTGGGGCCTGCCTGGTGTTTTTACATGAGTAGAATGTGTGCTTTTATTTAAAATGCATCTCTGGGTGATCTGTGGGGCATAGGAATTCGTTCATTCCCCCCCCCCCCAAAATAGTTTGTCCTCCCACAAGGTCTGAGAGACAGTGGACCGGCCCCCTGCTGAAAAAGTTTGCTGACGCCTGCTTTAGAGCCTTCTTGCCCCAAAATGGCAACTAGACATTCCATTTTGGCGACTACAATGCTTTACGAACCCATTTGGTGCCTAGCCTATGTATCTGAGTTTCTAACACTAGGTGCATTAATGTTGAGTAATAAACAGTCCTAGTGAGGAGGAGGAAAAGGAACTCCTCTCTGTAAGGTCAAGCATGGGGAAAGAAAGGGTCTGATGGACCAGTTGCAAGAATTATCCACTGGCCCCTTGGGCTGATAATATCCACTGTTGCTATTCCTTCTTATAAGATGAGGTGTAGCAAAATCTGACTTTATTTATTTATTAAAATATATATTGCTATTCATTTTAAAAAAATAGTAGTTTACAACAAATATATTTATGATGTGGCTTTTGGGTATTCTAATGTAAGTTGGTTCTGTTGTAAGGTTTTAGTCTACTGTATTAGGTGCCTTGATCATCTCTGGGTAGGAAAGCAGAATATAAATCCGTATTTTTCGCTCTATAAGACGCACCAGACCACAAGACGCACCTAGTTTTTGGAGGAGGAAAACAAGAAAAAAAATATTCTGTATCTCAGAAGCCAGAACAGCAAGAGGGATCACTGCGCAGTGAAAGCAGCAGTCCCTCTTGCTGTTCTGGCTTCTGTGATAGCTGCGCAGCCTGCATTCACTCCATAAGACGCACACACATTTTAGGAGGGAAAAGGTGAGTCTTATAGAGCAAAAAATACGGTAACTAACAAAGTTTATGCAGTAAAGAGAACCTTTATGGGCTTTATATTAGTGGCCCATAGTGAAGCAAATACTTCTGAGAAATTAGTTCTAGTACATACCTTCTTTCCTTGTTC
Organism: Podarcis pityusensis; assembly: GCF_964106645.2. Classification (NCBI taxonomy): domain Eukaryota; kingdom Metazoa; phylum Chordata; class Lepidosauria; order Squamata; family Lacertidae; genus Podarcis; species Podarcis pityusensis. Next base: position 76,931,713 of record NC_138026.1, on the reverse strand, counting down.
ATAGTTGACAGATTTTTTTTTTCCTTTTCAGAGGAAGAACTGAACAAGGTGGAAAGCTAGGCTACAGTCATTTAATATTACAAGGGAGGGACAAGTGGTGCAAAGATTACAATGGTATAGAAATTTTAGTAGGGGACAGTTTTGCTCAACTGAAATCTCTAGCAGTATTGTAATATTACCACTACATAAATTTACAGGAAGACCAATTTGTACAACTCTAATAATCCCGTTTCCACTGTGCAGCTAAAACTCATTAAGAACTTGAGTGAACTGCCTAGCTTGATATCATCCATAGTATTTTAAGTTCGCAAGTAATGCAGTTAACATTGCAGATGCTTGCAGAGGTTAAACGATTCACACACTTGAGACACTATGGGGATTCAGTTTGTGTGTCATTCTGTCACGTTTTTGTGGAACAATGTATTTATTCCTTCATATTTCAAGCATTTTAAAGTGTTTTAATGCTGTCTTTTATACTGCTGTAACCCACTCTGGAAGCTTCTCATGAAGGGATGGTAATAAACCTAAAAATAATAATACTGCCATGTTTGTCGTCTTGGGATCTTTTGTGAGGAAGGATGGGGAATAAATTTAATTAATAAATAGGTTTTTAATAGGGCAGAGGAAGAAAAAGACATTGTTTTATGTACTTTCCTTGTTTGAAACTGTTTAGTCTTTCATGATATGTCCCAGCTAGTAGAATCAAGATGAAATGTTTAATGGTGTCGCATCTTGCAGCTTCTCCCAGCTGCTTAGCTACAAATGGTAAAAATGTTGGGTAGGTGTGTTAGCAAGCAAGATATGAGAAGAAAGAATGGGATTGTTTATTAGTGCTTGTGTGTGACATATGGGATGCTGAGAAGGCACAAATATCTGTTTTTCTTGCTTTTATATGTTTTTATACTGTTTTATTGGTTTTTGGTTGTATTTTTCTTTTAATGAATATTGTTTTTATGTACTACATAGTGTGCACTGCTTAGAGATTTTTGAAATATTAAGTGGTTTAGAAATGCATTCAAATAAAATAAATATTAAGAGCTAAGATCAAGGGGGAGGGACTGGGAGTTAGACAAATAATGTGCTTACTATCTATTCTTCCATGGAGGTTTTTACATAGGAAACACCTGTGTAAGGAGGGAACCCATGAGAATTTGTTCCTGGACCCACTCAGACATAATTACTGATGATAAAGCAAGCCTGCTCCTCTATTCTGTTGAAGACAGCTGTGGCTTCACAGCAGCTGGCTCATCTCCATGTTACTTTTGATTTGTTCTGGAAGCTGGAAAAGTCTGGTGCAGTTTCTCAAAATGCTTTGGGAAGTTGAAAGGAGTTGAAGGTTGGTACATGAGGGAGCAGGAGTGTAGCTTGGGAAAGTTGAAAGCCAAACCTCTGGAAAGGCCCTAGAAGCCTGATTGTTAGGCTAAATAGAATGCCAGCATATTGGCAGAGCCATTCTGTATTGTACGGAGGCTAGACACTGCAGTGGCCCTGAGCAGAAACCACAGCGCACACAACAATAAATTCATGTAGGCCTAAAGTGAATAAACTTGCATCAGTTGTAATAATCCTAAATGTTGCTTTATAACGACATATACCATTTTTACAAACAGGATGATTAAAACTGTTCATTTACTGTGTGTGTGTCCCCCCCCCCACCAATGGAGAGCTGTGAGATTTAAGAACTATGGGGCACTTTATTGGGGGGGGGATTCAATTTCCATAGCTTATTATCAGTATATTTATTTCATCTGCACCCTCCCATATCAGGTTTGGGGAACCTTTGGCACTCTAGTTGTTGCTGAACTACAACTCCCAGCAGCCCCAGCAAGCTTGGCCAATGGGAGTTGCAGCTCAAGAACATCTGGATTGCCAAAGTTTTCCCACATCTGCACAATATAATAGTCAAACTGTAAATCAGTAATAGAAGCAAATATCTATGGATATGTTCTAACCAAGGGTGGACACTTCCAAGTTCAACTTACTTCAAGGAAAGCAATTTGGGTCCAATGCAGATTTATCAAGCCATGAGCCAGCTTCAAAAATGTGTGCATATTCTCCTTCTTCCCTTCTCTTTCTGGAGTAAATTCCTCCCTTCCCTCCTTTATTTGCTCTAAACATGGTTTAGATTCATCAGCTGGTGACAACCATAGTTAAGGCTAATCAACTTTGATATAGAGCAAGGGTTACAAACAAATTCTGGTTTAGAGAATCCTAGTTATCATGGCCATGGCTAATAGTGATACAGATGTGCTAAATCATGGTTGAGGCAAGTACAGTGGTACCTCGGGTTAAGTACTTAATTCGTTCCGGAGAACTGTTCTTAACCTGAAACTGTTCTTAACCTGGAGCACCACTTTAGCTAATGGGGCCTCCTGCTGCTGCTCCGCTGCCGGAGCACGATTTCTGTTCTCATCCTGAAGGAAAGTTCTTAACCTGAAGCACTATTTTTGGGTTAGCGGAGTCTGTAACCCGAAGCGTATGTAACCTGAAGCGTATATAACCTGAGGTACCACTGTACAGGAAGAGAGGGCTGTATTTGCTCCAAAGTAGGCAAGTAGGTCTTATAAGCATGCCTTAGACTGGTTTCCTGTTTGTAGGGAGCCATCATTACATCTGCATTGGACTATAACCTTGTGCTAAACTTTTTCAGTCACAACAGACAACTCTTTATCTCAGTGATCAATAAACCTCTTTATATAACACATCAGCCATAGACCCATCAGAAGGATCTGAGTCCCAGTGTGATACCAGAAATTCTACATAGACAGTGCTGAGGACACTATCTCCAACATGTTTTGATTGGTGCCTTTGTGAAGGAATTGAAAAAAACTGAAAAAGTATCAGGCAGCATTCCTACAACCTAGGCCTCCTTCTCCAAAGCACAACACCATAGCCACACAACCACAGCAATAGAGGAAAGAGAGCTACACAGTGAGTTCTTTGGAGTCTCCCAAGAGCCCAGTCAGTTTCATGCTCCTTTCATCTCCCCACCCTGTGTGCATAACCCTGAGGAATACCAGCCATAGAGACCTGAAGAGGGACCATATGGGGAAGCTATTGCCCCATGAAAAAGTGCAGGCTTCACATACAAGAGGAGGCAGGTGTGGTAGCCAGTTACAGTGACTGATGAATAGCCCATTAGTCTTTCTCAGGTAACTGCAGGCATACCCATGCCCCAAGGTGTCTTGGCAGTGCTAGTTTCCACAATAATAGCACATTCACCATGCTGGCAGTAGCTGTTAGTTATTATCATGACATGGAGCTATTTCCATATACCTGATGAGTCCACCTGGCTACTTAGGCTATTTACCCATTGAAGGAGATAATGTAGTAATTAAATCACCTATATAGTGTAGTGGATTGTAATTAACTCTATCCAGTTTGTCTGTTCTGTTCCACATGCTATAGCTCTTATCCTGCAAAGAAAAGGAGCCATTAGTGCTTGGCTAGAAGTAGTAGTAGATGGAAGTGTTCACCAGTAAAAGTACTTGGGCTCCCCACAGTGTTCCCTGGCGCAGTGTGAAAGAGTGGGTTGGTTGGCTCTCCTTCAGCACATGTGTCACATTTTTTATCCCTTGTTTAAGTGATACACTGTGGTTTAAACCACTGAGCCTATTGGGCTTGCCAATCAGAAGGTCAGTGGTTTGAATCTGTGTGACCGAGTGAGCTCCTGTTGCTCTGTCCCAGCTTCTGCTAACCTAGCAGTTTGAAAGCATACTAGTGCAAGTAGAGAAATAGGTACAGCTGTGGCGGGAAGGTAAATGGCATTTCCATGTGCTCTGGCCTCTGTCACGATGTTCCCTTGTGCCAGAAGCAGTTTAGTCATGCTGGCCACATGACCTGGAAAGCTGTCTGTGGACAAACGGCTCCCTCAGCCTGAAGTGAGATGAGCACTGCACCCCATAGTCGCCTTTGACTCGACTTAACCGTCCACAGGTCCTTTACCTTTACAATCTGTTGAGTTTCATTTGTTAAGCAAGAACACAATAGTGGAAGGAGAAACAAAGTGTGTCCATGAATATTTGATATTTTTTGCATACCTATCTCCCTTCTGGGGAACAGGACAGGAGAGTGTGCAGGAATACTCATTTGAGCAGGTCTGGCCTGAATCCTTTGGGCGCCTCAAGCAAGATTTGCTACTGAGGCCCCCTCATCCATGCCCCATGGGGTGGGAGGAGACCAGTGGCAAAACACTGGGGAACACCCCCTTTTCTCCAAGAGTCTTGATGAAAGGGAGTGTTCCTCAAGGTATTGCTCCTGTTCTCCTTATCTTTGGCTTTTGGCTGTTTCTTTGGCTTACCTGTATTGGAAGCCACTGTTGCCAGGGCCAGATTGGGATCTTCCACCCCCTATGGAGCATGCCACCTGAGCGGGTTGTCTCGGGTCACTTCATTGGTGCGCCCACGTGGCACACATTTCTAACCACTTTCCTCACCTCAGAATTTGCTGCCTGAGGCAGCTGACTCATGGTATGGCCCAACGTCCTCTAAGCCACCCTCCCTTGCTTACCTTTTGTAGGGTTCCTTGCGCTTGCAGCCCTGGGTACAACAGCAGATTTCTCATAGTTGTTTGTATTGTATCTGGAATCCTTTGGCAGGGTACCCATAACAGGTTTTCAGAAGACCGTTCCTCATCCACTCATTACCTTTTTTATCGTTGCTGTTGTTTCTCCTAGGCTGCTAGGTGTTGGTTGGTTGTACACAGTTATCACTGTCTGCTTTTTCTAAAGACAATTATATAGTCCTATGCTACATTTTGATATCTGAGTTGTTCCCTTTGTGAAGCCTACACTTGATGCAGTGTGTCAATTGCTACTGAGTTAGGCTGTAACCCTAAACTGTGACTGACAACAGCAAGGCTTTAGGAGTGGAGCAGTCAACACTACATCCACAACCCAACCATTTGTGCTGGCCAAGGCAGAAGAGTGAGGGGACAGGAAAGTATAATATTTGTGCTATTTTTTAAAGTAGAAAAAGGTCATTAGGCATGTTCATGGTTCTTTTAATTACTGTATTTTTTTACAGATGTGTTGTGTTTTTGCCTGCTCCTTTAATGGTGTTGGAATTGTTTTATATTTTTAACTGTATTGAATCATGTCCTGGGAACATATGGTTAAAATATTCATTTGTTCAAAAAAGGACCATATTCTGAATTGTGTGTGAGTATACACATGTGAAGTAACAAATCACAGTTTTGTAATTCATACTTTTTTCATTTGCTTGAACTTATTTTATACTCATGATTTTGTTATTCTAGCACATAGAATAACGTGTGTACTACATAGCAGTAATTATATATTATTTCATAAATGCTAAGCGTTGCAAAAAAATGGGCAAAACTGCTGAAAACAGTAGTACAAAATGCAGTGATACTGATGGTCCCATTTTAAGCTGCTTCCCATGCTGCAGAGGAATAAACACCCATGCAGTGGTGTCCAAACTTTTTTCAGAGAGGGCCAGATTTGATGAAGTGAAAGGCCGTGGGGGCCGACTAAAGGGCCAACCAAAGTTGTTGACCTTTTTTTAGGATTAAAGTTGAGCTTTTTTAGGGTTGGAGTTATTATTCTTTTGGGGTTGGAGTTGTTAAGGTTGTTGTTGGGTTTTTTTTTAGGATTTTAGCCCAGGTAATAAACTGCCACAGGGGCCAGATTAAACTGACCGACGGGCTGGATTAGGCCCCTGAAACAGACTTTGGACATGCCTGCTTTAGGGAAAGAAACCATGTGTGTGAATACATTTGGTTATGAATGGCTTTCTCTTGCTTCTTGACCAATTTTTAGAATACATGGAGGTGGCAGTTGTATTGAAGTAAACAGTAACTTTTGTAGATATTTATTGTTACATGCTTGTTTTTTGTTAGAAAAGGTAATGTGAAGTTTTTCTTAGTCTGGAATTATTTCTGTTGTATCTTCGTAATTTGTTTTGATCACACTAAAGTCTACTCAACATATAGATAGGATTATGCAATCCACAGTTAGTTCAGGCTGGCCACTTCCCTTGCTCTTGCCATGGACCTTGGAGCCAGGAGGACAAGGAGAGAGAGAGGCCCAGGAGCACAATTGTGGTTGTGTGGGGAAAGAAGTTAGAAGTGGCCGGCTTTGTTGGAATCCTCTCTCCCTTTGCATAAAGTTAATGGCAAAAAAATAAATGTCAATTTGAGTTAATTGAGAATCCAAGAAGGCTATCTCCACCCATCCTTCTTTACCCACCTGAAGCCACAGTAGAGCTTCGCATAACAACTAATAGTGGCCAGGGACCATCCAGGACCCAGGAGTGCACTAATCCAAGTTTAGATAGCAACAGTCACCTCTTTGGGCTCTGCTCCTATATTTTTTTGAACAAAGACCACAAGAGGTTGTGCATAGTCCAGTGGGCCTGTTGCTGAGATTCTCAGTTCAACTAGAACTCTCCAAGATGAAGTGAAGGAGGCTTACGGTGGTGGACAGGGAAAGCTCTAGCATATATGTTGGTGATAATCAAAACACATGCTACTCACTAGCATATTGATAGCATACCCCACTCTAACCCAAATAAAATAATCTTGTTGACCTTCAGAAGAAACCCAAACCCCATACCCTTATACAAGGACAAAGGCACATTACTCATAGTCTGTGTTAATGAAGTGAAAAAAGAAGCCTGTGTGCATTTTCTAAAGACTTTCAAGCTTGACCTCTTTTATCGGCAAAGCAAGATTATTTTGCTGAAAACAGTTTGAATGGGCAGAAACATCCTGTGGCTTGGATTTCTTCCTTGTGGCATGACATTGAATTAATTACACTCAGGATGTCCCAGGAATTCTCTACCCTTGTCTTTGTCATGAAATGTTACTCAGGTACCTGACTGGACCCTCTCTGAAAACATCCTTTAACATTGTTTTTTCTGTAGCTGGGGGCATGAGTCATCCCCACTGGATTCAGGCTTCCCCACTCAGACTGATCCTTGCTCCTCTACATGCCAGTCTCTTACTCAGGAGGCTGCCACACAAGTTCAGCTGTCATGGAGCACTCCTGGAAAGTCTTTTCCAACCTCTCTTTTAGTATTCTTTTAGTCCCCTTGCCTCAATGGACCGCAGAAGCTTGCTCCTTTTTGCTAGATTCCTTACCTCTTACACCCTTGCCAATTGCCTCCAAACCATGTTTGTTATTTTGTTTCGCTGATATTAATGAACCTCTGTACAAAGGCATCAGCCAGTGTCTTTATAAAAGAAGATGAGTGAGTTGGGCTCATGGGCTACATTATTCACCACTCCATCACAGCCTGAGCCTTATCAGAGAGAGGGAGCATTTCCCACAACATGCATAAAGCAATCATGAAGGAAGTGTGATTACCCTTGTGCCCTTTTGTGGAAGGATCCCCTCCCATCACAAAGAAAACTCAGTAAATTTGAGATAAGCATTACCTTCTCATCCCTTCCTCACAGGACAGGTAACCCCTGCATCTCAGCTTTCCTACTCTTTTCTGTTCTTCACATTTCTCTGATCTTAAGAGAGAGGACAGCTACTAACCTTTTTCGTTGTTGTCATTGTTCCTGGTTCTTTCTCTTTCCCCATAGTAAAGTTCAGCTTCACTTTTACTCTTTCCCCTTCATCTTGGTGATTAAGCCATGGGTAGGCAAACAAAGCCCGGGGGCTGGATCCGGCCCAATCGCCTTCTAAATCCGGCCCACGGGCAGTCCAGGAATCAGCGTGTTTTTACGTGAGTAGAATGTGTGCTTCTATTTAAAATGCATCTCTGGGTTATTTGTGGGGCATAGGAATTCGTTCATTCTCCCCCCCCCCCATATAGTTTGCCCCCCCCCCCACAAGGTCTGAGGGACAGTGGACCAGCCCCCTGCTGAAAAACTTGGTTGACCCCTGGATTAAGCGAATGGCCCAAGCATAGTTATTAACTCATTTCTGTGTTTTCCTATACTAGAATTTTAAGCCAGAAAACTGTCTTGTTTATAATCATATTTGTTTATATTGGCATATGATCTTTACATTTATTTATATTAATTTATAAATAAATATTGTATTTGCAGCTGCATCATGTTAAGAATACTCCATGCTGAAGCCCCCAAATTTAAGTCAGTACAATTCTGTTTGTGTAAGCACACTATAGTCACCAGTAAGAAAGATGCAGTTGAAGTACGAGAACTGGGGGAGAAGAGGGTAAGAAAGTGACTAGAGCAAACCTATCTGGACTGAGCTCAACTGAACACGGGGGTTGTATTCCATATGATGCTAAAGTGAATGTTCTATCAGCACAAAAATTTCTGCTTGTGTGACGGAACACTGTCCCCTGCCTTGCCCCTTAAATCTGTTCTGGATGTTTCCCCAACCCTCCAGAGCAGATTTGCAAACTGCACAGGCGGAGAAGAGGGGAGAATCCCTTTGTGCTAGTCCTTGAGCTTGCACAAAAAGTTGAATACTTCCCAGAGTTCTAGTTGTTTACTTTTCATGCAGGTTCAGCTACAGGTGGGATGAGTTTTTCTGCATCAAAAAGGGGAGAAGGGGACCTGGTGTCCTAGGAGGACCCAAGTTTTCCCACCATGAGAGATAAGTGCAAAGCAGATAGAATGAAAGAGAGGTTCCATGTGCAACATTTTGGTTGACATTCCTCACTTTGATGAATGCTAATTAGTAGTGATATGTTTACTGGTGTTCAGAGTGCCTCAGGCATCAAGTTTCCTTCTTCAAAGCTGTAAGATGGCCAGTTAGTAGATACACCTTGTATGGCTTGATTGCCACAGGAATCAGGCAGTGAGGCAGACCCCTGCACATTCCAGTTGTCACCTCTCTGCATAACTTGTGAGAGTCACTGCTGCTGCAGATGATAAGCGAAGAGCTTGCTCTGGTTCCCCTAATTTCACCTGTTTAGTTCATTTTTCCAGACAAAATGGGATTTCATTGAAGCAGATACTGTACTAGCGCAGACTTAAATTGGCAGCAAGAATGAACTCCTTGGTATAACATCATATTAAAATTACATTTTTGAGGTGCATCTCCAGTTGTATTCCTGTTGTGTAGCCTTAATCAAAGAGTAGCGACTTTCCCCCCTTAACACCTAATGTGAATGCATGTGTGAAACATAATGTATTACTAAGCCGTGACAGGAGGATATGTTGCCTGTTTCACCTTGTCTCTCTTATGTCATCTGAAATGTTATACCATGTCAGGTCTTTGAATGCTTTGGAGATGACGATATGTTTATACATATGTTTGCATTCTTAGTTTTGTTGGCAAGTGTGTATACGGTGCCAAAAAGAAGTTTTTGACACACATTGTAACCCACATGAAATTCATTTGAAATTATTCAGAGGCCGGTTGGACTTCAATGAAATGTATAGTTGCTGGGTCTAGCAGCATTTGTTTTTCTCCATAAGCCACATACTTTTATCTGTGTCTTTTTGTGGGATTTCTTTGGCAGAAACAATTCCTGGCATGTTGGAATGTGAAGGGTTCCTTCTCACCAGCTGAGTCTTTCAGCTGGCTGGGATCACCAAGTACCGTAGTGGTAATAAGCCTTAGTATTCTAAATCACACCTTTTAGTTAAGATTTTGAAAAATATTTCTTGTAGATGCTACATGGGGGGGTGTGCGGGAAGACAATTGTCTTTTATTTATTATGTATCAAATGTTTCTGTTGCTGTTCCTTAATCTTTTGCATAATCGTGGAACTCAAAGTACTTTCCTAAAAAGCCAATAATTCTCATTAAACTAGAAGAATCTTTTTTGGTAGTTAAAGCGGAACACTGTTTGTTATTGGGATGAGCTTTCGTGTGCATGCAACTTTAGTTTTCATTTCTCTCTATTCCCAAATATCCAGGCTTACCCTCTATGAATAGAAGGACTCAGTGTTAGAAACTGGGGAACGCTAGGAGCCCCGTGGCTCCTGGGACCTAGGTTGTGGGTGGCAAATGAAAATGTCTAGGCGTCTTGGAGGGGGGGGCTGCCCCGCTACCAGACCAGGCAGCCTCACGGTGCAAAACAAAAACAAAAAGACAACCCACACCTGCCGGGAGAATTAGGGTGTCTGCAGGGTAGTGCAGCAGCAAAATACATGTGTTGTGCTTTGCTGTGACATCACACCTCCCTTGTGCAGGTGAGATAAAGTCTCTAGCTATAGCATCGCTGCTATTCAGTCATGTCAGGTCTTACACTTTACAATGTAAATGCTTGTGGGTGTCAGTTGCACTACAGCAGCCCAGTTGGTATAAATTGATGGTGGATTGGATTGGAACCTCATATAACAACTTTCATAAGTCTGAAACATCTATGATGGTTACAGTGTAATTTTGTATCACAAGGCTAGGCAAAGTTGGCATGGTTTTTATTTGGGCAAAAAATTGTAACCAGAAAAACCATGCACGTCTTAGTTCTTGCTTTTCTGGGATTTTATTGTTCCATTTGGATCTGTTGGGTGTTAGCCAGTGATGTTGTTTTCCGCTAACAAGAACTTTTGACTGTGCGGAGGAACTTTCCCTTGCTCTCCTCTTGCACCTCCCCTCCTCCCAAAAAACCTGTTCTGGGGTGTTCCTTCAGTGTTTGATCCCTGTCTGGGACAGCTGCGTATTCCTGCATTGCAGGGGGTGGACTAGATGATCCTCAGGATCCCTTCCAACTCTATGATTCTATGTCTATGTCTGAACCCTCCAGAGCAGATTTAGGGAGGATGTGTGAGATATGGAGGGAGAGGAGATTTCCATTCTGGTGTGGGGTGTGTGTAGTGTTTGCTGTCTTTTTATAAACTGCTCATAGACTGTTCTGGTATGAAGCAGTATATAAATGTGTTTCATTGATAGATGGATAGTTAAATTATCTTCTTTGATCAGAACTGTTTACACAGAAGGCTGTAGTGTGCTAGCAACTGGTTTGGGGGAAACTGCTCAGTAGCAAAGCAGCACTTCTCCTTCCCTCTCTGCTTTGCGTACTTACACTACAGCTGCATAATGCTTAGAAAACGCCTGGTTCTTCAAAGTCAGGATTGCCAGCAGCAACAGCTGAGCACTATGATGAGTGAAGTCCTAGCTCTTTTAAGCTAACAGGCAGATAACAAAAATATTCTGCCATAGGTATGCTAATTAACACATCTAATGTGATTTTTGTTGGAAAAAACAATGTACCGTATTTTTCCCTCTATAACACGCAGATTTTTTCTCCTAAAAAGTAAGGGGAAATGTCTGTGCGTGTTATTGAGCGAATGTGTGGTCCCTGGAGCCGACAGGCGCGAGTGAAGACAAAAATCAGGCAAATATCAATCGTCTGGAGAAGGGAAGCCTTGAAAAGAGGAAGCTGCTGCTTTCCTGCATTCTGCCTCAGGGTCTTACTGCCCACCCGCTTCTGTTTGTTACTGTGTTTGCTCAAACGGAACAAAGAGCAGAGAAAACCCCTCCCCTCCAGAGGGGAAAGCAGAGCGTCCTTCCTTCTAATTCCTCTCGTGCTCCGGTGCTGCAACATGCAGGTGGGGGAGAGAGAGAGAGCTGGCTGGCTTGGGTGGGTGCGTGGGGGGAACTTTTGCCTTCCTTTCCTCCCTCCGGTAAAACTCCTCTCCTGCATTCTTAGCCAGCTGCTTCTCCGCACACCCCTCTCGGTGCTCCTTGTCCCTTCTATGTTTTTCCTTCCCTCCCCACTTAAAACGTGGTTACAAAGCACGGATCCACATGGATCCTCAGGATCTTTGCATTGGGTCACCCCAAATTCACCATCAGATCACATAGCAATGATCTGATGCAAAAATAGGGCTGCAATGGTGCAAAAACGTGGTTACAAAGCACTGAGCCACATGGATCCTCAGGATCTTTGCATAGGGTCACCCCAAATTCACCATCAGATCACATAGCAATGACCTGATGCAAAAACAGGGCTGCAGTGGTGCAAAAACGTGGTTACAAAGCATGGATCCACATGGATCCTCAGGATCTTTGCATAGGGTCACCCCAAATTCACCATCAGATCACATAGCATGTCCATGGCTACAGCCTGCACCAAAAAAATCACGCACCCACTGTTGCCTGGGGCTGCAGTGGTACAAAAATGTGGTTACAAAGCATGGATCCACATGGATCCTCAGGATCTTTGCATAGGGTCACCCCAAATTCACCATCAGATCACATAGCATGTCCATGGCTACAGCCTGCACCAAAAAAATCACGCACCCACTGTTGCCTGGGGCTGCAATGGTACAAAAACGTGGTTACAAAGCATGGATCCACATGGATCCTCAGGATCTTTGCATTGGGCTACCCCAAACTCACCGTCAAATCACATGTCTGTGGCCACAGCATGAAGCACAAAAATGATACATCCACTGTTTCATTCAGAATTTTTTTTTCTTGTTTTCCTCCTCTAAAAACTATGTGCGTGTTATGGTCAGGTGCGTGTTATCGAGTGAAAAATACGGTAATCACAAGGCAAGCCACAAGTGACAGAATGTAATTGTCTGATAAATAACACTGTGCTATATTTCCCAACAGTTGTATGCAGCTACCATTTTCTGCACACAACTGGCCCTTTTATTTCCTGTTTCAAGGAAGGCTATATTTTATACAACACAATGTACATCATTAATTCTATAAAGGATTATGTTGCACTGTGTTTCATTTTCATGTATAAAAGCTTGGATAAAAAATTCATGTTCAAACTGAGCCCCCACCTTGTAAACAGCCTAAGTTTGGTTGGTTTCCTTGCCAAAGCTATAGAAATCTTAAAAGTGGTTTTAAGAAATGGGATCAAATTCTGTTTGTTGGACAGTGTGACTTCAATATTTTATAGAATACTTCAAGCTCAGAAGCTTTAAAAAGGATATTGGCCCAAACAAAGATATCAAAACCTGGGTTTTTACACACCAAATTAATGTTTCTTGATTCCATCTGAAACAGATCTATTCATCTTACAGTTTATTAGGGGAAGCACGTTGATAGCAGAATTAGTGCCTGTTGAAATATTTCTGTGCTCTTGATAAGTGTAAGAGCCCGATGCAAAAAAAAAAAAGAGCAAATAGTTTTTGAGAAAAATAATTTTACGGCTTGTTCACCAAGTTGATTCTCACAGTTCATTGGGGAAAAAATAGGAGAGGTAGGGAATGTTTGGTGCATTTAAAAAGTGCACCAACATTTCTAGATTCCTAGGTAATGGAAACAAACAACTTTTTAGATTTACACCATGTCTTACTGCTTTTCCGATTTAAAAAAAAATCTGAAAGATTGTGTGAGCTTTGAATTAGCAATAAGCTTATACAGGAAGCAAAAGTTATTTGTGACGAGAGGCACTTTTACTGTTTGGGAAACAGGTGACCCATGTTGCCTAAAGCATCTGTCCCTCAGCAGTCTGTGCCTGAATGTCTAGCCCCTTGCCCAGCAAAGAAGGGCCTTGCTTTGCAGTTTAGATTTGGAAACTGGCTCCCTGAGGAGTTCCCTGAAGAATCCGTTGCACCAACAGAAGTTAGGCAGAGCAGGCTGTTCCACCTCTTCCTTGATGGGTCCTGATCTAGGGCCTACACCTGCACTAGTTTCCCTCCTCCTGAGTTTAACTTCAGGAAGGGATACCATAAGGAGACAGGCAAGTGTCTGGCTCACTGCTGGTTCAGGGCTTTGAGCCTGGTTTATTCATGCCTGAGAGCCAGCTGTGTATTTATGGTGTCTGCCACCTCTGGGCAGAAGAAGAGAAGAGCGCTTGCAGTTCAGCCCATAAAGTACAGCCTAAGAGCCTGGGAGCACCTTCCTCTTTGTTCTTCCTTGTGTGCTTGTGCATATCTTGCTGCCTCCCTCTCCCTCTCCTTCTCCAGCCGCTGTGTGAGCTCTGAGTGCTGCCCCTGTCATTGCTGCCCTTGGATCCCTGCACTAATGTTAGTTAGGGACTTAGAGACACACAGGAAGCAGCCATAGACACCACCTCACCAGCCCTCATTATTGACACCTCATATGATCACACACTGTCCCATTAGATCCATTTCTGTTGAAGAATATTGCGGCTGGGGGCAAGACAGGTGCACAGCTACTGTAGGTGTGGGAGTGGGGAGAAAAGGCAGGGGAAATGGGGGGAGCAGCTCTGATTAGCTCTAGGAAAAGCAGCTTCTCAACATGCACACAGCTGGTTCAGCAGGGCAGCCATATATATTTGATTCCCCATTAAACCAAAGAGGATAAATTTGAAGGGGGGGGGATGCCCAGGAGGAAACAGGAGCAGCCAAGCTTGTCTCTTCACATAAGTGCTCCTTCTCCCCCCCCCCTGCACCTAATTCTCCCATCTCTGCCTGCCTCCTTCCCTTTTTCAGTCTATTCTGTTGTTTTCTGCGTTAGTTTAGGGTTACAGAGGTAAAACCAACAAAGGCACAGCCTGGGTTATTCCACTTACCGTATTTTTCGCTCCACAGGGCGCACCGGACCATAGGGCACAACTAGTTTTTAGGGGGGCAAATAAAGAAAATCCCCTCCCCCAGCCCCAAAGAGCAAAGAAGCCAAGACAGCCAGCGGGATCTATTCCTCTTTAGCCACGCACAACCTCTCCAGCTGGGAGAGGCTGTGCGTGGCTTTGTTTTTAGCCGCGGGGCTGGGGTGGGGGAAGCCCTAGCTTCCCCCGACCCCAGCCCCCAGAACAGGTCCGGAAGCGGAGGCAAGGTTGCGCAGCCTTGCCTCCGCTCCCGGAGCTTGCGGGCTGGGGGAGCGCTCCGAAGTTTTGCGGATAGCTGCCTGAAACCCGGGGAGCGCAGTGGGAGTTGGTGCGCACCGACCCCTCTTGCTCTCCAGGCTTCAGCGTAAGCCTGCATTCGCTCCATAGGATGCACACACATTTCCCCTTCATTTTTGGAGGGGGAAAAGTGCATCCTATGGAGCGAAAAATACGGTAGGTCTGAGCTAAGGCATCCATGTTGTTGGTATATAGCCTTATGCCCTTTTAATATTTTTTCCGCCTATTCACCCTCACCCACGTGTGTGTGTCTCCCCTCTCTTTCCTCCCCTTTCTGGTAATTGTGCATTTGGGAACATAAATGGATTTCTCTTTCAAGACTGGGCAGAGGGTTCTTTTTTGATTTCAGTGAGGAGGTCAGCATCCAAGAGGGTTGAAGTTAGTTCAGTTTAAACACTGGCTCCCCAAATTTGCCCTGATTTCCCTACCATAAATATGTCTCTGCTAGGAGCCTGGGATAAAGGATGGGATTCTGGAACTGGATTGGGGGTCCAGGCAAATGGTATGGTTTCTTCTTGTTCCTTGGATGAGGGCAGAGGGAGTTCTCGTAGGTCTTCAGGGGTTGTGGGGGGTCTTTTCTGAATCAGGGGCTTCATAGGGTTTCTATTGTTCTATTGTTAAGGAAAATTCTGGGCTGAGAGACTACTCAACAGCCCAGCTCATTGGGGTGCGAGTCCATGCGGTAAGTAAAAGAATGAAATTCCAGCCAAGCAATTTGGAGCAAAACAGCAGTCAGTAGACTTAGATCCGCAACAGGTTCAACAGCAGCGAGTGAACCCAGAGCATGGGGCGACATTGACTTTTAAAACTTCCCACCATATCCCAGAATACAGTTCACGCAGCATCAGCAGCATCTTTACATCACTGACATGTCACAAAAGGGGAGGGGTAGACAGGGGTTACACTAGTTTAACCTTGGCAAAAATGTGCAGACAAGTCCTTGGTACAAGATTAGCATAAGGGCAAGACCCAGATATAAGATTAGCATAGGCAAACACCTCTGAAGTCCCACCACCCAAAGTACAATAGAACTTCATAGGCAAGTCTGGTGATGGGATTAGGCTTTCCTTGGCCAACAATCAGCTCGGCAATTGTCACCACCTGGAGTCCTTTTTTCAAGGGCAAAATAGCGTTGGAATGGAAAAAAACTTGCAAAGGAGTTGATTTTATATGATTTTTAAAGCTAGGTTAACTTCCCTGAGCTGTCAAGTTGAAAGGATACATTCAGGCATAATATTTGTAACATTTAACAACTTTAAAGACGTGCCCCCCCCCCACTGTAATTTCTGTAACACTATTCTATACTATCTCTATGGAAGTTTCCTTGGTCTCAGGGTCAGGATCTAGATTAATATTGACTGGCTTAGCTATTTTTGATGTGATCAATGTCTAGCCAAGGTCTAAGCAGGTTAGGTTTCTAGTTGCTTAAACAGGTCCTGTTTGACAAGGATAGAAGGAGATGAAATTTGCCAGGCATAATGCTTGGGAACTGAATGAATGGAGAACTATCATGAGCATGATTCATAATTTACTTAGAACAATATGAGGACTCTTTTTTCAAAAGTTCCATATAGAATCATAGAATTGTAGAATTGGAAGGGACCCTGAGAGCCATCTAGTCCAAACCCCGTGATGCAAGAATCTCAACTAAATCATACATGAAAAATGGCTATCCAGCCTCTGCATAAAAAGTAGAGTACATCACCTCCTCAGGGCATCTATTTCACTGGCAAACAACTCTTATCAACGGAAAAGGCTTCCTGATACTTAGCAGGAATCTCCTTTCTTGTAACTTAAAGCTATTGGTTTGGGTCCTACCCTCCAGAGCAGACTAAAACAAGCTTGTTCCATCTTCCATGTGTCAGATCTTTAGATATTTGAAGATGGCTATCAATTTCAGTATTCCCATTGAAAAGTTTTCACTGAAATTTAGTAGTGGATTGCTTATTCTTATAAGTGTAATAATTTTGCCTCATTGGAAATATCAGGGGAGAGATTAAAAGCCAGTTGTTTTCCTTTTTCTTCTAGGCCCTTGATGAGCCTCCATATTTGACAGTGGGCACAGATGTGAGTGCAAAATATAGAGGGGCCTTCTGTGAGGCCAAAATCAAGACAACAAAAAGACTGGTCAAAGTCAAGGTATGTATGTGTGTAAATTTTCATTTAAAAAATAGCATATATTCAGAGCACTCCACAATGTATGGGTCTTGAAGTGAGGCATTTTAAGAGGGATGAGTTAGTGAAGTACTTCACTAGGACTGAGTGCCCAGTTGTTCTTCCTCTCCAGTAGATTAACTTCCTAACAGTTTCTAAGATCACTTTGAGGGAGGGACACAAATGATAAGCAGCACCAAAATGTCATTAGTGTTGTTTTAAAAGCAACACCAAAATGTAGACGTTGCATAATCATTTAATAATCCTGCTAAATTTCATTATGCCACCAATATATCTGAAAATAAAGAAAAACTATAGCCCTCTTCAGGTGTTCTGATTAGGATTTGGGGAGGCTACAGGGATAAGCACACTACATCTGTTTCCCTCCTTGTTTTGTCACCCTTCACAAGTTGGAAGGCAAAGTTTTGAAGCAGGAAGCCTCATGTGGTGGATGTTCCCTGTGTATTTCAAAACCCTGCTTTTATAAAATAATCATTTGTATTAATGTAAAGTGCTGTTTGTTTTTAAGCAGTTTAGTTAATCAGTTAAATCCAAAGCTCCTGCTCAAAACACTCAAGTTCTATAGGATTCAGTTTTCTACAAATAGACAGTATAAATGTATGTATCTTCTATTGTTTGTGTGTAATACTTCAGTCCTAAGCTAATGATGTTATTACTGATTACTTTTCTGTGCCACCCTTCCTTCAAGGAGTTAGGGAAGCATGCATGTGGTAATCTCACAACAATTGATTCTGCTTCATGGCTGAGCAGGAATATGAACAAAGGTTTTCTTAGTCCAAGTCCAGCACTGTGTCCTTTGCGTTACGTCTCGTTTTCCTTTATAAGGTTAAAAAAGCAAAATAAGTTAATGGCGATTATAAAATGGGTGGCGCTTCTAATATTTTAGATTTTAGTGGCAAATAGGGCCATAAATAGGGGAGACATGCTATATATAGTTATTTGTCTGCTAGTGGCATAATTTGCAGCAACTGTAGACTGTCTAAGCTCAAACTCAGAAATATCTGTACACCATGTGGGGATGTTGAAAACAGATGTGTCCTTGTTGTGGAATGCCCTTCTGTTAGATGTATGTTTAGTGCCTATTATTTTTTCATTTTGTTGCCAAGTGAAAAAACTATTCATTTGCCCAGGCAATTGTAGGATATTAGCTTTATTTATTGCTGGAAGTTGCAGGCCCACTCTGTCCTTGAATAAAGGCCTGTATTTTAATGATTTGAGCTTTAATCATATTTGCTCTTATTATGAAGTGGATTTTTAAAATTGCAATTTGGATGAGTTTTAATTGTATTGTTCACCACCACAAGATTGGTTATAATGAAGGGTGGCCTAGAAACATCCTAAATAAATAAATAAATAAATAGTAAAGATAGCTGTATGTACACTTGCTCTGCTTTAACAATCCTTTAAATTGTGCTTTGCAGGTAACATTTAGGCATGATTCATCAACTGTGGAAGTTCAGGATGATCACATAAAAGGCCCTTTAAAGGTAATATATTTGAATGATTAACCATGAAATTTTTTCCCTAACAAATCAATATATTTACAGTGATGTATATATAGATATAAAGTTAGGTGTAATTATTGAATAATCCTACTACATTGCACCACAATTACCTTGTGAAGAATGAACAGTTATTATTTAAGCAGGATAGAATATAGTTTGCATAGTATTAAAATCTGAGCTGTTCTGATCGATAGAATTTAAGTAGCGTAGCTTGTTTCTGGCATGATACGTACAGTGATAGAACAGATTCTGCAAATAAATGGGTTGGGATCCAAAGGATAACGCACAGTGTTCTGGCCTCCCGTTTTCACTGCAGCTTCCTGGGCTCCCCTTCCCCAGCCCAGAAAAGCCACTCCTGAGGGTCAGGGAAAAGTACAGAATGGTGTGCAATATGTGTGCCAGGAATTGACAGCACACATTGCTATGCACATGTGGAAGTGTCTTCTGTTCACTTATGGGCCTCTTTGGATCTCGGATCAAGTGTCCTGTACAGTGTCTTGGCGTAGCTTATGCCATTTCTTCTGATGAAGAAAAATTTTGGCCAGGTCTAGTATGCTGTGCGGAGAGTCATGCAAGGGACCTGTGTTAGTCTTTTTGAATTTAAGTATCCTGCACCTCCTTTGAACAGCTGGACCACATCCCCATCCCCTATCACAAACTGCTTTTGATACACCCGTCAGTTTGAAAAGTGCTTGTCATGTGGTGCAGGGGCTGCTGTACAAGGACAAAAGTCTTGAACCCCCATTAATAGCTATTAGATTTTTGACTGAGCATGTTAAGGAAACAGTGCCTGGCTGGGTAATTTTTTAGAGTCCAGGACAATTCTGGTCTGTGGGGGTTTAGGGAAGCTTTTAATGTTTGATGTATCATAGTATTTTAATATTCTTTTGGAAGCCGCCCAGAGTGGCTGGGGAAACCCAGCCAGATGGGCGGGGTATAAATAATAAATTATTATTATTATTATTATTATTATTATTGGACTAGATAACCCATGTGGTCCTTTCCAACTCTGCAATTCTGTGATTCTATGATTCTTTAATTACAAAAATTTCTTGAAATTATTGTAGTGAATGAATAAGTGTAGGAAAATGTGTTGGGAATGGGTAATCTTGTGAATTTTGCCTTGAAGACAAATGAGCAGGATACTTAAATTCCTGTCGGTTTCTCCTCACAGATCTTTCATTAAAATCCATGTATTTTTTTTCTGTTTTCCAGTTGTTTGGCACATCTAAAACACATAGTTTGCAATTGACTACATTCAGAACTGCATGCCTGCAAATATTACTTTTTATGGAATATATAATGTTGGATTTGAGATTAAGACTGAATTTATTATTTTAAGCAGTATCAAAATTTTTGTTTTAATAGGACAGACAGTAACTGCTGCCCACCGTGGCCTTGACCGTATTGATGCAGCTGCATACTTTGCTCACTCCCACAGTTGTTGGAAAGGTTTCCTTAAATCCAGTAGCTGCCAGCAAAGCTGTTTGTTAGTTGGAATTGTTGGTTGCTGCTGCAGAGCAGTGAAGAGAGAAGGGAATTCCTGTTGTTATCTGCATGTGCTAGGAGGCAGGGGAGCATTGTGATCAGCACTGTGGAAGTACACTGTTGCTGACAGGCAAGAGGGGTTGTTATACTGGCATTCAGCAACCACACACACACACACACACACTTTCACAGTGCAGACTGTGAGACCCCTTGCTTCAGCACCAGCTCCTAATGTTTATGACAAGAACTATCCGATCTGCCCGTCATCAGCTTCTAGCAATGCTGCTCAGCTCACTGATTCACTGGCTGGTGCTGCGTAAACAAGACCATATGCCTGGTTCCAACCAGATGAATAGTTTAGAGACTTCTCATAAACTTAAGTACTTTTATTTATATGCTGCCTTTCCATAGTTAAAGCTATGCTCAAGGCACCTTACAATGTAAGAAAAAGACATAATCACAAACAAAAGTAGTCATCAACAATAAGGAAAATGCCAAAAAGTACAAAACCAAACTGAAAAAGATCCGCTTAAATCATAGTATCTAAAACAAAGGTGCAAAATAAATAATATAAATAAGAGCAACAAGCCAATGCAGGATTTAACTCTGCCTCCTATCCATCAGGTGACATCAGAAATGATGTCAGCTTATGGACAGATGGACGTGATTTGGGGGAAATGGCTTGGTGGGCCAAGCGTGCCAACAGGCTAGAGGTTTCTCATTCCTACCCTAAAATAAGCAAGTGTAACCATTAGACTTTACTGAAATGGTGTGTGTTTTACTTGCTGATTCCTTAAGTTGTTGAATAAAGCTCCGCAGTCACTCGTCTAATAGTGAAAACAGCACACGGCAGAAAAATATTGTTCCTTCTAGAGAACAATGAATGGTAACTGCCATTAAAATGTAAAACAAGTGGTAGTCAGTATGATGGAGGAAATGTACCGGTAGTTTCCTTTTTGTTTTCTATAATATTAATTGCTCCTTTCATATGAACTCTCCGGGTAGCATAAGAAAGGAGACAGAATGGAAATATGGTGGTTAATTTAAAGAGGCATGCAGCTTTTTTTAAAAAACAGGAATATTTAAAATATTGCTTTAGAGAGAAAATGGGTGACTTTCTCACTCTGCCATCCTCAAAAAACTAATAGTTATAATGATTATAGATTTTTTTTCTTTAATCAGAGATTCAGAGAAATTGAAACATCAGTGCCTACTTGTTTAGACTTTTAAGACACAGTAGAAAGAAGTTTGTTTTTTGTTTTAGGCAACTATTCTAGGGAATAACTTTGACCATTAGCTCTTGTTCACCATCTGCTGGCAGTAAGGAAGTAGTAAGTAGGCAGATCAGCATTTCTGAAAAGTGCCTTTTAGAAGCATTTTGGGGTAAAAGTTGGGAAAGCTGTCTTTTTAAAATAATTTAGGCATACCGACTTATAAAAAAAACTTGTTTCTAAGCATAATTTTTGTCTACTCCAGAATAGCAGTTCTATGCTAATTTGATTGATTTTCTTTGGCTTATAGTTCTATATACTGAGTTGAATCCAGATTTTCCATGAGTGGAGCTCCACTCATAAGACATTTCTGAAGGGGGAATACAGTTTTCACTGATTTATCCTTCCCCTTTCAGCCTCATATTCCCCCCCCCCCCGCTCTGCTGGGTTGAAGGACCCTTCAGAATAGGTAGCACAGGGGACTGCAAGAGGAAATGGTGATAATTATCTCCTTTCCTTCCTCCAGTGGTGGCTTCCACTAGATCTTAGTCCCAAAAAGCCCTTCTGTTCACTGGATCAAACCAAAGGTGGTGTGTCCTATAAATAATAACTTCACTGAATGTTTGGGCAGTTGTGTTATACATTCCAGCCATGTCTGAGCAGTCACGTTACTATGTGTTCACTTTGGTGGAAGTCAGTAATGTATGTCTCTGTTTTTTCATGAACTTGTGCCGTATGTACTAGTGTTTTTTAAAATCTGAGTTCCGGATTATTGGTTATAATAGTTATGTTTAAAGGTATAAGATAACATCTGGAGGAGAATTTCAAAACTGCAACTTCTGTAGGCCAGGATCCAAAGTGTATTGTGAGTGCACCATGGCTGTTCATCTCCCCTGCCCAGGTACTCCTGAAGGTCAGGAGATCATCACCCTCCATAGCAGGTGTGGGCAACCTTTGGTCCTCCCATTTTTTTTTCTGAAGTCCAACTTCCATCATCCCTGGCCAGTGTAACAGGAAGGGCTGCAGCTAGAAAAGAAAACCGACCATCTACCCCATTTGCCTATCTCTTTGCACACAGTTCTCTTTGAATCTTCATCATAGAACATATTTTGTCATTCTTTAAAAAGATGCCTTCATATAGTTTTATACATTGCATGTTCTGATATTTTATATGTTCTGATATTCTTGGTTTGAGTTCTAAAAGGCACCTTCTTGGTACAAATAGATATATATTTTGAAGTCTGAAAAGTAAAACCTGACATACATTAGATTGCCTCAGAGACATGTTATAAGCCTTGTGTGAAGATGGTATGTTTTTCAGATTTTCCCTTCCCCCGAAATGCAGCCACACACACTATATGTGTAGATTGGTTTTTGAGAGCAGAAACTGAATTTAAAAGAATGAAAAATGAAATGTTCAATATTTTCTAATTATTGCCTTGGAGATTACCTAAGTGGCTTTTATGTTTTAGGTAGGAACTGTGGTGGAAGTAAGGAATCCAGATGGAACATATCAGGAGGCTGTCATCAACAAATTAACAGATGCTAGTTGGTACACTGTAGGTAAGGAAAAACAACTCCTTTTTTCACCAATCCAAAAATTACAGGTCAAGAAAAATATGTGCTTTTTCTTCCATAATAAGTAGTGGAATTGAGTTTTTGTTTTTTATATTTAGTGAGTGTTTTCTTTAATTGAAATCTATATATGGCTTCTTAAGAATATTCTTGGACTTGCTGCTTGACAACAACAGGCAGTAGGCATGGAGATGGGAATGGGGAAAATGAAAAAAATATGGCAGAAGAAAATAGAATAATGCAGGTTTATGCAAATTGGTGGGGGGGTTAGTTTTAGTTTGAGATTATTCAACAACGTTTGAAAGGGTCTCCCCCACCTTTTGAAATTTTAAGAGTGTTCCCTGCCACACAAAAATACACAGTTTTAGTCAAATCTATAATATTGAATAGTATTTATACTGCTGTTTTCTGTTACAACCACAACATGTGGGGAAAGTGTAGAATTTGACTAATAACATGTTCATATTAATTTTCTGTCTAAGAAAGAGGGGGCAAGAAAAAGGGACCATTTGATTTTCACTGAGTCCTGTGGTACCTTAAAAAAGACTAAAGAATTAACATATGAGAAATCACAGTGTGCCTACTTCTTAGATGCAGGTTTTTCCGAGCTACATTTTTGGAGTTGATTTTAAATTAGAATTAATGATGAAACTATAGTTCAGTTGGTAAGCTCATTCAGGGCCTTCAGAATGGTGATTTGTTTCCTCCTCCAACAGCCTACATGACAAGTATGTATCACTTTAATAGTGATGCCTACTAAGAAAAGATAACATTTCTCAAGATGCAAAACTTATTTGCATGCATTTCCAGAGTTAATTAATATTTCCATAAGCCTTGTTCCTTTATTAATTTTTTTATGAGTAAAGTTTTCAGATTCATGGAGGGCTGGATAGGAAAAATCCAGTAGATCTTTCTCCTGTAAAACACTGCCTAGCTTCTAGTTTACAGATTTGATTTTAAGACTGCAATGCAAAGTGCACTTATTTGAGAGTGAGCTCCACTTGAACTTACTTCTTAGTTTTGAGTAAACATGCATACATTCATCATTTGTTTAACAAAGACTTTTCAGTAAGAAGTGCAGCCTTTTGCTTTTAATTAAAAATGCAAACAATATTACAAAGGCTGCTTTTGCACACAAATCAGGCATGAGCTGTGTGCTGGTGCACACATCCCTAGTGTTCCCATTTCACTCCTTCTTTCTACAGTAGATAAACAAAGCACAAACAGTCAAGCTTAGAGGTACATACAAACCTGGGATTCTGGTTTGTTTCACTCAGCAAACCATGATTGCTGTGCCAACAACAAAGCATGACCTTCAAGTTAATTGTTTTGTCTGGCTGAAACACACCATGATCCCAGGTGTAGATTTTACACTGACCAAGCCTAAATTTGGCTTTTAATTGATTTTATTTGTTTGCATTTCATTATATTTGTATAAAGCAATGAATGCATGCAATAATAAATGAATGTAATATAATATAATATAGCCTGTTGGTTTGTTTATCCACTTGTGGAAGGGAGAGGCAAAATGGGAACACTAGGGCTGTATGCATGAGCATGCACCCCATTCACAGTACTGTGTAATCGACCAAACCTTATGGCTTAGAAATATGTGCAAACATAGACTAATTTTTGGTCTGAAATAGTAACCCCTCCAAAGAAAAGGAAAGAAGTATCCAGCATCTGTTGATGCTTTTCCTCACTCTTATTTTCTATTTCTATTACTTTTTGGTATTTAGTCTTTTGCAGTTCAAAATAGTTTGAAATGTTAAAACTGAGTGAATGCAAAAAGGCCGAAGATTGAAAGGGAAGATCAAGCTGTACCCTCCATGTTCACCAGCAGTTTCTTTAGGCTACAATCCTTCTTGCTCCAGTGGATTAGTATACATAGGATAACAGAGCAAGCATTCTCCCACAGGGTGACTGGCTTGGCTTCCTCTGTCTCCACACATCTTTTTTAGTTTGATTTCAACATTTCAAACAATAGTAAAAAAATTAAAAGCAGCCTCCCATTTACCAAAGAAGAGAGGGCCTATCACCATAATTACCCAGGTGAATGGATTTGTAAAAGTCCTGTTTAGAGGCTGCATTTCTACCATAAATAAGTACCTGGCCAGTACTCTCCCCCAGTAGAGATGGATAACTAGTGTGTGAGGATCTCCAGAAGCCTCCAGCATGCAAGCCAGATAAAATCCTCCAAGAGACAAGACCAAGAAAGAAAATGTATTTTCTGGACTAAATGAAACTAAGGACAAGAATGTAGCTGGACTAAATGAAACTAAGGACAAGAAAAAGACTGTGTCAATCCCAAAGTGGAGGACAACTTCAGTCCTAAGTTCTTTTAAAAGCAGCCCTCCGAGTACTCTAAGCCAAGATGGAAGTGGCAGCACAAGCCCACAATCACGGTTGGAGATTACTGTAGAGATTCTCAAATGTTTGGAAGGGTTCTGAAAACAGTGGAGAATGTCATGCCTTGAAATTTCAGAAGTTATTTCCTGTCCATTGTCCAAATATCAGAGGATCACCTCAGCATTTCAGCATTTCCTCCATTAAAGGCATTAAGCTAGCATCTCACTAAAGCTCACTAAAGTACAGGGGGTTATATTCAGGAAAAGGGAAACACATTAAATTTTGGACTTCCAAAGAACCCTTTGTCACCTGCAGAAGTGCAGATACTGCATAAAGACCCTGTGCTCCTTACTGACTGGACTTACATCATCTATACAGTTTACAACAACTATTCAAATATACAATAAGAAGCATGTAAAAATTTGAAATTGGAGATCTTCAGCTAACTGTTGCAGATGCTCCTTACTGACTGGACTTACATCATCTATACAGTTTACAACAACTATTCAAATATACAATAAGAAGCATGTAAAAATTTGAAATTGGAGATCATCAGCTAACTGTTGCAGAGATGCTTTCTTAATTGTCTGCATAAGGCTGACAGCAGATCTTCTTACCAACAATAATAGTTGCAGATGACCAGTAGCCTTAACTCAGAGATCTCAGTTCCAATCAAGATAGAAAAATTGTTAGGTTGGTGGACTTCAGGGTTACCCTTGATATAGAGCTTCTCATCCAGAAATCCAGTTGAGTCATCTAAACTACAAATGCTGATCTGAGCACATGGGAGGCCCACTACAAGGAAGCATTGATTTTGTGATCACCAGAGGATCTCAGAGGAGCATAATCTCAGGAGTATAAAACCTTCTGGAACTCAAGATGATCAGATTGGCTTTGCTCTACTTCTCTCACCTTCTACAGGCACATCATCTCCTGATCAAGATGGACACTCAAGGTCTGCATCAAGAGAAGGGCCCTTGATCAAAATTAGTCTGTGGTACACAAAAAAGGGACCCTCAGTACCTAAAAGGGAAACAATCTCTAGACCTAGCAGATACTATTTGCTGATATACATGTCTACAAAAAGATAATGCAACACACAGATAAACTCTTGAGTATTTTATTGATAAACTGGAATATTGTCCCTTACTGAGCCATCTCCAGACTCTGCTTTGCAAAACTCTCAAGAAGAAAAATACCTACACAGCCTAATTCCCTAGAGTACAAAATTGCAAAAAAAATTAAGATTGTAAGAGTTTCATATGGAATGTTTCCCATTATTAAAATTTTGTCCTTTTATGAAATATTGAATGCCAAAGTACATCTTAATGCCTTGACTGACTAATATGGGGAATTATTATTAGTGATGGACATTGAAAAGAGAATTTTTATTTTTCTTCTTCTCAAAATCTGATTTTGTCTAGGCAGCTATTATTCACGGACAACTTATGAAATATCTGTTCAGTGTGTTATACATGTCAACCTTGTAAACAGAATGCATTAAGACAGTAGAAAATGCAGAAACATGTTGTTAAAGTATAGTGCATTTATATAAATTAGTGATATTTTGTGTCATCTACACTTTACACTTCAGTAACTCCCTTTAAGGATGTATTAAAAATAGAGAAGTATTTAGACACCAGTTTAAATAATAGGATTATGGGCTCCATGGAGCATTAGCTTGATTTTGGATGCTGTAATCTTATAAATTGGAATTGCAGTTTCAAGTTGACAAGTCGTTTAGAAGAATGTGCTCTTAGAGTACTGTCTAAGTGCATGATATAAATATTGGTTGGGAATTTGTTGAATGAGCAGAAAGTCCTTTTGTCCAGAAATAGGCAGGTTGCTGATCTTTCCTGGATGCATCCACTTGTCAAATTGTGCTCCAGGGGATCCCTTGACCTTTCATGAGTTGCTTTTGGGGAAAGGAGGAGGATTGTAGTAAGGGAGCAGAAAAGCCTGTGAATCGTAGTCCTTTGGATCCTGGTCACTTAATTTGAATTCTATAAAAGATATTGCCAGATGACACAAAAATATAGGCTAATAATTCTTTTAAGCTCTACTACTACAATTGGTTATACAAATAACTAATGGTTGAGTCCTTAGAAAGTTCATAAATTATGCCTGATAGATTGCAATGAATTTATAGTAATCGGCAAAACCTATTTAAAAGTGAAAGAGAATGCCTTGAGTTCTTTGTTGATTTACTTTAATAAATAGCTTGGCCTTCATCAGTTTATCACTGATCAATCCTCTTAAGAGTATTATGCCTTGCATAGGGGTTGGTTTCATTAAACAGACAATTAAAAATTATATATACACATGCACAGACACATTTTTTAAATTTGTACACTCTGTTCGATATATTCCTGTCATACTTTGGGTAGATGCCAAAGCACATTTAGGAATAGTTAATTCTTAGTTACTGTTTAAGTGAATAGGACTTAAATTGTACTTGGTCTCTACTGAATCAACTTTAAGTCATAAGACAATATTTGCTTGTTTTTAATTGTAATTGGATAAATAGATTAATAATTTGTGTTTCCTTTTTACGTTTGGTAACAGTATTTGATGATGGAGATGAAAAAACTCTTAGACGTTCTTCGCTTTGCCTGAAAGGAGAGAGACATTTTGCTGAAAGTGAAGTAAGTATTTCTGATTAAATGAGAATTAGCTTCTTTTTGTAGATCCATGCTATTCTGAATTTTATTTAGTTATGTTGAAGGAATCTGGCATGTTATCCCACCAGTTAAAGGAATGTAGTAACATGGCTTTCTGAAAATAATGGATCATGATGTGAGTCTAAGAAATCATTACTGCTTATTGAGGAGACCTTGCTGCTGAAGTCATAAGCTCATGCTACCATGTCTTAAGCCAAAATACCTTTTACTCCCAGATTAGTTTTTTGTAGAATGGAAAGTGGAGCAGAGAAGATGGGCCATTTGTACAATACAAAATTTAACACAAAATATGCTTAAATATGTTTGCTTTCAGTGATGATAATGTGTATGTTAAATGTATACAAGCATGCTTATGTAAATCAGACTAAAAACAAATAGCTAACATCAGCATGTCCACAGGACAAATAAATTTTGTAACAGGGAACCCAAGCATTTAATTAGCTGTGAAAACGTATATAATATTTACTGCTCTGTCAAGAGAGAAGTTAATTTCTGGTTAACTTCTTAAGCTATAGTCTCTCTACACTTTGATGTGTTTGTGTACACCATTCTACACCATGGTAACCTGGTAAGTAACTCCAGAGTCTATGAATTCGCAAGTGAAAATTGCTAACGTGTGGCTACCTCTCCAGAAAAACGAAAAATGCATAAGCAACTGAGAACTGTTGCTCTTCACAGTGCAAACTTATGCATGTGTACTCAAGAGTAAGTCCCATTGAGTTCAATGAGCCTTACTTCCAAGTGAGTGGCTATGAGTGTAGCCCTTAATCTATTCCCAGACTCTAATTCAATGCTGTTTATGCCATATTTTGGAATTTCTGCTGCAAGAGTGATTTTAAAAAAGGATGTTGCTGCTGTTTAGCATAGTGAGAAGCAGATATTTTAAAATTTCTCCAAGATGGATCCCTAGGTGCATTGTATCCCTACAACCCTGCTCTTATTTGCTTTCTAATTATTTCCTCTTGATGGTTCTTCATCCTGCTGCGGAGGGCAGCTGATGCCATTGAGAGTACTATATCTTGGTGCTGTAGAATCAAAAGTTAAATAGAGAGTGTGGGGGAGAGAAAACAGGAATGACTGTACTTACACATTTGTATCCAAATGTTAGGTATTTTGATAGGCAGATTATATTGTTCAGTGCTTCTCCTTCCAATCTCTGGCATGCTCTTCCTAGAGAGCCTCAACTGATACCTACATTAATGTCCTTTTGACTCCAGGCAAAACCTTTTCTGTTCTCCCAGGCCTTATAGCAGTATTTATTATTAGTTATTTATCATTTCTTCCAGTCACTGCAGAGAGATGATAGTTTGGTCAGTTTTAGCTTTTGTTGGGGATGAATCTTGTCAATATGCTAATTGAATTTGTTGCTGGTGGCTGGTTTACATCTGTTTTATGCTGAGTTGGATTTTATGACTGGATCTTATTGCTGAAGTATTGCTGGGCTGGTTTTATTGTTTTATAATTGAATTGCTTTGTTTATAATTTTGTTTCTTTTGCTGTTGTATGTTGCCTAGCAACTCCTAAATGAAAATTTACTTTTTTTAAAAAAAACCTTGTAAAAGGCTAGTGCTATGGAAAGCACTTCCAAAATTTTGTTGGAATTGCCTAACATCCAAATGCTCCGTTTAGACTTCTTGTGTGCTCGTCTCTTCTGCATGAGGACTTTTGCCAAGTGTAGTTTCGCTTTCAAAGAATCTTGGCTTAGCATTATGTCTGGGCCAGGAATCTTGGGTTACAACATATTCTGGTCAGTCTCAATAAATCCATGGTTTGAAGTTGGCTTGTTTGGCAGTTAATTAGTTACTGTTTGTTCTAAACTAGAATTCATTATTTTATATATTATGCTAAACCAAAATTGGTTGGCGGTGGGGAACACCCTACTCTCTGCAGAAGTCCTCCTCCTGACTGTGCAGGAGGAAAATGAGGAAGCATTTCTCTCAAGCTATTGGAGTCCTGTCCATATAGCACTAAACTGTGGTTTAGCATTACATATAATCCGAGCCATTGCCTACTCCAGAAGATCACTTTTCAATTTAATTTAATTGCAGTTTTCAGTGCTGTGTAATGCATTCATTAATATTCAGACATACTTTGTTGATGAAAATTCCTGGGTCAGTTCAAATGGTAATAAATGTAATGTATTTTTCAACAGACACTAGATCAGCTCCCACTTACCAACCCTGAACATTTTGGGACTCCTGTCATAGGAAAGAAAACAAATAGAGGAAGGAGATCTAATCACATGTAAGTTGTTTTTGTTTGCAATTGTTTGTTGATTTGTTATTATCTTAATTTTCAGCAGGTGGTTTGAAGTTGGTAGAAATGTATCACATAATTTAAACTGAAAGTGCTGTTATGTGGCCCAATGTGTATTGAAAGCAGGACATAAGGGCTATTAAAAAAAAACACAGACAAATTTGTTAATGGCGTGGGACAAGGCCACAGCTGGCCCACTGTATCTTAGAGTGACATAAGAAGAATCCTACTGGGTTAGAGTAAAGGCCTATCTTGAGACTGACCCAGAAACTCCAGCGGGTGCAGAATGCCGCGGCGAGACTCCTTATGGGGTCTTTGCTGTGAGATCACATTCACCCGGTGCTATACCAGCTGTACTGGCTCCCGGTGGGGTACAGGATCAGGTTTAAGGTGCTGGTTTTAACCTTTAAAGCCCTATACGGCCTAGGACCCTCGTACCTACGGGACTGTCTCTCCTGGTATGTCCCACAGAGAAACTTACGGTCTTCAAATAAAAACATCCTGAAGGTCCCAGGCCACAGAGAGGTTAGGCTGGCCTCAACTAGAGCCAGGGCTTTTTCGGCTGTGGCTCCAATCTGGTGGCACGCTCTGTCACAAGATACTAGGGCCCTGCGGGACTTGACATCTTTCAGCAGGGCCTGCAAGACAGAGCTGTTCCACCAGGCCTTTGGTGAGGGCACAGCCTGACTCCCTCCTTTGGCAATCTTCACAGAACTCTAGCCCAATGGTTGCCATCAATTTGATTTAAACAAATTTTATAATGAAATGATTTTAGAATGTTGTACTATTTTATTGTTGTTAGCCGCCCTGAGCCCGGCTTCAGCTGGGGAGGGCGGGATATAAATAAAATTTATTATTATTATTATTATTATTATTATTATCATTATCATTATTATCATTATTATCCTTTTCCCCACAGTGGACAATAAGGTGCTTCAGGGTAACACACAAAAAGGGCATAAACACAACAAAACTCTTTTTCTGTTTCCTAGTGACTAGTACTCAGAGGCATACTGCTTCTGAACCTAGAAGTTTGGCCATTAGTAAAAAGATCTTGCATGAGTTCCTCACTTTAAAACTAAGCCAGTGACCATCATTAGATATTGTGGCAGTGAATGCCCAGTCATAAGTAAGATATGTCTATATAAGGAGGTACTTTTTAGACAGTCCTGAATCGACTGTTCGTTAATTTTGGAGGTTGGCTTCATGTGCTGGTAGTTGTAAGGTAGAATCAGCCTTGAACTCCTAGTGTAAGTACAACTTTCCCCTTGTATTTAGTAGTGGGCTGAACAGAGGCTACTCAAGTCTGCCATGCTTGCTTCTATTACTGAATATGGGTATTGGATCTTGCTGCTGTTCTTTATTTAAATATTTTTTGTTGTATACTATATGGCGGGCGTTGCGCACATTCAGAAAAAAGTGGGGGTAGTCATTGATACCATGTTATGGATTTATGTTATGGGGGGCACAGGTGACAGAGATGCTGTTCTCTGAATTTTAACTCAGCAGATCAAACATTGAAATAGAGACATAAATGCAAATGTAATGAAGCACCTGTATTAGAATATATATTTCTTTTTGTGTGTGTTTGCATATGGCAAAACACTGTTTGTATCTTTTTTCAAAAAGTTGCAAAGATGTACCAAAAACCTTTCCACCGAAGAATCCTTGCCAAGTGCACCGTGAATACAAGCACTTCGATAATGGCTTATTCTTGACTAATCTTGGTTTTTGTTAATAGTACTGTTTAAAGTTTTGTTTCGTCTGTACTCTCCTATCATTTGCAGACACAATGTATTTGTAGTTGGTTTTAATACAGCTTGAAATCAACAGGTTTTTCTTTCACTTGCTACTTTGTTTGTATCAGGATTCTTAGTGAGACTTGCATAGCTTTGGCAACAAGACTTATCCCTTTATTTCCAATAATTATGACATATGTATTTTGTCCAGTTACTTGCCTCAAATGGTTATCCAGTTAAACTGTCAGGTTCTAACTATTAACTTGCTCCTCTCCCCTGATTGGATGACAATCCACCCAGCCCTGATTGGTTTCTGAGTCACTAGAAGGCTGACCATCATATGTGAATTCGTCCTTCACATGGGGATTTAAAAACTGGTGGCTACCATTTGTTACTTGCTCGCAATTCCCCTCAGAATAATACTATGTGATGTAGTGTCATTCCAAAGGCATTATGAGGAACATGGTGGCTACAAGCACGGAATACTACTTTCACGCCCCTGGGAGACTGCTATCACTGTACCACCACTGTTGGGGTGGAAAGAACGAAAAGAGAGAGTGAAAGGGATGGACCCTATAGCAGTCCCCACTTCCCAAAATTCAAGCTAAAGTTCATTCGTAGTTTGACCCTAATCAAAATTCTGAACTCTATAGCACAATTTAACTTGGAGTTCTTTTCCTTATAGCCCAGAAGAAGAATCTTCCTCATCCTCAAGTGATGAAGATGAAGATGACAGAAAACAAACTGATGAACTGTTAGGAAAAGTTGTTTGTGTAGACTACGTTAGTGCTGATAAAAAGAAAAACCTCTGGTTCCCAGCTTTGGTAAGTGTTTCAATTTTATATTGTTTAATAGCTTTATTTTGAAGAGAGAGAAAAGTACCTAGAAATTATATTTTGCACTTTGAGATATTCCTCTTTCATAATTTAAAACCACCACGTTAAACAAGGTCAGAATAGTCATACTATCTACAATTCATTTGAGCACACTAAGGGCAGTAACTTCATAAAGTGCATATATTGTAAAAACTGTGCAGTTTAATAACATGTAAGTGCCAAGTCAGTCTGTATACAATAAAGCAGGATTTTTTAAAAAATGTAAAACAGAGCACTGCTTCTTTTCTTTTTTCCTATTTTATGGTCCCTATTATTTTCCATGCTATTCGTTCAGCTTCCAATTGCAGAAGGTCAAAGGCAAAAGCTGCTGTATTGTTCCTATTTTATGCTACAAAACATACAGATTGCTGGATCTGTATTCTGAAGTGGTGTACCAGTTGCTAGGGAGAAACAGCAGCAGTGGGCTACTTTTTTCATCCCCTCCCTGTGGGCTTCCTGAAAGCATCTGGCTAGCCATGGTTAGGAAAACAGGCTAGACTAGATTGACCCTGAGTCAGGAATGTTTTTATCAATCCTTTTGCTGCATGGAATTCTTTTTATACTTACTTACTTGAGAATATTAACATTTTAAAAATAAAATGCCCCCTCCCCCAAAATTGTGTAAATCATGTCACATTAATTACAAGCATATAAGTGGTTGCAGATAGAAAACTTGTTCATAAATTTTAATGAATATTTGCAGAACTGTAAATGTGATCCTAAACTGTACAGTTGACATTAAATAAATCATCATTATTTTTAATTTATTGTTTTGGCTTTCAAAAGCAATGCACATATCACATCCATTATAAAAGAATGGCTGAAGCATGAAATATTACTTGATAATGTTCTAGAAGAAGGTTGCATTAGGTTCGTGCTTCTAATGGAAGATTGTGACTTAGCCAAAAGCACCATAAGGTCACATTTTTAAAAACTGAAATAAGGCAAATCAAAGATCTTAGAAGCAATGTGCCAGTTTTAAATAGGGAAGGTAATTTAACAAGTGGCTTAATTCATATGATGTAGGTGATTATATTTGGCTGAAGTTGCTGAGCAATTTAAACTCTTTGTGAAATTAGTAGTGAATAGGGGTCCACAAATTTCTTCCTAGCTTACTAACCCACCGTCCCCTAGAAGACTCTGAAGAGAGGAAAGATTGGTAGTGGAAAGGAGCATCGCATCTTTCTCTGAAGCTCTGTGGGAAATGAGATGAAAGGGCTCTCCCCCAAGTCCTCTGTGTATACAGAGGACTCAGGCAAATGTGTGTGTGCCTTTTATCTCACTCCGTGCTGGACTTAAAGAGAAGGTAGAATGCAAGTCCTGTCCTCCTTGTTGCTTCTGTTTCTTCAAAGCCCACTGCAAAATAAGACAACATCGTCTCCCCTTCCCTGAATTCTCTGCACAGGTTAGAACACTTGGAGAGGAGCAAAGCCTTGTTTTTCATGCATGGCACAATGGAAGGCAGCCTTCACACAAGTTCCCTGAAGTTTTCAGAGAACTCTGGGCAGGATTTTTGTGTGTGCTGAGCATCCATGACAGGGGCAGTCAGTCAC
The DNA here is from genome assembly GCF_964106645.2 of Podarcis pityusensis. Lineage (NCBI taxonomy): Eukaryota > Metazoa > Chordata > Lepidosauria > Squamata > Lacertidae > Podarcis > Podarcis pityusensis. Next base: position 76,897,641 of record NC_138026.1, on the reverse strand, counting down.
CTCTGTGACCAGTTTTTTGGACTCTAGAATATGAACAAAAAGTATCTTCGTTGAAATATCTCAGAATGGTACCAAATATTGCTATAAAATATTTTAAATATTTCCTTTCTTTTTATGCAGGTCGTTTGTCCAGACTGCAGTGATGAAATTGCAGTCAAAAAGGATAACATTCTGGTTCGTTCTTTCAAGGATGGCAAATTGTGAGTAGAAAGATTTCCAGTGTCATTATTTATACCAACTAGCTAATACAATCTGTCATTTCTACTCACTGACGTGACATATATAGGGCTTTATTTTTAAATGCCAGTAAGAGGGAGGGACAGGAAGCACAAACCAACTGTTCATTCTACCTTCCACCCCACTCATGTCACTTACATAGAGTGCCTAGCATATGTGTTAGGAATCAGGTTGCAATTTTGTGCAGCTGTATAAGTCAAAGGGTGGCCGCTTTACATACTTGTTCTATATGTCAAAGTTTGTTTTTGTGATGGACAATTTCTAAAGAGTCTGTTCTTGATTTGGTTAACATGCCTGTGTATCACTGTAAATCACAGTAACACAGTATTATTTCAGCTGGCTTCAAAATAGTGTAAATGGCGGGCCCATTTCTGACCTGATTCATGCCACTTTTTCACTTGAGAAGAATTTCTTTTCTTTAAGAAAGTATCAACAAGGAAATGTCAGTCTTGTCACCTTTTATAAAGTCATTTTTCTCCCTTCACTGAGTGGCAGACATTCCTAGGTGGGTTAGGTTCTGCCTCTGGAAGGCAGGACTGAGGAGCCATTTTTTGAGAGGTGTGAACCACTCACCCATCTCCCATTTGTCTTCTTGCTTGACACAAGAAGGCAGGGTTTTTGTAAGGATTGCACTGTTAAGCAGCTGCCATGGATACAATTGTCTGTTCCCACTGCTTTCCACTCACAGAAAGCTTGGATTGAAAGCTCTTGCACAGAATTAAATCTGCTCTGGTAATGGACCCAGGAATCAGTACCTTCTTGATACTCTTGCTAAATGAACATAATAACAGCAGACAAGGTTTATATTAATTATAATGCTTATGGACCTGGTTTTTTTTAAAAATACCAGGATGGTATGTTTGATCCATGGATGGAAAGAATGATTTGTTATTAAAGTGTTTTAAATTTTTTGTTTTAAAAGTTTTGTAATACTGTATTATTATTATTATTATTATTATTATTATTATTATTTATTAGCTCTTCCGTACCAAGGAAAGATGTTCGAGAGATTAGTGATTCTTCACCAAAGCCTGATGCTGCATTAAAGCAAGGTAAAGACAATATAGAATTAAGAAAAGATAGCATTTTTCAGCTGAATTTGGCTAGAAATCTGGCACACACTATGAGGGACAGCTGTGCTACAAAACATGAGGGTGCTACATGTCCCACCAACTGCTAAACAATTCCTACCATATTTTCCTGCAGTTCAGCCCACTCAAAGTTGCTCTTTCCTGTTCCCTACCCTAGGAAGCTCCTCTTATTATCCATGATAGCTAAATGGAACCTTCATGTTCTCAGGTAGTATACTTCTGAATTGTATACTCACTGAGTATACAGTGAACAGCAGGGGAATTTGTTCCTTTCACGACCTGTTTATAAGCTTCGCACTGGGATTTGACTGACCAATGTTTGCAACAAGAGTGCTAGACCAAATGGAGATCAGTGATTTGCCCAAGGCTTCAAAGAAAATATCAGGCAGAAACTCTGTCTTAAACACCAGACTACTTCCGTGATCTCACATTTGTTGCTGCAAAAAACATTTTAAAGAAGGTGAATGACTGAAGCTGAGAGAATGGTGTCTTACCCGAATCCAGAACCTAAGTATAAAGAAGAGCAGGAGTTGCCTTCCTTTTTGGACCAGGGAACACATTTTGAATTTTGAAAGGGTTCTATCATAAGATGGCTGCCTTAGGGGTGTGAACAAAGCACAAAATGGCTGCCATGGGGAGCATGGCCTCACATAAAATTAGAGAGAGTGCTTAACCTGTTGAATTTCTGCATAGAAGATGAGGCAGGCCGGTAAAGTGTATTAAAGGGGAGTGGAAGCAGCAGCTCTTTAGGACCTCAGGATTCCTACTGCCTGGTATCAATCACTTCACACATTGACTAAATACACTTACCCAGGTAGGAGAGCCAGGCTTGTTCATTTTACAGACATTCCTTAGAAGAGTGTTCCTGCGTGTTCTGCTTCATAACTATGTTTCTAGCAGGGCTGGAGACTTGCTTAAAAAGAAAGTAAGCTCAGTCTGGGGCCTCCATGGGATCACAAATGAAGACTCTTGTGGGCACCATGGCACTCACAGGCTCCAGGCTGGTGTCCCCTGAGGTGAGCCAAGTAAGTTCACCTCCAAACTTCTCAGTTAAATTTTCCTTTAATTAGGTTACCTCCCAAATCTGTTCCTCTTCAGCTAATTTACACCACACACATTCATCCCTTGGGCAGTCACACAAAGAAAGAAAAACTCAATGTATTTTTCATCTGTGCTTTCCCAAAGCTCCTGTACAGGAGGGGTGGGGAATCTGTAGCCCTTCAGATGTTACTGGACTCCCAACTCCCATGAGCCCCAGCCATGATGGTCAGTGGACAGGGATGATGGTTGCAGTAGCCCAGCACCATCTAGAGTGCCACAGGTTGCCCACCTCTGTGAACTATTAGCAGTCCTCTATTCCAGCCTGCAGTTCAGCTCAAGAACGACGACAAAAAGCATGAAATTTCAGACTGGCAGCTGTTCTCCAGTCAGCAGCCACCTGATATGCTGGTCCTGTCTGGCTCCATTACATCTCTCCCACACAGATCCTGCACGTTACAACCATACAGGCAGTCTCTGGCTTTTGCTATAGGGACAGCCAGGAGATGAATCCTGCAGACACCTTCTGAGCCCAGCTGGGATCTTAAAAAAAAAAAAAAAGCAACCCCCAAACTGTAATATCAGAGAAGGGGTAAATAGGGGTCAGCTGAATTTTCATTACTTATTCTTTTAATGTATTTGAAATATGTACACGTTGCCTCTCAGTTATAATTTCTGCGGGTGCTAATAATCTAATTGAAGTAGGAAGAACAAAAACCAACACCATACAAGACAAGCATCATTAAATACCATCAAGACCATGTTGAATACTATCTTAAATAGCCAGAATAAATCAGCTGAGTGATACCTCACTTGTAAAAAACCCCCTGAAAGCTATCACAGTTTGCTAGGCTAATGGACAGGGAGTGAGTTCCCTAAATGAAGTGCCACAACTGAAATGGTACTGTCCTTCTCTGCCACCCACCATACTTCAGGAGATGGGACATTGTGAACAGGGCGTCTGATCCTAATACTCAGACATGTTTTGATGGGAATTTGTGGTTTTTCATATACCCTGATCCCAAGCCATTTAAGGCTTAATAAGTCAAAGCCAGCACCTTTAATTATGTACAGAAATAAATAGGCAGATAGTGGTCTTTTTTCAAGTAGTGACAAGGTATGTTCCCTGCTATTTGTGGCAATTAACAGGTATGCTTGCTACTCAGATCTAACTGAAGTTCCAAGTGTCTTCAAACACATCATAAGAATAGTGGCCAGATCCCACAAGAATTTGTTATATGACCCATAGAGCATTCATTTGCAAGACCAAATCAGTAGGCACACGCAGGCTGCAGACTTGATCCTTTAGGGAGAAGTGCAACTCCATTCTGAACAGGGCAAACTATATCAAGATAGAGGGCACTTTTAATTTTGTATATTTATAAAACTATACCATTTTATCATAGAAGGTAGTGAGAGGTGAGCTGTGATTAAATGAGCACATGGCACTACTTTGATGCACAAAAGTTATGAACTTATACCAGGGGTTTGTCCATGGCTGATGGACTTGTGGCTCCAAGGCAGTCTGCTGAAGGTTTCTTGAAAGTGATATAATAGTATCTAGATATAGCAAATAGTTTTGTAATGCCAAAAGCATAGATCGGTGAATGTGCTTACTGTGAGGTGTTAGCCAAACCCCTTTGGAAGAAAGGTGGGCTTTTTATCTCTTAGGGTGAGGAAAATCCCATGTTCAAATAAAAGTAGGATCACATCACACACTTACCATCTTTTCCTCACAAGGAAAAGGCATATGGCCTGCACCAGTACGTTCCCAAGGAGAAAACATGAACAAGCTCAATTTCTTCTCTTTATGTGTGTTTTACCAAACGGGCCAATTTTTTATATTTTTTTTACATGCAGGAGCAAACTAGACATTCAGTGCTAATAAGTTTCATTCAATTTACAGCTTTTGATCAAGCCTTAGAATTCTGTAAAAACAAAACTGTTCCCAGTAACTGGAAGACTGAGTTGAAAGAGGAAAGCTCCAGTAGCGAAGCAGAAGAGGAGGAGGAAGATGAAAAAGAAAAGGAAGATAACAGCAGCGAAGAAGAGGCAAGTACAGCACTGTAATTTGGTTGAGCCATGAAATATTTCCCGTTTGGAGTATATTGATTGTTGAATTACAGTAGTGGCACAGACAATATCAACCCTTTTATTACATTGTCTTTAGCATACCTCTTCCTTGTATATTGTCCATATTTGTGAACCCTGATTAGTCTAGGAAACCAGTTTTCTTTATGCAACAAAGAAAACTAGCGTGTGATCAGCGTGAACGTCTGCAAGGTGGGGAAAAAACTACCAACAGGGATGGTATATGACCTATATGTTGCAATTTTATTTAAGTTCAAGAAATAGGCAGAATAATTGTGGTAACGAGCATGTTTGACTGGAATAAAGAAGGGACATTATCTCTTATTTGGGTTTGTAAAAAATATATATATTCTGCTGTTACCACAGCTGATATCCTTTAGGGATAAGACATTGAACTAGCAGCATATACGAGTAGGGGAAAAGTTAGTCACACACACCATGATCTGCAAACCCCGCACAGGCATGCATTGAATGACTAAGAATCCTCCTTAATATTAACTTTGTGTTTTGCTAAATCCTGCTTCTAACAAACATGATTAACTGGAACATCAGCAACATCTGCTTTTCTAAATTTTTACTGGAGTTGTTTTGTTGGTTTAAAAAGAAGAAGGAAACTTTAAAAAGTGCAACCCAAAACGCCACTTCCCTCAAAATGGTGCTAAAATATATGTGGAACATCCGTGGAAATGAGTTGGTTTATCTTTCTGCAAAAGTTGCCATCTCCACAATGAAATATTTTTCTCTTGGAGAGGAAAATGGAATTTCAGTTTGACTGCTGTAATTAAATAACAGATAACAAATTTCAATTAATTCACTATTTCAGATTTGCTTTATGTTCTTATTATGGTGCTTTAAGACTGCAGTCCTATATACACTTTTTTGGAAGCAAGTCCCATTCAATTTTCTTCTGAGTAGACATGCAGAAGATTATGCTATAAATATGCATTTATTTGTATTTTGATGGCTCCCCATAGTGAAACTAAACGTTTTCCAATTAAAATACACTTAAAACAGTTATTAGTGTAAGATACAGAGAAATGACGTTTGCCTTCAAAGCCAAAGTACCAAAGCATTATGTAATGGTTCCTGAACTTTTAAAATATAAATGTAATTCCCTGCAATACTTTTTAAAGAAAACTGTGGTGATTAACAGGGCAATCTAACATGTGCTTTTGTTACCATATTGTTTAAATTAGGAAGAAATAGAACCCTTTCCAGAGGAAAGAGAAAACTTCTTACAACAACTCTATAAATTCATGGAAGACAGGGGTAAGCATGTCATTATATTTATCATATAGTTTGTTTTACGCTATAGGGGATGTAGTACAGTATGAGAATGTAGTACACCCCTGAAAACTTGTCTTGTTGCTTTTCATAAAGTGAGTTTCAAAGCTCCGTTGGGGTTTAAACCCTGGTCTCCTAGGTCCTAGCCCAGGGGTGAGGAACCTCTGGTCAAATGTGACTCTTCAAGCCTCTTTCTAGCCTTTGGGGGCCCTGCCAGACCACATTGGCCTTGTTTCATATTTTCCTATGGTGCTTTTCCCCTGGCTGGAATGTATCCTTGAACTCTGATAATCATTCTCCCTTGCTTGGATGGAGGATAGCGAGGGGTGTTGTGCGTATGTTTAGTAGCTAGCCTCCTGTACAAAGATAAAATTTACATCAGTGTTTTGCTTCTAGTCCTGCCCTCATAAAGTTGCCCAGAAGGAAATGCAGCCATAAGGTTCAAAAAGGCTCCCCCGCCCCATTTCAACCACTACATCAGATAGGCCAGTTGAAAGTTGTTCCTTTTAAAAATCAGCACTATCTTTTTGGAAATAAAAATGAATTCTGGCTGGTATAGCACAGCAAAATATTTCATTTATATATATTAAACCTGTTATTTATTTATTTTTCTAAAACATGTATCCTGTTACATGTACATCCAGTTAGTGTTCCCTGGACAGGTTATAGCAGAGTAAAAATGTAATAACAGAACACCAGTTTTAAAATGGAAGAAAAATGCAGCAAGTAAAGAAACAACAGAGTAACTAATAACTTAGCAGTGTGTGTCTGTATTATATACAAGCCTGTACAACCTGTAACCCACCAAAACCAAACACAGCTCACCAGCCAAGTTTTGTGGCCTGCCAGTAGCTTTTGCAATCCTTTGCAGGCAGCTAAAATTGGAAGATTATCAAGCTCTTCATGGCTACCATATGTTGCTGGTGTGTTGTTTTCAACTTTGTGGGTTACAGGTTGCACAGGCCTGAAGAGAAGAATGATTGCAGGGCAAATATTATTTCATTATATTTTGATTTTGAACTGTATCATAATGCCAGTTGTCCAACTGCCCTTTAGTAATCATAGGGCAGAATGAATGGATTTGACAAGAAAGCTGAATTAAATTAATTCATCTCAGCTTTGCAAAGAAGTTCCCTTTGTACCATTTAGCAACTTTTGGAGCCCACACATATTTGATAATGGCTTTTCCAATTACTTGGAAAAACTGTGTAGTATGAGTTCTGTTACATGATTGTTAACTAGGAAGATAAGGCCACAGCTGCAATCGTATGCACATTTCCGTGGAGTAAGCCCCATTGGAATTACCTCTGAGAAAATATGCAGAGTATGCACAGCATATATATGTGGTATAGTCTGGGATTGAGACACTGAACTGATTTATGTGCATTAACACCAATATGAGTTGCTCTTTACAAGCTAAAAAGCCACACTTCAAAATACTTTCTTTCACAGGGACTCCGATTAATAAACGACCTGTTCTTGGATACAGAAACTTGAATCTCTTCAAATTATTCAGACTTGTACATAAGCTTGGAGGATTTGATAATGTAAGTACTATTAATCAGAGTAGAAATAATTTTGCAATTTGAAGAAAAGTTAATAGTGCAGCTTCAAAACCACTAGGAGAGGAGATTTGTAGATGATGAGGTGGACATCACACTAAGGACTCTTTATGCATTAATTTTTCTAAGACTCTCTTTCTAGGTTAAAAAAGAAAGCAGCTTGTAATAGTAGTTTAGTATGAAGTCTGCAGTCATTACATATACCCAATTATCTGAGTGTTAACCCCATAGAAGACAGGCTTACTTCAAAATACATAGGTATTATCTGTGCACAGGAGATGGAAGTGAATTTGAATACTCTTAAAGTATGGGCATCTAATTTTTGTGTGTGCTATTTTAGACCCTTAAAGTTCAGAATAAATTATTTATTTAGACACTTGTGCAGAATTATTCATTTAAACATAGACATAATGCTTTTTCTTGGGATAACAATTTTCATTCTGCTTTATAGATTGAAAGTGGAGCAGTCTGGAAGCAAGTATATCAGGATCTTGGGATCCCTGTCTTGAACTCCGCCGCTGGATATAATGTTAAATGTGCATACAAAAAGTAAGTAGATCTGTATATATAAAATTGTGTGCTTTGCTTTGATACTCAATGTTGAATGCTTCATCTCAGCCAAAAGAAACATTGCATAGGTATTCTGTTTTAAAGCTGTCATCATTTAAATAAATAAAAAAAAGATAATAGGCTATATTCAGTTGTGTTTCTTCAGTCACGAACAGCTTTGTTTCAGTGGAGCCTTCCATGAACAATACAATGTGGAAAGTAGTTTTCATTGATTCCCCCTGCTGTCTGCAACCCTTGCTCTAAAGGGTTAGACGATCTATGGAACAGCATGGGAGGTGGTATAAGGGGCTTCAGGAGAAAGGCGGGATTTGCAAAAATCATATCCTTCCTGCATTTCCAGAAACATCCACAGAGCAAAGAACCCAGTACTCTCACAGTGCAATCCTAATACTGTACTCGTGTGTATTCATTCAGAAATAAGTCACATCAACAGGGCTTACTCCCAAATAGGAGGATACAATTCTAATTAAGGTGTCTTTATCTATTTTGGCTGTATCATGCTATGTGTAGTAGTAACTACCCAAATCAAGTCTGCTGTTCTGGCAGCTAACCGTAAGTCCTCTTTCAAATTTGTTTGGAAAGTTATTAAATTTTATTCCTGAGCTTCCATGTTGCTAGACTAACCAGACTCAACATAACTTTTTTTCAGGTATTTCTTTCAAAAACAAGTTGACATTTGGGGGCAGTTAAAACAACAACAACAACACAATTTTGAGCTGGTACCATGTTGTTGGTTTCTTTTAAAAAACAAAGCAATCTTAAACCATTATTTAGCAAATTAATTTACATCCTTAAAAGTGTAGTTGTCTCATAAACCAAACTATGGTGAACTAATCATTATGTTATTGTCATCTTTTAGATACCTCTATGGCTTTGAAGAGTACTGTACATCAGCTAATGTTGAATTTAAAATGGCATTACCAGAGAAAATAGTGAGCCAGCCCTGTAAGGACCTTGAAAAAGATATGAAGAAGCATGAAGAAACTGAGCAAAATATAAAAGAAATAAAGGTGGAATCTGAAGAAAGAGATGATGAAGTAATGAGGAAACAACAAGACACACAAGCTGAGAATGAGAGTGAAAGAAAAGAAAATGATACGTCCTCCTTGGTAAGAGCTGTTCCATTATTTTTTGTAGATTTTGTAAAATATATCATTGTGTTCTGTTAAAGTAAGCTGAAATAACATTTGAGTGGATATTGTGCCTATAAAGTAAAGTGTTTTATTCTAGCATTAATATACTGTTTGCTAGTTTTGCTACATTTCTCAAAGTATTAATGTCATTTTCAGAGCTGATAAGAACCTGTTGCAGTCCAGATTCACTTTGACAAAAGAAATACCTTTGTGGGTGTCTTGCAGAGTTCTAAAGAAGGCCCTAAAAACTCTGTTTAGGCAGAAATCAAACACTGTTGTGTCTGCTATATCTAGACCTCATTTGGCAATTGTGTCCCAGGATCCGAACCAGACTTTTGTCCTCACACCAAGCCCCTTTGCGCCTCCTTTTGCTAAGCTCCGTTAAGCTAGGAAGTCTCAAGCTACGAAACTGATAACACAGTTTGAAAGTTCCTTACATTCACATGACCTTACAAATTCCTTGTAGCTATAATTTGCACCATGTGGAAAATCAGAGCTCCATGTTCCTGATGTTCTCCTGGTCAAAAATATCTGGAAAGTTACGGGTGAACAGTGTTTCCTACAATATTTATGTTCCTTTTTCCGTTGAGCAGAGATGTTGTAAGGTAGGATGAGAGCTCCCTCTAGCACAGCTAAATTAGAGGTTTCTGCTCTTCAGCTCCCAGCAGTTTTTACTGCTTTCACGTTGTGAGATTGTATCTCACATTCTCCATTCATCTTTGCTTAGAGTTGTGTTTTGTCTACAGTTTTCGGAGCTTATCTTTATGACATTGTTGCTTATCATTTGTTGTTAGTGCTTCTGTGCTTATTTGGGGGAAGGTTGCGTTGATGCTGTTTCTCTCTTAGGGAGACCCATGAATTTTTGTCTTGATGTACAGTGCTTGATTGTGTGTGAGTTTTTGGGTTTCTTATGTGCCTTACCACTTTCCACTCTTTCTGCTCTGTATTTTCCCTTCACCACCTCCCCTGCTGCTTGTCCCTGGTTTAAAGTGAACTACCCTCCACCCCCAGTGTCCGAATTTTGTTTTTGGTCAATGGAGGGGATATTTCCTCCCCTCCGGAACTCCGACATTTTTTCACAGTTCTCCTCCAGCAGCTCTGTAGTTTTTTTAAATTTAATATTTTTGCTGATCACCCATTAGATCTCAGTAATCAGCTACAGCTACTCTGGGGCTATGGGCAAGATAAAGCAGTTGAAGGCTAAAGCCCTTAAGGGAGTGTATAAATCAGCTCATAAACACCGTGCTTCTGGATGGCATTGACCTTTACTGTCATGGGCACAAAACCTGGTTCTGTCTCTGTTGGCATGGATACCATGGCTGAGAGGACTGATACTGCTAAAGCACTCATGCATAAGATGGGCCACCCAAAGATGTCTGGTTCAGTTTCCCACGCTTTTCAGATTGATTGTGATAAGGAACCTCTGTGTAAAGAATGGGTGCACCTTAGAACCCTCTGAAAACTTCCTCTAAAGAGGATTTTTGGGGGATTTGATGTGGCATTATCTGTGAATAAAAATATTACTCACTTTTCAGATATGCAAACATATCAAAAGAAAGAGGTGCCCTAAGTCATGGAGTATTGCGGTCATACCAATAGTGCATACATAACGCAGGTTGCGCTATGGTCTAAACCACTGAGCCTCTTGGGCTTTCCAATCAGAAGTCAGCGGTTTGAATCCCCACGATGGGGTGAGCTCCCGTTGCTCAGTCCCAGCTCCTGCCAACCTAGCAGTTCAAAAGCACGCTAGTGCAAGTAGATAAATAGGTACTTCTGCGGCAGGAAGGTAAACGGTGTTTCCGTGCGCTCTGGTTTCAGTCACAGTGTTCTGTTGCACCAGAAGCTATTTAGTCATGCTGGCCACATACTCAGAAAGCTGTCTGTGGACAAATGCCAGCTCCCTCGGCCTGATAGCAAGATGAGTGTCTCAACCCCATAGTTGCCTTTGACTGGACTTAACTGTCCGGGGTCCTTTACCTTTTACCTTAGTGCATACATGAGACTGCAGCGTTATCTTTAAATGCTCTGTGCTATGCTCCGGCCTGGGTGAGCCCTCGTTCCTTTACAAGAGATTGCCATATTAATACTTACATCTCTGCAGGGGCACTTTTGAGAGACACGCGCTTCACCATGTGTTTCCAGGGATATAGGCAGCCAAGACCCACCTTATTTTGGGTAATTTGGACACATGAATAGTACTTTTCTTTGAGTGAAAAGATGTTATTATAGCCTTACCCTACCATTCACTATTTGGTTTTTTCTTATCTGATTGAATATGTATCTGGATTGCCTTGTGTGCTGGAGCAGGGAACTGCTCAATGTGTGGTGTTGTTGCTACATGTTGTTGGTATGTTTTCTTACTAGTGTGTTGAGTGCCGAATGGGGGCCTGCACTCGCAGCTTGGGGGCCAGCTGAGAGGATAAATCTCTAATTTAGCTGCAGTGGTGCTTGCAAGTGCTTGAGAGAGCTCTCATTCTACTTTAGAACATCCTTTCACTAAAAAATACCCTTCACAGGTAAAACCAATGGTTTTGTTTCAGCAGCCTGGACATGGATCAAGGGACAACATTCATGATCCGATGTGAATTGCAGCAGTACTTCCTTAGAGTTGTGTTATTATTTCATGAAAATGATTTACAATATAATAAATCATATATAAAACAGCAATATATATATAAACAGTTAAACAATTGCATAAATAAAAACAATTTTTTAAAAGTTTACACAGAGAGAGAGAGACAGACAGAGAGTTTAAAACAACATTAGCACATATATAAAATCAATTCAAATCCAGTATAGATACCAACAGAGAAAATGGCTGGTGCAGATTCTTCCTAATTGAAAACTAACAGGTTTTTTTTCAATTGTGAGCTATATCAATGTTTTTATTTCTCCTAGGAAAGCAAAAAAGGTTTTCAGGAATCACACACTGACCAGGAAAAGGAATTAAGAATACTGAAAACAGATGAAGCCAATGTGGAACATAAAGAGGATGAGAAGAGTAAGGACTTGGAAAATCAGAATACCAGTCTTGAAACGGAAGAGAGGGAGAAAAAGTAAGAATCTTTTCTTTTCAGCTAAAACCTATGTATGAGGGGAGCAATACTGGGCTTCAAATCTGAGTTGCCTTTGATCTCTAAAAGATCAAAGAGGAACTAGAATTTAAGAGGAACTAGATAACTTAGGCTGTAATCCCAGCCTCATTTACCTCAGAGTAAGTCTTACTGAATTCATTGAGACTTACTTTTGTCAACTTGTTTAGGAAAGCAGCCTTTATGTCAAAAAGCTCAATGAATACCATCTTATTTTGGTGCTTCTTTTTGTCGGAGATGTCCAGTTAAATTGCTTCATTATTCTGAATACTATAGAGATTGTGTAAGAGAAGTCATCTGCTGTCTTCTGATAAAAAGATAATTAAGAGTGATGGGGAAGCAGCCATAGGCCTCTCTGGTCCAGCATTCTGTTCTCACAGTGGTCATCCAGATACCCATGGCAGGCCTGCAGTCAGGGCCGGGTTGCAGCAGCACTCTTCACATTGGTAATCATGGACTTCAATACTGAAAGATATGCGTGGAGTAGGATTGAAAGCTGGAAGAATTGTGTAGGAGAATTTAAAAGAAAAAGGTGTGGGGAAAGCTAAACAATAAATTGTGGGCAAAAAAAAAGTTACAGTAGGGGTTCTCAAACTTTCTGCCCACAAGGCTCATTTAAATTTCTTGAGGCCCACAAGTCACAAAATGGTGCAGTGGCAGAGCCAGTCACAAAATGGTGACAGATGGAACAGTTTGGCATAATCAGCTGACAGTTGCTGACATCATTTTCTACTGATATCAAATCCATCTTTGGAAATTGCTGACATCTTTGTCACAGCATTTTCCTTGTGGCAAGGAGTTCCATAGCTCAGTTTTCCTCAGGTTAAGTACAGACATTTGCTCTGTAGGTATTGTGACTCAGCCTCCCTATTTTTGGCAGAGTTTGCTTCTTCAGAGGCTCTTTAAGTGGAGAAGGTTTTTTCTTTTACATTTGCCCCTTCACACTCCCACATGCCTCTAAAGTATTTTTACTGTCTCATCTTACCACAGTTACTGATCTTCTCCCATTTTCCTTTCACACTCAACTTGTACCTTATTCACACATACCCAGCCACCTGCTGTTTCTTTCAGCCCTTCCTCCTTCATCCTTTTGCATTAATTTCTTCCTCCTACAACAGTTTTCCTCTCATTCTCTTACTTTCTATTTCTATCTTATAAAAATATTAACCTATAATCTCACCTTTAACACCTCCCCTTACCCTTCCCCCTCAGAGGAGGGAGACCTTCCTTCCAATTCCAGCTTTTCCCAGTCTTTACTCAACATGCAATGAATTTTTGACACTCAGCCAACTGAGAAACACTGAGTTATAGGTTGGAGTTTTTAAAGATTTGGCTCATCTGGTGCGCCAGCAAAAGGAAAGCGACGATTTCTTATCCAGAAATCAACTGAATATAGATCAGCACTCCATAAATTTATTCTACTGGAAGGCGACAACATCAGTAGAACTGATGGTACCGCTACTTTGTTGAAGCACCTGATCAAGTAATTGTCTTGATCTGCCAAGACTTCCCTAATTTTGCTGCTATGGTGTGACAACTATGTTGAACATCCAAATGAAATTATTTTATTGCCATTCTGCTTCTGAAATAAATATAGGAGTATCTATTATCAGCGTGTCATGCATGTGACTAGATTCAGGTCGACAGCCTATCTGAGTAGTTGACCCTCAGACATGCATAAAGGTGTGGTGTGCCTTTCAGGCAAAATGATAATCGACTGATCATTTTTATGTATATAAAAAATAATGCTCCCCTTTTTTTGAAATGCAGATTGACATGTATGGTATGTTGGAATTGACCCATTGTGTTCTCATATTTTGGTATCATGTAGAGTTCACTGCTTAATGATATTGAAGTGTATGGATTTCTTTATTGTGAATTAATCTTTCTGGCACTTTTTTTTTTTTTTTTTTGGAAAGTATAGCTTTTTCCAGTTCAGGTTTCAGATATTTTTAGTGGGACTAATGAGTTTATTTACAATTCTCACTTTTACACTTGTAGTTTGTACCTATCTTAAGTTTGTATATTTGACTACAGTGAGAATTGTGTCTGCTGTTACCAGTTCAGTGTATTACATGATTTCTGTGTTGGGGGCTGCTTATTACGAGGACCTGTGAGGAATGTGGCGAAATAATGTAAAAAAGAGCTAGTCAGGAAAGTCACTGAAGGGAAGCATTGTGGGGGAAGAGTATTTCTTGTGGAGCTGTTTGTAAGAGGTTTTTTGCAATGAAGGGAGGAATATACATGCCCTTTTCTTGCGCATGCTCTAGGCTTAGATAAGTAACAATGTGCTCCTTGTATACATGTTTTTACAGAAGATGCAAATGTAACCGTGCACTGTATTGTCTCATAAAAAGTAGCACTCACATTCCTGTTTACTACTACTAATATTAGTACTTCGTTCTGCTATGTTGGGGATCTACAAGCCGTGGCCTGATGTGGCCCCTGTTGTGTTTTTGTGTAGTATAAGCTATTGTTTTTCAAAACAATATCATTATCTCAGACACACTTCTTGATTTGACAAACAAGTATAATATCACTGTATATCTAGTATATGTTAATAATGTGATTAAAACTTTGGTTGTTAGTATCTTGATTTGGGGCTTAGGAACACTTCACTAGAGCACTTCACTGTGTAAGTTTTGTATATCAGAGTTACTGTATCTGAACATATTTTTTGCTACATAGAGCTTTCTTTCTTTCTTTCTTTCTTTCTTTCTTTCTTTCTTTCTTTCTACACTTGATAATCTTTAGCAATTTCGATTCACTAGTGATTTGCCTTAGAATAGGCAGTCTTGTGCTGTTAGCCACTTTTTTTGTTCAGGAGCATGCTAGCCATTGCATTGCCTCAATTCTGTGGTGGCTTTCAGTCAGGATTGCAGTGGACTGTTTAGTCCCACATATAAAAATACTTATCAAGACAACCCTCAGCTTTGTACACTCTTTCATATCTGCAAACACTGTTATCTGATTTCTTGCAAGTTACACATGTAATTGAATAATCTCGGGTACAACTACATACAAAGATTGTATCTGCGGCCTGTAATGACCATACTGTTAAAATGCATAGATCAGACACGAGTCTTTTGTGTGGTTCTACTCTCATCAAAACCTTATGGAAGTATAGTTTGTTTTGTTTTTAAAAACCCCCACTAATCCTGAGGTTAGCAACTTTTAGCTAAATAGCTTCATTGAAATAAAATAGCTATTGTGGGATAAGGTAGTAAAGAGAACCACGGCTGTTTGGATTTAATTGAAATGAAGAGCATTTTAGCATATTGGGATACAAAAGGAGGCTTTTGTACAAGTTGTTCTGTTGTCTTTGCTCTTCCCAGAACATACATTAATTTATGTGGTTGTTACAAATGGGTTTAAAATAATGTGTAGATCATGTATCCAGTACTTGTGTTTTGCACATTTTGCCTCTTGTATTCTAGTCACAAATATATAAATTCTAACATTTTGAAAGCTCTGATTCCTCAGGCCCTGGTTCTTTAGGCTATAAGTTTATTAGTGTTTGGTCTGGGACAATTACAATTGTGAGTTGCAATAGTGATGGGCGTCATATTTTTTCTACAGAACAGATTTCTTATGCTTTGCTATATTTGTGTTTTGCTTCTGTGACTCATGATATAGTAATGCTTGGACACAGATTTACAAGTTACGGGGGGCGGGGTGGCAATCTGATAAAGCTAATGATAGATACGACTTCGTGAATCAGTGATTGAAATCTATGGAATGTTTAATGATAATGATAATTAATAAATTAAGCAGTATAGCTATGCTTCTTTCATAGTCTTTGAGATTAGCTATGGTGTGCTTCCATCAGGAAATTAGTTAATTGTTGCAAAGTCAAAATTGCCACAATCTGTCCCCACTACCACCTTTTAAGGATAGTCCAAAAGACTGACAGAACTTGTGTAGCTGTGCAGACATTGCCTCTCTCTTCCTTTTCATGGAATACATTTTAAAGTGCAGAAAACTTCCGAATGCTATTTGGTTAGCCTGTGAAACTGTGATAACAGTTACTCGTCATCCTGGAAAAAAGTGACAAGTGGGGTGCCTCAAGGTTCTGTCCTGGGCCCATTGTAATTTGGATTAAGGTGCTCATAAATCTGCAGGTAACACCAAACTGGGAGGGATAGCCAATGCTGCTGAGTAACAGAATCGGGATTCAAGATGAGATTAACAGATTGGGGAACTGGGCCCAAACTAACAAAATGAATTTCAGTAGGCACAAACGTTAGGTTCTGCACTTAGGCAGGAAGAACCAGCTGCTTTTCCTAAAAATGCAAAGAGCAAAATGGACTTCATCTTCCATGATGGGACTTTCCCTTCCTCCCCTTCCCTCTGCAGCCTTCCCCCCCTCCCCTCTGCAGCCTCCCCCCCCACTCCCTAAATGTTAGAGCAGATTTTGGGGGCATGGAGTGTACTGAATGGGTGAAGAGGGGAAAGGGAAATCCCATTGTGCAAGTCGAAGCCTGTGCCGTTCACACAGATGACATCATTGGTTAATCATTTTGTACAATCACATTTATAGGACCAATAAGATGAGTATCGTAAGGGGCAATAGAAAATGACTTGCGCTGATCGAGCCTCATTGATTTCTACCAGATACTGTTGTTGAGTGTACTTGGTTTGAAATGAGGAAACTTCACAGGATACTGTGCTATGCTCACAATGATTGGGGGGGGGGGGGAGATTCAAGTTAGTTAGGCATATCAAAGTGCTGCTTGATATACTTATTTCAGTTGAATTGCATTATTGATTATATAGGAGTGAAGTGTTCGGTTCCTTAGATTGCGTTTCTGGAGATTTTCAAAAGATGTTTCTCAAGAGAGCAATTATCGGAGTAAATGATGTATACTATGCAAAATGGCCACTAATGCAGAAGTAACAGAGTAGTTTGAAATTTGGAAGAGGGATTTACCCTAAGCAGACTCCAGAGACAATTAATATTTTTCCTCTTTCAAATATGATCAGAACGATTACTACATTGTGATAGTAAATCCTTTATACACTAACTAATATTCAGGCTCGCCTTTTAACAGTATTTACTTTGATGATTATCAAGTGTGTCTGTTCCCTATAAACCTTTTAACGTAGTTGCAGTTTTCTGTTGTCGCTGGCTGGTTTCTTTCACTTTGCTTTTCTGAAGGTTGAAGCTCCTGTTCTTTGGGACAGTTTTTACTTGAACTGCTTGAGGCAGCTTACATATGGGAACTGCTTGCATCATCATCTTACTGTGTTATCTTATTGATGTATTTTGGGACCCATCGTTCTAATGAACTGACCTTTCAGTTGTTTGCTTTACAACACTACCATTTAGCCAAAATCTTCACTTTACTGGAGTTTTAAAAATCCTATTTAAAAGCTTATAGACAACATCATCTGCTATGCAAATGCTTTTTATATTAGGTTTACCAGTGTCTGGAATACAAGAAATCTAGCTTCTGTCTGTATGCAGATACATAAAGTAAGGTTTCTTGAAGGCATACTGGCCTATCCTGGCAACATTTTCCCTCAGGACTTCTGCTTCATGGTATTCAGCGCTTTGCTTCTTTTCTGTATGGCAAGATTTTCAATCTGGGAATAGAATGCTGTGGTCTTCATAGTACAGATCTATTTTTAAAAAATCTATTGAAAAACTTGGAGGCATGTATTCTTGACAGTTCTGCTGTTCCCTGACGTGAATATTCTTGACATTGGTTGCTTCTTTGTATCTTCCATCTGTGATTGCAAATCACTCTTCACCCCTTTTAAACATATATATTAAAAAATGATCTCCGCTTTAACTTTCTTATGCATCCTGGTATTTGGTTCCAGAAGATGTTATAACTTGCTCTGAGGATTTGAGGATTATTTAATTTGCTGAGATTTTCACGCTTCCATAATTTTTTCAAGCTTTTAAATATTATTATTTTTTGCTGCATTGAAGGTTAGATACTCACTTTAAAAGCAAAAGAGTGAGAACTAAAGGGCGCCAATGGCTGTGTTTTGCCTTTTCCTGATTTATATAATTAAGATTTCATAATAACTTAATACGAAAAATGCACATAATATTTAAAAAATAGAATTTTCTGTTTAACAGGAACTTATTCATTAGTGTGCTGCCTAATATTTAATAGATTTGTGTTTTTTAAAAAGAATTGAAAGCACTGATGTTTTAAAATTGATGTTGGAAAGCAGGGGACAGATGAGAGAGAAATGCTGAAATCTATGCAAGTGTCCCTAGATCCCTTTTAGATGAGAAACTGAAATTCAGTTACTAACCCCGCACACCCAATAGTGTTTTTTGTTAGCTTTTTAAATTACAGAATGGCTTTATGCTCCCACCCCTTGTGCTGCAAAACAAAATCAATACATTTTGAGATGATCATTCCTCAGGGTCCCTTCTAATTCTTTGAAAAGGTGTGGCTGAATATGCTGCATGGGGCGGGGGGGGGGAGAGACTGTTGTATGACAAACAATTGAAATGGGGGAGAACATGCTTGTTGAGCTCCAAATCCCTACAGTTGTTTCATTGATATTCCCATTGAAGACACATTGGCAAATTAAGGTTTAGCTTGTTCTTTCTGGGAGATTGATCCCTTTTTATGTGGGAAAAGCATCTGAATTACAATGAAATTTGTATCCTTGGAACACTGGGAGAGGAAACCATATTACATTCATTTAGATGAGAAAGGGCTTTTTCTATATGAAATACTAAAAATTAAAGTTTAGATTATAAATTTCTTGCACAGCCTCTTTCTCTTGCTGTAACTTGTTCAAAAACATTTTACTATGGTTTTGAATTTTCTCCAAGAAGTGCTTACTTATTAAGCGTAATGAAGTAAGTACATTGCCAAATCCAGTATATTATTGGAGACAAATTAGAATGCATGTGTGTAACATAGGAGAGAAAACATGCATAACTTAAACTATCTGTTCTGGTCACAGCACTTGCCACTGGGTATGAGAAAAACTGCTTTTTATACTCAACAAAGGCTTGGTTCTTCAGCAGCAGAAACTGCTATGGCAAAAACAGCTAGGGAGAGCTTCAGCTGCACATGTGGTTCTCTTTCATCCAACTTCTCCCTCTTTGGATTTTTGTCAAGGCTTGTGAAAAATAGCCGCCAATTTTGGATGCTTGCCTCTTCAAAAGTCATGATTAAATTCAGCGGGAAATGTGCCATACTTCCTGCCCATGACTTCTAGGGAGAGGACCTGAAAAAAATATCTGTTATTTAAAATTCATAAATATTGGGTTGAGTTTTTAATTTTGAAAACTTAGACCACTACTTTCTTTGTCATGACCAGGATCCAAAGAGCTATTTTATATGTGCCCAAGGGTGTGGGTGTGCCCATTGAGATTTTAAATAGATACACACCTGCCTTCTTCATCACAAGCTCATTTTGAAATTCATCCCAATGTCAAAAGAGTTTTAACCATGAGGCTTGGGTTGCTACTGCTTTCAGTGTGCGAAATTAATTGCACAATTTTTTGAATTGAGGCCTTAGCAACGAAAGCATACCTCTGCTTTTAAAGCAGTCCTTTGCCAATTAATGTTATGTTCCAAAACAAAAAAAAAAGACCTCAGTGTATACTCAGTTGGTAGAGCATGGGTCGTGGGTTCAAGCCCCACATTGGGCAAAAGATTTCTGCATTGCAAGGGGTTGGATTAGATGACCTTTGTGGTCCCTTCCAACTCTACAACTCTAGGATTCTATGTTCTGAAAACTAGTTATGTATGAAGCACAAAGTGAAAAATTCAAATACATTCTATAGGGAGAGACAGAGAAATATGGGCCCAAGATGCGGGGGGAAGAGGTCTCCGCTAGGGATAGACAGTTTCAGTAGCATCTTGGCTTATCTTTAATCTTGGCTGCATCTTTAATCTTCATAGATGGTGGTAAACGTTTTTTTCATTAAAACAAGTCATCTTTTTAAAATCTTCTGTAAGTTTTAAAGCTACTTTCTGTCACTATTCTGAATGCTAAATTCTTGTCTATATTCTTGTCAGTTGACAATATAAATTAAAAATTCTCATCTTTTAAGGGATTTCATATATATTTACATATATATATATGGAGCCTGCTGTTCTTCACCCTCTATGCATCCGCAGTATTAATCAATATACGCCATTTGGCACAGAACATTTTTTCCAATCTTTTTATTAACTGACATTTTTTAAACCTTTCAAGCAATGGCACCATTAAGGAGGAAGAAGAAGATGAAGAAGAAGCAGAAGAGGAGGAGGAAGAAGAGGAAGATGACAACAATGACAACAATGAGGAAGAAGAAGAATTTGAGTGTTATCCACCAGGCATGAAAGTCCAAGTGCGGTATGGACGAGGGAAAAATCAAAAAATGTATGAAGCTAGTATTAAAGATTCTGATATTGAAGGTGGAGAAGTCCTTTACTTGGTGCACTACTGCGGATGGAATGTGAGGTAATTGAGATTTAGCTAGTGATTACTTCCTTACAAATACTTCTAAAATACACTTGTGTGTTTTAAAGCACACTGAATATTGAATTTTTTTCAATATTTCTGCTCTTTGGAGATCATTGTACTGTATAAAATTATTTATATTATAGGATATAACCACAGCAACTGAATAGCATATAGATCAAGAAGAATAATCTTGTTCGGACTCCTTTCTCAGCATTATTTTAAGTAGTACATAATAGAGAAATAGCTTATGGCTCTGCTCATCATATAGTATTGGGCAACACACAGCTAGATCTCTACACATTTCTCAAAGTCTAGCATGAAAAAGCAAAGCATACATTTTACCATGAAGTAGAGGTGAGGTTTCATTTGCAATAACTGGATTTCTATCTGGATGATTGCATGCATGCAAGAATCTATCGTTCATTTTCAGCACTTAAACCAGATGACCAGCTTCTCTGAGCACCTAGGAGTCTTATGTGCATCTTTGTGGACAGTAAATAGCTGACTTTCACTTGGCCAGACCTGGTTTCTTGTTACCATACACTTCTAAAGAAGATTCATCTTGCCATAGTTACTTGTGTCACTGATTTTATGTCTGAGCATCTTCCTCTTATTATGGCTTGCTGCTGTAATTTAGTGCTTTGGGGAAATGGTGGGTTTAATTTTTGCCCAAAATGTTCTTGACGTCTTTTATGCCATTAATTGAATTTTCTACTCCATGCAGTTCTCAAATTGCTGCATCCTCAGGCTCTTTCAAAAGTTTGTTTTATGGATATGCGTTTTGCAAGGGCTTTTGTAACAGGCCCCATATTTCTCATTTAATACTCATGTAGACCTTCTTATCATCTTTGCTTGCCATTTGGATCTGCATTGCTTTTATAGTTATCTTTGTCTCGGAAGGTTGGAGAGAGGCTTCTCTGATGTTGGCAAAGTCAGCCATCATGAGTCATAGTTGGAAACTCTTGTCATGCTACCTTCTCTATTTTCATAATGGAGCTGTGTTCAATGAGGTCATTGCTTATCAGACAAATAAGAGACTGCTAGTAAAGATTTTGAATTGTAGGATTTTGTTTTTCTTTTTCTTGCAGTATTTAGTTTCCTTAACTGTTGACTTGCTCACATGTGTCTTCAAACCAAGTTGAGCATGTATTGCAAAATAATAAGAGTTTTGCCTTCTATGTTCAAGTGTAAATAGTGAATACACAACATATGACCTGCAAACTGATGTAATGAACGTGTACAAAGCCTTTGATTTTTTTGTATTTCATTTCCTTTGAAAAGGATGTATATTTTAGATTACTCAATCAACACTCTTTATTTTTCCCTAGCATTAGAAAGAAGTTGAAATTTGAGCTCAGGCTTTACTTGCTTTACTGTGAAAGAGAACTTTTATTTATAGGCTTTAGACTATTTTTATTTATAAGAGATCCAAGAGCAGCTATAGTTAAGTTTTGAAATGATATTGGTGTTAGTATGTAGAAATGATAGATTTGTGAGCGGTTGACTATAAAGTCTTAATTGTGGCTTGGGTGATTCCTGTTGAATGTATTCCAGTTTGAAACTCTAGCTTTTGAGGGAAAGATTGAGATAATACTTATAAGGGCTAGAGAATCCTCTTAATTCATGTGATTGTTTAGTTACTGAAGGGTTTCTATTATGTATATTTAACTTTGAGTGTGACCCTTAGACCATCAATAGACCATCAACATAAAGCCACCGTTTAAATTTCCCCTAGAGGTCGTGCCCTGAGGCTCTTGCTAATTCCCTACAAGAAATGCAAACCCTAAGTCTGTAGATTGGACTTTTCAGCCTCAGTAGAAAACAGAGTAGAACTTTTTGTCCTGAAATCTAGGCATGCAAAAGCATGTGTGTGTGTGTGTGAGAGAGAGAGAGAGAGAGAGAGAGAGAGAGAGAGCGCGCGCTTTGGTGGTTATATTTAGGGTGTGTGCGCCTAATAAGTTGTTTTTTCATTGCTTTTGCGGCTTCTTGTTCTTCAGAGCAATTTAATAATAAAAACATACCTTTGTGGTTCTCTGTATCCTCCCTCCACGCTCCAACTCAAAAAAAGCAATAGCAGATAGAGATGCCTTTCACATCTGTCTTTCAACTAATAATATATCATGTATGCCTCACATCATAATTGTAGACCCTTCACTGTTGGTTTGTAATTCTATAACCCTTGGACAGACTACATATGTTTACTGTACATCAATATTTACACAGATGATTTAGGCTAGGGATCCCATGTGATTTTAAGCAAATCAAGGAATTGTCAGTTTTGCATAATCAGAATTAAATTGCTACAGGACCTGAGAGAATGGGTGGAGGGTCTACATACATTTGTGCATTAAGAGACTAAGAATGCTTAGGTGAGTAGATAGTTATTTTTAGGAGGTGCCAGCAATAGGTGAAGGTTTGTTATTTGGTGATTGGAGTTGTTGGAAGGAAAGAGACAGCTAGGAGTTTCAGTTCTGTCAATCAAATGTAGACCCTGCAGTCTTCTTTTGTGGAAGAAAATAGCATTGATTCATAGCCTGACTCATACAATTTCTGTTTAGACACTTCTTTGAGGTAGGGAACTGTGGCCTTCAGCTTGAAACAGCTGTTAACTATGTGTTCAACAGTGCTAGTGCTAACAAGGTGGCGACTCATTCATACTCTTTCTGCTGAATTTTAAATGTTAAGCCACTTTCATTCTGTCTCCTGAGTTGGATGAATATGACTGCCAGAATTATGTATGATATGCTGTCAGTAAGTTAAAATAATGTATTTATGGTTGTTCTTCTTCCTTTGAATATTTTATTTTTCATTTTGTAAGAGTTAGTCAAAGCATAAGCTACATTTAATTGCCATGAAAAGTTTCTGAGTTATTTCAGAGTGATTACTGAAGATAACCAAGTACGTGCTGCCTCCAGTAATGGTGTTGGTATGCCTCTGAACACCCATTCCTAGGAAGTACAACTGCAGAGAGTGCTGTTGCTCTCATGTCCTGCCTGCAGGCTTCCCATGTGCTTTGGCCTACTACTGTGAGAACAGAATACTGGACTAGATGGGACTTTGTTCTGATCCAGCAGGGCTCTTCTTATGTGCTTAAAAAGTTATTATCTTAAAGGATTTTTTAACCAATACTTTTGAATGTTAATAATAATAATTCTTATTCTGGCCTTCAGAATAAAACCTGTAAATGGTTCAGTTCATGAAGATAAACTCCTGATATTATTAAACTACTAGTAATGCTGATTTTGTTATTCTTACTCTCAAAAACCTGCTCCATCATGTAAATCTGCTCAGTGGTCTTTAGCTTGAATTGTCAGCTTTCCATATTCCATGTTTAAATAATGGGGGTACTTCTGTGTCCCAGGAAACTGAACTAGAATATAAAGAGATTTAGTATAGTATAGTGGCTTAGAAACTTAGCTTGAGCTCTGGAACTCTAAAGTATTGATTTTGTACCAGCTATGAACTCATTGGATTGTCTTAAAGCAAGCTACTCACTCTCTTTGGGTTCTTCACACATAACACTATGGTTTAGTGCTGTATGAATGAGCCTCAACAATCCCAAAGACTTACATGCTCTCCCTCCACTCACATAGGAAGGCTTCTACTGGTTTTATTCAGTTACAAAGAATCTCACCAGTGTTGTGTGCAAAGCAGGAATCCTGCCTTATAGTGGTTAGCTGCTGAACAAGCCAGATTCATTAACAACTAGCCACTTTTCATTTTAAGTCAGGAGGTTCTTTGAAACAAAATAAATTTAGTAGAAGCCCTCCTCCTGGCAATGTGGGAGAGAGAGAATGTGAGCTCTGTGCTTTGCTCAGGCTTATTTCGACTCATCCATGTATCTTTAAACCATAGCAGTATGTGGGAACACGGCCTTTGTTTCAGCCCCCCAGCTGCACTATGGAGATAATAATAATTGCCCTGCCTTAAAAAGTTATTACAAGGTTTTCAGTAAGAATATATGTGAAACTCAATACTTCAAAGTAAGGCAGGTAAAAGGTGCACCAGGGTCTTGGCAGATCTTTGATTTCTGGCTCAGAATTGTTTAACTTCAGGGTTGTTGTTGTTTTTATTAAAAAAAAATCTGCTTTGGCTGGCTAATCTC
Source organism: Podarcis pityusensis (assembly GCF_964106645.2). NCBI lineage: Eukaryota > Metazoa > Chordata > Lepidosauria > Squamata > Lacertidae > Podarcis > Podarcis pityusensis. The sequence goes on along the minus strand of NC_138026.1, from coordinate 76,873,002 downwards.
TAAGCCTCAAGGATTCCTCAACTGCAAAATGAGTATTGCAGCTCTGCTGGACAGTTCTAGGGTTTGTTTGGAACCCTTAACCTGTAGTAACTCATATATAGATTTGTACTTGCATCTGCCAGTTATCCCAGTGAAAGACTTATGAAGTGAAGTACAGTGGTGCCTTGCAAGACGAAATTAATCTGTTCCGCGAGTCTCTTCGTCTTGCGGTTTTTTCGTCTTGCGAAGCACGGCTATTAACGGCTTAGCGGCTATTAACGGCTTAGCGGCTTTAAGAAAAAGGAAAAAAAACTCGCAAGAACTCGCAAGATGTTTCGTCTTGCGAAGCAAGCCCATAGGGAAATTCGTCTTGCGGAACGACTCAAAAAACGCAAAACCCTTTCGTCTAGCGAGTTTTTCGTCTTGCGAGGCATTCGTCTTGCGGGGCACCCCTGTAGGTATTTATCCCACCTGAGCTATCAGTTGCATCAGGCCATCAGCCATTATTTTGTTTCTGGCTCTGTTTGATAGACCTTGGAGTTCTAGAGAAAAAGGCATATTAATGCCAGGAAGTTGAAGATTGCCCTCCTATGTTTTTCAGGTACTCTGTAAATGTTAGGTTATTGTTGCTGTTGCTATTCATGTAATATCATTTCTAGTGGAAAACATGTATTTCTACTTGTTGTTCCTGTAGACTTGGGGAAACTAATGTGGACCCTCCAGGTACTATTGGACTCCGATTCCCATCATCTCTGACCATCTGCTATGTTGGCTGGGATTGATAGGAGTTGGTGTCCAACAAGATCTGGAAGCACCATGTTGGCTACCCCTGCTGAAGACCATGCTTTGAATATCTCCCAAAATGTAACATTATGTATTTTATTTCCTTGTAGGTATGATGAATGGATCAAAGCAGACAAGATAGTGAGACCAGCTGACAAAAATGTGCCAAAAATAAAGCATCGGAAGAAAATAAAGGTAGTTGACTTTGGACTACTGCTGAATATATTCATATGAATAAGTGGAAGAGAAAAGACAACATACTCATTTATGATAGCAGCTGTTCTAGTTGGAGGGAAATTCAGTGCCACAAGAATGTTGTTTCATATTTACTTGTCATTATGTATCTGAGTTAACATAATACTGTTGACTGTGAAGGACAAAGCCAGTCATCCTATATCAGACCCATATTATGTGTTTGGCAACTTATTCATCAAAACATAACAGTAGGCAGTGTGGTGTTTTTTTATTGGCCCAGTGTTGCTTAGTTAGATAACTGTTTGTTGGTTGGTTGGTTGGTTGGTTGGTTGGTTGGTTTGTTTGTTATATAGATTGATATACTGCCTTTTATCCAGTATGGAACATTCACAATTTCCAATATCATAGAGCTTTTTTCCTAGCAAATATGAGAAATCCATGATAGAAAAAGTGCAATTTAATAATGCAAACCCCCCAGATTCCATTTAGGACTACACTGAGACTATCTCCAGTGTCATACATATAATGAAACTCTTCACTTACTTATAGTTTTCACCCTGTTTTGAGATATCCCTCGACGGGACCAAGAATCAATCACCTGGTTAGACCATCACCCAGAGAGTGAGCAGGACTCAGCATGGGTCCTAATAATGCTCTGTCTTGGCAGGCTTGTATCCAATGATGTCATTCCGTAGACAAAGGGTTCAATCAGTGGAACAAGGAGGAAAGCCATTTTTGGTTATTTCCCTTTTACACTGCAGGGCCCCTTCCTCTAAATCTGCTCTGAAGGATCCCCAAACCTCTGGAACAGATTTAGAGGGTCTGGGGGGGGGGTGCCAAAGAACGCTTCCCACTCCATTCCACTGATGGAAGCTTTAGTCAGCTGAGTGACACCACTGGATGCAACCCTCACATTCTTAGCGTTCTGGAGGTTCAACACCAGGTTCATTTATGAGGATGGACGTTAAAAGCTTCTGCGCAGCAGCAGAACTGTTTCCAAAATTTCAGAAGGTACACCTTCACCAATTTCACTGGAAAGTGTGTATATGTGTCTATGCACATATTTGGGATTTGTATTTTTCTTGTTTGTTTGTTGGCAGAAATTCATTATCTAACAAAGATAAAATTCCACTTATGGAACTCTTGTAGAAAGCTTAATATCTGCTCCATTAGGCTTCCTTCTCCACAGCATGTGTGATAGCTTTCCAGAGTTTTATGCTCAAAACTCTTAAGATAAATAGTATGGCTTAATTAACTGAATATATTTTTCTTATACACTAGAATAAAGCAGACAAAGAGAAAGATGAAAAATATTCTCCTAAAACGTTTAAATTGCGACGCTCATCAAAACCACCTTTTCATGCCAGTATATCACCTGAGATGGCATCCAAATCAGACTGCGCTGAAGCCAAAACTTCTGAAACTGCTCCAAATAAATCTTCAGAGATTATTTCTATCCTTAATGGACTGCAAGGTAATAGACACGTTACAGTTTATTGTGCAAACATTTTTCTAGTACTAGGGAAGGTACAGGCTTTAAACAGACCCTAGTCGCCTTTAGTGAATAACCATTTAGTGAAGAACCATGTTCAGATAAGGAGACAAGAAAGCCTTGGTGAGCCTTGTCAAACTGCCGTTAATAACTAACACATGCAATCATCTCTAAATGTTTTCATGTAGTGATATGTATCAGTGTCAAGGGTAACATTTATGCAAACACATGTGTTTGAGAATACATGTTAATAATTATTTAATTTTTCCATTGGTGGACTAGTAAATTCTGTGGACACATTTGTGAGGTTGATGCTAAGAAACAATCCAACACTAAATGGAAAATTGCACAGAAAATAGCTATTTCTTATTATGTTTTTGGAATTAGTTTGCAACTTTTTTGTACTGTGTGCATATGCTGCATGCATTGTGCAATGAAGTAACCTTTTGTATAAGGATTATCTGCAGTGGAGATGCAGTCTTTATTTCTTGGAGCAAATACTTTTCTCTAAATTTTCTGTTTTATTTCTTTACATTTCATGGGTCGAACCCAAAGGTAAAATGGAGCAAATGTTGCTTATTTTGCTGCAGTGATCAAGGCAATACTGACATGTTTACTCCTACCACATTAGCATGAATGTTTAGAATTACAATACTTGAGGAAATTATCTCTACTGATGTAATCTGTTTAAATATAGGGATCTAGAAATTATTTCTCCATCATGGAAGTATTGTTCTTAGCTTAGCACAAAAGCCAAATTCAATTAGTATTGTGTGTAAGATGTAGTTCAACACCTAGCGCCACTGCTATTATTATTATTATTAGTCTCTGTGACACATAAGCTTGTGTGTTGCGACTCACATAATAATGTCAACTCTCAAACATCTTGTGTTAACATTATGTTGGATCTCACCCAAGGAGAGAACAGAAGGCAAAGATAAGAGCTGATAAAGAAGAAAGAGGGAAGCACATTCATGTATTTTGAAATCAATAGTACTGGTGACTAGCTTAAGCATGATCATTCGTTTACTTAGTACAAAGTATGGATAAGAATCTAGGCTCATTAAGAAACAGGAAAACTATAGCAGGCCGGAGTAAGTAATCATGTCTTTGTGTGAGTGAGTTGCCCCCTCTTCTTTTTTGTTCTTTAGTTTCCTACCATCTACATTCATCTGTTCCTAGTTTGTTCTAACATTTTCCTTTTTTATGGACATCAACACATTTTTGCTTTTCTGTCTGTTACTAGATATAGCAACTCACATTTTAACTTTTTATTTCATTTCACCCACATCCTAGTAGTTCCATTCCTCCTTAAACAAACTTGTGGCTTCTAGTCTTGGGTCAGAATCCAACGAACTACTTTAGCTGAGCCCAAAGGCTTGTGTTTGCTGAATGGAATTATTGGCTGATTTTTCTGAACAGCCGCTCTCCATGAAAATCTTCGAAGTTTTAAAAGCCATCTTGATCAACAAGCTGCTGATCAAGAAGATAAATATAAAGTCCCCTTGGGCTCATGCAATTGATTGCTCAGTTGTTTGAATGTTGGACCTGGTCCCATACAATATGGTATCAATCTGTCATTTCTCACAATGGAACCATACTCTATGTTGCTCCTTTAGGGAGTCTTCGTTCTCCTTTCCTTTCTAATTCTACAGTCTTAGAACATGTGGGATTGATTCACTTTTATCCTCCAAAGAATATTGCATTTCCTTTTTAAAGCCATTTCTCTGATAAAGCCTTTTGAAACCATCCTCATTTCCTTTTCATCTCGTGCACTTTCCTTTGAGTCTGTTTCATCATTTGTATTGCAAGTTACAAGCTATCTTAGATTGTTTGAGAAAAGAATATTTATTTCTGTGGTGTTTGCGTAAAGGTTTTTATTAATTGTATCTAAAGGTCCAGTTTGCATTAATAAACATAAAAAGTATGGTTTTTGATGCAAAAACTTGTGGAGAAGCAGGAATAATATTACTTTTTGCAAAAAAAACCAACAACAACCCATTGAAGTGTTCTCATTCATTGGTAAAACACAAGTTTTGTGTGCAGGAGTACCTGGGTTGAATCTTCAGCATCTTCAGTTAGGGCTGAGGAAGAGACCCCTGCCTGTAAACTTGGAGAAGTGTGTAAATCAGTTTAGACAATACTTAGCCAGATGGACCAATATTCCAACTCTATTACAGCTTCCAGTGTCCACTTAAATGATTTTTTTAAAAAATAAAAAGAGGCTGATGTTACACAACTGGATTGAGGACTGGTAAGGTATTTTAGCCCAGGCCCACACAGAGCATGGAACAGCTGGGTACACTTGTCCAGGACCTCAGAGGGCTAAGCCAGCTGGGTGGGGGGTGGCGGGCCTGCCAGGGGCTGGCTGTACTTATCATGTTTGAGTTTATAATTTTATTCTAACAAGACTCCTGCCCTGGGTCCTCAGACAAGATCTGCATGGGCCTGTTTCAGCGAGCACCGAAACCCGGAAATAACCCGTTCCGGTACTTCAGGGTTTCAGCGCGTCCATAACCTGAAAACGCATAACCCGAAGCGTCTGTAACCCGAGGTACCACTGTACTGCCCTTCATCCATAGATCTCAGGGCAGTTCACATCATAAAAATACAAGATATAAAAAAACAGAATACACAATAAAGACAAGAGCAAAAAGAAACCCATAACCCACCCTCTCTCAAAAGAATGCCACATGAGAGGAAACCCCATGTATTTCATGCACATTGCCAAACACGTGATTAGCACTCTTACTTATATGTGATTGCATATTAGGAGTAAAACCTAGGCATCCCATTCTCTCCATCAGGTTATCAGTGCTGTAAGAGATGAGCATGTAATTTGTATGCTTAACTGGGAAGATTTTTGCATGCATCCATATATGCTTCGTGCTCCTATGAGTGAAGATGTATTTATCAGGGCCTCAATCACTTAATAGAGTTCCAAAATACAATACAAGTTCCTTGGTATAATTACCCAGCAGCATTGCAAAACAAGAACTGTTTGATTTGCTTTTTAAGATTTTTGAATGCCTAATTTTAATAGATATAAAGATCTTGAAGCCTAAAACAAATGTTTTTGCATCAATATAATTGTAATATATCCAGAAATATAGTTAGGATGATGGTTTTTGCATTTGATTTTCTTGGTTCCTCCACCAGCTTCTGAAAGCTCTGATGACAGCGAGCAAGATGATGACCAAAGTCCTCCAAGTGTTTATAATAATGGTAAGGAAGAACCACAAGATGAGGCTTTGAGCCAAGGTAACAATGAACTCTGTCCAAAAGAGCAGAACAGCTTGCCCTTTCCAGAAGAGGTCAAATCCCTTTCAGATGCCACAGCATCCAAACCAGCATCCAAATCTCCGGAAAGACTACGAAAAGAATTGGCAGAACTATCTGATGATACTGATTATGAGGGAGAGAACGAAGCCACCAAGAAGAAGAAAGATGTCAAGAAAGAGGCAGTGGATAAAACAAAACCCCCAGTGAAACGTGGAAAACGAAGATATTGTGTCCCAGAGGAATGTGTAAAAACTGGGTCACCTAATATCAAGGATGAAAAATCAAATGGCAAAGACATGTTAAGTTTGGAAAACAGTAGCAACAGCTCTTCAGATGAAGATGAGGGGAAAACTAAATTAAAAATAACACCAACCAAGAAGTACAATGGTTTGGATGAGAAGAGGAAATCCTTACGGACAAATGCTTTTTATTCAGGTTTCTCTGAAGTGGCAGAGAAGAGAGTAAAACTTCTAACTAACTCTGACGAAAGGCTTCAAAATACCAGAGCTAAAGATCGAAAAGATGTCTGGTCGAGTATTCAGGGGCAGTGGCCTAAAAAAACCCTCAAGGAGCTTTTTTCAGACTCTGACACAGAGGCAGCAGCTTCTCCGCCACATGTGTCTTCCGAGGATGCTCCACCGGAGCAACACCTGCAAACTCTCGTAGAAGAGACTTCTTTTCCCAGTTCTAAATCTGAAAGACCTTTGCCACTCAGCACAGAAATGAAACCTGTTGAGGAGAAGCCAGCTGAAACGAATGACAAAAAAGTTGAATTCCCAAGCAGTGGCAGTAATTCCGTACTAAACACCCCTCCCACAACACCTGAATCGCCCCCGTCTGTAACAGTAGCAGAATCCAGCAGACATCAGTCCAGCGCGTCTGTGTCTGAACCACTGGCACCAAATCAAGAAGAGGTACGAAGTATCAAGAGTGAAACGGATAGCACAATTGAGGTGGACAGTGTTGTAGGGGAACTGCAGGACCTGCAGTCTGAAGGAAATATATCTCCTACAGGCTTTGATGCCAGTGTCAGCTCCAGCAGCAGCAATCAACCAGAACACGCTGAGAAAGGTATAAACATTGTGCCGTTTAGCTTTTATCACTTTTCCAAATTCGTTATTAATGTGTTGAGTTCCAAGGTTTCTGTCTGTCTTCAAGATGTCTTAAATCTCTGTGAAAACTGTACTGTTCAGAAAATGGAATATAATTATCAGTGGGTTGGACCCAAGGCTTCCCTTCTGGGAACAGATTCAGCCCCATATCTTTTAGAGTTGAAAGAATGCGTCTTATTATTTAAAATGAGAGATGTTAGGAATCTGATATTAATACTGAACTATGTCAATGTGCCATTATTCTTTGCACAAGTTTATCTCACAAATGAGAATGAAAATATTTTGTTATCTCAAAAGTTATCTGGAAAATGTAATTGAATGGCTACAGTCTAATAGATTATATGGTCTAGTAGATTATAGTTGACCATGGGATCTAACAAAATTGTTTTGAATTTCAGTACAGTATTAACTACAGTACAATATTTATATATTTTGCTAAAGAATGGTGCAGCTGGCTGAAGAGGACATCAGACTGCACATTTGATCTTCTTTATCCACTTGTCACTGCCAACCAATCCTGGTTTGCTCTACAGCATTCTTCCATTTCTGCTCTGTTCATGTTATCTGTTGTTCAGCATAGTAGCTTTACATGTCCTGTGAAATGTAGATTACTGTCTTTAGAAACTAGGATAAAATTGTCTCAGACTTAGTTAGATTACTAGACAGTTGAAAATAACTAAATCTTTCAAAAACGTACAAGCATGATTAATGTTCCTATTCTATTAAATTTCATCCCTAGTATGGTAGGCTTTTTATTACAGGAGTAGTGCATATTTTTTTCACATTTTCTAAAGGGATTTCTAAACTAAGAGTGGCCATTACTTTATCATTCTATTAAATTGAGCAGACTGTTGCTTGAAAGTTTATTTTAATAACACATGTCTTGTTTTTTCTTCTCTCAGTTTTAAAGAATCATTTAACAAAATCCTTGCTTTGAATAAATCAGAATATCTACCATTCATATTTTCTATGGCTGGGACCCAAAAAGGGGATATGGCTGTGCAGGAAAGGACCACACACACAGCTGCAACTTCACATCCTGCTTTTGCCACATTAGTTTCCACTGCCTTAGAGGCAAGATGCTTTCTAAACTGAACAGTGGTTTGCCTCTTCAGTAGCAACTGCTGAGACAAAAGCAGCAAGCAAAGCTCAGGTTGTGCGTGCGGTTTTTCCCCACATGGGTATGTCTCTTCTTTGGTCTAGGCCTACTTACTTTAGAGAATTTGCATTGAAGCAGGAAGCAGATATTTTAAGTTAATTCCACTTCATTGTTTAAAAAGTAAACATTGGTGTCGCTGGTATGTAAAATACATTGTGTAATATCTTGTTCTTGCTATTATTTTACTAAAGCTTGTCCTGGCCAAAAAAGGCTCAAAGATGTCCAGGGAGGTGGTTCCTCAAAAAAGCAAAAAAGAAGTCACAAAGCATCTGTGGTGAACAACAAAAAGAAAAGCAAACGTAAGTATAGCAAACTTCAGCTTCAAACTTTAGAAAATGTATTTGCAACAGTTTTGGGCCTGCTTTTGGGTCAAACCTTAATATCATTCATGTTTCTCACAACTGAATGCATTTTGCATTGTTGTTGGAATGAAGAAGTTATAGAATCTGTACATACAAAAAAAAAATCTGTACACCCCCCCCCCCCCCGAATGAGTTCTCATAAGTGATAAGGGCTGCCTAACCCATATAAAATTGTGGAATTCCTTGCCCTCTGGCACCAGGGCCAGGTACCACTCATCTCTATGGAAACAAGTGTTACGTTTTCTCTTCCAGTTACCTGTTTTAAACTGCCATTCTGTTTTTATTGGAAGATTGCAGCCAGATTGTCTGCGTCAAGATTAGTTTTACCCCGCAGTAAGAGCTGCGTCTTATATTTGGAAACAAACATTCAAAGGGGTGCTGAGATTTTTAGGAATATGCTAAACCTGTATTTCCTGTGTTTCTTCAGCAAACAGCAGTGATAGTGAAGAACTTTCTGCTGGAGAAAGTATCATCAAATCTCAGCCAGCAAAATCAGTTCCTGCAGCAATGAAGTCTCAGAATACCAAATCTCCAGCAAGAACACAGTCTCCAGGAAAGTGTGGCAAAAATGGAGAGAAGGATTCTGATCTCAAGGAACAGAACAATCGCTTGCCAAAACTTTACAAATGGAGTTTTCAGATGTGTAAGTATGGATTTCTTGTTGCTGTGCCTGCACTTTTGAATGAGTACCTTCTTCAACCCCAAGGTTGTTGGAGGGGCAAGGGAATGACCCATTAGCCTGTTTTGCAACAAAGGCAAAGACGTTTGTAGTATTTTAAAGACTTAAGAGATTTATTATAGCATAAACTTTCATGTTGCATCAATGAAGCAGACTCTTTGCCTTGAAATCTTAGGGCAAAATAAATATACATAGGTGGTTGGTTGGTTGGTTGGTTTTTGTGGGTGGTGATTACCGTATTTTTCGTTCTATAGGACGCACCGGTCCATAGGACGCACCTCGTTTTTTTGGGGGGGGGGGGAAATGAATAAAAAAATTTATCCCCCCCCCCGCGGCTGCCGCCCCAAGCCTCGCGTGCTTCGGGCTGCAGGCTACCGCCCCAAGCCTCGCACGCTCGGCGGGACCTCCCACCGGGCGCGCGAGGCTTGCAGACACTCGCCCGAAGCACGGGGAGCCCTCCGGAGGGCTCCCCGTGCTTCGGGCGACAAGCTGCAGCCCCAAGCCTTGCGCGCTGGGCGGGACCTCCTGCCGGGCGCGCAAGGCTTGCAGACACTCGCCCGAAGCACGGGGAGCCCTCCGGAGGGCTCCCCGTGCTTCGGGCGACAAGCTGCAGCCCCAAGCCTCGCGCGCTGGGCGGGACCTCCTGCCGGGCACGCAAGGCTTGCAGACACTCGCCCGAAGCACAGGGAGCCCTCCGGAGGGCTCCCCGTGCTTCGGGCGACAAGCTGCAGCCCCAAGCCTCGCGCGCTGGGCGGGACCTCCTGCCGGGCGCGCAAGGCTTGCAGACACTCGCCCGAAGCACGGGGAGCCCTCCGGAGGGCTCCCCGTGCTTCGGGCGACAAGCTGCTGCCCGAAGCCTCGCGCGCTCGGCGGGACCTCCTGCCGAGCGCGCAAGGCTTGCAGACACTCGCCCGAAGCACGGGGAGCCCTCCGGAGGGCTCCCCGTGCTTCGGGCGACAGGCTGCTGCCCCAAGCCTCGCGCGCTGGGCGGGACCTCCTGCCGGGCGCGCAAGGCTTGCGGACACTCGCCGGGGCTGCAGGCTGCTGCCTGCAAGCCTTGTGAGCCCGCGGGAACTCCCACCGGGCTTGCAAGGCTTGCGGATAGCTTCCTGAAGCCTGGAGAGCGAGAGGGGTCGGTGCGCACCGATGCCTCTCGCTCTCCAGGCTTCAGCGAAAGCCTGCATTCGCTCCATAGGACGCACACACATTTCCCCTTCATTTTTGGAGGGGAAAAAGTGCGTCCTATGGAGCGAAAAATACGGTATTTGATTCCTCGTGGCAGTAGCTACTGATACAAGAATAACCTTGATAAGTAGACTCATCCAGTCTTCCCAGTTTTCTATAAAGAATCATTTATTTCTTAACACTGCCTGACTTTTATTTAATTAAATCTAGCATTTGTATAATGCTATAAATTTGTTGCATCTCCTTCAGTTTTGGTCTATCCCTCATTTTGTGTTATTTTTCATAAGGTGGAAGAATTAAAATTTTGCATTGAGCTAATGAATGTTGCTTTCTCTGCAGCTGAGCTAGAAAATATGAGCAGCACAGAGCGCATAGCAATCCTACAAGAAAAGTTACAAGAAATCAGGAAACATTACTTGTCTTTAAAATCTGAAGTAGCTTCCATTGACAGAAGAAGAAAGCGTTTGAAGAAAAAAGAGCGGGAAAGTAAGTAATTAGGTCTTGAACATGTTGACGAAGTTAGAATTTGACTGTTGGGTGTCTCTTAAAATATTAGGTATTATTTTGTGAGTATTAAGGGACCATTTCAATCTTATCCTAATCTGAGCCTGAATGCTGTCCCTTGCTTCTCACATTGTTATTTTTGACATGCTCAGTGGCTGCCTCTTTGATTCTGTACTTGAGCAAAGATAAAAAACAAAATCAAACCAGTGCAAAGTAAAAAACGGGGGCATTAATAAATCTCATGCTCATCCCTTCTCTATGGGCAGGCATTGTAAAAGAAGAGTGCAGGAATTGCTCCATGTAGACCTCTTTCCCATCCAGTGTACATTAAAATAATCACAAGGAAGCAAACACGTTTGTGAGAAAGTTAGGATTATCTCATTGCAACCGCTCAATCCACAAGTGCTACCTGATTGTACTGTTTATTAGGCCAGGAGGAGCAGCTGGCAAACTGATCTATATAATGATGATGCACAAAAAGGACTTATTACAAAGCAACAGTGTGAGCCTATGTATAGTGTGTGATGGGAAGTGGATCTTTAGATCATATTTTCCTTTCCCTTGCTGCTTGTCCTCCTTCAAATGTAATGTCTAAACTGGGAGATAATGCAGTTATTGGAACATGGGACATGCCTCACCCAGCAGTCTTAAACTCATCTGGAAAATTAACTCTGAAGCAAGTAAAACTACTATGTTTCAGACAAATACCCCAAACCTAAGTGCACCAACATGGAAGCAAGTCCCTTTCATTTCAGTGACATTTACTATTTCACTTAAGATCAAAGGCAAAATCCTTCCAAAATACAAGATGGGCAAATTAGTAATCCTGGTTGGGCTTCTGTTGCAAGACTGGGCTTCATAGAGCTCTTTTTCAATGCAAAAATGAACTTGGTAACAGAAGTGAATCCATTAAAATGAAGTATACCTTCTTAAATTGTGTCAATCTGTGTGCACCAAAGTGAAGTGAAGCTACAGTCTTACCCACTTACCTGTGACTAAGCCCCACTGAAATCCAGGGGACTTACTTCAGTATAAACTTTTATATGATTGTGCTGTAAATGCCCTTAAGATTGCTTAATAAAGCAACACGTATCACTGAAGAGACGACCACAACTATAAAAGCACTCAGGAGGTAGTTACAAAATGCCGATATATGCCCTAAATGTTATTTGATTTCTGTAACTATTCTTATCAGCGAGTATTTAATTTTTTGCTCTTCATTACAGGTGCTGCTACCACGTCGTCATCCTCTTCCTCGCCTTCTTCCAGTTCCATTACAGCAGCAGTTATGTTAAGTTTAGCAGATCCACCCATGTCGAGTTCATCACAGAATGGAATGTCAGTTGAGTGCAGGTGACAGCAAGACTTGCCTAAGCACTTTGCACTTAATGGCTGCTGAGGGCCACTTTTTATACTGCACAGTGGCACAAAATTCAGACAAGCACTATTTTGTATTTAAATTTTTTCTTGACAAGCTAACTTTGCACTTAAGTGCACTTTTTTTGAAGAAAAAGTACAACAAACTGCTTTTCCTCAAGCAATAATTGTTTCCAACTTGTCTGGGAATTGTGTGGTGAGTTGAAGGCCTTCCACTGTGGCAAATGAAGGCTGTTCACTGCCAGTAGAATGGATACGGTAAGCATACAGTTGTTGGGTAGGCCTAATTAATGTGTTAAAAGTGGCTTACTGTTCACCTATTCCCTGGTATTTTGTTAAAGCTGGAGCATTTGATATTTTTCCATTATTTAGGAAAAATGAACCTATTTTCATTTTTACAAGACAATTGTTTTTTAACTATTTAACTATTTACCTTATGGTGGCTATAACTGTACAAGTCAAGCACATGTAATTTAATTCCAAACCTGCCATCAATAGGATGTTTCTCATCAGACCTGATAACCAAATATAAGGATTCTGTTTAAAAGGCTTACTAATGTTTACAGGTTTGAATTAGGCTAAATAGGTTACTGTGGGGTTTTAAATAACCCAGGAATTGGAATGAAACTACTGTACTTTGCCATTTTTCTATGAATCAGTATTTTTTTTAATTTTGATAAAAATACATTGTGAAAAAAAGAAGAAAATGGCTAACAAACTGTATTAAATCTTAATGTATAAAGATTGTATTTAGCCAGTTTAAAGTGTATATTTATTCATAATGAATTATAACACTTATATTTTTGTGTTTTCTTGTAAAAGTTTCTTTTCAGTTAAAGCAACAAATATTTCATTTGTAATGCTTATTTTATTATGAGCTACAACTGAGAGGTCTTCAAGAAGGAGTAAACTGTGTTAATATTATACATGGGTGTCGAGAAGAACATTGCCACAGAAGGGATAGTTGTTTATAATATAAATAGCTAACTGAGTGGTAGATACTTTTTTTTTTTTAATTGCCTTGTACAAAACCCCAAATCAACTCAACTGTTTTCACTTCTATTGACTTTATGTTGTATGGATCCCAAGCCCTCTCTCGGTTGGCACTTGTATTTAATTACACAACTTTGTAAGACATTTGTATATTGCGGAGTGTTCATTCAAGCTATTTAATACCTGGCACTGTTAATACACAGTACTTTATTGTACAGATTGTTTTACTGTTTTAATTGTAGTTCTGTGTACTTTTTTTGGCTGGGCTTATGGGGGCTGGCATGTTTTTCTTTTTTTGTTTTATTTCTTTTTCTGGCAATACAACATGTAAGAATTTCAAACCTTCTGTTTGTAGATGCTAGAGTGTCAGAATCTTTACATTCGACTTTTCTAAGAAAAGCATTTTCAGTCTTAGTAGTGTGTGCTTAAAAGGTAACTGATTTTATTGAAAATGGTTTCAAGCTATTCAGATATGTACAGGACTGTAAAAAATTGTTGACAAACATTGAAGGAAAGACATATAAAGAAAAGCTATAAAATATATATTAGGTTCTGCAGACAATGGAATTATGTAATATATTGTATAAATGTAAGCAAAGGCCTCCGAAATAAAATGCCATAGTTTGTGAATATTGGATTCTGTTTCTAACAGTTTAATTAAGACATTTCAGTGTCTTCAGGATTACCAGCTATAAATTCAGTTTAGCTAATATATTGGTGGTTACCCGGGGGCGTTTTTTGGTAAACATTTCTATCATTTGCCTTTTGATTCCATACAGTATAGAGAAAACAAATGAAATATAAAACCAGAGCAATAAAAAAAAAAAGATAACAAAGTATCTTAGGCATGCATCTTCTGCCAGAGAGTCAGTTATACCAAGTGTACGTTGGGAGCAGTTGTTTGGGAGCAAATCATCATACAAATGTACCTCTGAGCCAAATTTCAAGTTAATCTAATCTACAATGTTGGTACCAATGTCACTGATGATGCATTAGATTCTACAGATCTTGTCAAGGCTTGCTAGCCAGCCACTATTTGTGCTTGCAATCAAACCCTCTTTCCCAATTCCTTTGGCATATGCAGAAGGCTTGGAGGAGAAGCAAGAATTTCTCCCATGTGCACTGTGGCTAGGAGAAGATAAAAAACAGCAGGGTCCTTCTCACTGTTTATCCTCTTTGCAAAGCAGAAGTGAGAAGACCTACACCTCTCTTCCAGGCCCTCTGGCACAGGCAGAGACATTTTTGCTGGGGCAGTTTAACTTTTAAGGATCTGATGGGCTCTAATATTTACTTTTTTTGTTATTAGTTGGTAACATTGGATTCCATTGCAGACACTGATGTTGCACTCACTCACACCAGCACCTAACAGGATCTTTAACTGTGTAAAAATGTCTAATATATGGTACTACAAAATGCTATTTCATGTGCAGTGCATCTAGGAATGACCCCTTCCCCAGCACACCATTGATCAGAACATAGTATGGTTAAAATAGGCTGACACCTTCTTTACCTCAATGGACTGATAATATTCCAGAACAGTTGCTGACTATGGTTCTGTTCAGAGAGGCTACTTGCTGTAGGTTCTCCTATGGCTGGGCCCAGTCCTTAGAGCTCCCAAGAACAGAAGCACAGCAAGCGTTCTTGATTTGTAGAATTTGTATCACACCCTTCATCATAGATCATTTTAGGGCAGGTGACAACTTTTAAAGTTACGTTTTACATTAACCCAGCAGAAGCATCAAACAAGCAAGAATACAGTACTGCATATTGTCTTGAGATTTTAAATGAATATATATTTTTAATAAATAAGCAATAAATCCATCTATCATCATGTTAATCCACAGGTCCATACATCTAAGATACTCAAAAGGCCTGGAAGAACGAGGAAGATTTTACAGCTGGCTCCGAAAATGTAACTTAAACTGTTACTTGTGCATTGCATCTGTTTACAGTTGTGGTATATAAAGAGCTGTCTTTTAATTAATTATTACAGATCCTCTTGATGTCACCTTTGCTCTTCTTGGCACCCTTCTGTTTAAAGCCAGATACAAGAGTGCTAGGTTGGATGAGAGTGTTGGGTCAGAAGGTTATGAAGATAGGCCTACAGTAGGTGCCCTGCCTTGCCATGTGCCACCCTCAAGTACTACAGTGGCTACAAAGTCATGTGGTGTGACTCACCAGGCTCTTATTGCCCCCACCCCCACCCCCGAACAGGCACTGGCAGCAATCCTGTGTAGGTGCCACTCTGTTCTCATTCTGCTTGGGTGTTAGCAGATTAGAATCCCCAAAATGCATTGCCTAACGTGAACTTAATCATATTATCCGGTAGCCTAAAATGGTATCCACTCAAATGGGGAGCTCGGGGGGAAGGGAGAAATGAAGTGACTAGAGGGGAAGAAAGGAAAGCTGGGAGAAAGAGGTGGAGGAGATAAAGCAGAGCAACAGGGGTAAGGGGATGAAGCAATCAGAGGGTGGCACAGTGATCAGAAAAGAGGAGCAACAAGACTCCCACCCACAGGTAGAAATGGAATCCCATAATATAGATTCACTTGAACTTGTACAGTTTTTATATGGGGTGTGCCCTGCCATCAAATCACATCTCCATGGACTGAAACATAAAAATCACAGACCACCACTTTCAGCACCACTATTATCAAAAACTTATAAGAAACAAGTCTTGATCAATCCTCATGATTTTTACACCATCCAATCATATTACTCTGTTTCCATATGTGTTCTGTGATTTAATGGTGGTGATGTTGGCATCCTATGTAATGCTCATAAAGATCTACAAGGATCCACGTTTCTGTGCCATAGTAGCACTAGCATGTACTGGATATGTGATTTTACAGTGCAGTGTAAGTTTTAATTCAATGGTGGATTGGGGCAAACCTCTTGTAAAATACATGACAACTGAAGATAATCCATTTTTAATCTACTTTATCTGACTTTTGCCTAGACTTCACAAAAAACACTGTGTCCTGTGTCTGTGAGGGCATGGGATCAATCACCCACAGTTGACTAGCTGAGCAACACAGCCACTTCTCCCTCTTGCTCTCTATTCCTCCTCCCTCCCTCCCTGCCTGCCCCAAAGCAGAGGCAGCCCTGTTGCTCCATTCCTCACTTGGTGGAGGGGGTCCTTCCTCAGAGTGAGGCATTGTGGGTGAGGTCACCCAGTGACTGCCTGTGCTGCCACCGCTTAGTCACTATGACTACGTTTAAAACTTCAGGTTGTGTCAAAAACTTAATTTGTTGTCATCACAGCAAAGCAACAACAGTGCAGGCATTCAAGGGGGTATCTCTCATTTCCACCAGCTCCCCTACCACATCACAGTCTGGGCCTGCAGGTCCCCCAGTTCCCATGGGTGGCTTTTCTGGAGCTGAGGCAGGAAGGAGGAAGCAGAAATGCCCTGTTCTGTGAAAAGTTAAATTGAGGATCAAGCACTCAATTCCCCCCCCCCCAAAAAGAATAGTATTTTATTGAATATGAGTCCTTAAAATTCAGCCTAACTTCACAGGAGATTTCAAGTCTTAAGCCTATTACTGCAGACATGGCTATACAGTATATCACTCCTTATGCTAAGAAGTTTACATTTCTTTTCAGTACTCAACAAGTGGATGATGCTCTTGCAACTTGCACTGGCCTAATTACAGTCCATGGCATAAGAGATAAACTACCGCCCCCCCAATGCTTTTGTAGCTTAATAACAGTTTAACCCAGTGATTTCTATTCTGCTACAATTAAAGACAAGAGCCAGCTTGAGGGTGATGTGCTGGAGCTACTGGCAATCCTTGCAGACACTACATGAGTGTGTTCCAAATAATTGTTTCTTTGCAACACAAGGAATCAGGAGCAGCCTGTTTTTACCTAAGTGTCCTTTCCAGCTTCCAGTTTTAATGCTGCAGCTAAGTCCCTATTATGACCAGAGCTTAGACAGCCTTCCTCACTGGTGGTGGGAGCTGTTCTACCAATTACAAGATTGAAAAACATGAATGGGAAAATCTGTGCTTTCCTCTTAAACAACTAAACTTCTATAATCCTACCACCGCAAGTGTATATGTACCGTACTTTGTAGAGTATATGACTTACTAGCATCAGAAACTGAATTTATTTTGGTGGGAGGAAAATGTATCTGAGTTATGTGTGGGTAATTAACAAAAGAATCAGCTGAGTGCCTAGATTCAAAATGTGAGTCTTTGCATGTCTGCTTACAGTTCTTGGCTACTCTGCCTATCCCTCTTGCAATGAACAAATCATACACTGTTAAGTTTAAAAGCTTTACTTACTATAGCCAAAGTTCTGGTTCATGCATTATTCTGTGCAGCAGAAAGTAGAACACTGGTAGATTACTCTTGGATGCAAAATACCGTATATAATCTGAACTACATACTCAAAGATCAAACACATCCATCCATGGCAAGAAGAGATTGATGAAAGGAATAGAAGCGGCTTCACTCCCTCATGGAGAAGAGGGGGCATGGCCTAGCTCAGTCTGGAAACAGAACTCTCTGGTCTTAATCCCTTGATGCACTAATTAGCACTCCTGCATTGCTGTTTGACCACTTGCTTACCTTAAATAACTTTCTTAAGTTACTACTTACCTTCACTTTTAAGCACCTCACCATGCTCACAGCCACACAGAGAGTTTTTGCTTATTTATTCAAACAATTTAAGGACCCCTGGACAGTTAAGTGATTACCTACGAGATCGCCTTACCCACACTGCCCACTTGACTGTTTCAGTTGGTGGAATTGGCACTGCTACAGGTGCCAAATAATACATGTCTCTCTTTGGTGCTTGCTAAAAACATTTTTTTAGACAAGTCTACTCAGATGCTTAGAAAGTTGAGGTAATTTCAGTGTTCTGTATGTTGTAAAGTAGGGTTGTGATTTTTTCTCAATTTTATTGTATTGTCCTTTTGTAAACCACTTTGAGGGTTTTTTGTTTTTGTTTTACAATCAAGCAATGTATAAATTTTATGAAATAACTAACCAGATGTAACAGCGTCCTTTAAAAATCCAGCCTGAGCAAGGAAGTTGTGGGAAGACCAAGATGGGCTGGGCCAGCTGGGTGGGGTTTGGAGTGCTTCCACTTTCGCAGGACAAGAGCTGACACAGGCTTCTGTCGACTTTTAACCATCGGATTTGTACTGTTCTGAAAGTCAAACAGGGACTGTGCCAGCGCACAGCTAAAGAAATTTTATTTGCAGCATGGACTGCAGGGGACGTGCGAACAAGAGAAAACCTCCAACCCAGAGATGAGGAGATTCTGCTTATACCTGAGATTTTTCCTCCCGTTTATGTCCAGAGGACGCAAGTGTGGTACTGCTTTGAATTAAACTACGGAGGCAAAAGCAGACGAAATAAAAGTAACATGGGCGGAGCTTATTAGTGCTGGAGGTTGCCGGTCAGAAGCATGCTGTAGGCACAAGAAATTATGAAGAAAACCATCTTATTAATTGGATAGAGAATTTCCGGGTTTACCCTGGAAACCGTATGTTTGTCTATCCATTGGGATTTTGTGACTGGATAACACTGCCTCTACACAGAAAGAGCGGCAAGTAGTGACAAAGGTGGCAGCTCCTTCTAATTCGTATATTGCACCTGTATTAAATTGTCCTGCTAGTGTCAGAACCAATGCAGTTCTTGATTGCACCCATAGTGCACTTTAGGACTGACGAAACCGTGGCTGCGAAAAAGTGGCTTACAATAGCCCTGCAAGGTAGTTCAATCTTAGTATAATACTAATAATTTATTATTTCTATACCCCACCTCTCCCAACAGATCATTAAAAACACGATAAAAGATCAAACATTAAAAATAGTACAGGTTAGAGCCTGATTTGGATTTCCCGTCAAAGCTCCCTCCTCCAAACACGCCTCAAGTTGCAGCAAAGGCCAACCTCCTGAAATTACACCTTCCCGGCCCAAATCCAATACCCAAAGTTACATGCTCTTGCCCCATTGGTTTCCGTACAGACTCTCTGTTCTTTTCACAGTTCAATCCAATGCAAGTTTACTCGAAAGCTAGTCCCAGGCTGTTCCAATTGTGGGGAAACCTTTGGCCCTCCAGATCCTGTGGAACTGCAACTCCCATCAGCCCCCAGTGCACATGGCCAATGACCAGGAGTGATGCGACTTGTAGTTCAGCAGCATTTGCAGAGCCCATTGTTCCGTGCTTGGGAGTCAGAAGCGGGGGAGAGCGCTGTCGTGCTCCTGCTCTGCTTGCGGGCTTCCCAGAGTGAGAAGAACAGGGCGCCGGGCCTTATTTGCTTTAATTCAACAACATAGTAATGTTTGCTTATGTTCTTACAACGCGCGCACACACACACACACACACACACACACACACTTAAATGACGACGTCCTGATATTTTGAACTGCATCTCCTATCTCCCCCCCCCCCCCCCCCACAAACTGGCTGGGGCTGACGGAAGTCCAGAACAGCTGGAGGGCTCCACGTTACGTGGAGGCTGAAGTAAAATGGCGTAAAAGAAGCGGAAGTTTACGTCCGAGTGTTCCTCTGAGCTTCACGCGGCGCTGCGGGGGCGGAAGCGGCTCGGCCGGCGGCGATCGTGGGAGCGTGTCGAAGGCGAAGGCGAAGATGAAGATGAAGCAGTCCAAGGCGGCCAAGCTCCGCCCCGTTACCGGGTGAGGAACGCGGCCCGCGCTATGCCCTCTCTCCCCTCCGCCCCGCGGCTCCCACCCCTCCCCCTCACCTCGGGTGCTAGAGGAGTCCTGCGCGCCGGCGTCGCGGTCCATGCCGTTGCGTTTGCCTGCCGACCCTCCAGACTCTCTTGGGGCCCCCAAAAAAAATTTAAAGGAAAAAAACCTGGATGTACATTTCCAAAATAATAAGATAAAAAACAAATAAAATAAATAAAATAAAACCTACATACAGCAACAGTGTTTTGTGTTCTGTAGGCTCCTGTGATGTAAGTAACCAGGCCTGCTGGCCTGCTCCCTAAAATATCACTGGTTTGCTCATTTCTATATATAGGGTGCCTACATTCTGCATGTGCAAGTGGCTTTAGATACCTATTAGCTCCATAAATTACCATATAGCATATATTCAACACAAAAAAAGTGCGACAGTTTGTTGTTGACAAAGGACAGCTGGACATATAAAGGGCCCCATGAGCTTAGAGCCTCATCAAACCTAAATCCGGCCCTGGAAGGCACCCTGAGGGTTCTTTAGTCTAATCCCCTGCAATGCAGGATTCCTGCTCACTGCTGTCCCAGGATTGGCTCAAACCATCAACCTTCTGGTTTTAACAGCCAAACGCACTGACGCATTTCACCACAGAGGGTTGATTATGGGAGCAGCCATGTATCTGTTCAGCAGTTTGCCCCCAAAGTTCTCATAGAAGCAAGATTGGTCTCCAAGATTGACTAAGAGAAACACACACACACACACACACACACACACATACCAGGAGTCTCTCAAAATGAACACCTCCTATAGCGTCTGCATGGTTAGCTTGCTCCTTATCAACAAAACATAATATTGCTGTTGGTAGTTGTAACTCCTGTAGCATTTAAGAACATAAGATGAGCCTGGCGGATCAGGCCAGTGGGCCATCTAAGTCCTGCATCCTGTCCTGGCAGTGGCTAGCCAGATACTTATGGGAAACCCACATGCAGGCCTTGGGCGGGGGGCGCAACCCACTGTGCAATCTTCTAATTGTGTGTGGCTGGGGATTTAAATTGTGGAATTGTGTTACAGCAAGTCTGCAGTTTATGAGGGGGTTACATTACTGGGGATTGTGCCTAAAGCTAAAATCGTGTATAATCATAAACCCATTGGGTTCAGTGGCAGGTGGGATTGCCAAAATAATTTTCCCTGGATCCCCACCATGCTTTTTATTTTTTAGAAATCTTTTTGGCATGCGTGTAAAGCTGAATGTGCACAAGTTAAATGTGCATAAATTGTGGACTTACTGTAGTTCATTTCTGCCTTTGTTTTGATTTTTCTGATTACTATAAATTACCTAAATATAGTTAAATGAAGGAATTTGCCATACTTACTCAGGTTAGTGTGTAGTTTAGAAGGCTTTTAACACTTTAAGCTAGAGGAAGTAAAATGCTAAAGTTACACATTAATCTGAGTATGTATGGCAGATATATTGCAAGTGGTTTGACTTGCTATTTTTTAAATAACAAAACTGTAAAAAGTTATTTTGTTATGTGATGTGACAGAGATATGACAAAGCTTTAAGTTCAAGGGGTACCAGACTTGGTACACTAGGGGAGATTTATGCACTTCTGTAGCCTTTCACTCTTGACAAATATTTTTCTAACATTATTTCATTTATTAGATTTATATACCGCCCTTCATTATAAGATCTCAGGGCAGTTCAGAGAATAAAATAAAGAATAAAAGCAAGTAACTAAGTAAAACAAAACAGCAAAACAATACGCCCCTTCCCACAGACATCTGCAGGACCTACCTGCACCGGCAGATGAGCTGCAATGGTGCACGAATCTTTTCTAATATACCAAGACTGGTACCCCTTAAATTTAATATTTGTCACATCACACAACAAAGTAACTTAATAAAGTTTTGTTATAAAAATAATTTTGAGACAAACCACTTGCAGTATTTTTGGAAAGACAGTATAATTGCTCCTTCTCTCAAATGCATACCTGACATTGATTTCTGGCAATGTAAAAGTAATCATACAAGAATCAGAGCTGTCTCCTGTTTGTTTTTCTCCTCCTACATAGTGATTATCTCCTTGCAGTCTATGATTTTTGCAATATATTTTCTTTTAATTGGAAAACTGCTGCGGAAATTATCTTGTAAGATTGAAAGGCAAGGTAGAAACATCTAAGCAAAAGTAGGAAAAACTGCAGGCTGTTGATTGTGAAGTGCCATGTGTTTATTTTTCCAGAAGTCCATGGCCCATTGGCTCTGGAAGCAGACATATGTGCAGAGACTTCTCCGTCTGTATACTTACAGCAAATGAAACACTCATATTGTACTAATTCTTCAAAAGTAATGACATGCACAATCTGCTTGGTTTTTTTCCATGGATATTATTGGTTTGTTTTACCTGTAGTTTGTGCTTTATAGGACAGTACTAAATGGGATCTGATGATCAACTTTATCTCTTTAATAGCAAAGCATGTGAGAAAGATGCTGCCACTGTATCGAAGGAAGATTATGTTGTGGGTGAAGTGGCCAACAGTCTGTTTCAAAATAAACCCACCGCACGTGGCACAGGTTCCCTGGTCCAGCTCTTCAGTGCTCCTGAGGCTGAAATACAGCCAGTGTATGTTGCTGTGCCAAGAGTAAGCACATTTCTTTACCTATGTAATTCCCAAAATGTGAGTTCAGTTCCCAGTACTGAAGTATGCCAGCATTTGGAATGCTTGACGTCCCTTAAATAAGACTGTAGATGTTACCTGTTAACAGTTCCATATTTCAACTCCTTAACCAGGCTATGAGACTGTTGTTTGCATTCATGTTACGGACACTGAAGATGACAGATCATAAGGATGGTCATAGCACCCTTATTTTTCACACTATGTTCTTGTTTGAAACTGTTGATACATCCCTTTTGGTGTTGCGGGCGGAGGAACAAGCAGCTGATATATTTTTAAAAAAGATTCTCAAAAACAGAAGCTGTGCCATCATGATAGGTCTTGGGTGCCATAAAATATTTTAATGATTGTTCCTTCATTGAAAGCTTATGAAACTTAAAGGTGCTCTTAAAATATATTTGTCAGCTGTCATTGGTAATGCTTCATCTTTTTTTTCTGACAGAGAAGAATCAACAGAGTGCTTTGCCACCAACAAGTATTATAGACAGTGCCTCTAAGTTACATTGGGCTTCTGAAAGCAGAATTTTATCCAGATGTTCATCCCCACCCTCTCTCAAATTACCTGATGAAAATCTGCCACCCACCCAATACAGTCTTGTTGGTTGTGTGATTACCGATCAAAACAACATAGGATTTTCTTTTTAAAATAAATAAATGTCTTTTTCAGTTTTGGTAGAGGCCTGATTAATACTTCACCAGTGTTGCATGAGAACTGTTTTCACTAAGGCTGGTCCAATGCTGCACAGTTCATGTTTGTAGAAACTGCATTATAAACCCAACTCACCTGCTTTTTGCGGGGCTTCTGTAGTATGGGAATAGCCCATGTAGTATCGACTCTGATTATACAGATGCAACTTATGAAATGACCCTTGTGTGAAGTAAAAAACCTTAAAAAGAGAGTCAATAAGCCCTTTACACCTGATTCAGTTTAATTCTAATCATCACTACCTTTTAAAAATAGCTGTTTAAAAATACCTTTCCCTGAGCAATTATCTCCCATTCTAAAATTGCAAACTATTACAAAAACCATCTCAAAAGTGTGAGATCCTCAAGATTATTTTATACAGTGGTACCTTGGTACTTGAACAAATTGGCTCCCGAACAAATTGGCTCCTGAACGCCGCAAACCCGGAAGTGAGTGCTCCGTTTTGTGAATGTTTTTTGGAAGCCGAACATCCGCCGCGGCTTCCAATTGAGTGCAGGAAGCTCCTGCAGCCAATCGAAAGCCGTGCCTTGGTTTTTGAACGGTTTCAGGAGTTGAGCCGACTCCCGGAACAGATTAAGTTTGAGAACCAAGGTACCACTGTATCTGAAATCACATGTGAGAAGTTGCTTAAGGTATTTTTTCACATAAAAATTTCATGAATAAAGGAGTGGGGCGGGGGTAACATAAAACTTAAGTTGTCCCCAAAGTACATATTATCTTATTGCTGTCCGGTGACCTTGTATTTCCCCAACCCCTTGTATGACCACGTTCTAACTAATTCTTTAAAATCACTTTTCTAAAAGGAATATAAGAAACGGAAGCTTACGGAAGAAGAAACTGCCACAGAAGTTCAGAGTTCGTCTAGTAAAGGAGAGCCTTTAAAAAAAAAGCTAAAAGCTAAAAAGAAGGATATCTCTCTTGCAGAGGAAAGAGTAGCAAGCAGGTAAGTTAAACACTTTAAAACTGATTAAGTTCAGAATAATCTATTAAAGGCAACCACCTGTCCTCACTCCCCCATGGTCTGACTTGAAGACCATTAGTAAGTCTTACCAAATTCAATAGCACTTACTCCCAGGTAGGTAGGGTTAGGATTACAGTCTAAACTGTTTGTTTTAGTTTGCAGCACTTAATATAAACCAAATTTTATCATACTTGTCATTTCTGTTGATTGGTTATCTTCTCTGGGTCAGAATTTAGAAATATAGAGCGAATTAGGGCACATAATAAATTTTGGGTTTTTTCGTTGAGCAGTGTACATTTTATAGAATGGCACTGTTGTAGAAGTAAAGGTACTCTGTCTTCGATTAAAACAATTTGAAGGCCAACAATGATTAATAGAACAGAACTATGCATGTTCCTTCAGAATTAAACCCAACTGAGTTCAGTTAGACTTACTCTCAGGTAAATATGCACAGAATTTCAGCATAAGCATGTGAAATATGCACTGGCTCTTAAGAGTATAAATTGTATGCATATCTACTCAGAAGCAAATTCCATTTAGTCCCATTCAGTTCAGTGTGATTTACTCCCTTATAAGCGTGTAAGACTGTAGCTTTCATTTATGTCACGCTCAGCCCCACTAAGGTTTGTTGACTGCTTGTTGCTTGAGTGACAGTAATTGCATGTTTTCAATATCGTTGTTGTCAGTCTCTCTAGCAATGTTGTCCGTTCCCCCCACCCCACCTGCTGTTTCCCCAGACAGTGGATTAGTAGAGGTAAAATATAGATTTTTTGTGACTATTAAAAAAACACCTGCTAACAAAGTTGTTGTACTTTTTCATCGTTTATCAAGGGAATGTGCTTTGGATGTAGCAGATGAAGAGGAGGAGAAAAAAGAAATACAAATTAAACAAAAACTGAAAAATAGACGTTCTAAATTGGTTTCCCAAAAGCTTTCAGATGAAGATGCTGGACTAAAACAAAAGAAAACACAAGTTAACCTGGCTGAGGAAATGCTAAAGAATAAAAGAACAATTTTTGTGGGCAATTTACCTGTTAGTTGTAAGGCACAGGTAAGTTTGTGGGCAGAGGAGTTATGGTCCCCAGTATAGCAAGTGTTCAGGAGTTTGTTGTCACATACGGTATCTGCATTCCCCCATTTTTTATCCATGTAGAAGTTTTAGCACCATATATTTTTCTGTGCTTCTTTGACCTAACTGAAGATTATATAATTCAGTTACAGATAAACCAGATTTCCCAGTTCTGTGTTTTACTACTCCCTCCCATTTATTTTTTTAGAAGATTTTGTACTTCTTGTCCTTAATACCATGAGCCAGATAAAAGTTGTGTAGGGACCATCACGCTGTATGGATGAAATATTTGCTGCTTATTATTTTTGCTCACATTTGCTCTGACAAATTACACCGTATGCTTGTTTCAATTTAGATGCTGAAAACGTTTTTCAAAGAATATGGGCAAATTGAATCTGTTCGTTTCCGCTCTTTGGTATGTTTTGGTTGTTGATTTTTATAATATTAGCTGCATGTATCTTCATGGGGAGAGAGTCTCTGGGGAAAAGCAAAATTGTGCTGTATGTGGGGAAAGTAGTGGCTCTTTATACTTTTACCCATGAGCTATTGCTACTTTGTTCTCATACAGCTTCCATAGCAAAAGGGTTAGTTTTGTGGCTGGCAATTTGTCACAGTAGAAAAGATGCTGGTTTTTCCTTGTTACCTACCTACTGCTTGTTCCAGTATTAAAGGGCCACAACAGGCAGCTGCGATGGTGCTGCCATTTGGAACTGGAAGAAGTAAAGCTGGAGAAGCAAAGGAGGTGAGGGAGAATATGGCAGGATAGGAGCAGAAAAGCATCTTACCCAGTGTAAACCAGTTTTGGCTTGGCTTAGCCAAGGCATAATTTCTAGTTAGCACACATCCTCCCAAGTTCTGTATCTACACTCTTCCAAATAGTGCTGGGCTTTGTAGCTAGCAGGAAGTGCATCAACGTGACCTCAGAAACCCATGTCCTTCCTCCAGCAAAAGATTAGGGAAGGATCTAGTGTGGTGTTGAGTTCATAATGTGATATGATAACAGAACAACACCAACCAACTAATGCACTACTTTTTTCCCTTCCCTTTCCAGATTCCAGCTGAGGCTACTGTATCCAAAAAAATGGCAGCCATAAAGTAAGTTATAATTTTTTAATAATTTTTTATAAAATGTGTTTAATTTTTAGAATAGGGAAACTCTACACATTTTCATTTCATTTTTTTTCTTTTTAGCAGTTAAATTTTGTTAATTGTTGTTATTTTCAAAATAAATACATTCAGTAGGTTTGCTAAAGACCAGGGGTTCTTTCTACTGTTCTGGAACAAATTGGGAACTGAGGTTATTCTGCCATTCATTGTGTTGATTGGTATAAATGGTAGAGCAGTGAGTAGCACTTTGTGCTATAAGTGTGGCATAATAAAGCCACATCCAACTTCCTACTTGGAAAAGGTAGAAACTATTTTTCTACCCAATTCCTTACTATTGCTGATTGATTTCAACATCCATTGTGCCGAAATAATGCATTTTTTAGCTAAATGAAGACTCCTTAAGATGCTTCCCAATGGGGCAGGAAGGGGCCCTGTCTCTCATTCCAGCAAAATTGTCTTACATTTTTGTACTGATGAAGAAATATCAGGAGAGACTGATCCTGTGTATTCCAGATCAAGAATGTATACAACTAGACAGTTCCTTAAAAAGTTTGTTAAGTGCCATTGAATTCAGTAGAATTTGTGTCTTAGCAAACATGCTGAGGATTGTGCAATATATTCTAAAGCAGGGGTAGAGAACCTTTGGCTCTCTGATGTTGGACTCAAATTCAAAGGAGGATGAGAGTTGTAGTTCAACAACAACTGGAGGGCCACAGTTTCCCCACCCCTGTTCTAAAGCCATCCATTCAGCTTGCAAGCGTACATATGTAATTTGTAATTAAATGTATAGTAAACTTCATTTTTTTCCCTTCAGGCGAATGGTGCATCCTAATATGAAGTACATTAATGCTTATGTCGTTTTCAAGGAGGAATGTGCAGCCAATAACGCCTTAAAATGGTATTTTTAAAAAGAATACTTGATGCTGGATTTTATAAAGTATTATGACATGCATTTAATTAAATAAATCTTAACAAAAGACGTATCCTAAATTGTAAATACCTTTTCTGAAGTAACACGCTGTGCAAACTAGGAAGGTAGCTGACTGTTTTTTTTTCTGATTATTTTTTCCTGTTGTGGCTTTAATAGTAATGGAACAGAATTTACCAGTGGATTCCACATAAGAGTCGACCTTGCTTCAAAATCTGCATGTGTAAGTAATTCAATTGCTGTAGGAAGAACCCTCCCAACTGCTTCCTTAGACTGTTGATTCAATTCTTCTTGTTCACTTGTTTTACAGCACGATAACAAGAGATCTATTTTTGTGGGAAATCTCCCTTATGGTAAGTGTTCGGTGAAATTTTACACTCTTCCTTTCAAATCTATGTAGAATTCTCTTGCAGAAAAATGACAGTTTCAGAGATCCTTATGAAATACATTCTTTTTGTAGCTTTTGCAGACTATAAAAGATTTAGACTGCATCTAGAAAGCTTTTAATATACTGTAAATATATACTCATTTATAAAAGCTGCTTTCAGATATATCAATAATAATTTGTTTTGCCACAAACAATAAGACGATGCACATGATGTATTGTTACAGCTTAACAGAAATAGATACACTGCAACAGTTCACATTAAAGTAGTTGTTGCTGGTAGTAAAAAGTCCTACATTTAAGTCTTAAATGAAAATATTTTGAATTTTTGCCGCATACCTAAAACTATTATGTTTTAACACCAGCATACTTTTTTAAAAAAATGTTTGCTTACAGAAATTGATGATGATACAGTAAGAGACCATTTCTCTGAATGTGGAAATGTAATCAGTGTACGAATTGTGAGAGATCGGAGCACAGGCATTGGCAAAGGTTTTGGTTACGTTCTGTTTGAGGTACGTCGATAGCTATTCAGTATCTGTGATGACAGAAACTTAACATTGTATTAACACTGACTGAAGGGTAGCTGGTGTCATATGCTCAGCTGTTAGCAACATTGTAACATTAAAACTGTTATGGCAGTTACAATGATGCACCTTCTAAAGAGTTGATGGAAATTGCTGCCAACTCCACTGAGGGTGACATCATAGCTAGACACCTCTGCAACTGAATGGTGCAGCATTGGGGACCTGTCATCTGTGACAACTGACTGTGCTGAGTGGAGATTTTGAGAGTTGGAGTCCAAAGACACAGGTTCCCAATCCCTGGCGTAGGGAAGGCACCAGTTAACATTCAATAACTTCTACAGAATTGAAAACACAGTTCAAAGCAAGCAGTCTCACACAACATGGTTCACCTCTCCACTCTGAAATATCTATAATTGAATTTGTAGCCAAGCAAATAGAATTGTTCTCGTAAGAACTAAAAGCTCAGTCCTCATCATGTCTTATTCAGAAGCAAGTCCTACTGAATTCAGTGATCTTACTTCCAAGTAGGGACGTGGGTGGCGCTGTGAGTTAAACCACAGA
Organism: Podarcis pityusensis; assembly: GCF_964106645.2. Classification (NCBI taxonomy): domain Eukaryota; kingdom Metazoa; phylum Chordata; class Lepidosauria; order Squamata; family Lacertidae; genus Podarcis; species Podarcis pityusensis. Next base: position 76,844,330 of record NC_138026.1, on the reverse strand, counting down.
GCCTAGGACTTGCCAATCAGAAGGTTGGCAGTTCGAATCCCTGTGACGGGGTGAGCTCCCGTTGCTCGGTCCCTGCTCCTACCAACCTAGCAGTTCGAAAGCACGTCAAAGGGCAAGTAGATAAATAGGTACCGCTCCGGCAGGAAGGTTTCCGTGCGCTGCTCTGGTTCACCAGAAGTGGCTTAGTCATGCTGGCCACATGACCCGGAAGCTGTCTGCAGACAAACGCCGGCTCCCTCGGCCTATAGAGCGAGATGAGGGTGCAACCCCAGAGTCTTCCACGACTGGACCTAATGGTCAGGGGTCCCTTTACCTTTACCTCCAAGTAAGTGGAGTTAAGATTGCAGACGGAGACAACAACGTTCAAATCCTGCTGCTAGCAGATGGTGTCTTTACTCTGTCTCACTTCTAACACCTTCACAGAGTCAGTATTTTTCAACACACTCCCAAGCTGATGTGCTGGGCCATCTATATTTAATTTTTCAGTGACATGTTCATGGGGGGGGGAGGATTAAAGGAAGAAAGTTGAAGTAGGAAACCTTGTTTGCAGCACAGACTTGCTCATACTTGATATGTTTGCAAGCAGGAAAATTTGCATCCATTTCATGCTCCAAATAATAATTTAATGCGAAAGAAGAAAATTGTAGGCAGTTGGATAGCTTTCCAGTGGCTATGTTGCTTCTATTTACTGTGCATTTGGGGCAGACCTGTATTTGCCTAGTTTTAAAGTGGATGTGCTGGCATGATTTTAAAAAAAAACCAAACCCCCCTTTTTTTACTTTAGTTGCTTTAAATATTTTTGTTTTTTTGTTTATTGATTATTTTGTAAAGTGGTTTTTTATTTTTGTGAATTTTTCTGAAAGGATAATAAATATTAGTTACCAAGATGTAAGATGAATGCCTAATTTTAGATGTTGCCCTTTATTTTCCTTAAAGACTACAGATTCTGTACACCTTGCACTGAAGCTAAACAACTCTGAACTGAAAGGAAGAAAGCTACGAGTGCAACACTGTGTTCAAAAAGAAAAAGCTCCACAGAAGAGTTTAGTCAAGAATGTAAAGAGCCCTGTTGGACTGAAGTATTCAAAGTCTTCTTCACTGAAAAATGCAAAAGGATTATCGAGTAACTCTTTTGCTGGTGAAAAAGCAACCCCAGTGACAAAGAGCAAAAAAACCAAGTCAAAACACATAATGAAGAAGAAACCGAGAAAATCCATTTGAAATAGTTACGCTGCAAGTTTTGAATTGTATTTTTAAATAAATTTTATTTCATAGTCTTTTGGGAGTTCTGCATATTCTGTCTCCAGAGTTTGAGTTTAGAAATTAAGCTGGATTAATTCATAATATTAACAACAGAAGTCACACTAAGAAAGTTCAACACATAACAATTCTACTGGCCCATCTTCACTCACTATGTAGTCTAAAAGGGAAAGAGACAATCTACTCCAGTAAAGTTTACTTAAAGAAGATTTGCTAACCACAAGCATTTGATCATTTACAAACCTGTTTTTACTAGTGATTGTCCTTTCTACTGTTACATTATGTTTGTTTCCAAACCTTCAGCAGTATACTGTTGCATGCCACCCCAATCTCCAAGCAGTGTAAGATTTCAGGGGTTCCTGGCGCTTACCTCGGGTTCGTGCCTGGCGTGCTCTGGTCCATGGGGTCACGAAGAGTCGGACACGACTAAACGACTAAACAACAACAAGGGTTTGTGCTTCCATTGGAATGAGTTAAAGTGGAGACTAAGGTGTATTCATGATATATGGTCTGTTTACATATATATACCACGAGCCTACAATGGAAGAGTTCACAGCATTAACACCCCAAGAGATTCTTGCTTCTCCCATAGCTGCAGCCGTGGATTCCAACAGTGTTCTGTCTCTGGCTTCCCAGCCTGTTGCTTCCAGCTTCTAGCTCAAGGCATTCTGCTGCCCTCAAGGCCTTTTTGGGTGGCCTTCGGCAACATTTGATGCCCCCCAGCTCCGCTGGAGGGAGAGGATCCACCTATTTGTCCTCTGGCGCTGAGCCACTTCTTTTGTTACCTTAAAGACCCATATTTAGAGGGCTATTATCAAACCAGGAAGCTAGCCAGGCTATTTCAGGAATTTGAATCCTTCCTTAGATTTTAGCCCTTGCTGGATCCAAGAATTATAAGGGTCTCTGCATATAGCCTACTTCCACCCCCCAAAACTCAACAATACTTTTAAGCTGAAAATCACCACATTATCAAATTGCATCTCCATGTCCAAGTTTAAATGTTCCTGCTTCTGGAGATTTTTTAAAAAAAGATTTCCCTTATGTGAACCAATTGATGAAAATACTTTTAAAGAGAAAGCATATTACTTCATTCCTGTATTTCAAACTTGCAACTGTTCCTGTTGTATTGTTATAAGAATTTTAAGGTCATATATATAAATAATAAATGTTCATAACTGTATATATAAACCACATGTCTGAAACCCACACAAAAAAAGGTCCTGAACAAATTGACCTCATATTTCTCTGCAAGGTCAAAGTGGGAAACCTCCCCATTGTCTCTTTCCTCACAAATCCTGTCCTCACAAATCCTGTCTTAAAGGCACATTCAAGATAAGAACAGGGTGTGAACCTGTGACCTAGATTCAGGAATTAAGTACCGTATTTTTCGCCCTATAGGACGCACCGGCCCATAGGATGCACCTAGATTTTTTGGGGGGGGGGAATAAAGGGGAAAAAATTTATTCCCCCCCCCAGGCGCAGGGCTGGGGCAGGGGAAGCCCGAGCTTCCCGCGACCCCAGCCCCCAGAACAGGACCCAGAGCCATGCCGAAGCTGTGCGCAGCTTCGGCATCGCTCTGGGAGCTTGCAGGGCTGGGGGAGGGGGAAGCCCAAGCTTCTAACCAAGTCGGGGGACAGCGGGATGGCGGCGTTCCGCCTCTCCGCTGTCCCCCGAGCTTGTGGGGCTGGCGGTGGGGCTCTCCTGAAGCCTGGAGAGCGAGAGGGGTCGGTGCGCACCAACTCCTCTCGCTCTCCAGGCTTCAGCGAAAGCCTGCATTCACCCCATAGGACACACACACATTTCCCCTTTATTTTTGGAGGGGGAAAAGTGTGTCCTATAGGGCAAAAAATTCGGTAGTTATAATAACAAAAGAGTGGCCAAAACCCAGATAATGAAATCAGGTAATGGCTCAGGGGTAATGGCGCATATGGCTCGGGGTCCTCCTCTCTCCTGTGTGTGGGGGAGCACCCTGTTGCAGCAGTCAATAAAGATCAGGCTTACTAGCTGCTTTGCTTCTCAATATTCTCTGGTTGCGCTGTTATTTTCTCCTACCGATAGAGAACCTACAAAAGGACTTTATATGGGCTCTTGGGTACCCCACAAGGGAAAAGGATAAGTTTTTATTTATATCATTATCTTTGCAGCGGGTATCCCAAAAAGGTCCATGTAGCATCTAGTCAGGAGAAACTTGGCCATGCTAATCATGGATTTTTGTGGGTTGTGTAACAGAGCAGATTTCTTCGATAGACTTCGTTCATGAACCCAAACTGACTTCCAGGTTGCCACCAGAGCTGGCTGAAACATGTAAACAATTTATTTATGATTTTGGTCAGTTCAGAGACAGGTTATAGGGGAAATGAGTGATTATTAACGAAACTTAAGAGGCATTTGTCTAATGTAAGTAAACTTTGATTAAGCCATCTGTTTCTTTGAAGACGACCTGCTTGACTTCTAATCTTGTACAGGAAACTACTGTGGAATTTTCTGTACCAGCCATCAAACATATTGCATGGAAACTGCAGCAGTGCTGATCCCACAAGATTTGCTGGTACTGTATCCTAGCAGTTTTATGCCTGCAACGTAAGAGCCTCTGCGGCGGTTAAATGCAGCGAGCTCGCGACACCCTTACGCAGAGGTTAGCCTGGGACACGCTTAGCGTAAACGGACTCCCGGGGACGCTAAAACAGACGTGACTCCTTCCACATAGTTTAAGGGGGCGGGGGGGAGGAAGAGTCCCGCGCGAACCCACCACGCATGCGCCGCGCTCCCGCGGAAAGCGATGCGCGCGTGCGCAGTGCCGCTGGGAAACGGCTCGATTTCCTGCCCATGCGCTCGGGTCTCGGTCGCTGGCTGATGACGCATTCCGCCCGCCGAAGCGAGCGTGTGTGTATGTGAGCGAGAGGAGCCGCGGTGGGCGGGGTCTTCCTCTTCTGCTGGCTCCAAGGTGCCTGTGAAGTACGAGGCGGGCTCGGCAGGCAGGATGATGGGGGGAAAGAGCAGCGCCATCGCCGCGGGCCTCTGCGGGGCTCTCTTCATCGGCTACTGCATCTACTTCGACCGCAAGAGGAGGAGCGACCCCAACTTCAAGAACCGGCTGCGGGAACGTGAGTCGCTCTCGGCCGCCCGCCTCCTCGTGCAGCCGCTGCCCCACCCCGCGCGGAGCCGGCCCTGGGTCGCCCCTCCGACCTGCCCCCCTCCCCGCCCCGCCCCCGCTCCATTGGCGGCCGGGCCTGTCAGGGTGGCCCTCCGGGGAAGCCCCGCTGCCTCCCAGGCTGTGGTTCCTTCCGCGGCGCGATGGAGGGGGGTCCTTGCTCGCCATGGGCGGGCGCGGGGATTTTGCGGTGGCCCCGAGGACAAAGCAAAACCAGGCCTCCCAACTGGGCATGCCTCTGTCGTGGCCGGCCTTCTTCCCCATGCTCCCTTGCATCGCCAGACTGGCCTTCATTTCAAAGGTCACAAGCTGCAGGTGTTTGGATGAGGATCGCTTCACACGCTGTTAGGACCCACCTAGTGTGTGTTTTTTACTGGATGCACGCAGAAACCTAGTGTGTGTGTGTGTGTGTGTGTAGCAAACACATTCTCCCTGCGGCATGAATCCTGGAATTTGAGATAGGCTGTAGCATTCTGCGGTGGATATGCATGGTGTCTCCTGCCACGTGTTTTGAGAAGGGTCCCTGGGAGTGCAGAAGCTTGTTGCATTTTTGATACTTTGTTTTGCACAGGTTTCCAAAAACTTAAGTATCTTAATCAAGCTGTTGAGATTTTTCCTCCTGCGTGGAAACATGACTAAAGACCACCTAGGTTATTTTGTCCCATGTTCATCCCTCTCACGCTGTGATTGGGTTTGTCACCTTTCAGGTGTTGCAAAGTGAACATATACGGCCTTTTCTACTCATGTAGACTTCCCATGTGATTTAGAATCCTAGAGAGTTCAAAGTCCCCTATTACACAAGTACCCCCTGAAAGCTGATGAAGCCTCCAATGAGCCCAGATGGAGGAAGTGGGCTCACAGGGAGTGGGAGAACGAATTTTGTAAAGTTAACCTGACTTCTTAGGTACTTACCATACTGTTACGCATTCTCAAACCCTCCTGGTACTGTTGCTGTTATAACTTCCAGGATAAGGATGGATGCAAGAGGAAAATGTAGAGTTATCCAAAATGCAGAACGTTCTCTCGTACTTCTGCATTATTTCACCTCTTCAATAAAAAACTCACATTCTTTAACGTGATCATTCTTCCTTAAAACACACGCTCACAGAAACTGTTTTAAGTGCCAGATTGTGAAACATGTTCTCAGAATTGAGCTGGTAGCTTTTCTGTGCTGAATTTTTTCAGGGATTTATACAAACAATGTAAATATTTTGTGCTTTGTCTTCACTTCTTGATAACATTTTCTTCCAGTACGGTTTGCAGTAGAACATGATAATGCAATAGGAAGCAGTTAACTTGTCTCGGGGTGATGGGGCAGTCAAGTGCTGTTGGGACATGTGATATGTTAACTGTTTCTCTGTAGCTGTTCAGTATTCCTGCCATTCTGTCACTATTCTTATAGGGCATGTGACAAATTGAGGCAGAATAGCTCCCCCACCCCAGAAGTGTGCTTCAAGGCAACATTGTATTTAATTATGCCACTAGGTGGTAGGGCTTCTCACAGTTATTAAAATGTTACCTCCACTCCTGGTAGCAGTGGTCCTCCTGCTCTATAGAGCCTGCAGTGAGCTCAGGGAAATAGTTTTATCCTAGGAAGTGTGTTTACAGGCAGTATAAGATGTAATTTTGCATAAGTTCTTATAAATAATTCTCTATATGCAGGCCTTTGTAGATACGAAATGTCCAAGTATTGTTCTTCCCCCCACGTCAGTTTGGAGTACAAATAGTATTGTGATTCAAAGATCAATATATCCTTTTTTCAGTAGATTACCAAAATATAGAAACTGAAAATGCGCGGTGTGTTTAATTCATAGGACGGAAGAAGCAGAAACTCGCCAAAGAAAGAGCAGGACTTTCAAAGGTATTGATACCCTGTTGTCTTGAGTTCAGTTTTAGTTGTGGTACATTATACATGGTGTACAGAATTCATTTCAAATTGGATTTTGGCTTGAAATTATCATACAGGCAGTGACCATTTTGCACAAGGGTTCTGTTCCTGACCCCCACACGCATCAACAAAGCACACATAAGCCTGCCCATTCCACCCCATTTTGGGGCCACTTCTGGGTTGGCAGCGACAAGCATGTGCGTGATTGTGCAATAATTGGACACGTAAAATGGTTGCTGTCTGTACTAACAGCTTTTTTGATCTATGTTAGTCAACTTGAAACCAGATAATTTCCTGCACCACTCACCAAAAGTGTATTTCGTGTTTTCTGGCAGTCGCCCTTGCTCCCCAAATCATAGGCAATTCAGGAGAATTACTGACCCTCAGAAGATTGCTTTTTTGAGGGGGGGAGTGTTGAGGGGCTGGGGACAGCACTTTCCATAGTCCCCCTTCCATGGATATATGTCTAAATTAATTATTTCCATGGAAAGAAGTTTCACAGTGTGGCTCAGTTCTGTAACAAATGCTGATGTGGAGGTGATCTCAGGAGTTCAGGCATCTTGCCAATGTTTAAAAACCTAACTTTAAAAAACCCCTACTAGAATGCTCTTAAGTACTGTATTTAAAAGCATATGTGAGGAACGGGATGTTGTGACATAAACGGCTGATTGCATAAATGTCATTATTACAGTTGCCTGATCTAAAAGATGCTGAAGCTGTTCAAAAGTTCTTCCTTGAAGAGATACAGTTGGGCGAGGAACTGCTAGCACAAGGTTGTTGAAATTTTTACAAATGTGGGGGAATGGGGGAGTAAAATATATTACAGTTCAAATAATGTTAATTTTTGAAATGGGACATAATGGGGAACAATAGTTAACTGAGGACTTCCTGGTTTGTATGCATGTGAAGTGGCTATGTGTAAGGCAGTGAGATTTGTTTATATCTCAGCTTAATAAGCCTAGATATCATCATCTGGATACAGCCATTATTTAACAAGATAGCACATCTGAACTGTCATGTCATATAAATCTAATACAGTGGTACCTCAGGTTAAGTACTTAATTCGTTCCAGAGGTCCGTACTTAACCTGAAACTGTTCTTAACCTGAAGCACCACTTTAGCTAATGGGGCCTCCCACTGCCGCCGCGTTGGCGGAGCACAATTTCTGTTCTCATCCTGAAGCAAAGTTCTTAAGCTATTTCTGGGTTAGCGGAGTCTGTAACATGAAGCGTATGTAACCTGAAGCGTATGTAACCTGAGTTACCACTGTACAGTGGAACCTCTACTTATATTCACCTCCGGTTACGTATCCTTCAGGATACATATGTGGCAAACCCAGAAGTATTTTTCTTGGTTTCACCACATGCGCAGAAGTGGTCTACCGTGCCGCCTGCATGCGCAGAAGTGGTCCCTCCGGTTGCGGAAACCTCAGGATCCAACTGGAGCTCCGGAATGGATCCCATCCGCAACCAGAGATACCACTGTACAGATTTAGTACCCTATCCAGACCGGGAATCACCAACGTATTGGCCAGATGTGTGGACTGCAACTCGTGTAAGCACAGCCAGTGGTCAGGGATGATGGGCATTGGAGTCAGTAACATCTGGAGCTACATTGCCATATTGGCTACCCTGATCCAGGCTGCCAAATACCAGTCATATTTAAAATTGCTTTGTTAAAAGTCAGAAATTTCCTACCATGATTACATTATCATCACAACCACCCTATCTTAAAAAGATGACACTCAGTGAAATGGTGTCAAATTGGGCATTTCTGCCTTTCTCAAAGTCTCAAGTCAATAATGTATTTCGTTATCAGTCAGCAAATGGAGGTTTACTGTCCTCTATTTACTTGAAAAAAATATTCTAGTTGTAATGAGTACCTTGACCAGAAATCCTTCTCGGTTCTGGGATACTAAGCCATCCAAACAACCCAAATATCATCTGAAGGGTAGTTAGGAATTATTTCTATTTTATTTTCTATTTAAAAATGGCATCTGGGAATAAAGTGTTGGTAAATTGACTTAAATTCCCTTGGATATACAGTAAGATTTGCTATTAACTGAAGATGAGTGACAAATGAAGCCTAAAAGTGCAAAGCTAATGATTGCCAATTTAACATGCTTCGTATTTTACAGGAGAATATGAAAAGGGTGTTGATCACTTGACGAATGCCATTGCTGTGTGTGGACAACCGCAGCAGTTACTACAAGTTCTGCAGCAGACGCTTCCACCACCAGTGTTCCAGATGCTTCTCACTAAACTCCCCACAATTAGCCAGGTATGGAAAGCTGTTTTTTGCACTCCTTTTAGTAGTTTGAAATAGGAGTAGTTGCAATCAACATTGTTTGCCTGCTCCTGTGCATGTTTGTTCCCACTGCTTTTTAACAGCGTTGCTGCTCCCAAGAAAGTGTGCTCAGGATTTCAACTTTAAAATTGATTTTGGTGGTTTTGCTGATACTGAGACAAGTGCCTAATTCATCACATTGGTAGACTTGGCTTTAAAATTAGGGAGGTATTCTAACTGGAATTGAGCAAGTGGTGGCTCTGTTTTGTTTCATTTAGTGCAAATACATCCCATTTTTAACTCTAGTCCTCAAAGCAGCTCAGAAGATACAATGGGCACTTGAAACAAAACAGCTTCACTTGAGCAGGAACTAGCATCCCACAAGGCAATTGGTGTTAAAAGGCCCTGGGGAATCAGTCCAGTGGGAACAGAAGCAGGCACCTGGTGGTGTTTTTGCCTGTCTCATATTATGGCACGATTCTGACTTCTCAAGCAGCTCATGCAAGCAGCATTTCTGGCAATTGTGCCTACTGCCTGCTTGCTTGCTTGCTGTCCTTGAGACCAAGGACTGCTTGTCAGAACAACTGTAGCTCTCAAATCACGTAACATTAATTCCTACTATATGCAGCTACTCTGGGTTATATCCAGAAGTGTGTTTCTGTTAACTCTTTTGATGCCTCTGTGAATGGAAGGAGGGGGGAATTTATTTTCTATCCTGCCTTTCTTCCATTATGAAATCCAAGATGGCACACGTGGTTCCCAGGCAGTCTCCCATCCAGCCACTGACCAGACCCAGACCTGCTTAGCTTCAGCAAGTTAGTGGCCTCGTTTTGCCTTCAGGCCATCTCCTGGGCAGCGTGGAAGTGCGTTGCAGAGGGAGGCGGGGGAATTAGTTACCTCCTGCTTTCCATTCACAGAAGCTTTCATTGAATCAGTGAGCCTTCTGTGAGTGGAACAGCACAATTCGATGCAACCCTGTTGAAAGGGTTGAAGCAGATTTCCAATGTGCAAGAGCAATTATTTGCTTCCCTTTAATAAGAAGGGTTTACTGCGTCTGAACAAACTCACATATAACTCAGAATTAAAGGGAAAAGATGATCTAGCAGTTTTATATATTCCTAGCTCCCGAGATGTCCTCTGATAATGTGTTTTGTGAAAGGCCGCTTTTGAGGATTGTCTGTAAACTTCAATTGGTTCATGATGCAGTTGCCCACCCAGCTCCCAAATCCTAAATGACTGGGGTTCAGAGCTTGCCCTTAACTTCATGTCCCATCATATCTGACCATTTGCTGTTCTGGTTGGGGCTGATGACAGTTTTAGTCCAACTTCCTGGAGGCCACCATGTTTGTTACCCCTGTTCTGTGGTACAGTCTTGCTTTAATTGTCAGTGCCACCTGATACTAGTGCTGACAACGGGTGGTATAAAGGGCAGGGTGGCATGTGTGGTGGATTCCTCACTATAGAACTTTCCCTATACCATTTTGACAGCCCCATCTGTTCAGGAGGTTGGTTCAAACCATATTGTTCAGGTGAGCATATCTGGAAGAATGAATTGAACAAGATATTCCTGAAAGAGAGGCGTTCCAAAAGTGGTTGCAGCACCACAAGGAGCAGTAAAAACCCCTATTTGTGCATGAGTTCCTTTGCTGGAAACCACTGGGTAACATTAGATGCCATGCAAGCAGGCTTCCCCTTTCTTCCCCATGCCCCCAACCTACTCTGGAGGGTCCCCCAACATTCTTGAGCATATTTTAGGCAGCACTCGGTTGCAGAGGACAGGAAGTGGACTCCCATAGCATGGCTGGATGTTGCTTCCACTGGCAAATGGACACCTCTGGATTTCACCCACAGCCTGTTGCTCGTCAGACATTTCTGACAGATCTAAAACTTGAGTTTAAAACAAATAAAAACAAATCAGACCTGGGGTTCTTAAGAACTTGCAGCTGCAATCAGAATTTGGAAAATGGGCCACACTATAACTGCTAAAGGGCTATTTCAGTGTTTTCATTCTGGCTTAACATAAGAGACCTGCATAACCAAGATTTCTTGGTATTTGTTTCATTTAGTTAATTTCAAGCTAACTAAAGCAAGCGGAGTAAAATATTAACAGCAGCAATAGATGCAAGTTTAATTACTGGATCCCAGGTGCATCAAGTTTGGTTGATGTTCGCTTGGCCAAATATTGCACAATTTCATTTTTATAATTACTGTACAGTGGTGCCTCGCAAGACGAAATTAATCCGTTCCGTGAGTCTCTTCGTCTTGCGGTTTTTTTGTCTTGCGAAGCACGGCTATTAGCGGCTTAGCGGCTATTAGCGGCTTAGCAGCTATTAGCGGCTTAGCGGCTATTAACGGCTTAGCGGCTTTAAGAAAAAGGAAACAAACTCGCAAGAACTCGCAAGACGTTTCGTCTTGCGAAGCAAGCCCATAGGGAAATTCGTCTTGCGGAACGACTCAAAAAACGCAAAACCCTTTCGTCTAGCGAGTTTTTCGTCTTGCGAGTTTTTCGTCTTGCAGGGCACCACTGTATTTTGATTAGGAAGCTTATTAGATCCTTGCTGCACTTGCTGTTTACCTGCTGTTTTCTTACTAATGTTGATTTTCACAGAAGAGGGAGAATATAAATTTAATTTTGCAGGTTGCAACTCATTCTGTAATTCACCTGATGAGAGAGAGTCTTATTACTCTAAGATGATTCAAATATTTTCTTTTACAGAGAATTGTAAGTGCACAGTGCTTGGCTGAAGATGATGTGGAATGAGAAATTTCAGCTGGAAAAACAAGTGTTTCCTTAGCCCAAAATATGAGCATCACTGGGGGGGAAGAGCAGGGTAAAGGAGTAAGCATAGAACTCATGAACTGTATACCACATTTGAACCAAACAAAGTTAATTTTAACTTTGAGTGGGTTGGTTTGGCTGGACTTTATTTATTATCTAGTGCAAAGTGTATTTTGATAAATTCATTTTATAAATACACCATGTTGAGTTATAAAAAGTATCATTAATGTCATTTATTACCGATACAGTTGCAGCATTGTACATATAAAAGATGTATTACTACAACATAAAAAAACCCTGTGCTCATTTTTGAAAAACCCAAAGCTAAGGCATTAAAAGACGTACCTGCCCTCCCATGTGTATGTGTGCTCATTCAAATGTCAAAGGGATAGTGACAAATTTCAGCATGTTCTGTACAGTGCCCAGGACTGTTTCAGATAGCTCTTATTAACTTTATTTTGTTTTTGGTTCTTTGGATCTTACACCAAGTAAAATAACAAAGCAAAACAATCATATTGAAATCCTAAATAATTTTAAATGCAGTTTTATTGTAATCAATCTTGAAAAATATAACTAAGAAGAAAAATGTATTATGGGGTGCACAACTCAGAGGTTCATAGAATCATTTTCCTATTAACTCATTAGGACCTCACTACCAAATTATTATTATATAATAATATATTCATTTAATTTCTATACAATTTATATGTTTAAGAAAAAATCTCAAAGCTTTTTACAGCTGAAGAAATATAAAGTATGCATTCAAAGCAACATACTTAACAGGAAACTAAAATATTATCTTAAAGATTTCAAAATAAAATGTTACAAAAGAGGTCAACTACAGAATGTACATATAATACAGCATATTATATATACCTTATACAACACACACACACACACACACACACACACACACACACACACCTTAAAACATTTCAAAAGAAAACATTGCTAAAGGAAGTCAAATATAAAATTTATCATACAGAAGTGTTTTACTTACAATTTTAAATTGTTTTGAAGCCATTCCTGGTTCTTTTTAATATAGGCAGAAATGTCAGGCAGTCTGATTTTTTTTCTTTTTAAGAGAACGGAAATGTAAGAGAAAATATTTATGGTGGTCTTTTCCAGCTTGACCATTTCTTTACAAGTAATAGGGCTTTGTATTCCAAAGCTTATAGGAAGCCATGGCTGAATTTTTTTATATTGTTTGCCAAGCACCTTGTCCAAATTTTACAGGATGCACAACTTTGCTGTATTTTTTTTAAGTGACAGAATTACATACTAAACAACTTTGTTCTCCAGGAAATATTCAGACCATGCATTATGTACTTGTTTCCCTTCAGAATTCTTTATCATTGATTTGACCCAGCTGTGTCCATACATATTTCCTTTATGAAATATTTTTCTGCTTATTTAACATTACTTAACATTAGGCAGCCAAATAAAATACACACATTGGGTTGCATCTAAAGCAGCAGTTGCCCACGGGAAAATTTTCCATCCTCTCTTTCCACTTGTTACAGTTGCAGGTAGGTAGCCGTGTTGGTCTGTCGTAGTCAAAACAAAACAAAACAAAACAAAAAATCTTCCAGTAGCACCTTAGAGACCAACTAAGTTTGTTATTGGTATGAGCTTCCGTGTGCATGCACACTTCTTCAGATACACGGAAACAGAAGTCGCCAGACATTACCAAACTTAAAACCATGGAGAGACCTGGTCTGAATAGAGACATTGGATTCTTATCTCATTATACATGATAAAGCATGATTTACATGAAATACATGATTTTAGCCATCTCACCCCTTGCTTTTTCCTGTAAGACCATTTGCAGTCGTTAAGTCATCAACAGGTTTACCACACCTATCAGCCAATCACCTATTCCCACCACCCTTCTGAGTAATACCCCTCCCCACCCTCTCACTATATATGAGGGTCTGGTGACTTCTGTTTCTGAAGAAGTGTGCATGCACACGAAAGCTCATACCAATAACAAACTTAGCTGGAAGGTGCAACTGGAATGATTTTCTTTATTTTGTTTCGACTAGAATCATAGAGTTGGAAGAGACCACAAGGCCATCGAGTCCAACCCCCTGCCAAGCAGGAAACAAGTTTTGGAAACTAGTTTTGTTATGTTGCTTTAGCTACTACAAGCGGTGGTGCATTGCTGGTACAAGAGCCAGAAAAGCAACAGAGGTTGGGGTGCAGTGGGTGAAGGAGTTGAGACTAGTTGGAATCCTATGCTCACACTGAAGTTTTGCTCACCCCCAATGCTGGTAGAAGGCTTTCCTTGTGAAACTAATGTTGCAGTTCTCCCACTGAAGTAAGTGGAGAGCACTAGCTCGATGGTCTGCCAGCTTCTTCCTGACACCTCCTACCTCCAAGATGAACTCTACAGCTAATAATGACTTGGCCCTGCAGATGTATCAGTCCAAGTTAGGGTAAGGCACAGCATTTATCAAGGCATGTATTGTGGACTCGCATCAACTTGTCTCCTCCTCACAACTACTTTCTGTCTCAGTATATTTTTAACATCAGCAAAAATATTGTTATTCATTACTTGCTTGTTACCTAGAAAGGTCTCCAAATGACATGCATTTATAAACATAAAGAAAAATACATTGTACCATGAAAGGAAGGAAAGCCACAAAATATGTAACTTTTTAATAAATTTATAGCAATCCCTCCCAACAACAGAAAGCTTTGGTTCTACACTAACAAGAAAACATAACTCAGCCCAGCAAAGGCCTGGGGGAAAAAGGTAAGTTTATACCTGGTTCCAAAAAGATGTCGGTGAAAGTGCCAGGCAGACCCCACTGGGAAGAGCATGGCACAGGTAGGAACCGCAACTGGAAAAGGCCCTCTCCCTTGTCATAATCCTCAGAGGAGCGATCTGGAGAGAGACCTGGGATGAAGATCTGAGGGTTCAGGTAGGTTCCTATCAATGATTGCTGCAGTTCAGTATAAACAATACTATTTTGAGTTATTCCATCTTCCATCACAAATTGTTGCTGAGTGCCAGCTCATATAATTCCTTTGGGAAGTGGCTTCCTCACCAGGTGACTGGTTCTGGTGGTGGTTTTAGCTGCAAGGGATGTAGGGCTGGCCAACCAATCTTACTATGTCCTAGCTAGTGCACACACCAACCCCCAATGAAATCCTGGTCATTGTATGTTACCATGACCCATTATAACAGGGAACTTGTGGCACAAGTACATGGGAGGGACAAGGGTATCAATGGCTATATATTGCCTCCAGTATCAGTGGTAGCAGGCCTCTAAATGCCAGTTATCATTATCCCCACCTCTTCTTTGCCTGATTCTCTCCTCCACAACTTCACAATGTCTATGACAGCAGTATCTAAAACTGAAAATAACTGACCTGTAGAAAGGACTCTTATGGTTGAAAACAGGCTTATGTACCCTTGCTATCCATGAAAATATTTCAATAAAAACAAATTTAAAAATAAATAAAAATAAATGCCAGCTGCTGGGGAACAGGAGTGGGAAAAGGTTATTGCACACATGCCCTGCCTCCTATAGTTTGTGCAGTTATGTCATGCTCTCAGTTAATAGAAATCTTATTTAAAAGACCAGTAAAGTTAGGCACTGTGGAAAGCAGGATGTTGGATTGCACAGGCTTCTTGGATTTTTGTGTCTGACAGTAATGTAACAGGCCCAGCAGAACTCTACATCAGGTGTGGGGACCCTTTGGCCTTCCAGATGTTGCTGAACTACAACTCCCATCAGCCCCAGCAACCATGGCCAATGGCAAGGGATGATAGGAGTCCAGCAACATCTGGAGTGCCAAAGGATCCTCACAACTGCCCTACATGGAGAGACAATGTTATGGACTGTAACTGTAATTCTCAACTAGCAGTCTGGACAGGCCAGTCATGCAGGGTAAATAGGCTCCCACCGCAGGCCCCTTACATTCCCTCGGCTTCAGGGAAAAGTGAAGCCCCAGGGTGCAAGGCAAATATTTACAAAGTAAGACAGAGCATCCAGCTCTCCCCTGTCTCTTACCTGAGCACAGGGTAGCTTTCTTTTCTCTGTCTGACCTTACTGATAGACACACATAGTGTGAAGCCAAATAGCCTAGCCACATGAGGAGGAAATATCCCTTTGTGTCCATTCAAAATGCACACAAGAACCCCCCACTACCCACTTTTATGATAATTTATTAAGAATAAGGCTTTGGTGGGGGCATAATGGTGCTTTAAGAAAATAAAGAGAACTAGCTTGTTTTGGAGAACTAGCTACCTCAGGTCTAGAAGCTGCATACTCATGCAAAGGGTCTTTCTTCACAAGTTATGCAGCTTCTTCAGTGGTCAGAGGGGAGGATGAAGGACCATGAGGGACAAAGGAATGTTAGCAACATTCCTCTTTTAAGAATCTGAGCCAGTTCACTGCATTTGATGTCTGTGGTGACTGAGCTGGCTGTAAGCTAACTTAGCAGACAGGAAGTGTATACACAAAACCTGGTCTGCATCCTTTGTGTAGGTCATGGTGGAACAAGAAATCATAGCTATCCAAGGCACCATATGCCAATCACCATCCTGATCTCTTCCAGCTGTTTTGGACTATAATTCCCATCAGCCCAAGCCAGTGAGGAGTTGTAGTCCGAAGCTGGAGAGGAACAGTCTGGTGATGGTTGGATAGCAGATTTCCTCCTGAAATCAAAAGTGATGATTTGGCATGTGTGTGTGTGTGTGTGTGTGTGTGTGTGAGAGAGAGAGAGAGAGAGAGAGAGAGAGTACTTGAAGAGTGGAAATCACTAGAATGGAAAGCAAGTTTTGGTTCACCACAGAATTTTTTAATTCAGACTTTTGAAGGGGCTCCAGATATCCACTAGCTTTCGTTCACTTTGCATTATGTGCTACAGGCTGACTGGAAACATTATGCAACAGGGTTAAAACAAAATTAAAAATGGGTAGCCATGGCTGCTACCACTCCTGAAAGGAAAAAAACCTAAGTCAAGAAGCCCAGAATTTAAATGGAGTTCCCGCTGGTGAGGCTGTCTTGATAAAACTAGTAGTGGTGAAAGTGTTGGACTACAGATGTAACAACATTCAGATCCAGTAGTTACTTCTCTCCCATTCTGGAGATGTAAGAATATGTGACAATACCCAAATTTTCTGGAAATATAAACCTTGATATATCAAGGCCTGAGACCACTCCATAGGGAGGTTGAAGCAGGAGTTCTACACCTCTACCACTAGATGGCAATGTGGCACTCTTGCAGTTAGATAAATTATTTCCCCTCCTTCCTGTAAAACTCTTCCCACCCCCCTCACTTTATCTCTCACGAATTGATAATTTCATCCACCACCTTATGAAGACAGAGGGGGAAATTGTTTGATGATCCATTATAAATGTTGTAGTTTTGGACCCGTTCCCAGCGTTGTGTCTCATTGTAGGAAACAATGGTTCAAAATCCATCCTTGCTCCCTCTCCCAAAACAGGTAAATGTAACCCCCTTAGGAGCAATTAGTTCTGAGAAAAGCTTTTCTCAAACAATTGCCAGGAAATATTGTCCTGACCGATATTTCTGATGCAATGTCGGCTTTCTCAGCATTGTTATTCTGAGTGATTCCAAAGCACAGGGGTTCAAATCCGCATGCTGCCTTGGGCCCAGGGTCTCAGAGCCCTGGACTAGAATCCTAATGGAGGATTTTTGGCACCTCAGCCCACCTAGTTGGGGTACCTTAAAACATTAGACTAATTAGTTTGAGCAAAGGTGGCTTTATCTTTGGAAACAATAATATATATTCCCACACAAACTGACTGCTTCCCACCCTCTCTCCTTCCTCACCACTCTCTCCCAGCCTACTGGGGACAAAATTTGATGGAATCTGCTCTGGGTTTGCTGCTCTTTGACAATAACGTTTTAGGTATCTAAACTTAAAAGAAAATGTCTGCTGTAAGGACTCTTGTTCTGACATCACCTTCTGTCATGTACAGCAGCCATACTGTACTTCTTCTGGCCAGGAATCAGGATAGATGTTTTAAACTGCACTCCAAGTGAAATATGGAAAATAAACCCCAAAGGATTCTTGGCACAGCCTGCGGCCTATAGCAGACGTTTGCAGTGTGCAGTACAAACAAAGGGAGGGAAACTGCAGAAACTTTACTAAAAACAGGAAAGAGTAATCCAGTCCCAAGTTCGGT
Source organism: Podarcis pityusensis (assembly GCF_964106645.2). NCBI lineage: Eukaryota > Metazoa > Chordata > Lepidosauria > Squamata > Lacertidae > Podarcis > Podarcis pityusensis. The sequence continues at coordinate 76,826,799 of NC_138026.1, read as the reverse complement.
ATTAAAGTCATGATCCTGTAAGTCCATTCATTCTGTCTTAAATGTCCTGGATCAAAATGTGGGCTTAGCAACACAGTGAGAAGGTAAGGAACAGTGACTTGTTTATCTTTGACTATTCAGGGCACACTCTGTTCAGCGCAGAATATCATATCATAGTTGGCACAGTGCTTGTCTTTAGTTTTCCCCTTGCTTTATTAGGTTGCTTCCAGATGACCTGTTTACTGAGCAGCCATCCTGATTTCTTTGCACAAAGTTCAGTGGGGAGGTTATACAATGCCAACTGTTTATTGAGCATTAATTGATTGCCGGAAGGTTATATGTTGCCGCATCAAGCCATCGTTATCCCATGCTTCCAAGTGCGTTTTCCCATCCCTTTGCTTATTGCAAAATGGCCAGTTTTATTGAAGCAGGTGTGGCCAGCAGGACCGTCACATCTTCTTTAGTTGTGCAACCTCAGTTGGCTGGCAAGTGATTGAATCCCACACGCAACACAGAGACACTGTGGAAGTGTCCTTACATCATGTTTCCAGACCTCATGATACACGTTTGAAACCATGCTGTTTCTGATGTTTGGCACAGAGTTGTTAAGCAATCTGCTAACTCCCTATTGGAAAAATTTCCCAGCGTGGAATTAAAGCCGTGGTGGAATGCTTCATCTGCGTAATTTCTGTGCATCGTACTGGTGCTGAAGGCACTGGAGCAGGGTTTTGTAAAAATACCAAAAAAACTTCACAACCCTTTGAATATGTATATTTGGATGAGTTCTCTTCTACAAGAACAGTTCTTGAGCTTCTCCATATATCCTTTTTGCTGTGTTTTCCTGATGACTTGTGCTCATGATGCTATTGGGGTGGCCACACACAATCACACTTGTCAAAGAGCTTGTGCCTGCAAAAGTTTTGGCGTTGTCACACTGCTTCACTGCCCATCAGTGCAGCTCTTGTAACCTCCTGCTGAAATCCTGTAAGTTTTTAGTCTACAAAGGTTCTTGTTTATTTCTGTCCTGCTTTTGTTGTGCTCAAGTCCCTCTGGACAGCAATAATGGGGAAGCACTGGGGATGCATAGGATATCAAACCAAACCAGAATAAATCTACCACTAAGGCACTATTACTGTGTTAAGAACTTGTTGCAGAATACATTTCCAATAAAGGACCCGTCTGCAGGGGCCTTCACAATCTCAATCTCCCTCCCTCCCCCCCTCTCTCTCACACACATTTTGAGCACCCAAACATGTGTATACACAAATTTACGGAGGTTTGAGAAATCAGCTTTGCTCTCTGGGACAGGGTGTGAACCAAAGCACATTCTGGAAGGCAGACAGCAGTGTAACCCTTCCATTCAGTCCCGTCTGCAGCTGCTTTTTATAAACTTGGCATAAATAAGTACTTCGTGAGGCCAGGCCTGTGTATCTGGAAAATATTTTCCACAATCCCCCACCCCACCCCCTCACCCTCCAAAAAAAAAGAAAAAAAAGAAAAAAAACTTGGACAAAGAGCCTAGTAATTGTGCATAGCGTGGAATGGCCTTGCTTGTGGTTATTTTCCATTACTTCCTCTCCTCATTTTTCTGCTGCCAATTGTAGAAGCCCATAAGTCATCGCTGTTAAACTTTCTCAGTTAAAATGTAACTCTAAGAACAAAGTAATCTGATACATTAGAGCCAAGTAATCGTCCTTTTAGAGGCTCTGACTTGGGAAAGGCTCCAGTGTGCTGGCAAGCTCAGCGAGCAGCAGGGGCTGTGATCCTGGGTCAAATGAGTCATGTGTGGGCCCCTGGTGTGTGGCTCTGACAGGCAAAGCGTTCCCATTGGACTGAATGGGGTTTTTTATTTTTATTTTTTTGCCTCCTGCAGCACAGCCAGCCCTATACTGGGAGGAGGCTCCCCGGCAGCTTCCAAGCATTCTCCCCCCCCCCCCCAGTCATGGATATTTGTTGCTATTCTGCTGCTTGCCATCCGCACTGGGGGACGGAGTCTGACAGGATGTCTCTGGGTTGTGTTTTACTTTGCTCCTCAAACAGTCCTTCTCTGCTCTACACTTCCTCTTCTCCATTACAGACACGCATGCACAGCACACTTAAAAATAAAAAATAATTATAAAATCATAGGAAGCGTGCAAGAGCAAATGTTACCAGCTATAGCTAACGTGTTTCTCCCTCTCATGGTTAATCCCCACAGCAGGTTAGGCTCAGAGGCAGCGATCAGCCCAAGGTCACCCAGTGAACGTCAACGCCAAGGGGGATTCGAACCCTGATCTCCCAGATCCTAGCCTAACACTAAGCACTACACCACATTACCTCTCATTTGGCTCCTGGATCTGAGATGCCCACTGCTGCCCCAAGGCTTGCACAAGAGTGAATAAGAGGTCTTGCACAAGACCTCTGTATTTGGCTTTTGTTTTGTTTTTTAAGTTCAATGTATGTTCTGCAGTTGCAGTCTCCATGCGCGTTGTGTGGAGATTTGGGGAGAATAGCTCTGCCCAACCGGCTTGTTGAAGTTTTGAATGTGCCTTCCAGCCTGCAGTAGTTGGTGGAAATACCCTTGTATCATTTGGGCCACTGGAAACAAAATGGCTGGGTTGTGCTCAGCTGAGGAGCAAACACAGGTAGGGGTGTGGCGATAGATGGCAGCCAGCAAAACATCACCACAGAGACAACATCTTGCCTGCCAAAAATGTTCTGCTAATGAGCTTCCACCCCAGCTGTGATTGCAGCCGTATAACAAATTAGTTTCTGTGGTAAGAGGAAATCCGGATTAAATGCGAAACGTTCTGCTCTATTCCCCCCCTTTCTTTTATTTTACTTGCGTTGACCACTGAAAATCTTTGCTATTGTGTTGTTTTGATTGATGTATTAATTGCACTGTATTCTTGTTGCATATTTCCTGTATATTGATATTGTTGTATGCCACCCCAATCTCTGAGCGATGTGAGATTCCAGGCGCTTATCCAGGATTCAGTTTCCTCAGAATGAGGGACAGCAGAGACTGTGGCATCTCTATGGTAGTATGGTTTATTTACACACATATATACAACCTGAGCCAATGATGGAGGGGCTCACAGCATTAATACCCCAAGGCGGTCTTGTTTTTCCTACAGCCACAGCTTTATGGTAATGCAACTGCATGCTGCTGCTACTTGTGGGACCATACATAGGGAATATTCAAACAGAAATCAAGCATGGCTCTGTCTCTCCAGTTGCTGCTGCTTCTAGCCCAGCTCACACACATAACTCTGCTTTAGTCATTCTAACTACCAGCCAATTGAGGGAGGAGGGTCCCCCCCCATCTGCCCTCTTCCTTGACCCATACTTAGGGGGCCATTGTCAAGAAGCTGGCCTGGTTATTTCAACAATCAAGTCCTTGATGGATCCAGGAATTAGAAGAGACTCAGGTATACAGACTACCCACCACTGCCTGCGCCCCAAATCCTGCTCTCAGCACTATGTACTTGTATTGTTTGCCACATGGGAGCCTTTCCACTAAAAATGGTGAAATATACTCAGAGTCGCAAAGTGATTTCATGCTCTTTATTCAGCTCATAGTGGTGAGGAGGAATGAATAAATGTCCCCTCACAGTATCTGCTTTATATACATTATTTACACAATGGGCTGCACATGATTGGCTAATTCTGGAATTCTACTGTAAGCCAATCAGGTTGTGGATTCACTTCTATCTGGAGCAGGATTGGGTGGTTCCTGCCAACCAATCATACTGCTGCATTGTTCTAGGACCAATCAGACTGCTGCATTCTGAATCCTATTGTTCTAGGACCAATCAGACTGCTGCCTTTTGGATCCTATTGTTCTAGGACCAATCAGACTGCTACAGTTTGGATCCTATTCAACTCAGTACATAACACCCCTCCCCTCTAAGTTCCAGTCCTGCCCGGGAGGTCGCATTCATAGTCCTCAAGGTATGCCGGCGGCCTACGTGTGCGTTGTGGCCTGGGGTGTTCCCTGGTCCGGGCTCCGGGTTCTGGCTCGTGTTCCAAGGATGCTGGCTGTGATGCGGCTGTTTGGTCTGGTGCAACCGGCTCGCTCAGTCGTGGTTCTGGTTCCGGTGTCCTTTCGGCCTCACGGGTCCTCTCTGTATTTACTGATTCTGCCTCTCCTGCTGGCCCCTCCTGCTCTATGGGCCTCACTGCCCCGCTGTTCCCTTGGGACTCCTCTGACCTGTCCTCCTCCTGGTTTTCTCCCGGGAATCGTCGCCGTATCTGGTCGCAGTGGCGGCGCCAGCATTGCCCCCCATCCGTTAGCACCTCGTACGACACGGGGCCAGTGACCCTGGTGATTGTGGCGGGTACCCATGCTGGGCCTGCCCCAAAATTCTTTGCGTACACTGGGTCCTGGGCCTCGAAGGTCCGGGGGTTCCTGCCTTCCCCCACCACTACCTCATCCTGAGCTCTATCGGGGTGAAGGCGGTCCAATCTGATTGCAAGGCGCCGACCCATTAGTAGTTCAGCGGGGCTCCGGCCAGTCGTTGAGCTGGGGGTGCTGTGCTGTGCTAGAAGGAATGTGGCAAGGCGGTACTCCCAGTCCCCTTGCGTCATGCGGCGAAGGGTGTCCTTGGTGGTCCGCACCATGCGTTCTGCTTGGCCATTGGTGGCAGGGTGGAACGGCGCCGAACGGATGTGGCGGATGGCGTTCTGCGCTGTGAAGGTTTGGAATTCTCCTGACGTAAATGCAGTCCCGTTGTCTGAGACGAGAGTGTCAGGGAGCCCGTGGGTTGCAAACAGCCTGCGTAGTACCCGGATGGCTGCGGACGTGGAAGTGGACGGTACCAGTGCGACTTCCAGCCATTTGGTGTAGGAGTCCACCACTATGAAGAATGTTTTCCCCTGAAAGGGGCCAGCGAAATCCACATGCAGGCGTGACCATGGTGCTCGGGCGGACTCCCAGGACTGGACTGGGGCCCTTGGGGGATCTGGGCGGGATTCTTGGCAGGCCTGGCAGTGTTTGACCCAGGCCTCTATCTCTCCATCGATCCCCGGCCACCACACATAACTCCTGGCAAGGGCCTTCATTCTTACTACCCCTGGATGTGTCTCGTGTAGGGCTGTGAGGACCCTTTTGCAGAGGGGCTGGGGAACAACGACTCTGCTTCCCCATAACAGGCACCCCTTGTGGGCCGACAGTTCATGTTTGCGGGTTGTGTAGCCGGCGAATTCTGGCCCGGGGCTGCTGCTGGGCCATCCCCTCCACACCCAGTCCAGGACCCGGGAGATGACCCTATCTTTCTTGGAATGGTGTGCAACTTCTTGTGCCTGAATGGGGCGGTCGGGAAGCAGCTCCAGGCTCATAACCTCTTGTGCAGGTGCTGGGTCAGGGCCTGTTTCCGGTAGTGGTAGCCTGCTGAGGGCGTCCGCATGGCCCATCGCCTTCCCAGGTCGGTGAATCAGTGCATACTGGTAGCTGGCAAGGAAAATTGACCACCTGAGGACGCGAGGAGACAGCACTTGGGGGGTCTGCTTTTCGGGGGCAAACAAGCCAAGCAACGGCTTGTGGTCAGTCACCACGGTGAAGGGCCGCCCGTACAAGAAATCATGGAATTTTTTTACTCCCTTTACGATTGCCAGACCCTCCTTGTCGATTTGCGAGTAGTTCCGCTCGGTTGTGTTGAGTGTCTGGGAAAAGTACGCCACCGGTACCTCTCTTCCATCCGGGAGTTGGTGCCCCAGGACAGCTCCAATGCCATAGGGTGAGGCGTCGCATGCTAGCACCACCGGCAGCCTCTCGTCGAAGTGTGCCAAGACCGAGTTTGAGACAAGCAAGTCCTTGACTGCCTGGAATGCGGCCTCCTGGCGCTGGCCCCACACCCAAGGGGCCCGCTTGTCCAGGAGTCTGTGTAGGGGCTCCGCTACCGCCGCCTTGTGGGGAAGGAAGGAATGGTAAAAGTTCAATAGTCCCAAGAAGGCCTGAAGTTCCGTCTTGCTCTTGGGCGCTGGGGCATCACAAATGGCCCGTACCTTGTCCCCAGTCGGGTGGACCCCTTCTGCGTCCACCATAAATCCCAGAAAGTCCACCTGAGGCACTCCTAGTAGACATTTTTCCCGTTTCACCTTGAGACCCGCCGTCTGGAAACGGTGCAGAACGGTGCGGAGGCGGTCCTCAAACTCCTCTGGTGTGGGGCCGGCAATCAACACATCATCGAAGAAGGGGGTGACGCCAGGAATCCCTTTAAGGAGAGAGTCCATTATATTCTGGAATATGCCTGGTGCCACGCTGACACCGAATTGCAGCCGCTTTACCCTGAACGCTCCTCTGTGCGTCACAATCGTCTGTGCCTCTGCTGTGGCCTCATCTACTGGCAGCTGTTGATATGCTTGGGCCAAGTCCAGCTTGCCAAAAATTTTCGACCCAGCCAGGGTGGCAAGGACATGGCTGACCACTGGCACTGGGTATGCGTGGGCCGTGAGGGCCTTGTTTATGGTACATTTGTAGTCTGCGCAGATGCGGACCGAACCATTAGGCTTGACGGGTGTGACGATTGGGGTTTCCCAGGGAGCATTAGGCACCGGCTCCAGCACTCCTTGCTCTACGAGTCGGTCCAATTCCTCGTCTATACGGGGTTTCAAGGCGAACGGGACCCGGCGGGCCTTGAGCCTGACCGGTCGTACTGCGGGGTCAAGCTGTAGCGCAATGGGGGGGCCCGTATACTGTCCCAATTTCCCATCGAAAACCCCTGGAAATTCCTTGCATATGGCGTCCACGTCCACTTGTAAGCTAGTGTGGTTCACCCCGGTGACAGCTAGCCCCAGTGGTCCAAACCATGCCAATCCCAGTAAGCTAATGTAGGGGCCCTTGACCACAAGCAAGTCCAGTTGCCGCGTCCGCCCTCGGTATTGCACCCTGAAGGTCCCCACCCCCATTGTGGGGACCTTACGTTTCTGGAAGTCCCGGAGGGTGAATGGGGCCGGCCTGAGTTTGGGACCCCCAGTGGGACACAGTTTCCTTAAGGTCCTTGCCGAGATTATGGATAGAGTTGAACCCGTGTCAAGCTCCATGCGGCATGGGGCCCCCTCTATCTGTACCTCTACATAAATTTTCTCTACGTTGGGGTGGGGCAACTGGTATACCTGGAAGTCCGTGAGCTCCGTCGAGTTGCCTTGGTGCGTTGGGCCCCGGGACCTGGGGCTCTTGGATTGGTCATCTGATGCCTGGTGTCGGGTGGGCCGAGCCCGACACACCCGGGCGATGTGTCCCGATTTTCTGCACTGCCTGCACTCTGCGTTGCGGAAACGGCAGGTCCTCCTCTCGTGACTCTCCCCGCAGCTTGCGCAGTTCCCTCCTTCTCGTCGAGGCAGCTGTGGTCTGTGCGCTGCTTGAGTGCGCTGCTGTACTCGGTGCACCTCCTCCCTGTCGGATCCTGAGTCGTCGGTGAGGTCTTCATGGTGGACCCTCGGTTGGGATGGCAGGCTCGGCCGTGCCTCTTGGGTCGACCTCTCGGCAGCTTCTGTTGCCAGGGCCTCCTCCAGAGCGACCTGGAACGTTAGGTCCTTCTTCGCGTAGAGGCGTCGTTGCAGCTTCTCATCCTTCAGGCCACCGACGAGGCGGTCACGAAGCATGTTCTCCAGCTCTGAGAAGTTGCAGAACCGGGCGGCTTGGCGGAGAGAGGTCACAAACCCAGTTATGGTTTCCCCAGGGGCTTGCCGCTTTGCGTAGAAGGCATTTCGACGAGCCACCACTGAGGGCTGCGGCGAAAAGTGCCCCTTCAGCTGTTCCATTATTGTTTTGTATGGAACAGTAGCGACGTCTTCAGGCGCAAGGAGAGCCCGGGCGATTTCAAACGTCTCCTCTCCGCAGACGCTGAAGAATATCGCCCTCTTCTTGGCGTCTTCTTCGTCGGTGACCCCTTTGGCTTCTAGGAGGAAGGTGAAACGGGAGGCGTACGCTTCCCAGTCTCCAGATGCTGGGTTGAATGGCGAGAAGCTGCTGTTGGCTGCCATTCTGAGTTCCTTGTGCCCCGGAGCTGAAGCCTGGATACACGGTGCGAGGCAGCGGTGCGGCAGTTGGCGGTGCTGCGGTGCTGTGTGTGGCAGTCAGCTCAGCGGGATCCCATCCTCGTCGCCAGTGAAATATACTCAGAGTCGCAAAGTGATTTCATGCTCTTTATTCAGCTCATAGTGGTGAGGAGGAATGAATGAATGTCCCCTCACAGTATCTGCTTTATATACATTATTTACACAATGGGCTGCACATGATTGGCTAATTCTGGAATTCTACTGTAAGCCAATCAGGTTGTGGATTCACTTCTATCTGGAGCAGGATTGGGTGGTTCCTGCCAACCAATCATACTGCTGCATTGTTCTAGGACCAATCAGACTGCTGCATTCTGAATCCTATTGTTCTAGGACCAATCAGACTGCTGCCTTTTGGATCCTATTGTTCTAGGACCAATCAGACTGCTACAGTTTGGATCCTATTCAACTCAGTACATAACAAATGGTATACAAATAAACCATGTTTTTAAAAAGAGTAAGTTTGGGCTGGCATTCTGATGCTGTGGATGGGGCAAAACCCGCACATCCATGAGGAGCATTGATTCTGCAACAAACTCTCCTGGAAGCATCCTTACGGTAATGCAACTGCATGCTGCTGCTACTTGTGGGACCATACATAGGGAATATTGAGCCCAAGATCCTTTTGAACAATAAGAAGAGTCTCTTGCCTTCATGAAGAAGACCCTCACCTAGAGGAGAAGTGAGTTTCATAAGCATCATAAATAATTGTATCACACCAGACATAATACTTCCCCCTGCTACCTTTTGATAGTAATTTGAACAACCCCTGCCCTTTGAAAAGGCCAGTCCTTGAGGCACCATCTTCTATGAAAGACGACTGCTCCTTCTCATGGGCACCCCAGAGTAGCCATGACAGATCTTGAAATTTTCCCCTCAAAAGCATTCACTCCAGTTTTTGCTATTAACTCCATCTCTAATCACCACAGTCTTTGGTTTCTTTAGATTTTCTTGGTATCGGTCACTATGTGCCACATGATGGCCAAGTTAAAAAATCATTCTGTGGAAGATCAAATCATTTCTATTAAAGTGGGGTGGGAGTGGTCAAGTATAGGACTAGTGAAACATCATGGGGGAGGGGTGGCATTCCTCCCTGGCTTATTTCCTGAACATAGGACACCAACAAAGAAAGCATGGTGGTAAAACCTAGGAAGCTGCCTTATAGCAATTTAAACTACTGATCTATCTAGCTCAAGCATTGTCAATACTGACTGGCAGTGGCACTCCATGGTTTTTGAAAGGAATTTTGGCCAGTCCTACATGAAAATTCTGGGATTGAACGTGGGACCTTTTCCATACACTCCCCCTTGGTGTGGTGGTTGTGCTCTTGGTCCTATCATCGTCCCTGGCAGTACAAGTGCCCGTGTTGTTAGAGCCTGTCACATGCTTAGGCAGATATCCCAGCTACATCCCTATCTAGATTCAGTTTCTGGTGTTCGTGCTGTGAGAGCCTCCTGTTTGGATTACATTACTGTGTTGCCTGTGGAACTGCCTTTGAAAGTGGTCCAGAAATTTCAGCTGGTGCAGAACATGGTGGGGGAGACAGTAAATAGGGACTAGGGAATATGGACACAATACTTGAGTGTTTTCTCACCTTCGTTGGATTTCAGTTTGTTCCAGGCTCAATTCAAAGTGCTACAAAGCCCTACACAACTTTGGACCTCAGTACCAAAAGGAACACCTCTTCCTATCATTGTGAGTTGTGTTGGGGGGGCATGGCGGCTCCCTAAACCCAAGGAATTAATAAATGGTAGGATTTTGATTATTTGAAGAGGGAAGTGCAGGCCAGTAGAAAAATACGAGCTAAGCTTCCTTTCTAAGCCAGTTCCACACTTGGAATAGAGGCGTTAACATGGCAAAAGGTGTTGATGGCCCATCTAAGAGGCATCTTGGGCCTTGGAAGACAGAGGTTGCCAAGGTGATGGGGTGTGTGAGAGAGACAGGAAGGGGAAATAGTGTTTTTAGCAAGGTATGCTGGGAAGAAGATGGGAGAGAACCAAGATCGAGATCCTTTTAAATTTTTGTTTTGTATTAGTATTGGTATTAGTATTAGTAATTTTCATCACTGACCACTGACCAAATTACCAATTTGCTGCAACCACTTGGAAATTCAAGGAAGGAACAGGGTGTAGATTTTTGGCTGGCAAGCCTGCCTCTGTCCTCATTGTTTTGGACCTGGGATAGCTAAGTTGGCTCAGAGATCTGGCAGATGCAAATGTTGGTCTCCAACTACTAGGGGTGACTCAAATTGGCAGAATCCTAACATCAATCTGTTCCCAGTTCTCCATGTTTCATTTGCAGAATAGAGAGGCTTGGTGGGGAGGCTAACAGCTGCTCCTTCCCAGTTAATACTGTAGCCAAAGCTACTCTACCGCACAGTGATCTGCACATAGAATTACCTTTTTAAAGCTAAAGGGTCCTGGAGTTGGTTCTGTCTGGCATGTCCCAGAATAGTGAGGCAGGCAATAACAAAGGGCAGAAGGTGGGTGGCGTTGACTCCTGCTAGTTCTCTGTCAAAAGTGCAGAAGATTAAATTCACTGCACCCAGGCTAAATTGGGAATAAATACAGTGAAATCAATGGGTGTTGTTTAGCTTTTAACCAATATAGTAAAAGAATCCAACACCATGTAATTGCTGGAGATGAGGCTCCCTTTTCCAGCCAAAATGAAATCTCTTTTCAAAATTAGTCTAGTCTCCCCTGATGGTGAGGAAACAAACAAAGCCAATGAATATTGGCTGTGTGACATATTTTTCCAAAGTTAATTTTCAGGATCTTTCCTGATGTCAGTTCCTGGACCATGACATCGTACATGGGAGGTGGTGGTGATTAATGCCTCCTGGTCACTTGCTCAACAAAGCAGGCAGGCAGCCAAAAAAGGGAGGGAGGGAGGGAGGGAGGGAGGGAGAGAGAGAGAGGAGATCTAAGGCAGGACCTGCCCCCCCCACCATTCTATATAATACGTGTTCTTCAATTTCCAGGTGATTTAATATGTAAGCAAAGCAGAAATTACCGCTTGCATTTTCCTCTCCTTTTCCCTTTCCACAAAAAGTGTATTAATTTACCTATTTGCTCATCTGACATCATTGCCTGTCAGCCAAGTTTTGTTTTCCTGCAGCAATATTGTAAATAAATGCATTGTCTGTTTATTTAAACTATCTGTTCTTCACATTTCAGGTGGGCTGGAGAAGATTAGGAGGGCGGTGGGAGAATACTGCCCAATTCTATTCACATCTTCCGCCTTCATCTTCCTGAACCCACCCACTCCAAATCACGTGACAAATAAATTGCGTAAAATGGCAGCATTAATAGCATTTTTTTTTTTTTTTGCTGAAGAGTTGCTTGACAGATTTTTCAAAGATCTTTTTGCATGAGCCATGCTCAGTAGGTTTCTTGGAAACTGACTTTGAAAAGAGACTTGCTTTTATACTCACTGTAATTTTGTACTCATTGATGCTGTATAAATCTGAGCCAGAAGCAAGATCATTAGATATTTGGGAAGGATGCAGGGCTCAGCAGTAAGGCTTTCCATTGTCATGAAGTGCCAGTGGTGTGTTACAGATACCCTCAGGAGACATCCATCTGCACCTTGCACAACAAAGGACTCTCCTATTCTTCCTGAATGATCTGCATCTTTTAAAAAGCTAGTGAAACAGAACTGTGCTATTCATAATTTTATCAATTGGCTATGGGGGCGGGGGGACTACGACCATTGATATGCCAGCTACCTGGAGCTTTTTAACATGCACCTGATGTTTCAACATTTCCCCCCAAATCATTGATTCCTTCTCCTCCCCTTTGAACAGAACAAAATTGTGCATTAGTACTGTTAAATGAAGTAGGCAAATTTATTTTCTTCTTTTCACACAGATTTTTTTTTTTTTAAATTAGGAATATCTTACACCAGGAATTGTCTCCCAATGAAAATGTAGGCTATTCAGACAAGTCCATAATTCAATGGTCATGAGAGTTGGTACAAAGCAGTGAATAAAATGTTGGACTTGGACCTGGGAGATTTGAGTTCAAATCCCAGCTTAACTTTGAAGCTCCCTTCATGATCTTAGGCCAGTCAATATCTCTCAGCCTAACCTATCTCAGGGGGTGCTTGTTTCACTTGTTTGTTTTATGAATTTGTATGCTGCTCAGTTGTCAGAACCTCTAAGCAGTTTATGTGGAATGGAAAATATACATTGAAGTCTGGAGTTCAAAACAAACTGCCCAAAATAAAATCAGTAAAAATATACCTGTAAAAATGCACATCAACTTTACATATCTGGGTAGGCTTTTCTAAACAAAAGGATTCTTGGCAAGTACCAAAAACAATATGAGAGTGTAGGTATTTCCACAGATAAAATGTTATTATTTTATTGTTATTTGTACCCACCCATCTGACTGACTGGGTTGTCCCAGCCACTCTGGGTGGCTTCCAACGTATATAAAAACATAATAAAACATTACGTATTACACCTTGTATAAGCTGGTATTTACACTTCTTAGAGGGCAGGTGGGAATGTAATACGTAAGCATTCGACCTCATACTTCTTGGATGCCTGAGGTTCAAATAAAATGCTAAATTTATTATTTGATCGAAGGATACTTCTCCATGACTGAGCTTGACAATTTCTCTTCTAGTGACCATGAGCTCAAATGCCCTCATCTCTAATCCCAAACATGTTACTCTGTGGCGATATGCACCATTCTGCTGTCCTTTACCCAGCTGAAAGCAAACCGCCTGTTGCTTCCCCTTCAGATTCCTTAGAACCAATTGGCACAGGAATATGTGGTCCATCCCACTGAATCTGAGCCTGAATCATCTCCAAACAACCTGGCATCTTTTCAGCAGAGCAAAGTGTGCATTTCTGTGGAAAAGCTCCTCCCATCAAATAGGACATGAGTGGGAGGGAAAGAGGGGGAGAGAAAATGACTTTAAGCATATTAACACAGAGGCGTACCAAGTATTGCAGCAAGGAAACTGTGATGCTGTAGGTGTGGTGAGGTTAAAATTCCTTCTGGCTGGGATCCCAAGAGGCCCATGCATCTGTCCAAACAAAAAAGGTAGTAGTTGGTATGTTGCATTTTATTGGCTGCTGTGTCTGAGGGTGGTGACCTTCAGGGAAACTTTTCATTGGGATGTAGCTGGAAAGGTTAGTTAAAAAACCCACAAGTACCTGCAAGGTATTTTCTGTAATGCTTTTGGGTCTCAATGACAGTTGGGATAGTTAGAAGGACAAAGGCTAAGTTTATAGAGTGTGAAGTTATAAGACCTAGAAGTAAAGCAACAAGCTGGCGAGAGAGTCAGAGCAAAGTTTGAGAGCAATGTTTGATTTCTGTTTGAATCCAAGGCTGTGTCTATGAGAGAAACAAAATCTTTTTGGGGTGATAACAACAACAACAACAACAACAACAACAACAACAACAACAACAACAATTTATTATTTATACTCTGCCCACCTAGCTGGGTTTCCCCAGCCACTCTGGATGGCTTCCAACAGAATATTAAAATACAATAGCCCATCAAACATCAAAAGTTTTCCTAAACAGGGCTGCCTTCAGAGCTTCATCACAGGCTCAGGTTGTATATATGTGTAAATAAACTATATACAGTGCTACCTCGGTTTCAGAACAGCCTTGTTTACGAACTATTCGGTTTACAAACTCCACAAAACTGGAAGTAGTTTGTGAACTTTACCTCGGTCTAAGAACGGAATCCGAACGGTGGAAGGGCACCGGCGGCAGGAGGCCTCATTAGGGAAAGCACACCTCGGTTTAAGAATGGTTTCGGTTTAAGAATGGACTTCTGGAATGGATTAAGTTCATAAACTGAGGTATTACTGTATCATGAAAACACCACAGTCTCCACTGTGCCTCATTGCAAAAAGGAAACATGAATCCTGGGTAAATGTCTGGAACCCCTGCAATCTCACACCGCTCAGAGACTGGGGTAGCATGCACAGTAGATATCGTTTTCCTTAACTAGCTGCTTTAAGCTTACCAACTCATCTTAAAAAACAACAACACATTACCATTACTTTCATACAGAATGACTCCACTATGGACTCAATTTCTCTTTCAGATCTAACCATTATGTTTACTGCACAAGGGTGAGATCATGTCACTGATCTATATCATGGCATTGCTGGTCTAGTGTCATCCTGTGCCAAAGCTATTTTTTTTTCTGAAGGGGGTTCATTTTTAAAAAAAGAATTAGGAGGTCACTGATACTACTTTGCATATTTTCCATTCTTCGAACACCCTTTCACTCTTACAGATGCACAGATAACATCACTCAGAAAGCAGGGTGAATTATGAGACAGGCAGACAGCTATAATCCTTCCTCCAGGGTTGTTCAGAGATTTTTTTTTTTTTGCTGAGTCCAAACCTGTACCACCAGCCTCTTTTGCAATGTGGCTGAAGGGCGAACGAAAGCTCTTTCTGCATTCCAAGGTGCAAGCAACATTTGTGTTACATTTTATACCAGGAAGCCTACATGATGTGGGGGAAATCCCACAGCTCATGTGTTGTTTTTCAGTGGTGGTGGTTTTTCTCCATTAGTCTAGATTATTTGATGTGCTAGGATTAAGGTATTTAGCTGACAGAGGTACAAATGAAATGTCTGCAGGTTTACTGCATGCCATTTGTGCGGCGCTGTGTTACACTATGACCAAGTAGCTCGGAGGTAGGCTAGTGGGACTAGGTAACAACTTCACCTGATCCAATATGTCATTGCAAGCAAAATCAGCAGATGTAATGAAGCTGAAAAAATAATGAAAATAATGAAAAAAGTGTTCTTATTTGGAGGCAGAAGTTGATTATCTTGAGATGCAGCACAAGACCCTTTGAAGATGATACAGGTTACCATGTCCAGCATGATATAAATGATTGGTCTTGGGTGAGCATGTGGTCAAGATTTGCTTCTGGTTGTGATCGTTTTGTATGTGACCAGATAGTTTTGTGCAGGGAAGGAATAATAAGGAAAAGGAGTATTAGAGTGCAGGTAAGAATGGAGATGTATTCTTACTTTTGCTTTCATTGTTCTAGGACAATAATCTTCAACTTCCCCCATGTTGATTAATTCCAAAATAAATGCAGTGTCCGCCATGGAAATCAGGTGTTGCAGAAGATTCTAGGGCATGTTCTTGAAAAGACTTCCCCAACTTAGTGCTCCCCAGATATTCTGGACTACAACTCCCATCAGAGCCAGCCAGCACGGCCAACATCTGAACAGCATCAGGTTGGAAAGGTTATTCTAGGGTGTAGGTAAACTTACGAGTGCAGTCTATTATGCTCATCAGGGAAGATGAATGGCAAGTGGAAGGTTGTCTGCTATTGCTGATCTTCAGTTCTCAGTTATTTTTCTCTCTCTGGAAGCCACTGTTTCAGGACATGTCATGAGGCAGTTTGCACTGTTGCTGCACCTTGCCTATGGATAGAATATTCTTAAGTTACAATGCTGTCAACACAGATCCTTGCTCA
Source organism: Podarcis pityusensis (assembly GCF_964106645.2). NCBI lineage: Eukaryota > Metazoa > Chordata > Lepidosauria > Squamata > Lacertidae > Podarcis > Podarcis pityusensis. The sequence goes on along the minus strand of NC_138026.1, from coordinate 76,811,311 downwards.
CTGCATTAAATCAATATTTCCTTTTTCTCAATAGGGTGTGTGGCTTCCAAGATACCTGAGATATTGAAGTATTTGGACAACTCATTCAAAAATAAAAAGGCAGCAATTACTTTTTATAGATATCTATTAACAATACACAAGTTCAATATGCAGACTGTAAGAGATGATTGGAATAAAGAATTGGAACTTTCCTTATTACCTAGACAGTGGGAAAATGCATTAGGTTCAATACCTAAGGTTTCATTAGATTTAAAATTAAGACTAATACAACAGAAAATAATATTTAGAGTTTATTGGACTCATTTAAGGTTGTATAAAAAAAGGCTTAGCTAGAATAGCTCAGTGTTGGAGATGTGGCAAGGACAATGCCTCTCTGAAACACATGTTTGTACAGTGTTCTTTGCTTAAGAAGTGTTGGGAGAAAGTGCTAGACTGTAATTATGACTGTGCAGAAAAAGTTAAATTTTTCAGCGGAGACTATTTTATTGAAGTATATACCTGCAGTACGGAAATTATCTTTTTTTTAAAAAAATGATATTTATTAAAGTTTCAATAAAAGATTAAACATAAAACATAAAAAAGAAATACACAATTCAAAAATACACAATACATAATCTAAAAGAAAGAAAAAAAATAAAATAAAGGAACAATAAAACAAAAGACAAAAAAGAAAGTAGAACAATTAAAAACAATATCACCTTTTCGTCTCCATTTTTAAATTTACTTATTTTCTGGACCTCCTCATACCTCCCTCTTTTGTATTCCAGTTCAAATTGTTTGTCCAGCAATTTCTTTCCCTCTTTTTTAATCCCAATCTTAACTCTTAATATAACATAACATAACATTAAAATTTTACCTTTTAAAAACCAAATTTCCATTTCCTTAAACTTTTTTTAATCCTAATCCTTAATCTTAATCTATCCATAATTTTAAATCCTAAACAGCTGGAAGCCACTTATTTTTAATCCAACATCACTCTAACATTCTTTAATTTTGCAATGTTTCTGCAGATAGTCTTTGAATTTCTTCCAGTCTTCCTCCACCGACTCTTCTCCCTGGTCACGGATTCTACCAGTCATTTCCGCCAGTTCCATATAGTCCATCAGTTTCATCTGCCATTCCTCCAGTGTGGGAAGCTCTTGTGTCTTCCAATACTTTGCAATGAGTATTCTTGCTGCTGTTCAGTACGGAAATTATCAATGGGACGACGGAAATGGATTTTTTGTGCCATAATGGTAGCCAAGAAATTGATCTTGAGGAATTGGAAAAATAAAGATATGATACTGGACTGACGCTATGACATCACTGACACAGACTCTGTGTGGATAAATATGATAACATTTGCAATGAGTTTATATAAAATGTGGTAGGCTATTAGTATTTGCATAAGCACTAGGACAATAACACTATACCAATTTATACAAGAAGGTATGGGAATATCATATATACCGGTACATATTTTCCTTTTTTTGGGGCGTATTTTCGCTTTATATGTATGTATGTTTGTTGTTGTTGTTTTTCTCCCTCTCACTTTTCCTCCCTCCCCCGTATATCTTTATTTCTTTCAACTGAAATCACCTTAATAAAATATAAATATTAAAAAAGTAAGTCGAAATGTGCTGTCACTGTCCCATATCCATGCCTTTTTGCTAGTAGCCCCCTGCTACTATGGAATGCCTTCATTGGTGAGGTGGGTGTGTCCCTCTCATTACTAACATTCAGAGTGGATTTAAAAATATTTCTGTTCACCCAGTTTATCTGTCGGCTGAAAGACATTGTTTTGGGCAACTTTGACGTTATTAGTTGTGAGATTACTTGGTTTGTTTGAAAAATGTTGTTTTTAATGTGTTGTTTGTATTACTTTGCTGTTTGTTGCTGGTTTCTTCTTCAGGAGGAAGAGCGGGCTAAGAATCCAGTGAGTGGGTATGGACTGCAACCCAAGTGATGAACAAGTTTTGGCTGCTTCGCAATTTACAGCCTTGTCTTGGTTGCAGCCAAAGCCTGTGAAAAACAAATCCAAACAAATCCTATGAAATCCACAGTAAAAGAACAAATAGCCAGCTTCTCCAAGCATCAGATTCCCCCAGGTTTCATCCCAAAGTAGAGAATTCACTTTATTCATGCAGGAAATAACTATTTAGAAGTCTGAGGAAATGTTACACATTTTACATACCTGCTGTTTGAGCCTTCTGAGTTTCTACACGACAAGCAATTGGCTTGTGTCAACACGCAGCCAACGTGCTGTTTTAACTTTGGGCTTGCTGCAAGATCCCAGCTTCCATTTTTATTAGAATGTATAAGGCGTCTTTCACAGAGGAAAAATGATGATAGGTAAAGGAGAAACTGTGCTTCATTTAGACATTTTACACTTTGGAATTGTCTTTGGCTATATTCTGTAATTTTCTCTCTGCAGGCCCAAAGTGCATCGTGGCTTTCAGACTTCAGCTCAGTGTGGCATCAATTACTTCAGTCTTCCAGGAAGGGCAGTCACACTCACTCCATTTGTCCTCCCCATGTCTCCCAGGTTTCCTGCTATGAGAACACTGCAAATTATTGAAGCGCAAAGGCTAACCTTGCCAGAAAATAAAAATTTAACCTGTTCCATTTACTTCAGCTGAAAAAACCAGCTACAAAAAATAAAATAAAAAATGCCTAGCTTAGCTCTTTTTCTCAGAACATTGGGCAAATAGCATTAAAACCATAGGAACATCAGAGCCCAAAGGCCCATCTAGTTCTGTATCTTGTTCTCACAGTGGCCAACCAAATGCCTAAGGGAAACCGACAAGCGGAACATTAATGCAACAACACTCTCCCTACTTCCTGAGTCCCAGCATTCAGAAGCATACTGCCCTTGACAGTGTAGGCAGAACGCAGCCATTATGGCAAGAAGTATCCACAACAGATATCTAAAGCTCATGGCTTCCTGCATATAATCTCGAGAACTGTAGTTTGTTAAGAGTACTGGGAACTGGAGCCCTATGATAGGTAAATTATCCATTTTTCTATTCTCTTCACAGAGAATGGTCACCCCAAGTGCCCTAAGCATCAATCCATTTTAGAGGAGAGTTCGGAGAACACATCTATCTATCTATCTATCTATCTATCTATCTATCTATCTATCATCTATCTATCATCTATCTATCATCTACACCTCCTTTGACTTTTTAGTCCAAATGTGTCACAATAACCACTGAGCAAAAAACATGGTCAGGAAATTTGGTGTTCCATATTATGTTCAGATAACTAGACAGCACTTATTTAAAGGGGATGTGATAAATGTTTTTCCATCCAAATGCATCATTCCCTGATGTATTGTTAAAAAAAACCTTTGATAGCATTTAATTATTGGATTCCAGAAAAATTGCATCCACACTATTTTCTCTAGTATTTGATCCCTTATTCTCTTTCTTGATAAGTCAGATGTTGTTTGTCTCATTGCAGTCACATTCTGTCCCACGCGTTTAAGGGACTGGTTTGTGTTGATTTTTGAAGTGATAGCACAAACTTTCTGGTAGGAACTGACATAGTGCTATTACCTCACCTCTTTGGAGGTGTGGCTTTTGATGAGCTGTGTGATAAGAGTAGAACGCTGTCACTCTTTATTACATGTTTGCCTACTGACAATTAACCTGCCCTAATATGACATCCTACTGCTGCAGAGTTCTTGCGACTGAACCTGCAGCTAGTCCCAGAACATGTTTCAAGATGAAATGAGGTGCAATTGACGAATATCTTTTCAAGTTCATTTTTTACCTACCTCACAGCTGTACCTGGACTTCAGAGATGAATAAATAGTTCATCAATTTCATGTGGCAGAGGGAACTCAATCTGAGGAATGGCTTGGGATGGATGAAGTTTCCCAGTGTGGCTCTCCCCCTGGAAAAGGGGGATCCATTGCATAGGAGATGCACTTTGAAGGACTAGCACTGAACTGGGCTAAGGCTTGAAGAGCATTAGAAAAAGAATAGCTTTTTGTTGCTGTCTAGAAGGACCCATTATTTCATAATTACACAAAGAAGCTAGAACTGGCTATAGGGAGATGCTCTTAAAGCTTCCTTTGATCACAGCAATGTTTTTTATCCACTCCTTCCATCTTACGAGGCCATGTTTGCTTCAGTTTTATGGCAACATCTTGGCAGGGTGCCACTTGGACTCATGGTAGGGAAGGTATGAAAGAATGGCAAAATGAGTGAGAGGGGTAAATGGAATCCGCAGCTGTTAAACCACAAGAAAAGAAAGTCTGGCCAAGACACACACACCACCAGATGAGATAACGTGCCCACAGAGCTATACATGTGTGGAACCAGTCACAGAAAGGCTCCTATGCGCCAAACTTGGTGTGTGGCAAATTCTTATCTGTCATCGTCGCTTGTATAATTAGTCATGTGCTTCACTGACATAAACCACAATTAGTGCCAGCTCCACCAAATATCAACTGGGTTAAAAAGAAAGAAAGACGTCACAGATTCAGGCCTAGACTGCAACATGGATAGGACTTTTATTTGGTTTAGCAGTGTGGAGCACCTCTTCAGCAAGGGTACACCAAGGCAGTTGACTTGCAGCTTGCTGAGGACACAGAGTGTAGCCTCTGTCCATTAGCAAAGCAGGTTGTTCACCTATGGAAGCCTTATAAGCCCTATTGAGGCACTGCGGTTGTGATGGGAAAACATCAACAGAAAAGGGCTTTGGGGTCACGCCTCCAAGGGTGGGCGACCTGTGGCCCTCCAGATGCTGAACTACAGCTTCCAACATCCCTGACCATTGAACATGCTAACTAGGGCTGATGGGAATTGGAGTCCAACAGCATCTTGAAAGCCACAGGTTCCCCACTCCTGCCCAGGTGGAAGCTACTATCTATTAAAAACACCACTGCCAAAATGCCCATAGGGCGATTCTGCTTCTGTTCATCATATCTGGCAATAATACGTTTCTCATCTTCTTCTACTGACCAGTGAGGAATCTTAATTATAAATACTAGCTTGGAAACAACTGAGAAACAACTGAGAACAGGTAGGCAGAGATTCTCACACCTCCACAGGACGCTTGCTGTTTGATTTTAAAATAATGTAGTAGCCTGTGGGAGGGCAAGTTAGGGATTATGCTATAATTGGCATTATGTTATCTGGAAGAACTTGCTCTGCCCATGCAAGTCGAAGACTCTGCTTCTTCAAACATGTGCTGCTTGTTGTGCATGTCTGGCTGTAGCGATTAGAGAGATAAATGATGAAAAGGCATGGGAGGTTTTTCCCCCTCTTCCTTTTTTATTTTTGCACGTATGGATGGATGTTAAAATACCAGCCCACATGGGCCCCTCAGCTCCTCAGGGTAGCTCACAATGATACTACTGAGAGAAACTGCAACAATGAAAATGTAAATAAAACAGAAATCAGGAAGGGGAAAAAAGCAAGCGAGTAGTGGGAAGCTTTGCAACTCTCCCCAAAATGCCCCCGAAAATCATGCAAATAAGTTACTGGATAGTAACACCAACTGCCAGGTAAAATATAAAGCCAGATCAATTGCTGACCCTGTAAGACTGCAAGAACAGAAGGTTTTATGATCTTCTTAATGCACATAAGTAGAAGTGCTGGGACTGGGAATTATAGAGTAGGTTCACTCCACAGCTGAGAAGAATGGGCTCCTTGTGCCAGGTGCCCTAGCCTCAGACAAAGTTGGCACACAGAGCTGAGCCTCACCTGGCAACCCCAGTCTACTGCGAGCTCATATGGTAGAAAATAACTTTGGCCTAGTCTTTTAGGGCTTTAATGGTCAGCACCTTTTGATTGATTCTGACAGGAAAGTAACAGGGAGCCAATGCAGGAGTTTCAGAACAATGTTATTATATGTATTCTGGCTCACTTCTGTCAGCAGTTAGATGGATTAATTTATAAACACAGTCTTTGCATAGTCTTCAAATGCAGTCCCATGTAGAACACATTGCAGCAGTCCATGCCAAACATTTCTAAGACGTATATCATGGAGGCGAGGTTCTCCTTTCCTAAAAGCAGCTGCAGTTGACAAGTCAGCTTAAGGCTACAATCCCATGCACACTTACCTAGGGTGCATAGAAAACCCCACTGAGCACAGTAGGACTTACGTTGATAGGATTAGACTGCATGCATGAGGAACTCCTAGCCACAGATAATACCTGAGTATCCAGAACTGGAAACCTGGATTTTTATTGGGAAAGCAGTGTAGAAGAGGATCACAAATTGGATCTAGATATTTCCCTTTCATCCAAACCTGGGATTGGTTACTGGAACTTTAAATATAAGCTTAGTCATGCCATCTACATGGACTCAATACATTATGTCAATAATAAACACTGTTATTGATATAATTACATAAAAATAACTCTGCTGGATCAGATCAAAACCCAATCTAGCCCAGTATCCTGTTCTCACAGTGGCGAACCAGATGTATATGGGAAGAAGTTTTAGAAGAAGACCTGGACCAAAAGCACAGCAGAGTCTCTCTTCTGCAGAAATCCCATACAGGTGTGTGAGCACAGGTATGTTTTTCCTGCCAGAGAAAAAAGTGCCTTACTAGGAGCTTAGCTCACCTTCTTTGTTCCTCTGCCAGCAGACTCCTTAACAATACTTTTAATTATCCTGCTCAGTAAATTTCAGTGAAATGTATCCAGTCAGAAGTAAGTCAGAAGTAAATTCTGCTGAATTCGGTGGGGATTTCACCCACTGTGAGCCTTTGTTTCCTTAATGCCATGTTCATCCTTGCCATTAGGCAGTGTACAAACTCCCATTGACTCTGCACCCAGTGCTCTCTCACACTGGTTTGAGCCACAATCCATATCTATCCTGTAGTTCATATGCACCAACTCCCCGGGGTCGTGGGTGCCCAGGCCACAAAATTTTAAATGAAGGGGCTGCCCCCCCACATTTCCCTTCATCATTTCCAAAGCTTTCTTCGACTGCACATAAGCCAAACTCCACTTCATTTTAATACCCCTGCTTATTCCTGGCCATCATTTGATAAAACCCAAAGCTAAGTCTGTGGAGAAAAGATGGAAGTCCTCAGAAAGTTCTGGTAAATAACTCTGCAGATCCTGGTTTTGACAGTGCTGGCAACTCTTTGCTGGAGGCACTAGTAAGATCTGGGACACACGAAAACATAACACACCCATTTGGGAGCAGATCATGAACACTATTCAAATTTCACTTTCCCTGCAGCTACCTTGTGTAACAACATTAGTTGGCAAGTTACTCATTACGCGTATCTCATGAATCATTCGTTGGTCCATGATGAAGTTGCCAACACTGTTATTTTCCATATAGATTCATATTTGGAAGAATTAAATTCCCAAATGGAAGAAACTGCCTTGTAGTTATCTACAATTCTTTTGACAAGTGTTGTTTCCTCATGTGTTGGTGTCTGTAGAAATGCTGCATTTTTCATTAACTTGCATCTTACACTGCAGTTGCAAATTGCTTGGTCTATCTGGTTGTAACAACCCACATTTGTAAAGACCGGAGGGTAATGCATTACACATGAAGATCTTTATCATGAAGCTGGCATAATGGTTTCTTTAAGAATGTAATTTAAAAGGAAAGTTAAAGCCCCCATCCTTCATTTGGCACATACCCAACATTCCTACAGAAATTCTACTTATATTTCCTCCCCACCCCCTTCAATGTAAGGTAATGATATTTTTGTTGAACCAATACAGTATGTGTCAGAGTTTTTAGGCCAGAATTCTAATCATACTTATGTGGGAACTGGTTATACTGGGTTCAACCTTTGTAAATTTGCTTACAATGGCAGCCCTGTGTCTATATTAAATGTGCATTTGCTGGTAGATTAGGGTTCTAATATCACAGTCAATACTCTGCTACTAACTATGCAAAATGGTGTTCAGCCATTTACAATTGCAGCTATGACCTAATTCTTAGGTACCATGCTTGCTGCCAAGAAACCAATCTGTGTGGGCTGCTATCAATGCAATAAGTTCATTATGGGAAATGGTTCCAGCAATTTCCCACCACGCAAGGGAACCTCCTCTCTATTGATAAGTAGGTGTTTCCTTGGCGTAGTTGAAAATGGCCCAACCAGTGTGGGTGTTCACATGGATAGCCCACTATGTAGATTAGAATCCATAAAGTTTGACTTCCTGTTGACAATCTCACAGTTGGAGTAGCACGTAGGAGTCCTACAGTTCCCAGAGTTCCCTGGGAAGAGAGACTGGCTGTTAAGCTGCCCTGAGAATTGTAGCTCTGGCCTCCTAACAACGCTAACCATCCTTAACAAACTACAGTTCCCAGGATTCTTTGGGGGAAGCCACAACTGTTTAAATGGTGTGATACTGAATACTGAGGGGGCTCAAGTCAACATACACTAGGTGACTGAAAAGCTTGGGCAAATAAAAATGTCTAAACACCTGCAACAAATAGAAAGGGAATTTAATTATTTGAGTGAAGTAAAACAACAACAACCATCTCCTCCTGTTAAAAGTATCAGAAAAAATGGCCTCACCTTAATCAGTCCCTGGTGTTTTGGTTTTTTGTTTGACCTATTATATGACTCATCAAGTGTGTGTGTTCCTCAAACAGTCTCAGATTTAGCTGGTGAGCACTAGGCAAGCTATATCCTTGCATGGCATATTGCAGTGTTGCCATAGCAACAGACACAGGATGAGTTAGCAAGCGCAAGGAGCTGCAGTTGGGCTAAGTAGGTTAGAATGAAATGGAGGCCAAGGATTCTCTTTTATCCTCTGTGAGACCCTGCCAGCAACCCCCACTCCTGCCTGGAGTATCAAAAATATGATTACATTAACAGCACTGGCGTTCAGGCAGAATCCATCACAATATTATGCTATGTCTGGATATATAAGCTGGGGACACACACACACACACACACACACACACACACACACTGTAATACTTCTGTGAAGGTTTGTTGAGGAATTTAATCACATAACTGGTAACAAGGATGAACATTCAACATATAGAAGCAGAAAAGGGCTGTATTTTCCTTGGAATGAGGAGAGGTGCATTCAGGACACATTGCGAATAATATGCAAAGGATTCCTGGCAGGAGATACTCTACACAGCGCCAACAGCTGGGGAGTCAGGAAGGAACAAGGTCCAACACACAGACCTTCTTGCTGTCCAGAAGGCTGCTGATCTGCCTAACAAAGATAGGAAAGGTTCTAACTGAAGAAATGCTCCGTATCCTAAGGCATACGGAGTGGTACCAATGCCACTCAGTTAAAGCTTTTTTTTTTTTTTTTTTGCTTCCCAGACACTCAGACCACCTTTGACTGGTGACAGGTCTGTTTTACGGCTGCACAGAAAACACAGCCACTTAGCTGTCATCCCAAAGAATGCTGGGATTTATAGCTTTGTGAGTGTATGGAGAAGTCTCAGTTAAAAATGGCGACCTTCCTCCATAGAAGCTTAAGCCTAGGAGGCACAGCTGAAGCAGGTGTGGTCAGCATGCATGTCAGTGGTGAGGGGTGGGGCCTGCAGAGGTTTGAACTTTCCAAATGAAAAGGTTGGCATGACCTCAGTCAGAGATAGGGAACCCGAGGCCCAGGTTCCAGACGTGGCCCTCCAGTTCTATCTGGATCTTGGCATTCTCCTCAAGACACTTGCCCTCCACAGCAACAACACCCCTCACTAGTCTGCTTTGCCACCTCCTTGAGTGTTTTTGCCTGACTGGAACGTGTCCTTGAGCACTGATAATGCTTCTGGCTTCCTTGGATGGAGCAGAGAGGGACTGTGTGTGAAGAAATTAGCCTATTGAACAGAGGTAGCGTTCACGTTGAATGCCCCACCCACTTTTGCCTCTGGCCCCGCACACCACTGTCATGTGGCCCCCGTAAGTTCACTCAGAAGGGCATGTGGCCCTTGGCTTGAGAGTCTCAAGACACCTGAGTCGGAAAGGGCCAATAATCTTGGCTGAAGAAAAGCAGGTTGCTGTTCTGGAGCATTGCTTTCCACATTCTGTACTTTTTTTTTCAAATAGTTTGCATCCATGGCTGGGAACCTGAATTATCTTTTTCCAAAGCTGTAATACATTTCTTGGAAGGAGCTACCATTCATATTTTACACGAAGCTTTCTTTCCATTCCGTTAGTGTCATAATAATAAATATCGGCTTTCTCATGCATATCAATGTTTTCACCCCTTAGGATCTCAAACTGCTTTCCAAATGATTGTATAATAACAACATTAGTGACTTCATCATAGCAGTTGTATATTGCCTTCCATTAAGGCTCGGTTCTGGGAAACATAGAAGCACTTATTTCCAGCTGAAACTGATTTGGCTGCCTTGCCAGCAAGCAGAGGCAATCCCCATGCTGCTCAATTTAACTGCACAACTCCTCCCAGGGTTATTGAAAGTTTTATAAAGGAGAGTTCCTCTATGCACTGCATGACTCTTGGTGGGAAATTCAGTGTTTAGGGTATGTTATAACTCTCCCAAACAACTTGGTTAGGAATCTCCATGTTTAATTAATTTGTCCCTCTCCCGTTTTATGAGTAGCAAATGCCAAATCTAATTTCTGTATCAATATATGTCATCTGAATATTTAGCCAAACATCTGGATTGTGTGGGGACAGCAACAAGAATCTGAATGGATGATTATTGCATCAATATGTCATGTAGGTGTCTTCTACTGGTCTCAACAGCATTTCAGCAGTTCATATATATTAAGGAATGTAGCCAATGCACCGCCTTTTTTAGAGGTAGAGATATACTAAATTATATCTGCATCTGATGCACATCTGCATAATGTTGATAATTGTTCATCTTTTTAACAAAGCCCCGAGAGGTCTCTGCAGTATCAGAGTGCCAGGCTTTGGGGCTTTCTGCACAACATCAGGGTTAGTTTACAATCTCATTATTATGTAATAATAATAATCTAAAGATATCCAAGTGTTGTCATCATGTGATAAATTATCATGGATCATTGCCACAATTACATGAAGGCTTTCTCACTGATTATGTTGTGGGCAGTGGGAAAAGGGATCCCTGCTGTTGGTTTTGCCTCACCAGAGCTTGTCTTCCTCTCTGATTGGGTGAGCTCTGCTGAAGGCAGAAGTGGTCTCAGAAATTGTATGGCCCAGTGCAAAGGATCATGGGGAAACATGGGAAATAGACTGTGTTGCATATATAGTAGTTTTCAAGGAACTCGGGGTTGGTCAGAGAGGAGTTCCTTTGGCTTCTGGTAGAACTTTGCATTTTGTTTTATTTCTGCTTGGTCTTGAATCATAGGGTATATACACATTATAGGCTTAACGCACAACAAGGCTGCTTTTTCTTGCTGTGTTTCAGTTCAGTTTTTTTTTCAAATCCTGGTACGCATCACCATGGTTTGGTGTGTTTACTTTCCCGCCATTATCTACCTCCAGTTGCTCCCCACTTCCTGACCCATGGCCAGCCCTACTTTCCTCAGTCCTCTTCTGTTGCGGCTATGTTGCTTGTCCTTCTGTTTCTCTTCTTCGGTTTCCTTACTTTTCACACTGCTGCCATCAACAGGCTTCATCCGTGGCTCGGCTGGCTGCTTTGCTTGACATGCTGGTGGAGAGGGCAAGCTAAGAAATGTCAGAATGCACTTATGTTCTCCCAGGAAGCGACGTGAAGGTAGCTAACCAATGTGTGTCCAGTGGCCATTGAATAAATGCAACTTAGCTTGCTGTGAAGTAGGAAGAGACACAGTAGCAGACTGGGCTTGGTCCCTCTTTTTATGCTCCTGCTTGCTTCAGTGACTGCCTCTGTTTCTTCTCCAGGGCAAGATAAAACACTGCTGGATACATTCATCAACCGATTCCAGGTCACTTCTAAAGGTGGTTGTCGGTGTGTTTGTGTGTCCCTGCCTAGATATATGGAGCAAATGACCCACTCATCAAACAGCTGGCCCAGCTGTTTTTCTAAGTTCTTCCAGCTTTAGGAATAAGTGTGTGTGTGTGTGTGTGTGTGTGTGTGTGTGTATGTGTCATCATTTTGGGAGGGAAGCCCTTTTTATTCCATATTCTGTTGCTATCACTTTGCATCTTGACCTTTTTAAAATTGTTGTTGTTGTTGTTGTAAAAATGCACTCCTATCCCCTGCCAGCAAACTGCTACTATTTGCATGCATATTTTCAAGTTATATAAGTTGTTTGGCAAATGAAGCAAGCTGCATCATGAATCAGCACTCATTGTTTATCTCAGTCACTGTGCATAAGCGCCAACCCAGCATTTCTGAAAGGTTTTTATGTTTCATTTATTATTGATCAAAGGTTGGTACCCATGAATAAAAGCTTGATAAAAAAATCTCTTTGTTCCACTCTTGTCTCCATCAACAAGAGATTAGAGATATTGGCAGTGGAGTCTACAAGGCAAGCTTAATCTCTGCATTTTACATGGGTTCCCTCACCTGCAGGAGGGTTTAAAAGTGGGCAGATCATGGGATGCATTGGACCCACAGGATCCAACACCACCAACCCCATTTCCCCAGTATGTTCCGAAGCAGAACACGAAACTGTGCCAGCCTTAGAGCTGGTGTAGTGATTTTCTTTCACTTGGATGCCGATGGGATCCAAGCGTTGGCCCTACCATTAGGCAGAGTGAGGTGGCTGCCTCAGAAAGTAGATGACGAGGTTCATGTAGTAGACTCAGCTGTGAAGCCTTCTCTGTGTCCCCTAACCTAACCTCCTGGAGGATAGTTGTTGTTTTCAATTTTAATATTAGAAAGTCCAAATAATGCAAGAAGGAAGCTCAAACCATCATAGATCTGTATGATCTACTGCCCTAGAAGCTGATATATCTATGATTCATCCTATTTCACCTACCCAGGATTTTGTACAGGTCTTAGTTAAGTGATATTAAAGCAAATCTGTTTTCACCCTCCCTAATGAATCTAACTTCCCAGAATAGAAAAACAAGGAAAGAATAAAGAAAGGTGCTTCTGCTTTTATTGTCTGCTACCAGCTTCTGGGTGTTTTTTTTCCTGTTTCAGATTTCCTGATGATAATGGCTGATTGATTTACATAACACTTTACATAAAAACAGAAGCAAGCAATGAAAAGCTGTACCCAAAGAGTTTGTCATTTTATTTATTTATATTTAGAAGCTCAGGAGAGTTGCTGGTGTAAGTGAAAGCTATTCCTTTCTGATGTTAGTGTGACATACCCACACACCAATTGGCAGAAGCCTACTAATTTGTTCTCAGACAACTGGTTTTTTTTTTTAAAAAATCAAATAAATTTATATTTATCAAATAAAATACTGCCCCTTCCAATTGTTATAAAAATAATTAGAAAGAAGCAATGAAAAAGAGCAATTGCAAATAAGGAGCAAATGAACAGGAAGGAAGAAACCCCAAAGTGGTAGCAGAAAAGGTGATGGGGACCTCATAAAGTGAGGTCAGGGGTCATGTGTAGGTCCCCAGCTACAGGTTGCTCACCCATTGTTTAACCTCAAAGGAAGGAAACAACAATATTTTTCAGGAATAGAGACCCTGTGTCTTAGAATGGTTTTGTTGTTGTTGTTTAGTCGTTTAGTTGTGTCCAACTCTTTGTGACCCCATGGACCAGAGCACGCCAGGCACTCCTGTCTTCCACTGCCTCCTGCAGTTTGGTCAAATTCATGCTTGTAGCTTCGAGAACACTGTCCAACCATCTCGTCCTCTGTCATCCCCTTCTCCTTGTGCCCTCAATCTTTCCCAGCATCAGGGTCTTTTCCAGGGAGTCTTCTCTTCTCATGAGGTGGCCAAAGTATTGGAGCCTCAGCTTCAGGATCTGTCTTTCCAGTGAGCACTCAGGGCTGATTTCATCTTCCAGCATCATAACTTTTATATGCCTGTTGTCTTTGTCCATGGAGTTTTCTTGGCAGGGATACCGGAGTGGCTTGCCAGTTCCTGCTCCAGATGGATCACGTTTCCTGCTTGGCAGGGGGTTGGACTCGATGGCCCTCTATGATTCTATGATTCTATGGTCAAAAATCTCCACTACGACCTGTCCATCTTGGGTGGCCCTGCATGGCATAGCTCATAGCTTCTCTGAGTTGTTCAGGCCTCTTACCCTTAACAAGGAGAGAATGGTTTTACACTGCTTCAATGAGCGCTGGAAACATTATCTGATAGGATGAGGTTCAATAAGAAAGGATTGCTTAGCTCGGAAGCTGCCTTTCCCTCCATTTTTATATACAAGCCAATCATAATGTCAGTTTTATACCTTCCTCAAAGTTCCCCACAGTGTGGAGGAAGCAGACCCTACAAATCTGATCTCCTGTCAACAATAACATCAAGTATAACATCAAGTGTGGTTCCTTTACTCCAAGCAATCTGAGCTTCCTCCTAGCTTGCTAGCAAAGTAGAAATGTGTGTGTGAGAGAGAGAGTGAGAGAGAGAGAGAAAGAAAGAAAGAAAGAAAGAAAGAAAGAAAGAAAGAAAGAAAGAAAGTGCACATGTGTGGAAGTGCCTTTCAGGCACATAATGATTTAGCATCTCAGCTGAAGATGGCAATTTAAATGCAAGCCAGCTAGACAGGCAAATGTGACTAGAAACGGGTATATTGCAGGATGTAACTAATGTGGTGAGTTTATTGTAACTTTACTCTGAATGGTTAAGTCTTTAAAGCAGAATGCAAAATCACAGTCTTGAAGGGACTGCTGCTTCATTAATTCCTGCTGCCTGAGTTAAAAACAGATCCAGGCTTGCCACAAACCCAAGTGAAGCACTGCTTTAAGATACAGATTCCCAGTGGACATTTTCTTGCACCCAACTTTCCGGGCATTTTCTCCATCTTTTTTTATTTACTTCCCTGATGTCTTCATGGTTAGCACTGGTTCAGATAAAGACATGAAGACAAATATTTCCACGAAGAGAAGAAGATTATTTGTTTCTGGTGCTATAAACCTCTTACGTCAATGGAAAACTGCCCCTGCACCCTGAATACTCTAGAGGGAAAAGAAATGGCAAGTGTTGGTGAAATAGGATGTGTATACCTGCCCATGGATGCTGCATTGATGTGCAATTGGTCACCATCTTAGTGGGTATTACAATGACGAAATGTTTGATTTAGATTACTGGAGAGAAGAGCTTTGATCCTCACTCATCACAGCCTAGAAACATATTCTACAGATGAACTATACCACACTTGTATTCCATGTGAATCATTCACAAAAGAGGCATGTAATTTGCATTCCATTATGGAGGTTTGCTGACTATCCTTTGTTAGGTTGATCACTTGCCAATGGTTAGAATGAATTGGATCATGTATCAAATTTGTAAATGTGATGATGCAACTGTCACAGGCATTTCAATGAGCTGTTTAGCATGATTGATTGTGGAATCTGCTTCACTGAAGCACCTTTTTTTTTTTTTTTGAGGTGGTATTAGATGCTTTCAGAATTAAACTTTGCTTTCTACTGTTGGCTGTTAGGTGTTTTGCCTTGTTTTTGCTTTGGGTGAAAGAGTGTCTGTTTTAGTTCCAGCAGTGATATGCCAATAGAGGGCTGTTGTAGCTAAGGCTAAGTCTCATCTAGTTACTAATAATGGCTGAGCTTGATGAGAGTTGCAGTTCAGCAACATTTGGAGGGCCAAATGTTCCTCTGGAGGACCAAAATGCATTCTTCTGAAATCACTCATGACAAGTGAACATGGACTTTATTTGCCCGTCACTCCAGTTGCTAACCCATTGACAAAGGACCAGTCTAAGCCTTCAGGCCACAGACTGTCTGCTAGTGAGTCTGACTGCTGTAGACTTACCTGTCAGGAAGACTTTGGCAGGGGTTGGGCTGGGTGACCCATGGATCACTTCCAGCTTTAAGATCCTACTGTTCTCTGCAAGTCTATAGACGAGTTTACGCTGGTGTTATGAAACCAGAAGATGAAAAACATCATTGTCCAGAGACCAGTGGGAACTACAGGCCCATAATTTAGACCATGCTTTTAAAACATAATAATAGTTATTCCATACCACGGCAATCTGAAATGGAGCATCTGTCTTTCCCACCAGCAGCCTTTCCAAGAAAAGTGGCCTCTGATATCTCAGCAACAACTTTTAGGACACACACCCAGGTGTCCAGCCTTTGCAGAAGCCCCCCACTCCCTTCTCACAACAACTCTTGCACAAATGTGTCAGCCTCCAGATGTTTGTTTTGTTGCTCAGAAGATGTGTTGGCTGCCTCCCAGATTTCCTAATTCTGTAATGTTGCATCAGTGTGACTCACAAGTGATTTTCTGTATGTGCCCTGTCCAAGCTAGATTTTAAATTAACCATTTAATAGGACCATTTACTCAAAATCTCCAGGACTATTATTTTTTAAATCATTATGATACCAGAATAGAAACAGACCAATAGAGAAAAGTAATTCAGACCAGCTTTTCCCAATGATTTAGATGCCATGCTAGCTGAGGCTGATGGGAACTATAGTTCAAAACATCTGGAGGGTGCCTGATGGGCTGGTTTAGATTTTAATGCTAAGTCAAACTTTGCTTAGTGGGACCGCTAGGGAGGAGCTTGCAGCCTCCCCAGTCCTATTTGCTGAGCTAAACCAAGATTTGGCTTGGCATGCCATATGGACTGGGGCTTGTGGTTAAGATCTCTCTTCACTAACCATGAATTGTAACCACAAACAACCCTGGTTACCTGCTCGAGGGTTCCATCTTCCCAGAGTCTCCTGGATATCACATTTCAAAAGCTAGGGAGAGATCTCGCGTGATTCACTTCCATTGATGAACCACCAGCCAGTTATCTGGTTGTCATGCCTATAATTACGTATTGCAATTAACCCGTCAAAGGAGGACCTCTGAGCACCAGCAGACCTGGACCTACCATTAGGCAGAATGAGGCAGCTGCCTCAGACAACTGATTTTGGCTTTCATGAAAGGGCAGGAAATAGTTAGTTAATTACTGTAGTTTTGCTGTCAGGGAGGGAGAAAGATGCTGGTGGGCTTTTCTGGCTGAAGTGCCAGAATAACTCTCGGATGGCCTTAGATATATGCACCCTGACTTGGGCTGGGGTGCCATTCGCTGTTCTGGGCCAACCCTGAGCACCTGTGACACTATCTAATAAAATCAATTAACTAATACAATCAAGTCTATCATCTTTGTAATGGCAAATGATATAAATGGTACTTTAGAAAGTAACATAAAAGAAATTCCTGCCCTGAGAAGCTTATAGCCTACATTTAGATCGTGGGGCAGACAACAGAACAAGGAAAAGGGAGGGTATGGCTGTGTACACTTTTTCTATGTACACACTTCTGTTTACACCCACTGCAAGCCCAATACTGTTTTGGGATGTGGTATACAGTAGGGCTGTGCACTAGATCCAGTCAAATCCCAAACTGAATTGGGCTGATTTGTGCCCTATTGGATCAGACTGAAGCAGCTACAGATCACTTCAGATTTGTTTGGATTGTCCTAATCAATTTGCAGAGATTTGTGCCGATATTATTATTACTATTCATTAAATTTGTATCCCACCCTCCATCTGAAGATGACTGGGCAGTTTACAACATAAAAATACAAAATGAAACCACAAAATACTGAATAAAACAAAATCAGACCAACAACCCGTTTCCTACACACACATTTAAAAGGTCATATAATTTTTAATCAGCCAAAGGCCTGGTTATGGAGAAACGTTTTTGCCTCGCACCTAAAGATATGTAATGAAAGTTGCCTGGGGAACCTCCCTGGGAAGACCATTCCACAGACGAGGAGCCCCTGCAGAAAACGCCATTCTCGTGCTGCCACCCTCCAGACCTGTAGCGGGAGAGGCACACAATAAGAGCCTCAGATGACAGTCACAGGGTTGGTTCATATGGGGAGAGGCGGTCCTAGAGGTATATGCAGTGAAAAGAGCCTCTCAGAAAGTCTGACAGACTGTCCCCAAACTATTGCATGTCTTCATGCTGCTGCCTGCCAGTATCTGCATGCTACCTGTGTCTAGTATCTCAAGCCAAATTTT
Source organism: Podarcis pityusensis (assembly GCF_964106645.2). Classification (NCBI taxonomy): domain Eukaryota; kingdom Metazoa; phylum Chordata; class Lepidosauria; order Squamata; family Lacertidae; genus Podarcis; species Podarcis pityusensis. The sequence goes on along the minus strand of NC_138026.1, from coordinate 76,793,397 downwards.
AAAAGCCCTATTTTTCTTCAAAAAATACTGATGGAATAGAGCAAGCACAGGTGCCTGAGTATTGGCATAACGAAACAGTTGTTTTTTAATAATTTTTTTGAAAGAGCAAAATGCTTAGCATGAAATCCCCAGGAATTACCCAACTGAAATTTGGATGGGTTATTTCCCTTTGCGTGGACAGGCGGAGTCCCCAGATCCCGCGCGGTCCCCCCGTCATGTGGAATAACGACTCATGACAACGTGCTATGGGATTAAATTGGCCACAACTTTATTAAATTTCAAATGTGGGTAGACCTTGGCTCAGGCATTGGGCGTTCTCCCTCCCCAGTCCCCAGCCGGGGACCTAGGGAGCATCAGGGTTATCCAGTGTGTGTGTGGGGGGGATGGGCCGGCTCTGGAGAACATATGTTCAAGCAGAGATAGCCGCCGCCGTTACGCCGCCGCCGCAGGGGAGAGCAATGACGACCTTTCGGCGTACAGTCAAAGCCTCCCTTCAGAAACCCCTTTAACGGGGAACCCTGGTATCGCCGCCACAAAGAGGAAGATGGACTAAAGGATTCTGCCCAAGGCCTGATACCGCCAAAGTTGTGACGTTTTGCTACGGGAAAGGCGAAACCTGCCAATGCAGGGAAATTCCTTTCCGGCCCTTTAACAGCGACCTTAACGTAGCAGCGCCCGCATACCTGCGAAGAAAAGTTAACCTGCAAAACCTGTGAAGAAAAGTTAACCTGCAAATAAGACATTAACTGAGGGTGGGTAGGGTGGGAGAAGCTCTGGAGCCAAGTGAGGATTCCCAGGTAAGATCCTCCCTCTATCGTGTGGGCAGGTAATCCCTCCCCTACCTGGCCTGGTCTCCTTGGCAACGCTTCCCCCAGGTGGGATTGGACAACTGACTGAGGTAGGCGGAGACCTCCAGGTATCCCACCTGAGGGAAGGCAAACCAAGCCTATGCTGTTGGAGCCGCTCCAGATCTAGGGGCTGCGCGCGTCCACGCAAAGGGCGCCCCCCGTTTTAAGCGGGGAGCAGTCATTATAGTGGCAACTGTATCTCCAGATATTGCGTCCTTGTGTGAAATAACAAGGCATTTGTGGCCATTTTGGGTTTGCAGTGCAAGCCAGTGTGGTTTCTGGAAATTTGTAATTTCTAGATCATAAGCTGGATTCAAACTGGGTTCAGATTAGATCGTGTCTGATCTGGATTGACAGATTAGAAGGGCAGGTGTGTGTGTGTGTCAACAATCCATACGTATATTGTATCTTTTTTGTCATTTGTTGTGGAATACTGTGTTTTCATGTGTTTATCCGCAAACCAAGCTTCATCGGAATTGAAAAATAGGTGACCTAGCTGCGTTCTAAGACGGTAATATTTATATCCGCTTTAACTACTTTTTAATTCTTAAAATCAGGAAGCTTCAAAAGTTATAATGTGAAGGTTGCCCAATATGCTTTAAATGTATTTATGGGTGAGCTAGGGCTTCTATGATTCTGGTCCACGTTTGTCCTCCAGGTATGCAGCCGGGGCTGATGGGAGTTGTAGTCCAAAACATCTGGAAGTCCCCAGCAGCTTGGAGAAAGCTAGTATACAAAGCGTAGGTCATTTCAGCTAGTTGATGTAAGTCAGCTCCGCTTGCTTTGGTGGAGAATGCTCCACTCCTATCACAAAAGCGTAAGGCAGCATCAAAGAGCACTCAGTAACACGCAGCTGAGCATCTCCTCATAAAAGTTACAGATGACTAACCACTTTAAGATCATTTTCGCATTGTCTCAATGGGTTGCACATTGAGACTTCATCTGTACCACAGGCCATTACCTCACTGATCGTGCTTGCTGCAAGAAGAGCCACGCCTGCTTCAGGGGGGTGGGGGCTGGAACCTGAAAGCAAGCCAAGTCCTTTTTCAGCTTGAGAAGTAATCGAGTTAATTCTAAGTATCTGCACAGGAGGCCTTCAAGGAAATCCCTGAGTATTACAGGAAGAAGTATTGATTATGCAATAAATGTCACTCTCCCCTTGCCTCTCAGTCAATTCTGGAGTGGAACGAAATAGGCTGATAAGATTGCCACTGGGCCAGTTTCAGGCTAGTCAGAGAATGCTGCTCACCAGCTTTCCATTTTCTTTGCTCACTCATCAGCTTAAGGCCCAGTTTTCATTACCGCCCCTCCCCCACAACTTGTTGATGGTGCTGCACAAAACCTCCACATGGTGGCGCTTAAGCAATGTGTGTAACGTTTGAAGGCTCCCCCTTGGCACTTACTGATCTGGTTGGGTGCAGTGGGGTGGGGTCATGGAACTTGCATATTGGAAATTGTGATCCTAGCTCTATGTCTGTAGGGATCACGGGAATGTGAACTAGCAGGCGGAAGAGGTGCCTGCTGGTTCTCTTCTGCCAATGCTGTTTCTCCCTTAGCTGGGCTCAATTTTGGTTTCAGAGCCTGGCTGGAGAAAATGCCTATTTAAAATTGCCTGGTAGGGGCACCAGCACTAGCTGGGACAAGGATTAAGCAGGCTCTCTGCTTCTCTGCTAAATTTAATCTGCAAAGGTGAGAAAATGTGTGTATATTAGCGTATAAAAAATGAGCAACAAAATGAGGTTTTGTTTGCTAACTCTTCCTATTTAGATTTTGCAAATATAAACATATATAACATAGTTTTATTATGACTAGTTCAACAATGTCTTTTTCTTTTTTTAATGCAAGAACCTTATTTATTTAGTGTTAGACTAAAATTAAGGACATCTATGTGTGAAAGAGCAGGCTGTTAATTGAGATGTCATGTCAATAGTTAGCATAAACCATGATTTGCAATTTTGCTTCAGACCACACTTTCTGATTCTGGTTTGCTGATCACTAGCAAACCATGGTTTGCCAGTCTGGGTGTCACTCAGCACAACAAACCATGGATAAGCTTCCTCCTTTGGCACAGCAACTGTATGCAGCCAGAGATGGAATCACTCGATTTAAAAGAAGGCCTATATTATGTGAACTGTTACATCAAAATGTTTCTGTCATATGTGCAAAATAACACCCTTGTACTCCATATTAATTGATCAAAGCTCCATTCTGACAGTCACTTGATGCCAATTAGAAACATCAAAGGCATGTTTTGGAAAAGGGAGTAAATCCCAGACATTTGCCTCCTGATGGACAGAGTCATCTTGCTACAGTAGAGTTAATGCTACTGCTACCTCAGCATAATGGAAGTTACAGTCCTATGCGCTTCTGGCAGCAAAATGGAAAGCAAAGCAATACCAGTAAGACAAGAAATAATGTAGCAACACTGACACTCCTACAGAGTCCATGGCAACTTGGCTGCCACTCACCATTCCGTATCAACACCCCCTCAATACCCATGCACTGTGAAAGACACCAATCAATACACCATGCCTGGTATGCACCTCTTTCACATACATCACAAAGCAGCCAGGCAGACACCACAATGCCTCTCGCCACACGAGCCCTCTGTGTAGCAGATACGGGGAAAACAACAGGCAGCTGTATTCAGAAGTTCCAGAACTCAGACAGGAACTTGGAATCACCTGGTAGCAAGCAGAGCAGCCACCTAAAAAAGAGTGAGGACATTTTGCCTGGTAGCGAAGGAAAGATGGACTTTCCAGCACCATAGCCAGTTAATAGAAGGCCTGGATGGGAAACCAATGTGTCCTCCTGCCCAGAAGGAAGGTACAAGTATCCTTGCAAGAATAGTCACTCTGCGTAGCACATTCATGGGAAGGGGGAAAGCATTTTGCAAGAGAGAGAGAGTCACATGCATAAAGAAGAATGGAAGCTCTCACTAGTCCTAAAAGGTTGGCAACCTTTGGCCTATTGATTCTTGTTTTTGTTTTGTGTCAATTTTTGTTTGCCTTGTCTTAATTACAAATCTAAGGTGTATGTACAGTGGTACCTCGGGTTAAGTACTTAATTCGTTCTGGAGGTCTGTTCTTAACCTGAAACTGTTCTTAACCTGAAGCACCACTTTAGCTAATGGGGCCTCCCGCTGCTGCCGCGCCACCGGAGCACGATTTCTGTTCTCATCCTGAAGCAAAGTTCTTAACCTGAGGTACTATTTCTGGGTTAGCGGAGTCTGTATCCTGAAGCATCTGTAACCCAAGATACCACTGTATAGGGAGAAAAGGACAATTTATATTAATTGATAAACTGGGAAGAGGGCATGTCTTGCATATTTCATGCTTGATATGGCTTATGATTGTGCATATTTTATTTTTATTTTATTAATTTCTATACCGCTTTATATTTTTAAGAAAAATCTCAAAGTGGTTTACAGCATATAAATCAATAAAACATAAATAAAACAACCCAAAGAAAGTCAAATATAAAGTATACAGTAAAAGCAACGTAACAGAAAACTAAAATATTATCTTAAAGATTTCAAAATAAAACATTACAAAGGTGGTCAACTATGGAATACACATTTAACATAATAGGGCTGGGCGAGTGTGGGCCCTGCCCCCTAGGCCAGGTGGAAAGGGCCTTTGCAGGGAGCAGCCTTCACGCCTCACAGCCGGGCAATGTTCCTCCGGCCTCATGTGGAGCCTCTTCAGTGAGTCTGGGTCCCACTGCCTAGGCCCATATACCTACATTCTCCACCCCAAACCCATTCTGTGCTTCGATAGAAGCCAAATTCCTTGATCAGAATGCAGAATAGAAATCAGACAGATCTGCAGGGGTTTGAATCAACCAATCTGAATGACTGAGTCAAGGAGAGAAAGAAGGAACTATCAGAATACGAAAGCTTACATTTTCTAACTGCTGGAAGTCCCCCACTGCCTTCTGAGAGTTCATCAGGCATTGTCCTACTTTTTCTAGCATTCCTCCATAACTGTAAAGAACTGAACAAGAGATTTCCATTTTAAATTTTATGTTAAAGATGAGATTCTTCAGGTGATGAACACTAGTATAGAGCTATCAGATTTTGCACTTTCAAGGGTGATCACAAACATGAAAGTCTCACCTCCCAGCCATGGAGGGAGAAAAAGGAAGTGATGCAAGAGGTGTTAGTTTTATGCTAGCATACAAGGCCTGAAGTAATTTAGTGATGAAGTTTTTTACAGGGTGATGTAGCTGAACAGCAAGCAGTGTGGCATGATGGAAAGCCTTCATCCCCACCTGACTACAGCGGAAGCTCTACCCAAGATCCCCAGGGATTGTTGGGCATTCAGCTCATAGCGGATGTGCATGTTTTCATGCTTTTGGTGCTAACATTTTTCTTTGCTAAATGCCAAAGCTTTTGAACAAGCCACCAGATTCCAGCAGTACACTCTCAATGCGTGCTGTGACTTCAGCCATTTCAAGATCTATACTCACCTTCCTATTAATCCAACTGGAATTTGTCTTTCTTTTCTATACGCTTATACCCAGTGCTACTTTTTTCTAGAAAAGGAGGTACAGGAGCTCACTTCTCCTTTGTTCTCTTACAATGGCAATTGCACCCACCTGAGAGGTGCCAGAACTGTGCTCCAGTTGAAAAAAAGTCCCTGCTTATACTAAAGGCAGGCAATTTATAATTTTAAAACTACTTAAGTTTGAAAACAACAACAGTCGCCCAGATATAAAAAGGCCCTTGAAAGAAAATGAACTAACAGTGCTGATGGAAAACATGGTTTCTTTAATCAGCTAGTGGCGTTAGGGGTTGGCTTTCATAAGCATCAGCTGTGAAATGCTCAAAGTGTTTCATTGACATTCTATCAAAGCCAGGGTGGTTGTCAGCCACTGGAATGCGTGTGTGTATATGTAAGTGTGTGTTAGTAGTTTGCATTTTGCTCTGCTTTTGAAACTCATGGCTGATCTTGTTCTAAATGGGCCCAAGTGTGAGCTGAAGAATCCAGCAGTATATTTAAAAAAGCATAATTATTTGCTCTGATGAATGGAAGATTGGTTTGGAAAATCTACCTCCAAATCTGGTCTTAGTGGGGAATATGTGAAACACATTACTTTGAAACCTTCTGAAGAGTAATCTTAGAATGTTTATATTAATAGGAGTTATATTTGAGCTGTTTGCACCCAGAGATTGCAGTGATTGCCATGGCAATGACGCAGCTCCTCTGTTTGTTCTAAGAAAGACAGTTGCAAGCTGTGCACTTTGACCTTTAAAAACAGACTCTATTTTGATTTACTGGTCAATCCAACCTGTACTTCTTGTGGGGGGAGGGGAAAGGAAGGACAAAGCTGGGCAGACAGTCAGATGAAAAAATATTGGAAAGATCAAAGCAGTATAGCCCTTTGCAGCAGGGAAATGACTTTTATCAGGGTAAGATTAGGAATCATTCACACCTCCATTTTCCCCTCCGCTTTACCCCAGTTCACCACTGAATCAGAGCAAGTGGCAATTGGGTTTTCTGTGGATAGCCATTTCCCCCCAATTCATTTGTATGGAGCGTGTTTTCCAAGGGAAAGCTGCAGGGCAAACACAAAACCGCCTGCATGCTTGCTTAGAAAGCATGAGACAAACAGAAAACGGCTTGGACCTGTGCTTTCTAGGCAGGACAAACGTTAAGTGTGGATGAACCCTTAGAAAAATGGTAGCAAGAAGAGGACACACATCTAATCTGAAATGTATTCCTTTGCTCCCGGTTGCTGACATGTACAAGGCATGTTTCCAGACCTGCGCTCCTGTAACTAAGGTCGCTTTGTTCCCAACAGCCCATGTGTAACTTATTTTCACCTGCAATCTGTCCATTAGCACTTCCTCCTCTTGGACTTTTAAAATAGCATTGTTATTCTTAAATAGCATTGACTTCGCACAGTAGCTCTTATGTGCTCATATGAGTCTGATACATCTGATGAATTTGTGCTGGGAAATGGCAAATGCGAGGTGTTCAGACCAAGAACAGAAAAGCTTGTGGCTCTTTTATTAGCAGCTTCCATGAGAAAACTCAAAGTCAGAATGCTGTAAATGAACTGAAAGGTGGTAGCGAGTCGCAGGATGCAAGGAAGGACTGGGATCTAAGGATTGCATGAAGACTACAGTTTCAAAGGAGCCAACTCCTAGAGGCCGAGATCCCTTCACCCCCTCATAAAGTATTTGAGTGCTGCCCCCCGTTGATGGGCATTGCCATTCAAATGGCATGTGTGTGCGCTGTGTCTTGTATTGATTAGGAGGGGCTAGGCTTACCTGCCTCCCCATATTTTATTTAAGTTGTCACCCTTGTACAGTATTCATGCATAACAGCTGGTGGCTCTGGATGGGCCACACATTTCAATTCACAGCAAAGGATCCCGTCAGCCAGTTCAGTGGGGCTTGATGAGCAATTCAGTGCAGACGGCTATGTGCTCCCAGATGCACATCTGCACCCACATCTTTGAAGGCTCCTTATGCGCATGAATGTTGCTTGCTGGATTGCAACCTGCATACAAAAAATGCTGGTTTGAGAGGAAAGTGGATTACATGCTTTCTCCAGAGCTTCGTTGGTGTAACATCAATGCCAACTGTGCAAAAAAAAGTTTTGTTTGGGATTTGTCTTACGTTGCTGGTACTCTGTAAGTGTGTGTTCCTGCCTGATTTTGCTTGTGACCTGGATGAACCCTAGTCTCCACCAGTGTTCTTGGGTCCCCAGATGTTGTTGGACTGCAACCCACATCAACCCTGACCATGGGCTAGGCTGGCTGGGGCTGATGGGAACTGTTGTCCAGCAACACCTAGGAACCCAAGGTTGAAAAACACTGGCCTGCACTGAACACCCACTTAGGAGTGAATGGCTTTGTAACATGTTGATTCTAAATTTGGCATGCCATAGTTTCCTGGTTCATTGGATGGCCATGTAGACACACAGTGAAAGGATGATTCAGCGGGCTTTGAAAAGGACATCATATCCTCTGCAGAGAAATTCAAAATAAGTCAGCAGAGGCTAAATGGAGATGGATGACAGAGTAAGGTTGCATGGCTTGTGAAGGGTGGAGTGGGGCATCAGCTAGACATAATTGCTAGTTAGGTGAGTCTTAAATGTGAGACTTGCAATGAAATGTTGCAGGAAGTGGTCCCAGGGTTTCAGCAATGCAGTATTTCCTAATGAGTCACTGTTGGCACAAAACCCCAGTAAAATGGAGCTCATGGGACTGTGTTGTTGTGTGTGACACATACTTGTGAATAAAATAGTGGGAACTAACTAGCTGAGTGGGGTGAAAGGCAAGGGGAGAGTTTCCACAATGGCCAAATACATTTTTGCATTGTGATAAATTGCAGATAACCCTTCATCAAAGTGGCACAACTTGAGTCATATTTACTGGCTCCCAAATTTCCTCTTTTTGTGATTCTGCTGCAACATTTGAAAGTTTCACTTGCTCATCACTCCTGTGCTGATATGTGCAAACTCCACTTAGAGGAACATTGCACACTGTTGTACAAGTTCCCCCTCTGCACATTAAATCAGAGGCATGAAAAGAGGAAGTATTATGTCAAAGAGTCCCAAAGGGTTTTTGTGGGTGGGTGGGTGAGGGCATGAGCACATTTCTTTCTTTCTTTATGACAAACATTTTGTATGAAGGCTCAAGGGAGAAGTGAAAGGAAAGAATATAAAGTAATATTAAGCCCAGTTAAATCAGCCATAACATGATGCATGCTAAAACTAGTTTATAGTCTTCTAGTCTTGAAGAAGGGCTGGAAGTGAGTGGCAAAGCATCTGCCTTGCATGAAGAAGGTTGCTGGTTTGGCTGGAAGACACCCCGTCTGAAACCCTGCAGAGATGCTGGCAGTCTGTGCAGACAATGGTTCTAGTTGGACCAATGGTCTGACTTGGTATAAAGCAGATTCCTATGGTCCTAGGAAATACAAGTACAAAGGTGTTACAGAAATAATGCTATTCACACACACCAAATAAATCTGCTCCAGTGTGATGAGGAAAGGGTGGGCAGTAGCCATGTTCTAGGATCACAAAGTAACCAGGTTCAGCTTCTGATAAAATTTATCCATTGACTGGCCACAAAATTATGGGTAAAAACGTTGGATATCTGCAATGGTATAAATTCCGCACCAACAATTTTAAAGGAGTGCAGTAGCAATGGAAGAAAGCTAGGACAATGGTTGGGAAAAGGAACAACTTAAGTCTGCTTCCCAGATTGATTGTGGGTGTGGAGGAATTGTACCTAATTACCCTTCTAACATGCACAAAAAGCAAGGAGCAGAGTACTAATAACTAGAACATTGGCAGCTTGCGTGAATTGTGATGCTTCCCTTACACACATATCAGTGTCCGATCTCAGAAACAGAAAGAAAGGCAGCATGTCTAGATGCAGCCTCAGAGAGCCCAGTGACAGATTTGTTGGAATGTATGTATCGAACAATTCTGCTCAAGCACTGGGGGGTTGGGGGTTGGCAAGGGGGAAGCATATTGTAGTACTGGATCCAAAATTTAAATCCTTGGCACAAAATCAGGGTTATGCAGGCACAGGTTTTTCATTTTTTAGAGTACACACAACCTTGTGCATAGGGGAGTAGTAGTTGAAATTACATTTTAGTCTTTGCAGCAAAGCTTCCAGCTGCTCTTAGTGATTCAGTTGAGTTTAATTAGGTTTGAAGTTGACACAAATTTTGGAAAACAATCTAAGCTCAGCAGGGCAGGGTCTGTCCACTGATGCAAGTGCACTGTAACTTAGGAACTAACAGATGTCTGGGCTTCATGCTTAACTTGAAAGAGATACAAGGGGGGGGGGGGACTAGTTCAAATTTGGTACACAGCTGCACAGATCAGATGACTCTTGTCAGCTGAATTTCCCTCCTTGCTAGCTCTTGATGATTTATCGCAGGCAAAACTCTGACCTTTGTTTGGTCGCAAAAGATTCCATCTTAGGAACTTTTTATGAAGACTGACAGAGTAAACACTGACAATGATGGCGGTAATAATTCACAAACCAGGGAAGCACGCAATGACTGTACATCACTGCGATAGCTACAGAAATGAAACACAGACAGCTTAACTGTTAATGATTTGCTCTCATTTTAGATGCAGAAGCATGCAGGATAAGAGAGAGAGGGAGAGAGAGAGAATGAGAATGAACGAGAGAGAGAGAGGGAGAGAGAGAACAGGGCAGCATCATGGCACATGTGGTATGCTTTCAAGTCCAAGGATGAAAGGCTTGAGAAAGCAAAGCCCACCCCTCACCCCGCCCTCAGTAAAAAAATAAGAGGCATCCCTCAGGCATTCAGCATCATCAGTCAGCGCTGAAGTAATTGGAAGAGCACCCACCACCATGAAGTCATCACAAACAATACACTGAGGAAGGAAGGGGAGGGAGATCAGCAAGGCATTTCTACCTAGAACCTCCTGGGAAGGGCTGCCTCATAAATGTACGAGGCTTAAAGTGACCACATGCCTGCCACACGCAGTGTAGCTGCTTTTCTGGGTATGTAAGTGAAGTTTGTGGAAGGTGGGGTGGTTAAGTCCTCAGCCTAATTTCATATGGATGGCAGAGAAGGTGAAAGGGGTGGCAGAAACAAGAGGAGGGGGGAAAGAGGTGACCCTCCCCACTGTTGACTCTGGCCACATCCATTGATGGTATGCTGGCTCAAGTCTTGACATGTCCAAAGGGGCTCATAATAACACCAACTTGCAGGAACAATAAAAAAATAAAATCAAAACATAGCATCACATTTCAAAATCATTCAAATAACAATCCATTTCCAGAACATGTCAACAAACGTACAAAAAATACAGAGTCAGCAGCTGAGAGGCACTGTGGTTGTTGTAAATATCCTCTTCCCAGGCCTCTCTTATTACTGCTGTTGCTGAAACTGGCCCTATGATATGTAGCAGAAGGAGTCCATGTGCCTTAGAGGTGCACAGGGCTAAGCTATTTGTGTCTTTATGGCTCTCTCTATGCTTGCATGTGCTCAGGGAGGGGGCTGTGTTGGCATCCCCTGAGGTTGATGCAGTCTTCTTCCTCCTCACATATATGTGACCTACAGAACCAATAACATTACTTCATTCTTATTCTTCTTCCAAGTTGACCTTGAAGTTGCTGAAGAAATGCATCCTACCATTGCCAAGGAATTACAATATAGCCTTCTCCAGACCTGGCAAAAAATCTGGGCAGGCTGAGCTGATGGATGACCAGAGGTTTCAGGAGGATGATCTAACCCTCTTTATCTTGTCTCTGAGAAATTTAGAAATCCCTGGCTCAGACTGCAGAATTGTTGATGCATGTCCACTTAAATATAATACTTTATTTGGATTATAATTTTGCTGTGCAGGACTTCCATTTATCTCCTAAATGCCATGCTATATAACTCTCATATTCTGTACATTATTGTAAATGCAATTATTTTCTGCAGGGGCATTATGGCACATGATGAATTATAGGCATCATCTTAATGATATATTGAAAAATAAGCGGTACAAACATTGCACTAGAATTACACTTAGAGTGGAGTCTTGCCATGGAGTAAGTCCCATTGATCACAATAGGACTTACTTCTCAGCTGACGTGCACAGGATTGCACACTTAACCTTTGCTGCTTTCCTCATTGACCAGTATGTAAAGAGCTTTGAGGCTTGCCTACAGACTTGCACAAGCCCAGTGGAATTTTTGACCTTTTAGTTTTGAAGGGCAGATCCCCATGCTGTATCTTACAAAATGTTTTTTTTAATGTATCTCAGTTTCAAATGCAGCTTGCCATGCTGCTTGGGGAAAACAACAAGTGTAACGATCTATTGGACTCCTGGGACTAGCTTCTATGGTTTGTTGGATCCAGTATTCCATACTGATGATCAGAGCAATTATAGCAGGGGCTGGGGAGGTGTAACTGAGCCTGGGGAGGTGTGAAACAGCAGTTTCTCCACTGTGTCCACAGTCCTGCTGGCTCCTGCCAGGCAGGACAGAAGACGTGTGTGTGTGTGTGTGTGTGTGTGTGTGTGTGTGTGTGTGTTTTGCTGCACCAACTCTGGATTGGGTCCCCCATCTGGCAATGGGCAGGTTTTGGATCAAGCAAGGCTATAGCTGGCCCTGCTCTTATTAATGTCCCTTTTGAGGGCATTGTGCTAGCTACCAAAGGTGGGAACACTGCCAACTAGTTGCTTTCCCAGCCAGATGGGCGTGGTATAAATAATAATAATAATAATTTCCAACTGCCCATTTTTGGGTTGGGGGCCTCCACAGCATCAGAACACCCTCTGCCAGCAGAGGGCCGCCTCCACCCAATCCTGACCTCCAGGAGCCCTGATTTGGGGTTTAAAATGGCAGCATAAGCTTCTACACAAGGTTGCTGTCACCAGAGGAAACCAATGATCTCTCTAGCAGGCTAAGAGAACCTCATCCTTATGCCAGAGTAGAAATAGTGAGGGAGGCGTCACCTGCAAGCCAACTGTTTCTAGCTAAATCTGAGAATGCGGATGTGTTCTTAACCACAGGGAAATGGTTTCCTTAGTCACGGCAGTTAATCATACCAGTTGGGAGAAATGTGTTCAGTTGGTTCCAAAGGTCCTGTTTCCAGATGATTTCCACCCTCTCCCATTCAAAATGACTCACATTGTGTGTGTGTGTGTGTGTGTGTGTGTGTGTGTGTGTGTCTAACTCACATTATGGCAAAGTAAACAGTAGCTGTGTTATTGGAGAAGTAGAGGGCCTCTTAAGTGTCTGAGGCATAGCCTGTCACTGACTAAACTATGCTCTCAGAGCCTCTGGTCGATGGGAGAGACAAGAGGAAGGGTGACCTATTGACGTCAATGAAGCCCACGCTGCACTGCGTTCACATTACTCTGTGTCTTGGTCTCCCAGTCCCTCCAGTATGCTAAAATTCCACGGGAGGTGCTTGAAATTTCATGTTTGTGCTGCTCTCCCTTCAACCAAAGAGGCTATTAATTGCCAGGAGCTTGAAAGCTACTTGATTCCTTCTTCAAAGGTCTGAAACAGAAGGGGGATTTCCATGAGTAATTATTCAGGCCGTGCCTGTGCAGTGCACTGTAGGCAAGAGTAAATTGATCCAGCTGCTTGCAAGGCTGGATGGAAAAGTGCCCAGGGGCCCCCAGGAATACATCAACAGATGGAACAGGATTGTGTTGTCATCACGTGCTTAGCCTGGTCTGCTGAGCATGCTCTGGCTTGATCTTCACCGTTAAGCTTGGAGGGTGGTTTTTATTTTTTTATTTTTTGCTTCCCTGTCAGTGCTGACTTGCAGCGTGAAGCAAAATTTCCAGCCAATGTTGCAACCTCTTCTCGTGAAGTAAAATGGATAATTTTAGACGAGCTGAAACTGCCTTGACATTTCCCTTCCCCTTCCTTGCCTCCATTCCCTCCCCAAACATCCTGGCTTTACTACTCCACAGAAATCCTCCCAGTGACAAAGTCTACAAAAATCGCTGAGAGCGCCCAGCTATCTACGCAAATAACCCAATTTGGCAAGGTTAACCTGTAACTTGAGGCTATGAAAACACAGATTCTACTCTCCAGATGGCAGAGTTCAAAGTTCCAGCTACTTCCTGACTGAATGCGCGCAACTTATTGTGATTTCAGTTAAAATGGGGGGTCAAAAGTAGTAATCTAGCAACGAACGATTTAATGAATTATATTCTCTTAGCTCCAGTCGAATTTACTTTACTCATGTTTACTTTATTATCAGTATCTGGAATTTGTTTTTATTTTATGCAAATAATATGAATTTGTTCAAATATATTATCGTGTTATCTGTCATTTTGAGGATTTAAAGCCTTTCCTCAGTTATCTGACCACCATGGCTTGTGTCATCGGCCATAGTCTACTGCATCAGTAGCAACACAATTATTTTATCTAACAAAATTGGTTTGCTTTCTGTCTCATTTAAATTCCCAACAGCCTTGTCAGAGAGTAGGGATGTGAATTTTTGAAATAAATAATAATAATCTAGTATTTGGGTGGCATCTGCTGGGGTAGAGCCCAGAGGAAAATCTGTGGGTGGAGCCAGGAACAGGATCTAACAGATTTTTAGTGTATGTCTAAAAGAGATTTGTTTATTCAAACTGGTTGATTTTTGTTCCATTCCTTGTAAGGTTGGTTCTGGAGGCAAAGCTTGGAGACAATAGGCTGCCCGCCCCCTTTCCCACATAGTCTTTCATGCAACTTATGACTTCTTTGGTCATCTCATATAGAATCCTGGAAACTGTAGTTTGTACTGGGAATTGTGACTTTGGGGCTGCCAATCAATTCTCAGCACTCCAAACTAACTACGGTTGCCAGGGTTATTATTTTTTGTGGGGGAGGATTGGTATAAGAGGACTGTTAAAGTGGTGTAAGAGTGTTTTTAATGTGTGGGATAGATAGATGTGACCTTTCCACCCCTTCCCACCATTTTCCTATATCTTCCTTGCTATCAGGCCCTTCTAGGGAGCAACCCCTTAAAAAACAAACCTGGAAGGGCTAGAGCTATAAGGATAAAACACTGAGGGAACAACATGGCCACGCTTCATGCTTTTTTGATAAATGATCCTGAAGCCAAGCCAAGCAAAACAGATCCGCCCCCCCCCCTTAAACCCAGTGAGGCTACCCTCTGGTCCCAGTTCCCTGGTTGGTTAGCAAATGTTTCAGGAAGGTTTGACCAAGAGTTATTTGCTCACAACCAGTCAAGGCAGTTTTGCACAGAACACAGACAGAGCAATGGTGGAAGTGCAAGTGAATGACTGCTTATGTGTTCCGAATAATTCACGTGTTTCCCTCAGGATTTACATCTGTGAATGTTAAAAAAGCCTTACACCTCAATTTGCTTGGAAGGAAATAGGCCCTTTTCATTTGGAATCCACATACTTATTTATAAAACAGTCCAATTTCAGTCAACGTTTCCAGCGTGTCATAAAAATACATTCAAAGCACAAGAAGCACCGACAGCTTTAAGATGCATCGGTAATAAGTTTGTCTGGTAGGCAAAGAACGAAACACTTTTAACAACAATTCTTTTTAAAGAACACATGTTCTTTGCTTCCTGAGCTAAGTGTTAATTCTGCCAAAAAAGAATGTGGAAGTGTGAAATTTCGCTATCTGCTGCCTTAACTCTTGCCATGTGTAATTCTGGGGAGTGTTTGCCCCTCAAAAGTTTCCCTTTCCTTTTTCTTTTTGAAAATGCAAAGCAGAAGAGCAAGAATAAAGTTCATCCAGTTGGTTCTGTTTTGCCCTCACAGACAGGGTCATTAAAGAAAACAGCATCTGAAAACTGCTGGCAGGACTCCTGGCTGGACTGAGGTACACTCCAGGAAATCAGCACTCTGAGTTCCAAGCAGAGAGCTTATGATTAATTTTGCAGGCATTTATTGTGCAATGTCAAATGGCTACTGGCCAGCTCAGGAGTTAAGCCAGGAGATGACTATCAAACAAAGCTGTTATATCTGGCAGCTTTTCTCAAAGCTGCTGTGCAAAACAGACATATTGAAGCTAATTTCTGGATTTACTAGACGCATACTTTTATCCTTGGGATTTCCCCCCCTCTCCTCTCCCTCTCCTTCCCTTCTGAAATGGAAAAACATGTCCTGACTTGCAGAGTGTATGTGTGTGTATATATATACTTAAGGTCAAGATTCATACAGTGGACAGTTTCATGTCTTCTTTGGATGTTTAATAGAGACAGCTTCGGCTCTCCACCCCCCCACTCAGCCCTTCCCTGGTGACCTTAGAAGGAACTGCTTGCATGTTATTTCATTTTCTAAAAATGAAACTCCACATCTCTGCAAAGGACTTGACTGCCTCTGTTTAGAGATGAGGGGAGTTTTTGAACAAGCAATCAGAAATAATGGTTTTAGATTGCCTTTGGAAATGGTGTCCTTCTCAGGTTTACCTTGGTTTAAGGTCAGACAGAAAACTCTGTTTAGACAGTACCTGGCACAATAAAGCTTAATGTGTAACCGGGTTTTGTCTTTCTTCTGTGTCAGCAGTTGGCAAGGGGGTACTGTAAATACAGATCCCTGTGAGTAAACAGATATGTGCGTGGAAAGGGGAGGGGGCAACTGGTGTAAGCAGTTTTGAAATTCATGCCCGTGTTATTTTAAGTGATAAGATTATTTGAGTAACCTGCCAGCCACGCAGATGCCTGGGTTTCAAAAACAGGAAAGAGCCTTGTTTTAAGAAGAAAAATCAGCTTCTGAGGCAACACTAAGAGCTTGAAAAAAAGGAAAAAAGAAACTGCCTTTGTGGTTATATGATTCTACTTTCTTACTAGCATAATGATTTAGGTGGTGCAAAGCATCATGGGACAGCAGTGTTGCTAACCACAAACCCCAACAGTTACTTACGATGACAAAGTTCTGAAACGGGCCATGGAACTTTTGGAAGAGATGAGAAATCAAAAGTTTCCCTTTGAATTCCCTCCGCCCTTCAACTCTTTTGTTGTCGTGGTTTAAATGGATTAATGCAGAAGTTCTTGGAAACTGTCATTAAAAAGGAAACTTTTACAAATTTTTGCCCAAGTTTTCCAAGAATCTCCAATGTCCATTGTCTTTTTTGCTTGTTCTTTTGTAAACTAAAGGAACCTAAAAAACTTCAAGTTGGTCACTGAAGATGTTGGTTCCTTCCTTGAGAAATGGGGCATCTTTAAGACAGAACTAATTAATTCTTATTCTCCCCCACTGCCAGTCTGGATTTTTAAAATTATTTTTAAAAAGAATGTCCTTCTGTACTATGATTGACAGACAGCATTTGAGATTAAACAAATTATCAGGCTGGTGGAAGACCTTCCTGAAATGGAGTGTCTTTAAAGAATTAATGCACACAAGATATTTGATTAAAATAATACCTGCTTAGATCATCACTTGAGAATCTTCTCCTTCACTCAAGGTGCATTGCCACCGCTGACAGATTATTATTTTTCCGCTTAAAGCTTTAGTTTAGTTTATTTATATGCCACTTTCCCATAGCAATAATGCAAACAATTGGAAAATACAAAACATATCAATAAAACAAATTAAGACAAAATCAATTCAACAAACAGGATAAATTCAATATTACAAAGACATAATCTAAAGTAGAGAGCAAAATCAAATGTAAGATCCCATGGCCTGTGTCATCATCATCTTAATCACAGTGGCCAACCAGATGTCTATGGGAAGGTCCATGAGCACAATAACACCCTCTCCACTTCTGCTCACCAGCAACTGATGTTCAGAGGCATATCACCTTTCAGACTGGTGAAAGTACTTGAGAGATTTAAAAAAAAATAAAAATGATTGGCTTATGGTTCATATGTTTATTTGGAAGAGTAAAAATAGCTTGGAAGATAAAGCTACCCTAGAGCTGTTCCCATCCCCCACTGTCTGCTTGACCTGTCACTAGTATTAATAAAAAAGGGTAAAAACAAACAAACAAACAAACAAACAAACAAACAAACAAACAAATAAACAAGCCAAAGTATCAGGAGACCCATTGGTAAAGGGGAAAAGGGGTTCTTTACGTACAGTTACTTAATATTCACAAAGGCAGCTTTGAATTCATAGATTCATGAGATTTCATAGATGCCTCATGCAGGAGGAGAGGGAAGAAAGAGAATGAGCAGGAGGAAGGGGCGGAACTTAGATGTTTAGAGGGAGACCACCAAATGTATTTTCTCTGACTACCCATTAGTCTCAGCGCTGCCCTCTACCGACTGGGGGCAGGTTGCTTATACCCAATGGTACTGAGTCAACAGGGTTGGGGAGAATTCTTATCAGGCTAGAAGGTTCATAGCCGCCTCCCTCACCACAGCTTTAGGGGAAGTTGACACCAGGAAAAGGGAAGTGCTGGGGAGGACAATGATAGTGGGTCTGCTGACTCAACACCCCAGATGGTCCAGCTGCTGGTGTGAGTCTTACTGCACTCCAGGGGTGGGGTGGGGGTGGGGGAAGCACAGCAGCCAGCCTGGCTCCTCTCTTACGTTTGTACAGTTTAGATTTCAAAGAACCTCATATTTCCCCATGATACGATGAATTCTGCAATCGTTGCATGATTGAAACCCAGTGAAAGCAGATTGTGTGAAGAGAATCACTGCACAAATGACTGTCGCCATGCTTCCAACAAGCTCAGTTTTTTTTAAAAAAAACTTTGTCCAAAGAATAGTGACTGCAGAACCTTTTAGGCAACCTGTTCTGTTGTGTCCTAAATGATTGGAGAGTAGTAAAGGATAAAATGGGTGTCTTAGATCATATCCAAAATTAGTTTCCATCTGCATTGCTGTTATTTTCATCCTTCAGCTGGTAATCAAGATGGCAAGTCATTATTAAAGAGGATCAGAAGTGTATGCAGGGGGCCATTCAGAGCAGTGAGAATCTCCATTTAATAGTTCAAAACATGCCACACACAGTTAATCCTCAGAAGCGCCTCTATCTCTGTCCATCTTACTGGTTCTACACTTTGACTGATAGTCAGTCAGATTTTTATTGTTTGTAGCCAATACCTGTTACCACGTAATTTAGAAAAGCAAAGTAAGAAACCCAAAGGTAAGTTAAAGGTATACTTTTTTTGGAAAATGCATGTTGTTGAAACTTAAGATTGTAAATCTTAACAAGTTATTATGATTAATATGGTTATGATTACTACTATTATTTTGACATTCAACACTGTTTTGGGTCAGGAAAGTGGCCACTCTGTAGCTCATTCTTGCTGCTAGTGCCTTTGATCTGGCTTGAGCCGTGTACACAAAGATGGCCATTTGCTGGCCTATTAAAGAATCTGCTCGTCAGGTACTCTGTAATTTTTTGTCCCAGAGCTTTCCCCACAAAAACCCACTCTTTAGCACTCGACCAGAGCAAACGTCAGTCTGGGTTTTCTGCAGATTGATGTTTGCTCCAGTTGAGCTTTAAAGAATGGGTTTTCACAGGGAAAGCTTCGGAGCAAAAAAAGTACACTTGGACACATGAGCTTTAAATCATGGACAATGCCTGTAAAGAGTGGAGGAAAGCTAAGTGTGTATAAGCTCCTAGTCTTGGAAAAGTAGCCATTTGAACCTTGCTGGACTACATACCTATCTACCTACCTACCTCCTCAAATGGTGTCCTTAAGTGATTGCAATATTGTAGTTTGGGCACAGTACTACACTATGACCTTTCATGTGTACGAAGCAGAGTGCACAGTTTTAGCTAAAGATGATAGTGGGTGACAATAAGTCTCTTGAATTCCTGCATCATTTTGCTCCACTGATATAGTGAATAATTAGACTGTTCAACATTTGCCAGGTTAAAAGGTAATGATAACACAAGCCAATGGTATTTCAAAGGTAGTGTTGACTGTTTCCAGACGTTTGACACTTCAGTCTTGGCCACCATAAAAAACAGTAGTGCAAACTCAGTGTGGGCTACACGAAGCAGTCGTATACTGAACTTATTTCACCCAAGAGTGAATATTTGGATACATCTGCTTCAGTTTGACCTTTGTTGTCCAGTACTAAATCCCAGAATGCTTATAATTCAGGACAATTTGAAGAAGTAGAATTCTGAGGGTGTTCCAGGCAGGTCTACAGAGTTTACTTTCCATTATATTCTTGGCTGCTATGCTTCTGCTGGTAAATGACTGATTACTGAAATTAGTTGTAACACCTACATGTACAAATAATATTACCAAGTGTGCAGAGTGTTTAAATGCTACTTAATATTACCTGTGTCCAAGTTAATATATAGACACATCATAATAGAATGGAAAGTATTTTAGAAAACTGAGCAGTCATTTCCAGAAATTAAAAATAAAGTTTGCATCACATTGTTATGAGCCAGTTACTTTGTCTTCTAAAGTGTTCTTCAGAAGAGCCCAGATGAGGTCATGAGTCATTCAAGGCTCAAACATCCAAATGTCTTGTGGCTGTTCCAAAATTCTTTCATCAGCATCCCACATGACATTAAGAGACAGTTATAGTATTTTGTTTTGCTTCCAAGTTTGTATCCATTTGTTGGGAAAGCCTGGAAAAAAACCTGTTTTTCAGATTGTTGGAAAGCTATCGGCTGTTTTGCATAAATCAGTTCTCTGTTCTTCTTTCCAAAGTGAGCAGCTTTACGTGGCGTAGAGTATAGCTGGATTATTCATGGCTTTCAGATGGTTCTTCTGTGCCTGTTAGTCATCCTTCTAAGAGGAAAATTGGCCATGCTATGATGGAAGTGTCACAAGGCTGGCAGCTCAGCGATGGACAAAAGATGCATCCTCTTAGCAATGATACCACATTCCTGCTGTTATTCCATCCAAAGCCATCTGTCATGGCATTGCACTCTGCTTCTTCTCCCAAGCTTTGAATCATGTAGTTGGAAGAGACCTTGGAGGTCATGCAGTCCTGCCCCCACTCAGTGCAGGATCTGCAATGCAGAATACAACCACAGTAGCCAAGGGGGTAAATACTGCTCAATGGGGATCAGCACAGTTTTTCTTTTACCTTTGAGAACCTGGAATGCTGCACTAAAAAACCTTAACAGTGCAATTCTATGCAAGTCTATAAGCAGTGCTCCCCCCCCTAAAAAAATGTTTAGAGGTACTCTCATTATCCTACTCATAGTGAAATACTGCCCCTCAGTGAGGTTAAACTTACCGTATTTTTCGTCCCATAGGATGCACCGGCCCATAGGACGCACCTAGTTTTTTGGGGGGGAAATAAAGGAAATCCCCCCCCCTTTATTTCCCCCCCAAAACCAGGTTGGGGAATCCAAACCAGGGCGGGGAAGAACGGGATGGTGGTGCTCCGCCTCCCCGCTGTCCCCCGAGCTTGTGGGGCTGGCGCTGGGGAGAAGCGCGCTTCTCCCTAGCGCCAGCCTCCAAACCAGGTCGAGGAACAGCGGGATGGCGGCGCTGCGCCTCCTCGCTGTCCCCCGAGCTTGTGGGGCTGCGGATGTCTGCCCGAAGCGCGGGGCGCTCTGCTTCAGCGTGCCCCGTGCTCCGTGCAGCAGGCTGCTATCCACAGCCTAGGGAGCCCTGTGGGAACTCCCGCGGGCTCCCCAGGCTTGCTGATAGCTTCCTGAAGCCTGGAGAGCGAGAGGGGTCGGTGCGCACCGACCCATCTTGCTCTCCAAGCTTCAGTGAAAGCCTGCATTCGCCCCATAGGACACACACAGATTTCCCCTTCATTTTTGGAGGGGAAAAAGTGCGTCCTATAGGGTGAAAAATACGGTAGATTCACAAAATGTTTAGGGGTATATGTATCCCTGCATCCCCCCCCCCCCAGAAAAAAGCACTGTCTATAAGTTCAGTGTGATTATTTCCACATAATATTGGATTGCAGGCTAAACGTGGCAACCAGCTTGTGCAAACATATCATAATCTTTTAATAATGTATGCAAAATAGGAAACGATGCAATGAAGTCCTTAATTTTCTGGATCCATTTCAGTCAAGGCTTTGGGATGGTTTTGATCTAGAGTGGTTGCCTGTGTTTGGCTGGGTGGTAATGTTTTGCAGCAGTGCCCTTTCTACTTGCATGGCCGAATCCAGAAGGTGGTGCTAGGAAAGTATTGTTTGGCTCCTTGCAAGCCCTAGGGCCTGATGTTATCTTTCATGCTGTTTAACATCTACATGAAACTGTTGTGTGATGTCATCTAGAGTACACTACGCTGATGACATACAACTCTCTTTCTCCTTTTTGGGTGTGGTAGGATATCTGGCTGTGGTAATGGACTGAACAAGGGCCAGTAAACTGAAACTCATTCTAGACATGACAGAGATACTGGCAGTAGATGGTTCTGCTGTCTGGGTAAACAGAGTTTCACCTGCTCCCCCAAAGAATCCCAGGAACTGTAGCTTGCCCTTCACAGAGCTACCATTCCCAGCACCTGTAACAAACTACAGTTCCCAGGATTCTTTGGGTGAAACCATGTCCTTTAAAGGTATGGTGTGTATGCTGCGAAGTTTTCACTGAGGCATCGCATAGCAAGTCAGCATTGCCTTGATATGTGCTTACTGCTTGGCTGGAGAATTTATAGGGAACTTCTAGGTGGAATAATTTGCGCTCTTAATAGGTTAAAACATATGAAGGCATGGAAGCTATTCAGATTCTAGGTTTTACAAGTCAGACAACGTTGCTCTGAATA
This sequence comes from Podarcis pityusensis, assembly GCF_964106645.2. Lineage (NCBI taxonomy): Eukaryota > Metazoa > Chordata > Lepidosauria > Squamata > Lacertidae > Podarcis > Podarcis pityusensis. The sequence continues at coordinate 76,771,471 of NC_138026.1, read as the reverse complement.
TGGGCTGGAGATGTAGTTTAAACTGTCTTTTCTTCAGGGTCCTCCCCCCCTCCAAAAAAAACTTGAGAAACTGGAAATCTCCAGCCATGACCTTTTTTTTACACTGGAACATTTTAATGAAGAATATTCCACATGCATATCTTTTGTTTGCCTTTTAAATGGCAAATTTGTCACTTGATAAGTGGGTGGGTTGCATATTCATACATTTTGGTGTACGAAGCCAATCGTGTTCACTGTCCTTGAAGTACAAAGGTTCACTCCAGGTGGCAGCCCTACATTTTGTGGGCCTGTAGGCCCAATGTTAAAATGCTTTGTTTCCACCCACTCTTTAGTATGTTGGACTGTATCTTGTCATCTTCCTAGAATCTTCCGGTAAATTAGCTGGAGGACATTTGATGAACATGCTCCAGTACTAAGGATGTCATATGTTCCTTCGAGTTCTCCCTAGACAGTTTAAGCTTCTTTGAGATGCAAAATAGTGGAGGGAAAGTCATGTTTCCCACAAAAAAACACACCCCACAATTAAAAGTTCCATGAACTTGGAGTGGTAAAGAGTCACATGTAATCCTTTACAACAGCAACAACAAAATCAAGCTGTTTATAGTTCTCATTAACTGCAGAGGTTTGGGGAGGAAATGATGAAATAAGAACTAAGGGCTGGAAAGTATTGTGACACAGAAAATGAACACCAGGCTAGGTCCATCTAAAGCCAGCCAAAACCCTATCCCCAGTCAAAGAAAATACCTCAAACAAACAAAAAGCCCTCCAAAACAAAAGGAAAAGGAAAATAAAAACTTGCCTGCTGGATGAATAATCTGTCTATGAATCAGAGAAGAAGTGGAAACATTGTCTCCTTCAGTGCATGATTTGGAGCAGAATTATAATATATGTATATCACTGCTGCAATTGAGTTTTAGGCTGTGTACACATTCTTGGCTTAAAATGCAGCAAGGGTGTTCTTTTCCTCAGTTTGGTTTGAAGCTTCCAGTGGCTTTGTGAAGATCTGTAGGGGATTGCCCCAGGCAGAATGGTTTCTACTGGAACTGCCTCTTTAAGGAGGCCCCCAATCCATCCCTACAGGAGCCAGGCTGCTGGAACTCAGCTGGCCCAGGCACAAGAACAACAAGTGCACCACCATGACTCTTGGAGATCATGACCTTATTTCGCCAAGATGGAAAGAGAGGGGCAGATGGCGATAGGTGAAGCTGACCATTTCAGTTCCTCATTTTTCAAACGTTAAGCTGAGCTCTCCACATCTACACATCGGTTAGCGATTACCCCCTGCAAAATTCTCATGAAAATCCATCAGTATTTTTGTGTGAAATTCATCCTAGATCAGGGGTAGGCAACCTAAGGCCCATGGGCGGAATCGCCTTCTCAATCCGGCCCGCGTATAGTCTGGGAATCAGCGTGTTTTTATATGAGTAGAATGTGTCCTTTTATTTAAAATGCATCTCTGGGTTATTTGTGGGGCCTGCCTGGTGTTTTTACATGAGTAGAATGTGTGCTTTTATTGAAATTGCATCTCTGGGTTATTTGTGGGGCATAGGAATTTGTTCATTCCCCCCCCCCCCAAAAAAAAATAGTCCGGCCCACCACATGGTCTGAGGGACGGTGGACTGGCCCACGGCTGAAAAAGGTTGCTCACCCATGTCCTAGATGCACATTTTTGTATGCAATATCCCCTAAGCTAGAGATTCCCCCCTAATATAATGAATGATTGCATGTTATTTTCACTAGTATGACCATTTATATGTCCATCTTACATTACAAGTGCAATTCTGTAATGTAAAGGTAAAAGGTATAGGACCCCCTGGACGGTTAAGTCCAGTCAAAGGCGACTCTGGGGTTGTGACACTCATCTCACCTCAGGCTGAGGGAGTTGGTGTTTGTCCACAGACAGCTTTCTGGGTCATGAGCCAGCATGACTAAACCACTTCTGGCGCAACGGAACACTGTGACAGAAGCCAGAGCGCATGAAAACACTGTTTACCTTCCCGCCGCAGTGGTACCTATTTATCTACTTGCACTGTCATGCTTTCAAACTGCTAGGTTGGCAGAAGCTGGGACAGAGCAATGGGAGCTCACCCTGTTGTGCAGATTCGAACAGCCAACCTTCCAATCAGCAAACCCAAGAGGTTTAGACCACTGAATAACGGCATAGCAAAATTCAGGGAAGTGCAAATTTTGAAGGATGTATGGGTTTCAGTTCACATACAGCTCACTCCCCCAAATACAGCTCACTGTGCAAATGAGCCTATGTGTTCCTTTTAATGACTAACACTGGCATTTTTAAAACGGTGCACAATGATGCTAAAATGCACGATACTAAAAAAAATTATTCCCAAGGTAGCAATATTTATTTATTTTAGGATACGTCTAGATGTGTGCTTAATATTGCAGGTTATTCAGATGTCACAAATGGGTGGTTGGAAGCAGATTTATTTTTTAAACTGCTCGATTCCCTTCAGAAAGGGTAGATCCAGGTTAAAAGATGGTAGTGGTGAGGCATATGTGCTTGTATTTTGATGCCAACCATGTTGTGCGGACACTGCACAAAACTTGAATATTCTAGGATTGGTGTGTCCCATGCAAACACCCTTCCAGAAAACCCTTACTCATTATTCTCCTACATTTCAGGGCCAAACTCTGGTAACAAGGCATCTTACAAGAGAAAACAAAATAAGTAAATCACACCATTTATCTTTGTACATTTAATGTGCACTGAACAAAATTTCCAGAAACTGGATTTAGAAAACAAGGTTGTGCTTGAGGTTTTGTTTCACTGCAGTACAGTTATGCTTGAGCTTGGCCAATCTGAGAAGCAAGTGAAAAAACTGCTGGTAAAAATGAAACACTATTGTAAAGTGTTGTTAAAACTGCTGCTAAGTCTCTTTTCCATTTCTGTTTTCTCTTCCCTCAATTTTACTTTTGTTTTTAATTGTATTTTATTTTGATGCTATCTTAAGATTCTCAAACACTCTGAAGAAGAGCCACAGGTGGAAAGGAAGTGTGTGTGTGTGTGTGTGTGTGTGTGTGTGGTGTGTAATGCTTAAAAGAGCTAACAAAAATAACACATTTTTGACAGTCACACACCATAACTCACAGCATCAGCATTGGTTCTAACATTTATGGTTTTATTTTCCAACAAGCCTGTCAAACAGGTTGAAAGCCTATAATACTATCGCTAACACACGGCTGATAAAAAACAGTTATAAAACCACTTCTTACTACTAACCACAAATAAAAATATCAAAAGCTATGCATGCGTACCAAAAATATAAATACAAATTATGTGTGACAAATGGTGTTGCTTGCTTAAAACCAACGTCTCGCTGGTTTTGGGTTTGTTTCATTTTCATTCTTGTTTCTTTTTTTAGATCATCATCAGTTTTTAATTGTTTGGGCAATTGGTGATATTAAACAACTTAGCAAACTCAAGCCTCTAGAGATTCCTATTAGAAAATTATACTTATTTACCAAAATTAATTTTGTCTCTATCTGTATAGGGTTTAACATCATCCTGTGGTTGAGATGGCTCACAGCAATGCTAAGAACATCATGAAAAGCAGTAAAAAGAACATTTCAACAACAACAAACAAGAAAGCATTTCAAATCACCTGACCTCAACTCTTAAATGGAGCTCCTTCCTGCTTCTTTCTAAAGGCCATCAGCGATGTGTTCCAGAAAATCTCCCCTGGGAGGCCATGCTACAGACTCAGGGCCACTAGCAAAAAAGCCCTGCTACTTCTTGAGGTCAACTTGACTTCTCACATTAATGGAGTACAGACAAGGGCACTCAGCGTAGATCTCAATTTGGTTGAAAAAGATTTATGGGAAAAGGCAGTCCTGTGGATATGTAGGGCAAAGGAAATGAAGAGCTTTTAAGGCTAATGCCAGCACCTTGAATATTCCTCAGAAAGCTAACTGGATGTGTGTACCTCTGGTTAAGAACATAATTCATTCCGGAGGTCCGTTCTTAACCTGAAACTGTTCTTAACCTGAGGTACCACTTTAGCTAATGGGGCCTCCCGCTGCCGCGCGATTTCTGTTCTCATCCTGAGGTAAAGTTCTTAACCCGAGGTACTACTTCTGGGTTAGCGGAGTCTGTAACCTGAAGCATTTGTAACCCGAAGCATTTGTAACCCGAGGTACCACTGTATAGTGACTGAAAAATCGGTTGGTTCTCATCTCCCTACAGCTCTTTTCAGGCCCTCAGTGTGGCGAGGGTATGCCTGGTGCATTCAGCAGTGATGGAGGCTGGCTGGTATGCGTGTGTCTACCTGCTCCCCCTCACCAGTTTAAGCCCTTGCATATTCTTTGGAACCATGACACACTTCCTCATCTATAACATAGAATCATAGAATTATACAATTGGAAGGGAGCACAAGGGTCATCTAGTCCAACCCCCTGCAGTGCTGGAAGAAGAAGAGTTTGGATTTGATATCCCGCTTTATCACTACCCTAAGGAGTCTCAAAGCGGCTAACATTCTCCTTTCCCTTCCTCCCCCACAACAAACACTCTGTGAGGTGAGTGGGGCTGAGAGACTTCAAAGAAGTGTGACTGGCCCAAGGTCACCCAGCAGCTGCATGTGGAGGAGCGGAGACGCGAACCCAGTTCCCCAGATTACGAGTCTATCGCTCTTAACCACTACACCACACTGGCTCTGGAATCTTTTGCCTAATGTGGGACTTGAACCCATGAACCTGAGATGAAGAGTTTCATGCTCTACTGAGCTATCCCTGCTATGTTTCATGTTTATTCATCAAATCACCCTATTCAAATCAAAATTATTATTCTGATGGGAAGTAATGCTGCCTTTTCACTCAAGACTGAGGAAAATTGGGATGGAATTTAGATATGTCTTATACCATGGATTCATTCCCAGGTTATGTCACTTTTTATATGCCTTGACTGCCTATACACAAAACCTTGGTGAAATTGGTTTAGGGACTGCAAATCCAAATCCATTCAGACGCTGTTAAGTGTCATGTGACAAATAAAGCAATTACTATGTTGTCATAAGCTGCTTGGTAAGAAGGTGACTTTTCTGGATTAGATAACTAAGAGCTATATACTGTTAAACACAAAACAAGATGTGATGACGTGTGTCTGATATTGCTCAACCTGAAGCATGAATAATGCTTAGAGTGGAAGCTCCAACGATTGCAAGCATGCTCATGTGTCATTCTGTGTGTCAGTGCGAAGGAAGTTTAGACTCTGAACACAGATGTGCTCTGAGCATCTCAGTTAATTGTCATTTTTTAAATAGAGAAAGTTCCTTGCCCTAATCAAAAAAGACATATGGGCAGGGTCACGTTAAGGATCAAGAGCAAATGGACAGTTTCCAATAACCCAAGTTATGTTCTGGGTAACTCCCTGCACCACCCATGGCTTCCTGACCCTCTGCTCCTATTTCCTCCATTCTTCTCCCACGTGGTCAACCTCCCACCCCGACCCTTTGTCCTCCTTTATCTCTGGCCTTGCCAAAATGTCTAGGATAACCAAATGTTGTATTTGGAATCACTTTCATGACTCAGAGGTACATTTACGAAGCGTTTTCTGGGCACAAAATGTCGTGTCTCTGTGCTGATTTTGGATGTGTTTATCATGTATATAGAGAGTACAGCCTGTCCTATTTACAACTTAAGCTGCAACTATGCAAAGAAGCCACAAAGATGTAGCTACTTTGAGTTACTTCCCCTGGTTTCCTAGAACTGATCTAAGCTCTAAGAATTAGGGCACCAGAGACACTGTCACCAGTGCCTGAACACTTCTTACATGCAGAGAACTGGCATCAGCACCCAGCATAGGATTCCTTAGACGGCGCTCACTACAAAATTGGCTGCCCAAATAAATTTGTGAACATCCTTCAGCTCCTCCATGATAACATAATAGCAACGATCACAGATAACAATGGCTCTCAAAGTGAACCATTCACAGTGGGATCAGGCATTAAACAGGGATGTGTTATCGCCCCAACTCTTTTTATTATTTTCATTGCCATGATCCTACACTCTGTTGAAGGGAAGCTCCCCACCAGGGTAGAAATATATTTAACAGATGGAAAGCTCTTTAATCTGAGTAGGCGGAAAGCAAAGAGTAAGGTTACCATAACTTCCGTCATAGAGCTTCAGTATGCTGATTACAATGTAGTGTGTGCACACTCAGAGGATGGGCTCCAAACCATCCTAAATATCTTCGCAGAAGCTTGTGGAAAACTTGGCCTATCGCTCAATATCCCAAAAACCAAAGTGCTGCACCAACAAGCACAAAACAACCCCACTACAATGCCACAAATCCAACTTACTGATGTAACGTTGGAAAGTGTTGATCACTTTTCTTACCTGGGCAGTTATCTTTCCACAAGGGCCGACACTGATGCGGAAATCCAGCATCCAGCATCTGTGAGCTCAACTTTCTCCCGATTGGAGCATAGAGTGTTTGAGGACTGGGACATTCATAAGGAAACCAAAATGCTCATTTGAAAACCTATTGTACTACCAACTTTACTGTATGCTTGTGAAACATGAACCTCTTATAAATGCCATCTCCAACTCCTTGAAATATTCCATCAACAGTGCCTCCAATTTTTTTTTTTACATCATTTGGAAAGACAGGGGAACTAATGTCAGTGTACTGGAGGAAGCAAAGATCACCAGTGTCAAAGCAATGATTCTTCAACATCAACTTCATTGGACAGGTCATGTTGTTTGGATGCCTGATGATCGTCTTCCAAAGCTCTATTCTCAACTCAAGAATGGAAAGTGAAATACCAGTGGATAACAAAAGAGGTTTAAAGACGATCTTAAGGCAAATCTAAAAAATTGTAACATAAGCACTGATAACTGGGAAATACTGGCCTGCGAGAGCTCCAGCCTTTACCAAGACTTTGAAAAAGCACAAACTTAGGACAAAAAGGAGAAATAAGCTAAGAGGAAGACACGTTTGGCAAACCCTCACTGTGATCAACTCCCACCCAGAAACCTATGTCCCCACTGTGGAAGGACATGTGGATCCAGAACTGGCCTCCACAGACACTTACAGACTCACTGTTAAGACCGTGTTCATGGAAGGCAATCTTACTTGGCTACAAGTGATCACCAAAGAAGACTACAAATGCCTGTCTTGTGCATCTCTTTTAACGCCACCCCCAACCCATCACTCTGAGGAAGTGTCAGTCAGCTGGATCTAGCTGTACTTTTAATTTCCCATAATTCCCCTGGCCTAGTGTTGCTCTGGGAATTGTGGGAAATTTAAAGGGTGGCTAGGCCCAGTTACCAAGTATTGCTTAGAGTGCTGGTAAGCCCACCATGGCCCACCAAACAGAGGAAAAGCACCATCAGAGGATATTTTGTTCAGGGCTCCCTCAGATCTGAATCTGGCCTCACACAGACTGTACCACTCCTTTAAATAATAACCATTTGGTAGCTGGCTACTTGAACAAATGTCAACATTGCTTTGAAGGACATGCAGACCCTGGGACCATGATTACTCGAATGACTATGAACCTTGCAGTTCCACTGGGCTTCAGAACATTTCCAGTGTGCAACTGTCCTTGACCCAGGAATTCAGATTTTCCATGTGCAGGTGAGAGAGAAGCCTTGTCCCTTTCTCCAGCACTGTGATGCCTTCTAAAAGGCATGGAAGAAGCAATCTCCCTGTTCCTTTTCAAGAAGGAGTAATACAGAAAGACACTGAAAAAAGGGTGCAGACTAGGGAGTGGAGACTATGATTGTCTGGGGAGGATTTGGCCTGATCTACTTTGCTTCACCTTGCTTTGATATTCTCACAGAAGGCAGTGCAGTTCATGTCATTAAAGTGGAATACTTTGGTGCAGGATATGTACATTGCCAAAGTTCAATTGATCACAGAATCATGGAATTGTAGGTTTGGAAAGGACCACGAGGGTCATCTAGTCCAACCCCCGGCAATTCAGGGATCTTTTTGCCCAACGTGGGATTCGAACCCACGACCCTGAGTCTCATGCTCTGTCAACTGAGCTATCCTTCTTAATGATCAGTACAACAGCACTGCAGAGGATGTGCCTTGTGGTCTCTCACCAGCCCACACACATTTCCCCTCCCAAATTGCGGGGCAGAGAATAAGATATATCTGTTGCTAGCTCAGTGAAATGCTGGCTCGTCCATCTGGCAGAAATTACACATGTAACAGTAAGCCCTGAAACATTTGAGACCAAGAACATTTGTCAGTTGTCGAAGAGGGCAGCCTGCATTTGCTTCCTTCACTTACAGGGCATGTTTTACTGCTTAGTCAGCTGTTAGGGAGGCATACAAACTTTTTTTCAGTAGAGTTGTGGTAGAAAATAACTGATCAGTAAGTCAAAAGTGTCAAAGCTGTCTGGGTAGGTGGAGGCACTAACAGGAAAGCAGGAAACCTTGTCTGCAAGTTTAGAGCTTGTGGAAAGGAAATAGTTTCCATCCGACACAGAGATTGTAGACTAACTTTGACAGGAGGGCTCAGACAAAGCCAAGAGTCATTTCTCCCCCTCATCCCACTTTAATGATTTCTGCTTGCTGCAGTTTAGCACTCGAGGGAGGAAGTGTGGCTTAGACTACATTTAATGCTTTGGATTGTTCTTACTATCGACATTGCAGACATGGAGAGAAGGAGGACATGTGTGTAGAATAGAACACCCATTAATGGGTATGCATAAAACAAACACTGCATCTCGGCTAAACCAGACCATAAATCTTATCTTGAATTTAAGCATGTTTGCTCTGTTTTTAAAAAAACCTAGCACATTTGCACATTGCACAAACAGCCCAGCTGTACTGCTGCATAGACTGATTTTTTTATCCCAAGCCTGTGATTTCCTATTAATATATTTTTAGTAAAGCGATTAAAAATCTGTAGCCACATCCCATGACACAAACTTTAAAAAATAAACACCCATGATTAGAATATGCAATAAAACAACCTCATTAAAACAACTTAGTTATCAGTAGTGAAACCATAGTTAAACTATGGTTTATCGTGACATCTAAACCAGGCTGTAAGGAAAGCTTTTCAGACAGCTTGAGCTTTTAATTAGAAATGCAACCATCTTGCAAAGAAGTGCTATCATTAAAACCGTGTGTGAAGCAGGAACCTCATCAAAAGAAAAAGGAACCTGAAAGCTGTTATCACTTCATTTACTTGTCAGGACAAGGAGGGTGCCTCAAATACCCTTGTACTCCAGCAAATGATGTCATTAATTTTGTTCTGGAAGAATCCCCCAGAGGTTCCTTCTCCTGCGCCCCTGTTCTACTGCACTGCTGTTTAAAACTACCTGTTAAACAATATGCCTGGAGTCCTGTTCACAACAACAAATGTACAAATAGTGTGGACAAAGGGATGTGTGCAAGAGAAATGGGTAGGAGAAATGCCAGCTACTATGTCTCCTGCTTAAAAGGAAAGTCTAAAAAGATGGAGTGAATCTCTTGAACTGCACTCTGGCAACTGTGAAGTTTTTCCAGGGCTGTTCTGGGCAGATGAGAGGGGACTGTGGTCTCTGTGTTGTTGCATTCTTGCCAACAGAAAGTAGGCCTGAGTCAGACGAGTCCCTTGGAGTCCATGCAACAAATACATTCAGGGCCAAGGGCTAAGTATGCAAACAGTTCTCTGCCCTTTCGTGTCTGACGGGAAGGAGCGTCAGCCTGACCGGGCTGTAACTGAGATGCACGAATAAGCCTCATGCTCTGGAGTACATGGTTAATGTCACTGTACTAGAGTAATCTAAATGCTACTGCTGGAGATCTCAGTGCGTGCCAAGTTATTTGAGTGTCTGGTGCACTGACAAGTTCCTGTGAAAGCTACTTGGCCAACGTCTTCTGAAAGGCATGGAAAAATGGATCATTGTGACATGGATGGCAGCTCAAAGCACACACCGTTGCTATGAACAAACAATGCCGTGACAAGCTGGATATTCCTCTTTGTCAGTCAACTTACCGTACTCTCTTCACTCTGCTTTTCAGGGTACAGAACAGGTACACGACAACATCCATGCAAATTACTGAAGCAGTCCAGGACTAACAGACTGTCCTTTATCTTTTAATTACCCTTGACAGAAACATTCCTCATGGTGCAAAACATCCAGGAGAGATTTCGAAGAAGTACTTCTTTTCACACAACACATAAGTGGTGATGGCCTTCAGCATAGATGGCCTTAAGGATTAGATAAATGTATGCAAGACAGGCCTGTTGATACCTATTATGAATTAGGTTCTAGTATGACTCAAATTGATTATTTTTTGTTGTTGTGTATATTTCAACAATCCCAAAGTTTGAGAGTCAGTAGCACAGATGTTGGAAAGTGGAGTGTTGCAGTAAGTTGGCTGCTTTGCTGTGGCTAATGTTATTCCCCCCCCCCCCCTTATAACAAAGTGAGTTCATGAAAATACTTAAGTGGATACTGAAAAATGCAAACTTGTGGAAAATTTGTGGTGATATCTATTGTGGAGCAGCCCCACTGAAGGAGAGAACACTGGTTATTCAGACCTCATTGCTGGTTGTGAAGGGGCCCTCCTAGCATTTCAAGCTTCAGGGACACCAAAATGTAGGTCCATCACTGAGATGCAGTATATCCCTGGTTACAAGAAGCTGGAGAGAAATAACAGAAGATGCCGTCACCTGTTTGTGAACTTAAATGGCTACCTCCTGTTGGAGAGAGAATGCCAGATCTTTCTCAAATTTCACAAGGCTATTGTTATGTTATTAATAAAACAGCAAGTTGCCTGACAAATCTGTTTTCCTTCTTCCTGAAGCAAGCAGGGCACTGTCCTTTCTAGAACACTAGAGTTTTTTCATAGTTTTCCATTGAACTGACTCACCATGTAGTAAATCTCAAGTTCAATTGTTTACCTCAGTGCTGCTCTCATATATATGTGAATTTCTATAGCACCCTTCATCTGAGGTTCACAGGGCAATTTAGAATATAAAAACTCAAAAATACATACCATAGTAACAAGCAAAAACAATGTGTGTGTATTTGAATGTGGCAGACACTGCAGAGACAGTGGCCAAGCCCATCTGTTTGGATGGCTGACAGGCAGAGGAAAACCATCCCAGACAAAACAGAAGTGTATGCTATCAACTTCAGCTCTGTGTTATTTATGGACATGTCAAGCAGTAAGGGCATTTCTTTCATACATGAAGCTTAAATATTGTAGTGTGAATGTAAAACCTACACTAGTCCTACCTTTTTTTGCTACATGTGAATGCTTGGTGTAGAAATTGCTTTTCAGCCTGCGCTTTCTTTCCCGCCTTAACAACATCCACATGTTTAGCCCAAGTAGCTAAAGAGGCTTAAAGGCATTATCAGGGCCATATGTTAACATATCGTAACTCTTCCATGGGAAGAAAACTTTCTCCTTTAGTATGCACAGCTACTTTGACTGTTATGTACCAAGCTTGGGTCCTAAAACAAATAGGCAGGTAGGATCCTAGAATGCAACAACCTGATTGGCCTGCAGCAGCAGCCCAATCAGAACCCAGGAGGAAATTAATCAGCCTGTTAGGCCAGTAGGATCCTAGAATGCAACAACTGATTGGCCTGCAGGAGAAGCCCAATCAGGCTCCAGGAGGGAAGCAGAATCAGACAATCCGATGGGACTTATTGTGTAAATAATGTATATAAAGCCTGAGGTTTGGGGGGAAATTCACTCACTGTTTTGCGATCTGCAACAAAGAGCATGGAATCACTATGCGACTCTGAGTATATTTCATTGACGCTACTGTGGGAGGTTTGTGCATGTCCACATGCATGTGTGTGTAAGAAAGAGAAAGAGAGTTTTGTATGCATTTTCTTGCACATCTATAATCAGTAAAGGATCTGAATTCCAATCACTGTAAAAGGAAGGGAACAGTGGTAATCACAGAATGAGATCCTACCTGCCTACGTACTGTCTTGCCAGAGTGGTGCATGCTCTGGTTATCTCCCGCTTCGACTACTGCAATACGCCCCACATACCTTTGAAGGTAGCTCAGACACTGCAACTAATCCAGCATGTGGTTGCTAGACTAGTGACTGGGAGCGGCCACTGCATGTATAATTGGCACTAATTGGCTTCCACACATTGCTTTCTTCAACCATTGCCATTGCTATTTTACCACTTGCCGTCCATACCAGTGGGTATGTTTATCTGGGATGTGCTTATTTGTCCCTCTTCGACATCACTTGCCCCCTACCCTTTTTGTTCTGTCCATGTATGCAGTGGTGCAGCAAGGTCCAGACTGTCAGGATCCCTATCGAAAATAGAAGAAAGACATGATTTAATTGTTGTGAGGATGAGGCACATGTGGGCATATTATGCATAAATGTGTGCAATGAAGCTCTGACAGGGTTTTTTTTTTTAAATGGAAAAGCAGCCTCACTAGGCTATGATTTTGAGCAAAGAAGTATACAGTAAGTGGAAATGTGAGATTTCTCTGTCAGCTATATAGTGTACCACATCATCCCTACCTACCTTCTTTCTTGTGAAATGTGAAACCACAAGAGAGGGAAAGTAGTTTTGGAGGAAATGACATAGCGGTTATGTACCTCTCCCGCCTCCTCTGCTCAAAATGACAGGGGTCAGAGTCTAACAGTGTGGTCCCAACAGCCTGGAGACCAGGTTCTAGCAGACAGGCCAGTCGGAACCATCCTTATAGACTCGTTGCTCAGATTGAGGAGAGCAGAAACTTTGGAGAGTTCTTAAATAAGGCCAGCATGGTGCCAATTGGTTCCTCAAGTCTCCTGATTCCTCCTGAATGGGCGGGCTTCCATTTCCCTTCTTGCCATTTTTAGGGAAGGAGAATTGTGGGAACAAGTTCAGGCCAGGCATTTTCTCCACCTGTATGCTGTCCTGCTGTAATTTTCTTTCACAGCTAGTGTGGGGGTTCCAATCCAGATTAAGACCCTAGGGGGGGGGATATAGGGGAACTTTAACCCTTTGCCCTCCTGAGAATGTGGTAAAGATTCATATTGGAGGTCTACACCATCAATTGTGATTCCCCAAACAAAGTCCCATTTGGGGGTGGTGGTGTAATGCAAATTTCAGGCTTCTTAGCTCCCACACCAGGGTCCTGATTTGGATTTTCTCCCACTCCACCCTCTCTGCAACATTATCTGTTTGAACACACACCCCAGCCATGCACTTAAAGCCATAGCTAAGTGACTAGCATCAGATGTAGTTTGATCCTGGCTGCCAAATTTCCTGGGTATGAGTCTGAACAAGTTACTTTATTTTTAAAGTCACGGCTTTGTTACACATATTTGCATATGACCCCTTTGCCCCTTAGAAAACAAGGAAGTTGTGTCTAATTTAACAGTGTCTAGAGACCCAGGCGGGTGGAAGACCTTGAACATTTACACCACATTAATGTCTTAAGTTGGGGGAAGTGCTTAAGGAAAAGCAAAAGGAACCATTTGTTTTATTTCTGTAAAGCAAAACAACAATGACCCTTAGAATGAATTATTGTAGGCATTATTTTAGGCTGATGGGAAGCTCTTGAGGTGGATTTTCCTAAGGAAAAGACAGAGGAAAAGGAGAAATCCCTAGATGACTCCAAAAATAATGGAGTCATACAATAGCTAGAGAGGCAATGCTATGACTTACTTTGCTTATTCATCTTCTTTCATATTCTGCAAAAGTAACAGAGAATAGTTTTAACAGCTTGAGTAAAAACAAATATGATGCAGAGATAAGTAAGGGAGCTTGCCAAAGGATTTCCCTTTCTCTAAGGTGGTACATACCTGATGTTTGTTGTTTCAGTGGTACAACAGGAACCAGCAGACTCCACAGAGGCCACCAACCTTTTAAAGCCTGTGGTTATGTTTGGATTTTTGAGTGAGTGTCATGGGCACCACACCCTCTGTCCATTCTGCACCAGACTTTTTCCCACAATCCTTTGGAGCAGCACCAATCTCCTCCTTCAAAGCTGCCACCATGAAAGAGCCCACACCTCAGAGATGGAAAGAGAGATTGTGTACATAAGCACACTTGGCTTTCCCAAGGGATCAGGGTAAGAGTTGAATTCAGTAAAATTAATTGGTGCCTTGAAAAGCACAGAGAACTCAAAGAGGAAGTAGGAAGGAGTGTCAGGAGGAAAAAGGTAACCATGTTCACCATCTCATGGCCAAGAGGGCAGTGGGTAAACATGTTCAGAGGCTACATGAGTGCTGGAGGAAGACCTCAAAGGTGCTGTTGCACTCGTGGGTGCAACGTTAGCAATCTTCGCGGTAGAACAAGGATGGGAAGCCTGTTGCATTCCTAGTGTTGGAATAAAATTTCCACCTGCCTCAGTGAGTCTGGCCAATAGCTAGGGATGGGGGTTGTAGTATGGCAACACCAGTAGGTCCACGGCTTAGCCACCCCTGTAGGGGTAGTAGCATTTTCAAATATTGTATGGTAATCATTGCTTTTAGTGGGAGAATTAAAGCACATGCTTAAAACCCACACAGTGAAATCAGTATGATAGAAAAGTGCTTCATTAGGCTGAGTTGTCCTTTGGAAATTTGAAGAAAAAAATCCCACAAAATAGAGTTGCCAACTGATCAGCACTGGGGCATACATTGCATTTCAGAGCACCTAGGATCACTGGAAATTTATGATGAACTTTTAAATCTGTGTGAGTGGATTCTGAAGTAACAGATGTAGAAAATCATTTCAAGCTAATCAGCCCTTTTTGAGAATCGATCCCACCCTGTGGCCTGTGTTTGCATGGATAGTGGTCATGCACGCTGCATGCAACAATAGCTCTGTGTCTGTCTTTGGGGGTTGCTTAGCTCTGAGTCTGATACACATACAAAAAGATATCCAGTAAAAATAAGTGAAAGCAGCCAACATAATCAGCTTTGATATAATTCTCGTTAAAAACGAAAGGGGGGGACTTCTCTCCAAGATAATCAAAAGTATCCTGGAAAATAACACTCATTATGGAGGAAGTGCAATGTGGGATAGGATTGCGTGTGAAATCCAAGATAAATAGTCACCATTGTTTTCCTGCTGACAGTGAACTAAACCAATGAAAACAAGACTCTGATCATGATCATATATGCTAAAAAATAAAGCTTAAAATACATTGTTACTCATAAGTAGCATGCCAGATTGGTGTAAAGGAGGATTATATGCTTGTCTGAAAATTATTTGCAGATCTGATTAACACCACCAACCCATTTCATTATATTAAATATTCACACACACACACACACACACACACACACAGTCTGACTAGAACAAACAATGGGGTGGAACTCAATGTGGTAAAGTGCATGAATGGAACAAGGTGTGGTTGCACAATGTGGCTACCCCTTCCTCCTGTGTCCCCTAAATCTGTTCTGGGAGTTCCCACAACCCTCCCAAGTAGATTTGGGGAGTGCAGGGGCTCAATAACTTAGTTGAATCCTGCCCAATAGTTTGTTTCTAGTTTGCTCCCAATATTTGGAAGTTTTAAATAAATAATCTCAGCTCATAATTTTTTACCCAAGAAAGAATTTGCAGAAGTCCATGGTGTGTTCATCTAAAATAGGAATGGTCTCCTTCAATTCAAATGCCTAGAGGATGAATTGTGTGCTAGGGCTGCCATCCCATTATGTTTGAAGAGGGGTTGTGGGGTAGACAAGTTTATTTCTTTGAATCACAAACAAAATCTGCACAAATGCAAATCCTGCAGCATATATTAAAGTTTTCTGCCTTGTTCTTAAGCAGGAAACTTTGGTGACAGACTGCAACTCACCTTGAAACTCCCATGCTCTGTGTTGGTGGTCTTCTAAATAAAGAAATTAAAAATATTGGGGTGCAGGGGTTAAGATGGGAAATAAGAGAATAAAAAGGGATTGCAATAGCAGTCTTGAACATTTGGTTTTGCTTGAGTAAGGAAAGATGAGGGTATGTGGCATGAGTCCAAAATGAGACATTATACTCCTATATACTCCTATATGGTTTCCTTTAGCTACATCAGTTCTCTTCTGCTCTCAGTTGGCATCCCAATAACACTCCAGATCAATGAACTCAACTCATCAAGGCACTCAATGGCATGAACCACTTCATATTTCATGACAGTTTTGACAGTTTATATTGTTATTTAATATTTGATTGTAAACCATCTTGAAAGTTACTTTTTTAATGGAAAGCTGAGAGAGAAATACCCTATCTAGCCAAGTAAACAAAAAAAAAAAAAAAAAAAAAAAAAAGCCTTGAGCAAGTAACTATTTGCCTACAGCTTTCAGACCTGAGGTATGACAGAATGGGAAGTGTTTGCAGTTCTTTGGTGTAACAGAATCAGGAAGATTTTTCTCTCTGCATAGTACACTGGTCTTTTTAAGAGTGCAGAATAATGGAAGAAACCCCACAGCAGACTCCAGAGCTGTTGTCTGAAGGCCTCTGCAGAAGCTAATTGAGCTAATAGACCAAGTGGAAGGAAGACTAATTGGGAACCATATGCTACACAAGCCAATCTTCAAAGAAAGGAGTACATTTATCATATATAAAATGTTTTGTAAGGTTAAATGGGAGTGCCACAATTTGCAATTGGACCAGTACTATCTAGGCTCTGAAAAAACCCCAGCAGATGTCCATGTGTATAAAAGTCATGTGATACTACCCATGTCATTATTGGCATTAAATAAATACTTTGTGTCCTTAAAATAGCCCGAGGCCATGCTTCAAGTACAGAATCGGGCAGTTGTTTATAATGCTTTAAATATACCAACAAGAATGGCTGCCAAGCATGTAATGAATGAAGCACAAGTGTACAGAAGCGCAGTAGGCAGTCGGGGGCCTGAGGTGGGTAGGCCTGTAAGATAATACCTCGGACTTATTTTGCAAAGTAGGCTGTAAAAAGAGTCTGTGTGTATAATTGGTGCCAAATCCTACTCTGGTATACTGATGCAACTCTACTGAAATCTCAAGACCATCTGCTATATATAGCCTTCAGTCAGTGGTTTTCCAAAGGTTGGGGATTCAATGGAATTTTAGAAGCTTTGACACGCTAACAGGATTCTGTGGGGATCTTCCAGGCTTTTGCAAATGATTGCAGGCCACTTTCTTGAAACGGTGTTTACTGAGCCGATACATTTTAAGAAAGGATGTTTTTGTGGCTACATGCACACATAAATAGGGACGCGGATGGTGCTGTGGTCTAAACCACTGAGCCTAGAGTTTGCCGATCAGAAGGTTGGCGGTTCGAATCCCCGCAATGGGGTGAGCTCCCGTTGCTCAGTCCCTGCTCCTGCCAACCTAGCAATTCAAAAGCACGCCAAGTGCAAGTAGATAAACAGGTACTGCTCTGATGGGAAGGTAAACGGCGTTTCCATGCACTGCTCTGGTTTCGCCAGAAGCGACTTAGTCGTGTTGGCCACATGACCCAGAAATACTGCAGACAAACGCCGGCTCCCTTGGCCAGTAAAATGAGATGAGTGCCGCAACCCCAGAGTTGTTTGTGCCTGGACTTAACTGTCAGGGGTCCTTTACCTTTACCTTTACACATATACATAAAAGGAAAGAGAAGAAACAAGGGTACTAAGTGAAGTTTATATATGTTAAAAACATGGCATTTACAGTGGTGCCTCGCAAGACGAAATTAATCCTTTCCGCGAGTCTCTTCGTCTTGCGGTTTTTTCGTCTTGCGAAGCACGGCTATTAGTGGCTTAGTGGCTATTAGCGGCTATTAGCGGTTATTAGCGGCTTAGCGGCTATTAACGGCTTAGCGGCTATTAACGGCTTAGCGGCTTTAAGAAAAAGGAAACAAACTCGCAAGAACTCACAAGACGTTTCGTCTTGCGAAGCAAGCCCATAGGGAAATTCGTCTTGCGGAACGACTCAAAAAATGCAAAACCCTTTCGTCTAGCGAGTTTTTCGTCTTGCGAGGCATTCGTCTTGCGGGGCACCACTGTATATCTATTCGCATCTCATTTGTTTCTCACTTTTATCATGCAGTACCCTGGAACAAATATCTTTTTTTGTTTTGTTTTTTGTTTTGCCACAACACCCAGGTAATAATGCTACAGATCATGGACCCACCTAACTGTGCATAGATGCCCTTGGAGCCCTCTTCAAAAAATGGCAATTGTGTTGACCAGACATCTGATGGGGAGGGTGAAGGAGAAGGAAATTAAGGTCAGAACCTCTACTCATTTCCAGAACATGTGACAGACACTTTTGAGAGAGCAGTGTGGTGTAGTGATTAGACAAGGGTTGGGGAGAGCCAGGTTCAAGTCCCCAATCAGTCCTAAAGTTCAGTGGTGGTCCTTGGACCAGGAATTTTTTCTCAGCCTGAGTTACCTCACAGGGTGGTTGTGAGGATAAAATGGGGAGGGTGGAGAAAGCTGTATATGCTGTCTTGAACAGCTTAGTTTCCTCCTCCTTAGAGGAAAAATGAGCTATAAATATAATTTAGGTTGCATCAACACCATACCTTTAAGGCACATTTGAAGCACATTTAAAGAATCATGGGAGCTGTAGTTTGCCCCTCACAAAGCTACAATTCCTAGCACCCTTAACAAAAAAAGTCTTTGGTGGAAGCCATGTGCTTTAAATTTGCATTAAATGTGTTTTAGATGCATGGTGTGGATGCAACCAGAGTTCTCCATGTGCAGCCTCAACATCTGGATCAAGCTGAAATACCCTGTGAATATAGTGTACGCTGCACCCATCTGTGGTTTCTTATGCAACTAGGCCAGGATATGCCTGGAACCCTCCTACATACTGATGGTCCCCACATGGATTTGGGTGCATAGTTAGAGAAATAGGAAATTCCCATCTAGTAAAAAGTACACCCACATTTTATCTAAAAATTATTTTGTGCTATACGGTACTTCTCAGTTTCAGTATTAATCCCTTCTTGGTGACTTCATAATAATTTCCGGGGGCAGGGGGGATGATAGTGATGTCACACTCAAGGGATTATTACCCAAGGTGGGAAATGAACAGCAGTAATAGTTGAATGCTTAATAAACAAAGCCTCTGTTTTCATGCAAATGGCCTTAGCTATAGCTGTGAGGAATATAGAAATGTATTATATAGAAGCAGGAGTGTTTATGAAACTGACTTTTTATTCGTCATTCTATAAGGCGCCAGTTGCTTTTCAGTGTTTTCATTTTGGATTTTTATGTGTGAAAGATTTAGCCTGTGTAAACAGAAAGTCTGCTAATGAAGAGTGAACCTCAGATTGGTAGGGTTGCCATATTTTGAAGAGCAAAATAGAGGACACATTTGCCAAATTCTACTTTTAACTATAGATCTCTATGATGACTCTCATTTTACATACCCATGAAAAAGAGGTCGTGTCCTGGAAAAAGAGGACATATGGTAACCCTAAGATTGAGGAGAAATATTACCGAATTTTTTTTTTTTAAAGTGTAGACATTCAGGATGCTTCCTGACTGTCACTGTTTTCTGGTGGGATTCAATCACATGCAGACAAATTCAGGTTGCACAACTGAAGTTGATCAGTGGCCTTGCACAAAAGTGCCAAAGATGTGATAAGAAAAGAGATTTGTTCTGAGAATTTTTAGGACCTCTACACAGAACTACAGTTCCTAGAGTTGCATGGGAAGAGGGCTTGAATGTCAAAGCACTTTAAACCTGTGGTGTGGCTGTAATCATACTTTCCTTCAGAGTACATGTCAGACAGAAGGAGGAAACCTTACCCTCAGAGTACAAATTCCCCACTTTGTAAAGACTCCTTCCCTCCTCTGGATTCCACTATATTGCTTGGTTTGCTTAAAACAGCCTGCAGCTGAAACCCCATGGGGACTTCCCTATGAGTCAGGGAACACACACAATCTATGACAGCCTTTTTAAGTTCAGAAGGGCTGTGTGAGCAAAAGATAACAGACTGTGGGTTGAGAACCAGCTCATGCTCAGTCCCAAAAGGAAAATAAATTGGGTATCATGCATTCCTCCTTCATCCCATTGCATGGAAGGCAAGCAGTGTTAACATGATGAGGGCAACGAGAGAAAGGACAACCATATCATCATCATCATCATCATCAAATAAAAATAAAAATAATGAAGATGATGATGATAATGCTACAGTGGTACCTTGGTTTAAGAACATCCTGTTTACGAATGATTCAGTTTACGAACTCCGCAAAACCAGAAGTAGTGTCCCGGTTTGCGAACTTTACCTCAGTCTAAGAACAGAATCCGAATAGTGGAAGGGCACCAGCAGCAGGAGGCCTCATTAGGGAAAGCGCACCTCGATTTAAGAACAGTTTTGGTTTAAGAATGGACTTCCGGAACAGATTAAGTTCGTAAACCAAGGTACCACTGTAATAATAATACGTTGTCTCCAGGACAGCCATGGGCATATCCCAAATTATAACTGATTGCACATATTTGGTGGGTCATACACTCGATTTGAGATTTTGTACTGTGATTACTGGGTGATATATTTAACATAGTTATCTTGTTATGGAATCTAGTACAAATTCTGGATGGGAATAAGCTTATAGCAACTTCCAATGTCTGCAAAAATACAGGATCATTTAGGATGGTCCAGCCCAGAAGCTGATGGATCTAAGTGGTTTTCTAATGGGGATCCCATGGTCTATTATCCAGCTGAAGCCTAGTCAGATTCTGAAATGGGGAGATGTCTTCTGTGGTTGACATTATGGTTGACATTATGTCTTATGTGGTTGACAAGTGTCCGTTCAGCACCTTGTAATATAAGGACTTGGGGCAAAGAAATGGCTAGAGTCACAGAATGTTTATGGAAAGACTCAAGATAATTCCAACCCAACCCAGGCCAGATCACATTTTAGAGGCTATCTTGTGGCAAAGACAGTGGGAAGGAGAGTCTACTTTTCCACCAACATTGTGTCTGCATAATGCTGTCCAGAAGATCTCTTCCAAGTAATGAAGGGCTTATTATAGTCTAGCCTCCATGAGGAGTTGCAGAAACCCTCAGGAGCTCTTTGCAAAGTACATTGCATACAAAATCACTCACATCAATGTCAAATTGGATTCCACTTACCATGTTTACTTGGATACCTTTTATGGGGTTCGTTTCCAGCCTGAAGGTGGAGAACAGAATGCTTGGAGTAGGGATGAAGAAGGAGTGGATTCTCCTCTTGAAGTAAAGAACTCAAATGGAACGGAACTTGCAGTTGGGTTACGCTCTTCTCCAAATTTTAGGCAAATAGCACCTGTGCTAGATTTATCTCAAAACACAAGTTTGAGAAATTGTGCAAACACAGTATGTGAAAGAGGATAAAGACTTTGGGCTGTATTCAGCTAAAATTCTGCAATCATGCAAAGGAACCCCCCTTACCTTCTGCCATCCTCCAAACTGCTCCAGAGTGTAGGGCGACCCTCCCCAATCAGATTTAGGAGATGTGGGGAGAGGAGAGGGGGAGAACATTCCACCATCAAAGGAGAAATACTTGCGCTGATGGGATGTTTCGTTTTGCTCTACTTTGAATCCAGTCTATGGATTCTCAATCCCCATTGCAATAGATTTTACTGTAGAATAAAATTAGTGTTGCAATAGAATTTAGTGTTGTCAGGGCTGGATTGTTTCCTATTGTGAATTAAATGTCCTGAGATCCATTTCACTTTTTCTTTTAGCTGGTTGCTTGACAGCAAGGCCTGTAAAGTGCTTCCAAATTGCCTTCCTGAAAGGTGGTAGAAAAGTGTAAATGATTGATAGGTAGGTTTGTAGTGCGATATTGTAATGCATAAGCAGGAGTGAGCCTCCTCTATCTGCATTATTTATTGACCGAATGAGTTTTCCTTGACAGAATAGATTGAAGTGGTTCCAGAAGGCTTCTATGGCAAGATTTGCTGATCACTTCAAAAGGCATAGCTTTTGACTTAGGCCTCAATCAGCAGAGCTCGTTTTGTTAGCCGTTCAAATAAACCCCCTTGCATGTTCAGTGGAGATGGGATGGGATGGGATGGATGGTGGAAATGTGCCTACCAGTCCTGTCCTTCCTGAATGGAGATGCTCACTTGTCATGCGTTCAGTGTTAGTGAGAAAGGGGCCCTCCATGTCTATGAGATCTACACCTCCAGAGATTATATGAGTCTACCATTCTTTCTCAAAGTGGTAGATTTACTGCAGTCTGAAAAGAGGTAACAAAGAGGAATATAGGAAACAATGATTTGATGCTGATGCTAACAGATGCCATGGCTGCTTCACCCACCTTGAAACTGGCTGTTTTGTTTCAGATATATATATATATATATATATATATATATATATATATATGGGGTGGGAGGCAGGGTGAGGTGAATTTCTTTTGGTGGGGAGAAGAATAGGAGTGGCTGCCATGTTGTTTTTCTCAGCAACACCTGCTCCAAGATTCTTTTTTAAATTTTGGGAAATTCAAAATGGCTGCTGCCAAAGAAAATGGCCAACTCCTTTGCCACTCACTGGAGGCCACCATTATAGTGGTCAGCAGTTATGGGTTGCCATATCTTGAAGAGCAAATAAGAGGATGGCCCTAGCCGCTGCCAGCCCAAGCCAGGGAAAGAGGTGCCTGGGCGTGGGCATGAGGGGCAGCCACGTGGCAGCCATGGCATGCAGATCAGCCCGTGCCTGAGCCTGATCCCCAAAAATTGATATTTCATTTAAAATGTAAAAATCCTCCTTGATGGGCATGTTGGCCCCCAAAAGAAGACATGTCCAGGTTTTCATGGATGTTTGGCAACTTTAGCATAGTCAGAATTTATTTTAGGGGGGCAGGCTTGATGGGGGGGGGCAGAACCAAGATATCTGTGATGCAATTGGTCAGTTAGTTTAGTTTTTCTATTTATTTACTTGATTTGGGGGTGGCAGCTGTTCCCCTGTATCTCCCTGGCTACACCCATGACAGCAGTGGAATAACTACAGACCAAAACACATTTCTACAGAGTGGGTGGATCATTTCTTCAACAACTCCAAGGTAGCAACTGAAGCAGACTTGTTAAAAAGATTACCTCACAGTGTATCACTCCACGCAACAGTATTCTTATTCCCGAACAGTAGGTTTTGAAATATATATCGGGTCAAAAACCCAAACCAAACCCAAAGGTACTTTTATTAAAAAGTTTAAAAGAAGAAGGAGTCAGGAATGAACCAAAGTGTTCTAAGCATGCCCAACCCGAAGTCAGGCCCATGAAGTGTCAGTGGAATTTTCTGGAGAAAGAGAACTGGGGTTGGGCAGTTCCACGAAACTATTTCTCCTTTAATTACTTGGTCAGTTTCATGACGTTTGGAACAAATCGTTGCATCTTCCCCAGCTTTAGTAGATATCACATTAAAAAGCGAATGAACAAAGTGTGGCAATTATACAGTCCATGCTCAGTGTGGAAGCATTTGATAAGCACTTTTGCGAAAAGTGATGTATTTCTACTTCAGGGGCTTGTTGGCGTAAATGAGACTGTCTTACCACCTCTTACTGACTGCAGCCCATTCCACTCATGTTGTGTACCTGCATTCAGTTTTTCCCCTCCACGCCAAAGGGTGCTGCTTGGGTGCTGCTAACACAGTGGTTTGACTTCACCCCGGAGGCACACTCCATTGTCTCTCGAGACAGATGGATGCCAACAACCGAGGGAGAAATTGTATTTTGTGTTTCTGTCTTGTGTTTTTATGTTGTGCATCTCAGCAGAACCTCACTGCATGAGTAGCTTCCTCTCTCATTCAATAACTTAGTGCCCTAATCTTAAATATCTAGCTTGGAAAGAAGCAATTTCAATATGGATTGTCAGGTATGTTGGTACAACTCACACTACAAATATTGTAACTTTTGCAAGGTTACAGCATTTTGGAATGCAAAGATGAATAGCGTTGTTCATCAGTTTTACAATTATGGGCTTTAAAAGTGAAAGTTTAACAGCTACTCTTTGAACATATACAGAAAATTAAAAACGAAAAGCAACCAAAGATGGCCGTGGGGAGGGATATGTTGACCTGGGATTATATGCATGCTTTGAGATGAACAGTGTTCTTTTATTACTAGTTGCTGTTTTATTTTTAAAAGAACATTTTATTAACTATAAATCATGTTCATGTATGCAATCTACCTGGTAAAGGTAAAGGTAAAGGGACCCCTGACCATTAGGTCCAGTCGCGGACGACTCTGGGGTTGCGGCGCCCATCTCGCTTTACTGGCCTAGGGAGCCAGCGTACAGCTTCTGGGTCATGTGGGTAGCATGACTAAGCCACTTCTGGCGAACCAGAGCAGCACACGGAAATGCCGTTTATCTTCCTGCCAGAGCGGTACCTATTTATCTACTTGCACTTGAATGTGCTTTCAAGCTGCTAGGTTGGCAGAAGCTGGGACCGAGCAACGGGAGCTCACCCCATCGCAGGGATTTGAACCATGACCTTCGAACCGCAGACTGTGTGGTTTAACCCACAGCGCCACCTGCGTCCCTCCTAATCTACCTGCTAGTAAACATAAAAAAGGTAAAGGTAAAGGACCCCTGGACAGTTAAGTCCAGTCAAAGGCAACTATGGGGTGAGGCACTCATCTCACTTCAGGTCAAGGGAGCCCGTGTTTGTCCACAGACAGCTTTCCGGGTCATGTGGCCAGTATGACTAAATTGTTTCTGACGCAACGGGATACTGTGATGAGTGCCAGAGCACATGGAAACGCTGTTTACCTTCCTGCCACAGTAAGAACCTGACTGCTCTTGACAGCTAAGGTACAAAAGTTTATTCTTCATAGAAATAACTCCAGCTCTATCCCAAGAGTCTTCAAATTGACTGGTACCTTTCTGAGAATTCCTGTTGTCCTGTCACAAATTCAGAACAGGCAGGAAGGGCAGTTGTGGGTGTCTGGTGTGGCAAAACAGGGTCAGATCTAGAAAGGCCTTATAAAAAATTAAATGAATAGTCTGTATCTGCCTGACAGGTCCTTAAGTGGCAGAGCCACAGTTTTGCTTGAGACTGGTTGACAAAATAAGTGTCACTTTATGACAAAACCAAATGCCAGAAATAATCATGTTGGGTTTTGTGATCAACTGGAAAGCATTTTTGACGGTCCATTTCTTTCCTAGTGATGTTGGATTTGTGAATACCTGAAACATGCAATGGTTTGTTTTTTTAAATAGCACAAATGGGCGGGGTGACCCGGTTCTATACTTTCCAAATTTACTTTTTTTAAAATTAAAAAACAACAACTGGCCTTGACTTCATTCAGTTGATTTTTCCATAAGCAAAGTAATGCAGTGCTCTGCTCTCCCATACACTCAGTAGTCTATTGAGAAAATGCATTGATTCCTCAATTCATATATATTAAATATTCACACGGTTGCAAGAAATGGATTTATTGCACTAGTGGCATTTCCTAGTCACAGCCACAGCATACATTTAAAGCACATTTAAAGTAGCTCCGTGAGAGGTAAACTACAGTTCCCAGGATACTTTGGGGGAACTCATGTGCTTTAAATGTATGGTGTTGATGTCACTCCTATTAAGCATAATGTGTGCTTTTCGTCCTGGAGATACTCTCAGCTCAGTAGAGTTTTGTCTCTACTGTGTACCATTCTGATGCAGAGATTATGGGACAACATAACACAATACTCAGCTGGGGCAGAGCAGCCAAAAAACAGGAGCCATAGACCAAGCTAGTTAGGACTGAAGAGCAAGTCTATTATTAGTGGACACCCAGGATCAAGAAGCAAGCCTGGACTGAAGGACAACCAAAGGATGCAACCCCACACCAGAGCTCAGGAATACTTTGTTATCTGAGCAAAACATAACTAGAACAGGAACTCTCATATTCCTTCCTATCAGCTAGGAGGATCCAGTGGACAGTTTGGTGTGGTACAGTCAGTCCAGAATGTGAGATTATTTTGCTGAGAAGCTGCCACCTGCAACTCACTGGATTCAGTGATCTGCTGCCCCCAGATCCCAGCAGCTCTTGATAGTACAGCTGCCCATGACTGTAGAAAATTCATGCAAAATCCCATCAATGAGATTCATAGCCTGACCTGAAAAAAGTTAGACCAGGGGTAGTCAACCTTTTCATACCTACTGCCCACTAATGCATCTTTCTTGATGGTAAAATTACCTTACCGCCCACCAGTGCTGCAGTAACATGTGCTGTAAGAACCCCCCACCGCCCACCTGGAATCCTGAAACACCCACTAGTGGGCAGTAGGGACCAGGTTGACTACCCCTGGGTTAGACTCAGAGAATGGTCAACGAATTTAGCTCAGTCTAAAGGCCACTTGACCTTTTCACCGCTTCTCCGAGATTGTCACAAAGTTTCCTAACTGGGTTAGTTCTTGGTATGAGCTTTCGTGTGCAAGCACACTTCTTCAGATACACTGAAACAGAAGTTGCCACTATATAGTGAGAAGGTGGGGAGGGGTATTACTCAGAAGGGTGGTGGGAATGGGAGATTGGCAGATAGCTGATGACGTTAAGAGTCGTCAGCAGGCTCATCTCAGCTATCTGCCAATCTCCCATTCCCACCACCCTTCTGAGTAATACCCCTCCCCACCTTCTCACTATATAGAAGGATCTGGCAACTTCTGTTTCAGTGTATCTGAAGAAGTGTGCTTGCACACGAAAGCTCATACCAAGAACTAACTTAGTTGGTCTTAAAGGTGCTACTGGAAGGATTTTTTTTATTTTGACTATGGCAGACCAACACGGCTACCTATCTGTTTCCTAACTGGGATAGATTTCTCTTTCTTTATCATACATTCACCTGTCGGCTAGGACAGCTTGGGGCTCTTTTCTTGCATGTTAATAATGCCAGGCAGGGGAGGAGCCTGCTGTTGTCATGCAGCTCTCCCCCCCACACACACTTCACATGTTTATGAAAGCCCTCTAATGTCCGAAAAGGACAAAAGATGTACTTCTAATGTGACAGTTGTCATTACTGTACCATGTAATCATCCAAGTGGCTCTAACGGTTACCAGGCATGTCCAAAGTCCGTTTCGGAATAGGGTTGATGTGCCCATTAGAACCAAAATAGTATTAATAAAAATGCAGAACATAAAACACCATTAAAAAGGAATGTACTTCATTATACAGTATATAGATTAAAGCTCTTCAAACACGTCACTTTGGCCTAATATTAGGGTTTAAACAGTAAGTGAGAATTTAGCTCTTGGTTTTAATGGGAATTTGACCATGTTTAAAACACATTCTCAGATAAACAGAATGCCCAAAAAAGTACATCCTTTAAATATCTTCGTTTGGTTATGTCTTCTTCTATACTATGAGATAGTGGTGGTGAGGAGATCAACCTTTCTGTACACACTTTTCTTGGGCTCTCCCCCCCCCCCAAGGAAACACAAACAGAAGTTTGTTCCAGGCTTTCCCCCACCCCCATATTCTGTTTTTTATTTGTGATTTCGTTTCTCTCTCCTCCTCTCTCCCTCTCCATATGGAGCAAAGTGAAATTAAGGAGCGGGGGGGGGGGGGACACACATTTGAAAGAAGAAAGGCTTGGAAAGAGCTCATGTTTTCCAAGAGTCTGCTACAGCTGTTAATTTGTGGGAAACCTCAGTGGAAAGTAAGCAAGATGGCAGCATCATTTTACATGAGAATTCGGAAATGGCCGAATTCCAGACCTTGGCTGACTCTGGGACTTGGGTTTCATTGCCAAAGCTTCAACTGGTGTCATGCCATTTTACAGATAATGTTGATGCAGCTGCAAAGGACTCAGATGTTCTTCTTCAGTGTGGATTTTTTTGCTATACACTCAAATTGAAGTCTCATTGAATTTTGGTGTTTGTCTTTGCTCAATAGATTATGGTGAACATGTTTGAGAGAGAAAATGAAAATAGGGTTTATTTTTGTTGTTTACAGAGACTGGCTCTATCCAGACCTCAAGTGTCATGAACTTTGGCAACGTTCTGAGGCAGATTTGAACTTTGTGGCTTGGGTAGTTTTCAGCATCTCTCTAACATACACGTACTAAAAATGTTTTTTGCACCCTGTATATGACTTGTGTGTTCTGACGTGCTAATGTTTGCTTTTCAGATGAGATTTTTCTTAAGGACTCAGCTTTAGCCAGGGAGTGAGGGGAAGGCAACAATTAGCAATTTTCTGCCTTTTCATGACACTCAGAATCAGCAGCTTCACTCCATAGAAAGCCAGTGTGGTGTAGTGGTTAAGAGTGGTGGACTCGTAGTCTGGTGAACTGGGTTTGCTTCCCCGCTCCTCCACATGCAGCTGCTGGGTGACCTTGGGCCAGTCACACTTCTCTGAAGTCTCTCAGCCTCACTCACCTCACAGAGTGTTTTTTGTGGGGGAGGAAGGGAAAAGGAGATTGTTAGCTGCTTTGAGACTCCTTAGGGTAATGATAAAGCGGGATATCAAATCCAAACTCCCCCCCTCCTCCTCCTCCTCCTCCTCTTCTTCTTCTTCTTCTTCTTCTTCTTCTTCTTCCATAGGACCAGCCTGATGGGAACAGTTTTGCTGAGCCAACCAAATATGTGGGGAACTGGATAATACGTTCAATTATTTCTTATTTATTAAAAATACTATATCCCATTGTCTAGCTTTGAGAAACTCTCAGGGTGGCTTGCAAAAGCTTCTCAAAATAAAATCACATTCACCTACTACAGGAACAGAAATTACATGGCGTCTATATAAAACCAACATTGAAGAATGTATTTGCAAACAGACGCAGTCTCTTCCTGCTCATTCATACCAGTGGTTCAAAAGAATCAGGACATCAATCTGCCCACTTTCCCCAACACAGTCTTCAAGTCTGACAGTGCCTCAGGCTTGTTTCCCATTGCTTCACCAACATTTGTATCCCTGTATCACCACCACCTTTGTCTCAAGCAGCAGCTCAGTTGGGAAAAGGCAGCCCATGTCATCCCGGGTACCAAGGAAGGCCGGGTACCAGTCTTGCTCATTAAAGTAGTCTGGATATGGGCAACCTACAGCACAGAATTTGCAGTGTCAGGCTGCACAATTGACTACTTGTTGGCAGCCTACAGCCAGGTGTGCCGTCCAACTGCTCTGCCGTCGAACATGTGCTAGGGATGACAATATGGCCAAAGTCAACCAAAGGCAAAACAAGAACCTGCTCTTTCCTTTGTGATATCAGTGGCTCACCATTGTGGGATCTTCACAAGGAAGGCAAATAACACATCATGGATGCCTGCCATGATCTTTGCCATATATGGGGGGGGGGAATTCATATTTTTTTAATACTGCTTGATTTTAAAAATAATGAGGTGTGAGGGTAGCGATGTCAGAGGTGATCCACAAACAGCCTATGATTTTATGATTTAGTTACTGCTGGAGCAGCATGAGACTCAGCCACAGAGGAGCGTAAGAATGAAATCATAAGAGGAACGCATACAAATATTGTTCCCCACCCTAATTGTTTACTTGCCTTATGAAGTTAAGCCAAACGCTGGTTAATCTTGTGTAACTGGCACATTTCCAGGAATAAACACTCACCTAGCCTCAAAAGAGCAAATTTCAACCCAAGGTGAAACACTCTGCTTTATTTTTTACTTAACGTGTTCTAGAGCTGAGCTCTGGCATCCAAAATAGGCTCTGCTGCTCAGCCCGAGGCCCTTTCAAGATGAGAACCCCTTCTTCTTCCTAGATTCTTTTGATGGTAAAGATCAGGCTAAAATAGAAATAGGCCACCACTTGCTAGCAGCACAATTTAGGATGTGGTTGCCAATGTGTTCTCAGAAATAGTGTTATTAAAAATATTTTTGTTTTGCCTTTCCATCAAAGACACTGAAAGCTGCTTGGAACACCATTAAAGCAATCTTGGATTAGGGCTGCCGACTTGTGAAATACATCCCTGGGTAGGCCCTAGAGCCGAGTTTCTTTGGGTCCAGGGACAGAGCCTCAAACAGATCTAAAGGCAGAGATAGAAGAAAGAAGGCCAGCACAAAAGGATCTACAGCATACAGCTTTCTTTCTTTTTAAGAAAAGCTGACCAAAGAGAAGGAAATGGCCTCAAACCTTTCTTTTATGGCAACTGGCACAAAAGGAGGGGGAGGAAGCTGGACATACCATCTTTTTCCTGGTTCATTGGCAACCTAACCCTGGACTGTCCAATTCACGTTTCATCAACACCTGCTGCCTATCCACCATCGCAGCCATAATAAGGAAAGAGTGTGAACTGACTCTAGTCACTCATAACCATACCTGTAGTTGCATCTACATAAAGTCAAGTACACAAATGGAAACAATAAGCGTTCTGCACAAAGCAGAAGCAACAAATAGACAGTAGGAAGACCATATTGCTGTCAGTTGGTGCACAGCACCAATGTATTTGTACAGTGAGAGACAATGTGATGTCTCTTTGACCACCTTGTGTATTGTGGATATGCATACATATATCCTGGGTGTGTTATGCCATCAATGTGCATTGACTGGTCCCTTCTATGCACAGGTATTGTTGGTGCAATGTTGTGATTCGTGGATGTTGTTGTGGGAATGTTGCTTGGGAGTGTCATGTTACTTACCAGTTTTATTCTGCTATATATTTTGCTGTTGAGACGACATAGGGTTTCGGACTACTACACAGATGTAAGACCAGCCTAACTGTGGTCTAGCAGATGCCAGCATAGCAAGCAGGAACACAGGATAGGGCTGGTTGGGCAGTAGAGAATGCAAGGAATGTAGTCTCAGCAACACAGAGTGTCTTCTAGCCTCATTCCAAAAAACAGCAGAGATCAGGAGGGCACCAGCATGTCAAAAGCAGTCCCTCATCCATACAATGGGTGGAGGACAGAAAATTAGGCACCATGTTGGTGGTGTTTTTTGCACAGATAAAGATCTCACAATGGTTATTGTAAGTCTTGTTACAATTAATGTTACAAGCAGAATCCCATTGTGAGCAGGAAGATGCTGGGGTCATGCAATTACCATAAATCACACTTAGTCCCCCCCCCCCCCCGCCATGAATGTGCAGATACAAGAATGCTTGATCTGTATTCTGGCATGTAAGAGTGAAGCAGCCCCATATTACATCATACACAGATGCAGTTATAATTTAATCATTTGTTGTTGTGAACTTAGAGGATGAGGGTGGGTGACACACACTATCCAATGCCCTTTCTCCCACCCCTTATTACTGTTATTTACACTGTTGTGTGCAGTCGCTTAAGTCAGCCGCAGATATCAGGATAAATACACAGTATAGTTTACAAGATTAATGTTCTGTGTTCAGATCTCAGTATTGCTGTTTGGCAACAATGATTGCTATTGGCACAGGGCTGCTTAGCAGAGCACAGGATCAAAATGTCATTCCTGTCTGTATCTCAATGCATTATGTCATCCCCTGTGGATGTACTCTTATCCTTTCCAATAGTTCTCCTAGGGAATAACCTAATCTACAATGTTACACATCTGGTGGTGAGACTACATGATGCTCACAGATCTAAACTTGGATCCTGTCTTTGGTTCCCACATCTGAGTATAACTTGTTCATGTATTTTAGGAAATTATGGCTAATAAAATATTGGAAAACAATCATCTTCCCATCCTGCACAAATCAGTGAGTGATAAACTTAAGACACATGACTGAAATATGCATGGCATGGCACCATCTCCTTTGCAAGCTGAAATCTTAATGCCTGAATGTGAAACCAGAGGCTTCCTGTTCTGATACTGCATGGTGTTTTTTTTGGTGGGGTTTGTGTGGTGTTGTTTTGAGGGATGTGATGCCTTCTCTGTTATAGTCATCAGTGTTTATGGCAGAGAAAGAAATGGATCATGCAACAAAACATTCCATGTAAAGTATTAAGTCTTGTCATCTATCTGATTGCAAAGCCTTTTCTGACTTGTCTGGGAAATCTGTGCACTGAATAATAGCAGGACATTTTCCAGGTTACGAATCAATGCAAACCAGCACCCCAATGGATCTTCAAAGCGAAATGAATATACCATGAGTGCATATACTAAATGTGGGTTTCTTTACCCACAGATGTGGTGTGGTTATTGGTCTCATTTTTTAAAAAAGGTAAATGACCCCTGACAGTTAAGTCCAGTCGCGAACGCCTCTGGGGTTGCGGCGCTCATCTCACTTTACTGGCTGAGGGAGCTGGCGTTTGTCCACAGACAGTTTTTCTGGGTCATGTGGCCAGCATGACTAAGCCGCTTCTGGTGAAACCAGAGCAGCGCACGGAAATGCCGTTTACCTTCCTGCCGGAGCGGTACTTATTTATCTACTTGCACTTGATGTGCTTTTGAACTGCTAGGTTGGCAGGAGCTGGGACTAAGCAATGGGAGCTCACCCCGTCATGGGGATTTGAACCACTGACCTTCTGATTGGCAAGCCCAAGAGGCTCCGTGGTTTAGACCCAGCGCCACCCATGTCCCTTATTAGTCTTATTTAGCTTATGGCTAATACATTCCCATAAAGACCTCACAAATGGAAATATTTGAGTAGCTCAAGAACAAATGATGGCAGCAATAGGGTCAGAGTCTTACAACTTCAAGGAGCAGCCAGAGCTCAGCATCTGATTAGCACGCAGAAGGTTCCAGGTTCAATTCCTGGCATCTCCAGGTTGGGCTAAGGGAGAACACTGAGCTAGAGGGGCTGTTGTTCGGACTCAGTATTTGTCAGCTCCCATGGTTCCTAATCTCATTCCCACCTTGTTGCAAATGCCTTGTGGAAATGATCTGCCAAGAGCCCAAATACATCCCTTGCTGATGACCAATCTTTATCTTGACTGTGACTGTGTCTTAAACGATGGAGCTAAACACATAATGATTAGTTGGGCTATCTTTCTTACTATTATATTATTTAACAGTATTTTTTGTTTCTTCTTAATGATATACGTATATATAGAGGTAAAAAGGAAACACTTATCTTCAACCCGAAAATAAGCTTTATTTAAAGGAACAAAATGAATGAACACTCAAAAGATTTTCATACAATATTCATTACATTTATGTGATTTCTTCAATATTTTCTTTAAGAAAATCATTGATTAACCTGCCATAGTACCATCCTGTAGTACAGGACTTTCAGTCACGAAAACTGTTGAACTTGTTAAATGCTTTTGAAACAAAGTGCAAAACATTTAATTTTTGACTCATTGCATCAATATGGGAAACGTTAAAAACAGTTTAAGAATTGTCTCAGCAATTGGAAACATGGCAATTTAAATCACCAACTATGAGGGAGACTTTGATGATATAAAGTCCTAATTGTTGACAAAAAAAATACAGGAAGTGTCACAATACATCTTCAAAAACAACAGAATCAATGTCCTCTGAGTACATATCCAGTAATTTTTGGATGCTGTTGCCTGTTTTCACGCCGTCAGTGTTCTTTCCAAAAAGCACCTGGAATAAGTCCAAAATTGAATTTGAAGCATCTTTTCTTTTTTCCAGCTGTACAACTAAGGCCACATTCACACCCTACATTTAAAGCACTAAGACACCTCTTCAAACAGCTGAGGCTTCCCACAGGGAATTATGGGAACTGTAGTTTGTTGAGGGTGCTGAGAGTTTTTAAGAGACTACAATTCCCAGAGTGATTTAACAATCAGTGCATCTTCACGGGGAATTCTACACCCATAGACAAACACACACCTACCTCCGTTCTCCATTCATGCTAGCAGAATTAATTACAGTGGTACCTCAGGTTACAAGCACCTCGGGTTACAAACACTTTGGGTTACAGACTCCGCTAACCTGAAAGTAGTACCTCGGGTTAAGAACTTTACCTCAGGATGAGAACAGAAATCGCGCAGCGGGAGGCCCGATTAGCTAAAGTGGTACCTTAGGTTAAGAACAGACCTCCAAAACAAATTAAGTTCATAACCAGAGGTACCACTGTATATCACAAGGCAATAACACATTCTCACCAAGCAAGAGCACTCAAGAGAAGTGCAAAGCAGGTCAGTGAGGAGTGGGTTCTGATAGAGAGCCTGGGAATAACTAGGAGCTACCTCACAGGTTTGTTGGGAAGACAAGAGCAACATAAAAATTCCAAAGCGTTCCAATGCTTTCATGTTTAAAGATGTCCCTATCAATGGGACAGCCCACACTCCAAAAACTCAAAGGGGGAAAAAGGCAATTTCTCTTTGTTGCTTAAAGAAACAAAACAAAAAACAAAACACCCTCCATTATAGGAAGAGTTTGGGATAAAGAAATATGTCTGTCCCTCTTATATAGCTTCTGGCAACCTAAAATAATAATAATAATAATAATAATAATAATAATAATAATAATAATAATAATAATTTGTTTGTTTTAAAGAAAAGGAAACATAAACGATTACCCAGAGTTAACTTGTCTCTGGCCTCTTGTCTGGAGAATCTCTTTTATGAAGTAAATATTTATGTGTTCGGATTCCCTGCAGGCCTGAATAATTATTTAGCACATGGCAAGTCAGGCCTGCAGGATAAATCTGCTCCAGCCGCCAGCAATGGAGGAAATGCATTTTCCAAAATCCTCTGCTAAACCACCAGAATCAGAGAGACACCAAGCCAAAAAACATTCTTTTCAACGAGAGCCTGCTAAAGCTGTTGGGAAACAGGATCTTTTGGAAAGAAATTGGCTTTTCTCCCTTTGCTGGTTTTATTTCTCCTTTAAGTCTGCAGTAGTGGAATGAGTGAATTATTTCCTGGGGCAGCTGCTGTGAAGCATCCCATATTTTATTCTCTGGACTTGTAAAATAAGCAAATCAAAGAGAGAAAGTGGCAGGTTTTAAAGAATTTCTGGAAACTGGGCCACACTTGGTATTTCTTGGTCCTTTTGTTGACATGTGCCAGACATGTCCATCTCATTTGTCAGTTTCTGGGGGTCTCCTACCTGCCCAATACCCCATCGTTCTTAATAAAAATAATAACAGACAATATAAACCTGTGGTGCAGGGCCTCCAGGCAGTCTGGAGAAAGGAGATAAATTGAGGACGGAAGGATGGTGGCGGTGGTGGGATACTTAGCACTCCCGGGAGGGATGGAGGAATTAGACAAAAACTGCACGTCTGTGTTAAGGGCACACAGCAAAGCCTTGCAAAATGAACCTGGTAGCATTCTAACCATTCCAGAGCATGCTTTCTACAGCAAGCAGGTGCTTACAAAGTAGTTCATAAAAGTGGTGGGAGGGTTTTCCTTTCAGTTCTGTTTCTCTGAAAAACCCATTAATATACAAATATGCTATATTGCTTTGTCAGACTCATATCTATAAAATTACCTTGCTACTCAGCTGATCAGAGGCCCTCTTCTGCAGATACCACCACATCAGGAGGTATGTTCCAGACGATGTCAACATTGGGCCTTTGGTGTGGTGACGCCTCCCTTTTGGAACTCCATCCCATTACATATCCGATAGGCAGCCACCTCTGTGGTCTTTTTGGTGCCTACTAAAGAGCCTTTTAAAGTGGAGACTTTTATCCCAATCTTGGAATTTGTTTTTATGTAGTTTTCACTGTTAATATTTGCATTGTTAAATGATCCTCGGGATGTTTCCCAACTCCACAGTTCTATGATTCTAACTCAGATAACCAGAAATGAAAGGAGCTGAAACAAAAGAAGCTAAGCGTTCTCTAATTTTTCATAATAGGCATTACCTTTTTGTATAGGAAAGGTATCCATTTTAGAAGTTTGTACCAGGCCCAGAGGAATTATGCTTGTTTGTTAGTCAGTTATCACACTTGGTTGCTTCTTTCTGCCTCAGCACAGGAAATGCCTGCAGGAACTAAGGAGATCAGGGACTTGCCATTCTTGAGGGACTTGGTAAATTTGGGTTTCACTCAGGCTTCTCATATTTCTATTCTTAAATTCCATTCTCCACATTTCCACATCAGTTTGTGAATTTCTTTTGGAAGTCCTCATGAAAATTCATCAGCAGTTTAGTGCGAAATCCTTCTAACACACACAGTTTTGTAAGCAATGTTGCCTACTATAATGCATTTTTTAAATCTTATTTTCACTAATGTATGTATTTATATGCATACATCCCCCTCACATATTCATGTTTGTACACATTACTTGCCTGGAGAACTGTATTGCAAAATTCAGAGGAGCATGAATTTTGAAGGATGGCTGTAATTTGGTTGGCCTATTGTTTGGGAAGGTGTTAATTAGATAAGCCTACATTTAAACATGAACTGAATTGAATTTCTCCCCATCCCTACTTGTCACATAAGGAAGCACACATCTGTAAGTGCTGCGCTCATTCTCTCCTCCGTATAGATATAGGAAAATAAGTTGCTATAAATATATAAACCCACAATTTAGTTTCAATTTCCCCTGAACAAGTCTCTTTCCCCCACCCCGATCCTCAGGCTTTGGTAATGTATACATGTTGTCTTCCACATGTTTGTGCCCTTGGTCAAAGCTCCAAATTGTACTGGATATTTTATTCTCTTTTATTCAGCTTGCTACCATTCTATGTGTAACTTCTTGATGTAAAAAACAAATAAGGGATTTGGAGTGAGTTTGTTATTTGGTTGTGGAAATGGGTCCAGACAGAGCCACTTTTTTAAAAAACTGCAACAGCCTTATAGTCTTTCCTACGTGATTAATTGTTACCTAAAGTTCTCTAGTTAACAAGATCCTAGTGGGGGCAATTATATGGAAAGATCCAGCAGAGTGCATTAATTTATTTTTTTAAAAAATGCAACAGAACAATGAGGTAGGGGGAATAATGTAAGAAACAGTATGAGAGGTTGCATACAGGAAATTAAAAGGCTCATGCTGTTTCAAGAGGAGTGTATTCCTCCTTATATTGTGGTCCTTAAGGAAGCTGGAATTCTCAGGGGCCACCATTATAGAGATCAAATGACTTGTAAAATGAGTTGGATAATGTTTTCAGTGTTGAATTAAAATCCCATTGAATTAATCAATGGCTTCATTCTTCCGTTTTACAACGTATTTATTAAAGCAATGGGTTGTCCTAAATTCTGTGCCCACACGGAGAGTTAACAGCACTGACTGAGGGCCCATTCAGTTTCCTGTGGTTCAGTGCATCGCCCCCAGGAAAATATTGAAGGCATGATTCAATGTGTGGCCTCTGAAATCACAGTGACATGTTTACAATCAAGCTCCTCACCAAGGTAAACTGGCATTCTTCCTGTCCTGTCAGTGGAGTGACATGATTTATGACCTACTATCTTAATCTTTCCAACTGAACTCTGAAGTTAAATTTGTCAGGAGGACTTTGGACATCTGTTAGTCATCAGTTGATATGTGGTACAGACAGCTAATTTCCATTCAGACAATATTCAGAATGAAACATATTACAGTGACCTGAAAGAGGAAATCCCAGCTGGACAAGTGGGGAGGGGAAGGAGGAAGAACAGCTCTGCAATTTATGTATCTTAGAATTGCAAGTCTTTTGGATAAACTGTGTTCCTTAAATACATATTTAGGAGATGAATCCAAAGGCCTAGCAAATGCTAGTTAATGACAACATGGGTTGGCAAAGAAAGTCCTGAGGAGAGACATTCACTAAGAGTGCACAAAAATGTCTCCCACCCTTGGTTGCCGCACTGAGTATTTGTATCTGATATAATTTCCATCGTACCTACTTTCCCTTATATAACCAGCATGCTTAGTTCTAGTTAATGCATGAAGGGGTTACAACCATATTGTAAACTGTTTTGTCAGACTCGACTAGGTCACGCCCCCTCTTGATGAGTGATGAAGGGTCAGCAATTTCTCTTTGTTCACTCTCTTCCACCATGTGAATCTGACCAGAGAAAATGTCTGGACTGATCACTACAAGCCCAGACCATTTGTTTAGAAACATTTTACCAAGTTTTGTAACTAAGCTTTTCTGCCTGTGTTTTCTTGCTGCTATATGGAAAAGCACATGAATCTGACTTTTGAAAAGTTTGTAAGTAAACCATTTTTTTAAACTTACCAAGCTGTGCGGTCTTTTCTGTGCTATAGGGAAAGCTTTGAAAGCAACTTTAAAAGGCTATATTTTAAAGGTCTAACAGCCCATATTTCCACATGCTGCATGTTTTGTAATTTTACACCTCTGCTGGGACTGCATCTAGGGATCAAGGGAAATCTTCTTTAAGTCAATAATAACTGACACTTTTGAATAAAAGTAGAAGTGTTAGATAAGATACCTCAAACTGCATGTTTTAAACTTAAAGAGGTTCTTTCTGTTGGGAGCTGAATCTTATGTTTACCAGGCACTGATAGCCATGGTGTGAGGAATAGTCTTGTCATAAAGCTTCTCTCAAGATTTCCCAGTTGTGTAAGCTGTTGGAACAGTATGCAAAGCAGCATTTGGAAACTGGTAAACCACTAAGCTAATCAAATAACCAGCCTTTATGTTTCTGAGAACAAGGAGGAATGGATGGGGGGAATGCTCAAAGCAAACAAGGCTGCTGAAAAGAAGAAGCTGTTTTTCTGTGTAGACATGCACTTGGGAAGCTGGAAGTCAGGCAAGTTGAAGATCACACTGACTGATGATCCTGACTCTCCTACCTGTATTGCTCATTTGTAGAGGGCCACTTTCTCAGACTCATTTCACCATCTCCTATAGGCGGAATAATAATACTGGCCTACTTTGCAAGGTTGATGTAGAGATTATAAACAAAGCAATCCCTGTGAGCTCTTTGAATACTGTACTTTGAAATGCTGTATCCATGCTAAGAATTGCTATTAACTTTTTAAGGATGCCTTTCTGTCAAGAAATGCCCTGCAATAGCATTAATGAAGGGAAACCACCAGAAAGTGACCCTAAGCCTCAACATTTCCCCCTAGAATTTAAGTCTGCTTTCTCCCCTGTGGCCCATTTCTATCAATATTTCCTGACGTTTCATTCCATGCTGGAGCTCAGCACAATGTGCCAGCAATAACTGCATTCTGTGTTTATTCACACTTCAAATGCTTGACTGTGATGGCTCAGCAGAAAAAAAAGTTGCATGTTTATATCCATGGCTTTATGACAAACAAATATTTTTACTGCTAACTCAGACATTT
Organism: Podarcis pityusensis; assembly: GCF_964106645.2. NCBI lineage: Eukaryota > Metazoa > Chordata > Lepidosauria > Squamata > Lacertidae > Podarcis > Podarcis pityusensis. Next base: position 76,732,653 of record NC_138026.1, on the reverse strand, counting down.
CAGGATGTAGTACTTAGCTGTAGTCCTACAGAGGAGCAGCACTCCCCTCTAACAGCAAGAATGGTGATAAACAGTCATACAGTGGTACATCTGTTTACGAACGCTTCAGGTTATGAACTCTGCTAACCCGGAAGTGGCTGCTCCTGGTTGTGAACTTTGCCCCAGGATGCGAACCGAAATCATGTGCCAGAGGCCCCATTAGTGAAAGCACGCCTCAGGATAAGAACAGTTTCAGCTTAAGAGCAGACCTCCGGAACGAATTAAGTTTGTAACCAGAGGTACCACTGTACTTGTAAAGAGAGTGTGTGGGTATTCCGCATCTTGGGCCCACCATTATTGCCAAGTTGCAGACAAAGGGGAAAGTGCGCATACCTCTGAATGGTGCCTGATAAATTGGCGCATGGGAAAGGTAACTGGTGTCCTGTGTCTGCCTGCATCAAGAGGGTTGATACCTAGGCTGTATACACACCAGGGTGCTAATGCCCATATGAGTCACACAGCTCCCGTTTTTCCATATGTGCTTTTGTGCACTTTTATCGACACATGAGCACTTTCAATATAAATCTCCCTCCAAGTTTTCCATTCATACTAGTGGACGGTGCTTGATGGGTTGTATGTGCTTGTGCATTGTCCCCTCCCCTAAATTACTACTTCCCTGCACTCTGCAAGTTCTGGAAACTGAGGTCCATTGTTCCCATGCACATAAGTGTTTGTTTAGCTGTGTGCATACATTTAAGGAAAATGTTTTGTCCATGGATTCAAGCAATAACGAACATTCACTAAAACATAGATGATGATGATGATGATGATAATGATGATGATAGAGAGCTATAGATAGATAGATAGATAGATAGATAGATAGACAGATAGATAGATAGATGATATAGATAGATATAACAAAACAGAAGGTAAAGAGCCAGGTAGCTGCCACCTCCCTCAAACCCCTGTTGTAAATCTATACTGTCTTTTCCTCCTCCCTGGAAGGGTCAGGCTGGAGAGGCGGTCTCTACCATTCCTCCTCCTCTGTCCAGCTCCTGACAGGTAGACAACAGCATCCCCAGATTTTTGGGTGCTGTGTGTGTGTGTGTGTGTGTGTGTGCAGGGACCCTGTCCCGTTTAGAGAATGGAAGCTAGGATTCAAACCATTGTATTTTGTTGCATGAAATATACGCTTTGGGATTCCTTTCCAGCCCCCTCCCCATGTTTTGCTGGCTTGGCTGGGTTGAGGTTCTCCAAGTTTAAAATCTACCTCTATTTTATCTACTCAGCACTGAACACATCATCGCCTCACCTCAGCTTGGGCTCCAATTGAAACGCTAGAAAATGGGATAGTTGCTTTAAAGTACAAGCTTCATTTCACTTTGTTAATAAGTACCCACTTAATTATCTCTGTGTGTGTGAGTGTGTGCAATACTTGTCCTTGGCAAGGATTGGTTTTTAAGGGATTATACCTAGAGGAAAAGGGTGCAGGGCAATCCTGCACTATCACTTTCTTTGACGTGTCTGTTCTCGATAGATTAAAAAAACAAAACTGCACTGTTAAACAGACATCCTTATTTGCATTGCTGAGAACTTTGTGATTGCTCTATTATTACTAAAGAAAGAGTACCTTGCACTTCTGACAGCCAGGTGGTTGTGTTGCTTCACCTACTTCCATTATTTACTTGGCAGCATTTCAGGGGCATGTTTTCTTTGAAAATTGTGCAACACCTTAAGTCCCTTTAAGCTGAAAGCTATGTTGAAAGTTCTTGGTGCCTCTTGAAAGTTAACCCATGAGACTTGGGAGGCTTGAGTTTTTGATGCGCTAGATTCTTGTTATGAGCTGGCTTGGCCAATCTCTCCCTCTATGCCAATTGGTCCTCTATGGCTGCCTCTGTAATCAACATGAAAAAATGTGCTAAAACAGCCTCTTAAGCTGGCCAGGTGAGTGTATACTTCTGTTCAGTTTACCCAAACTTAGCATGATAGAACATATTTTTAGGGCTTCAAGCACTTCTTTCTGAGGGTCAAAAGATTCATTAAAGGGTTTATAATTCATATCCAAAAGGATCTCTCCCCTTCACCCGGAAGTAGCTTCTAATTTGATCAGGGAGCTGGGTGGTGGGGGTGGTGTTTAACCTTTTCTTTCACATTCTCTCCAAAGCCCTATTATTTCCAAAGGGTGGGGAGACACACAGAAGGTCACAGTTAGTATTATTTAAAATGCCCATGAATAGATTCCAAGACATTTTGTATATGCCTTGACATACTGTTTGTAAGATAATATGATTGATTGATTGATTGACTGACTGTTACAAAAAAGAGAATAGGCTTATCTAGATCTTGCTCAACTGCATGTGATAGTGAAAAAGGCATACTCTACCTTAACTGAGTCTCTTGCTAGTAGTAGTCGTAGCATTAGTAGTAGTAGTAGTAGTAGTAGTAGTAGTAATTTTATTATATATACACCATCCATCTGCCTGGGTTTCTCCAGCCGCTCTGGGCAGCTTACAGCAGCATATATAAAACATAGTAAAATATCAAACATTAAAAACTTCATGATACAGGTGTGTTTCCTCTCCTCTGGGAGCTTGTGGGAGCATTGCATTGGATTCATTCTCTCTCTCTCTCTCTCTCTCCTTATTTCTTTCTGCCTGGCATGATCTGAATGAAGATGTTTCTGGTATTTATAAAGCCACATTGAATTCTATCATTAATATTATTGCCTGTTCCCATGAGGTGTCTTCATGATTCCTCATAAACATTGTTTCATTAATGAAGACAAAGCATAAAAAGTAGGAAGTCAAACCCTAGTGCTTTCATTTTCTTGCTTCTGCATACCAAACGAATACCTAATAACAAAACATAGCCTCCCAATGTATCCATCTGCCTGCTAAAATACCAAGTTTCCTGCCCTGTTACTGTGTTGAACAACTTTGCTTGTATACACTGAGTACTGGGAACAATAGCATTTGGGGCTAGGCCTCAAAAAAAATTTTTTTATTGTAAATTGGATGGAGAAACACATTTTTAATCCAAATCCCACAAGGGGAATTAATATATGAAGCTGGCTTCTACTTCAGACTCTGCGTTGTAAGCATTTGTGTGTTCACACTAACGCAGAGAGAGAATAATGACTGTATGCAGAAAAAAGAAAAGCTGTGTGGGTTTGTTTGCACCACGAACCTTCTGAATTAACTCTACACACTCATTCTGCAAGGCCTGTTCAGCTTGCATCTCAGGCCACCTTTCCCCTTTGCATTCACCAAGTGTTCTGAATGTGCTGTCCAAATGTTTGCTGGGGGCACACACAGATCCTCGCACACAGGAGCAGTCACATAGATATAACTGGGGGTGGGAATTATGTTTCAGGTCAGGTCCTATTTTAATGTGAAGCTACCCAATTTATACTTCCTGAAATAATATATGAACCAAAAAGCACCTATATTTTGAAATTTGCAGTTTTCTGAATTTTGCAGTGGAGTTCTCCGACCAAACAATGTGTCCAAAAGTGCCTATGTTGGTGGAAATAGCATGCAAAATACACAATATGGGGAAATTGCTTCCAAAATACTGATATTTGCATGTATGCGCAAAATTGCACAGAAATGTGCAGAATTGCATTAAAGTTGTATAATATGAGAAATGCACACTAAAATGCTGATGAATTTTCATGAGGCCTTTTTTTTAAAAAAAGTTTTCAAACTGATACAGAAATGTGTAGAATTGAATTTAAGACTGGAAACAAAAATTATCAGATTTTTCCATCTCTGACCATAGCATACAGCATCTGCTTTGCAAGGAAAATGTCCCAGTTCAATCTTCAGCTGGGGCTGGGATAGATCCCTGTAGGAAACTCTGAAGAGCGGCTGTCAATCAGTGTGAACAGTGCTGGGTAGATGGTTCAGTGGTCAAACCCAGTATAAGGCTTGTTCCTATAGCCTGCTTCTGCACATGAGCATCTGTGGATCAGGGCCAGTGAAGCTAAGATTTCCAAGATTTCCCATTGAACTGGTGCAGTGTCGCAGTTAGAGTTTTCGTCAGACAGGATTCAAATCCCAACTCAGCCACACAGTTTGGTGGGTGACTTGGAGTATTCATTATCTCTCAGCACAACCAGCCTCACAGGGTTGTTGTGAGGATTTAAGGGAGAGGGGAAGAACAATATATGTTGCCCTGAGCTCCTCAGAGGAAAGGCAGGATATAAATGTTATACATAAATACCATTCTTGCATGGAGCTCTGCCAAGTCACAGGGGCTGCAACATCTTGCTTGCAGAATGGTTCACTGCCCCACCATGAAAACCTACTATTTATAAACTCCCTGTTTATTTGTTGCTGGTCCAATTAATGTCAAAGAATATGCTATTCACATGCCTCTCTCTGAGGACAGTTGGCTTCTGCCAATATTTTTTGTTTAAAATTGGGGCAGTTTACAAACACATGCTGAAATGTTCGGTTTGCAGAACGTTGACCTGCTGATGCAATAAAATAAAAAGAATACGAAGAAGATAGCTTTCCAAAACTTCAGCACAATATGCAGAATCTCTTCTTCATGAAGAAAATAAATCTAATTGTGCTGAACAGCATTTCCCTTAGATATCAATTTATAACGATTTTGAACATGGGAAAAATCCATCATATCCCTAGGCAGGTTATTACCCTGACTGTTAATTGTTAGACACCTCATGCCTCGCATGCATTTGTTTATTTTGGCTTCTGTCCACTGCATCTAGTTACATATTTGTCAGCTAAATTGAAGAGCCATCTGCTACCAGAAATCTCCTTTCCACAAGGGGAATTCATCACCTCTCAATAAACCACCCCCTTAACTTTCTTTGGGAGAAAAGTGAAATAATATTTTCTACTTGTCATTACAGGGAAGGTTTTCCAGAACTCAATTCTTGTGTTTAGGGTGGGGGTGGAGCACCTTAAATTATCTAATTGTTTAATTTAATAATGCCTACATAGGAAATGGTAAAGATAATAATGATAATAATGATTATTGTGGGCAAAATTCAAGTAATGACACCCATCAACAGAAGCCCTGTTCAAGGGCTTCTGCTTGCAATGAGGTTTACCCCCTCTCCTCCCCTGTGCACCCCCATGTCCCCCAAATGTCCGGGGGTGGAAGAACCCCCAGAAATGCATGTGGGGGGATGGAGAGGGGGGCTAGTAGGTCTTAAACCAAAGCACATACCGATGTTTACATGTCCTGTTGATATTATTATTGCAGTGTGATCAGTCTTCATGGGATTATAAGCGAAAATGACTGCCCCAAGGAGCTTACGATCTAAATGACATCTGAGGGTGTGGGGAGAAGAGAGGGAAGGAAGGGGCAAAAGGAAGAAAAGGTGAGAGGGAGTAAACGTGCAGATTTCTAACCTATGCTCAGTGGTAGCCAAAGCATGGATCAGTGGTTCACACATTCCACCTTGTGGGGCCCAACTAGATGTCATGGCAACAGGAGTGACCAACCTGTTGTTGAATTGCATTACCCACCTGTGCAAGAAACATAGCCAATAGTTGTGAAGGTCTGTGGGTGTTCTTGAGCACATGTATCCAGGAGATTAGAAGTTCATGTGAATGCTCTTTGGGCATTCCAAATAAAGGTCTTTCTCTGTTTCCTGCTATTTCCATATTTCATATGTATCTGAACAGGTAAACAATATGGAATGCAGCCTATAGGTGTGAGGCCACTCTCATCGGCTGCGTTCAGTCATTTCCCATAACTCCCATGCCATTTTCATATGCAGAAGTTACTCTCTACACCATCCAAATCTATTGCTGAATAACCAGGGGGGGAGACGTGGCCAGGGAGAAGGAATAACAACCCCAACTGGCCTATCCCTTACCCTTCACTCTTGCGCCTCGGCTGCCCCTAATCTGCAGCGTTCCCATCCTCAGATCCTGGAGCCTTGCTGCCCTTTCCCACAGGCCCAGAAGGGGCTGGATCAGAGTTATTGCTCCTGATAAACAGCACAAAAGCTTGAAAGGTGTTGAGATTTGCAGAAAACGAGGTGCTGAGACTTGGTGGCTTTGATAAAGCTGTTATATACACACCCACACGCAGGCACACACTATTTGGAATTTTGTTCTTGCAGGTGATAAATTTGGATTACTTACTTGGCTTATCTCCTTCCCCTGGGTTTTCCAGCATCCCGCCCCCCCCCATCACAGGGATCTTGTGCCTTTAACAAGAGCGTGACAGTATCCTTTTATCCAGAGAAGCTTTCCTATCACTGTATCAGTGTGGTACACAAAGTTTTACTTGCTGGGTTTCTGTTAAAAGCACAAGAACCTTGATGGATATGTTGCTTGTCGCTGGCAGCCTTGCCCTACTGAACACACACTGTAGTCGGAATTAAGTCTTGCTGAGTTCAGTGGGAATAACTTCCCAGATAAATGGGAATAAGGAATGCAGCCCCCACATATCAAAGAAAACGAGGAGCTGGGATGTGAAAGAGGAGGAGCGGCTAACAGAGAGATGTCAGACATCAAGTGTGTGTGTGAAGGAAGAAGAGTGAGGCTGAGAAAAACATATTGCTTAATTGTGATTTTGCATTTCTCTCTCTAACGGATCCACAAACAAAGGGCTCATGCCGTGTTCTGCACCTGGATTAGCAGATGTTGCACAAAGGTGTTGGATATCTTATTTGCCAATTCACCAGTTCACTGACAAGCCCAGGTTTTGTGTTTGCAGGCATAAAAACAGGGCTGTACCTATGAAGACAATAGCTGGCTGACATTACTCACTTTCCCCCCCTTAATTCTGTATTGTTTTGATGGAGCCGTAATGAAGGCAAACATTTCAACGATTGTGTTGAGGCAGACAAATGCACTGTTAAAGGCTCATGCTTTTTCGGCACATTGGATCAAGACAATCTTCAATGGAAAACAGCTGTTGGCAGACCTTTATTAGCTTTGCCATTAACGAGAGGATTCAAGATCCTCCTTCCCCTCTTCAACCCGGTGAACCAGCTCCCCTTCCTTCTTCAGAAAAGCTTGTGCTGTGTCTTGCTGTTTCCCAGTCTTGTGTTTATGACTTTCAGACTGCTGATTTGCTTTGTCTGTGAAATATAATTTTGGTAAATTGAGTTTTGAACTGGACATTTTAAGCTGCTTTTGGAACTTCTTTTGTCGAGCTGGGGGGGGGGAGGAGGAAGAAGGATATGAGAGAATGAATAAAGAAAGAATTATTCTGAGACATTCCAAATACGATGATCAAAACAGAATTCATATAAGTGAAATATTAGGCTACAATCCCACCCTGTGGTGTCAATGGCTTTTAGGATGCAGCACAGGGCGTGTGGCTGGAGAGGGGATTTGCCATGGGGGGAGTCCAGAGGGCTAGAGCAGGAGAGGATTGGAGGGTCACAATTGCCCTCTCCCCACCCCAGCCTTAGGTTTGCCATTCCTGCTACGAAAGTTACCATCTGCTTCATTAGAAAGTTTTTTTCCATGGATATGTTTACACTGGCTGCTTTGCTTTCATTCCTGCTAGAGCACCTTGTTTGTCATAGTGAACATTTGGGATATTTTCACACTGACACTAAAACTGCTTCTTTGCATTTCCTAAGCCTGTACTGAAAAGATAAAACTTATACTGAGCCAAATGTGCATATGATTTTTGAACTGTCTCTCTTCTAGTTTCTGTTCCACAGGAACATCTATGCATGCACACAAATGTTATGAAACAATATCACAGGTGAAGTGTTGGGAAGGTTTTATTGAACACAATAGCTCACCAGGGCTCATATTTCTCCCATGTTAGTCTATATTTTCGGGCCTGCACCCTGTAGGCATTTACCGTATTTTTTGCTCTATAAGACTCACTTTTTCCCTCCTTAAAAGTAAGGGGAAATGTGTGTGCGTCTTATGGAGCGAATGCAGGCTGCGCAGCTATCCCAGAAGCCAGAACAGCAAGAGGGATTGCTGCTTTCACTGTGCAGCGATCCCTCTTGCTGTTTTGGCTTCTGAGATCCAGAATATTTTTTTTCTTGTTTTCCTCCTCCAAAAACTAGGTGCGTCTTGTGGTCTGGTGCGTCTTATAGAGCAAAAAATACGGTGACTATCTATTCCCAAACTGCTGCCCATTTCACAAGACTGTGTGTTGATTTGTTCCATGAGCTGCCACAGGCACAGTCTAAAATATCCCACCAGTTAGTTATTCTAGAGTAATTTCCTGCATCTGGGCATCAAGTGAAGTCACTCACAGCTTGGCTCATGAAATGGGTCACGTGATTTGGTTATGAGTAAGCACTATGTTTATGCAACAGTTATTGCACTGGTTATTTTTTGCCAAACCCCCCAATGTCCCTGAGCTTTCCCTCAATCTTTTTATTCCTCCCCCCCCCCCCCCATTGCCACTCTCACAGATACTTCCCAAATAATTTCAAACACAAATGTACAATTACAGGAAAACAGTCCATTGAACAACAGCAATATGTAAATGCTAAAAGTTGGGCTTTCTGCCTTTTGGTCAACTACAGCCAGTCACTTTCCTCATTTTGTCCCAGTAGATAACTGGGGTTTCCAGAGCCGACAGGCTGACAGATTTCTTAGCACTTGACCTTGCATTAGGTTTACCTGATATATGATACTGTTTTGTTCAGGTAGAAAGATGGTCAGTAGGGGAAACAGAGGGAGGCACAATAATGGAGCAGTCCAGCTAGCTGCCCAGCAGCAAGACCAGACCAAGACATTTCATTCCCCAGAATAGATAGTGGTGCCACCCTTCCCTGGACAAGGCGCATAGGTCTGAAATTATTTTGGCCAAGTTATTTTGGCACCAGAGTCAGCAAAATTCCACGAGCATCTCTCCCTGGGAGATAGAAATGCAACAATAAATCAAACAGTTAACAGTTTCCACCACTCAGAATCAGCTACCTGAGGTGGTTGCCTCATTCTGCCTAATGGTAGGGCTGTGCCCTACTCAGCAACCATGATGGTCAAGAATGGTGCATTCCAGAAGTTGCTGGATTATAACTCCCATCTTCCTTGACCATGCTGCCTGAGGCTGATAGGAGTTGGGAGTTCAACAACATCTGGAGGACCACCAATTCCCTATCCCTGTTTCCAGTGCCAGTCTGTAATCTAAACCACGCAAACATAGTATCTCCAAGAGTGCAAAGATTTTCATTGTAGTCACTGCAAAGAAAGTCATAGCCTGTGACTTTGGTTGCCGAGTTTACCTATTTTTTTTAATATTCCACAATAACATTCAGGTAAGATTGATTTTAGAGAAACATTCAAATGACAAAGGCCCATTCTGACTTCAGTTTGTCAACTGTGGGTGTTGCAGTAGTAGTGCATTTTAGAAAGAAAGCACAAGACAGCCCTGTTATACCAAAATAACCTCACACGTTTTTATTTCTTTCAAAACATAATTGATTGCCTTTTCCTATCATATGCGTTTGAATTTCTCATACATCATTCACAATGGGTGTTTAATAAACATTTCTCCCTGCCTCCACTCCTATCCTAACAGGGTGCTTTGAATAAGTATTAACTGTGCAGTTAAAAAAACACCCTGTTAATCATCAACAAGCTGTGTTGCATAAAAAAACTATTCTCGGTAGCCTTCTCCTAATTGTGGGAGAGACCATTTTTCCATAACAGTGACCTTCAGTAACACCTGGTACCTGAAGCTTGCAAAACACTGGGCTTGAAATCGTATCGTATTGGCTTATCAGCTATCCAAGGTCATAAACTATGTGAACAAGTGGAGTGTATCTTATGTTTCAGAGGGCTGGTGTTATTCCAACATCTAGCCCTCTTTCCAACAAAGATATGGTCTCTGGATCTTTAAAAACAGGACTAATACGCATGCTCCCCCCTTCCCCAAAAGCTTTGCAAGATAGAGCTAATCTACCATGTGTTCTGTGTTGCTGGGAAACGTGTTGTGGCAGCACAGCGAGTTCTGCTTTAAGCAGCTAGTTGAAATGTGCTCAGAACAAAGCTTATGTGCACTGCAGGTTGGCTGCAAGATTATATTTCTTGTGTTTACTGGTTGGCTGCTGGGGGGGGGTGTGAAACTCTAAATGTGGACAAAGTGGAACCTCAAAAACCTGATCCAAAGACATACTATGGACAGGCCCCATAAGAGACATATTATGGACAAAAACACATCTTAAAGGGGCTTTCACATACCGAAACAACCCCATATAAATTGCTTCAAAGCCCGGTTCTCTTGCAAATGAGATATTTTGTTTCTTAGGCTGTAATTCTAAACCAGGGTGGTCCAGAATGTGCCCCGAGGGCCACACACGGACATTGAGCCCCCCCAGTCCTTGGCAAGATTTGACAACCCCCCCCCAGCCCTAACGCTGCCTTCCTAAAGCCAGGTAAATGGGGCACTGTGCTTTGTGAAGGAGGTGTGAGGGCTCTGATAGAGTCCTAGAGTCCTCCTTCTTCCTTCCCAAAGTTTAGTTAGCACTTTTCCAGCTTTGGGAAGGAGCAAGGAGGGCCCTAGGACCCTTCCAGGGCCTCGTGCCTCCTTCTCAAAGGCCGGAGCATCACTTGGCTGAATTTGGGGAAGCAGTGTGAGGGCTGGGGGTGGAGAGCGTCAAATTTTGGCTTCACCCCCCATGTGTGGCCCATGGATTCCATGTCAAAGTACTCTTGAGGCCCACTTAGTATGAAAAGTTGGAGTGCCCTGTCCTAAACACATATTCATTACTGGAGAAATAATAATAATAATTTATTTCTACCCCGCCCATCTGGCTGGGTTTCCCCAGCCACTCTGGGCGGCTTCCAATAGAAGGTTAAAATACATTAAAACATCAGTCATTAAAAACTTCCCTAAACAGAAAGGCTAATTGAAATAAGCAAGAGTTACTTCCAAGTAAACATGTATAGGATTCACCTGCATAGTAGGATCTAGTAGCATGACAGTCTTATTGGGTTACATCCAGTATTAGTTTTACTCAGAGTAGACCCATTGACACTAATGTTTGTTTACTTAATTTCAGTGGGTATCCTCTGAATAAAATGTAGTTAAATGCAACCCATTGACTTAATTACAGGGAATTATAACCCATTGCACTCAGGATCTGTCTCCCCTCATGCATAATTATAGAATGAAAAAAATGTTTTTCTTTAATTGACTGATCCACAAAACTAGAGATGTATTGTGTTTGTGTATCCCTGGGAAGTAATGAAGGCACTTCCAAAAGTTTCTAAATTTAGAAAATATATATGGGAGGAAATGTACCTTCAATATTTCTGTTTCATAGACTAGCTCTATTAATATTAATATTAATATTAATATTAATATTGGCAGGATCTTATACATGTTTACTTCAAAGTAAGTTCTACTGATTTCAATAGCAGTTACTCCCAATAAGGGATAAATGAGAATTTTTATTATGTTCACATATAAAAGCGAACACACCTAATTGTTACTTTGCAAAACAATATGAAAACTGAAACGCAGCAATCCTTCAAAATTTGTACTTCTCTGAATTTTGCAACGCATTTCTCCAGCCAACTAATGTATACAAAAATTCATATATCAGAGTCACATTTGCATAAAATGCCTATATTAACTAATAACAAAGCACATTATATTAGAGAATTGTGCTTGGCAAAAGTGTGTATATTAGACAAAGCTGCATACAAAAATGTGTATGTCAGTAGGAATTCACACTAAAATGCCAATCACTTTTCATAAGGACTTTAAAAAGTAAATAAATTCGCAAACTGGTGTGGAAATGTGGAGAACCCAACATAAAACTGGAACTATGAGAAACCAAAATTGACAGAGTCACCCGTCCCTGTTCCAGAATAAATGAGAATTAGAACAGCAACACAAGCTGTACTTACCGTATTAGGAAAGGTATTGTTGGTCCTTGGCATACATTCAGCAGATGTCTCTTGGAGAATCTGGTCACTGTCAAGAGTTAAGAGCTTCAGGATTCTGTGTTAATAAACAACCTCTTCTAGAAGCCAAATGTAACTTCATGGGGTCCTAAATACCAGTATGCTTTTGTTAGACATTCTCTAACAAAGCCCTGTGAAGGCCTTCTGTCATTGACTTCAGGAGCTTCCAAGGGTGCCTGCGGGTGGAATTCTGGCTTGATATTGTGAGACCACTTGCATCATGCCACTTGCCTTCCTTTTCGCTGTTATTGGTGAACTTTATCACTGAGGGAGAAACAATGCACATGATATTTGACCCAAGTACAGTGGACGCTTGGGTTGCGAATGTGATCCGTGTGGGAGGCACATTCACAACCCGCAGCGTTCGCAACCCACAGCGCCGCATCTGCGCATGCATGGGTCATGATTCAGCGCTTCTGTGCATGTGCAAAGTGCAATTTAGCGCTTTTGCGCATGTGTGAGTGCCAAAACCCAGAAGTAACCCGTTCCGGTACTTCTGGGTTTTGGCGCGCCCGTAACCCGAAAATGCGCAACCTGAAGAGTCTGTAACCCGAGGTATGACCGTAGTAGGCATGCTAACCCAAGTGGATCAGTGTGGGCAGCGCAGGTCCAGCCAGCAACCCAGCCTAGTCTAATATTAGCTGTCACATTTTTACAGAAAATGACTGATAGAAACATTGTTCGCTCCAATGGGTCAGGAACTGAAACCCGTTCCAAGTCTATTAGAATAAAACTGTCCCTTTCCAAGCCATCTATACAAAGCAACCACCGTCACAATCCCAGTCAATATCTATTTAAAAATACTGGCAACTCAACAATATGTATTTGCATATATAAACATATTTAGCCATATGTTTGTGTGCCTCAGCTCTTGATGCATGAATCTGATATTTTGGAAGCCATCATTCGAAGACCACCTTGAAAGAAGCTCTGTTTTTTAACAGATGGCTACTGTGCCCTCTAGGAAAACATGTCTTTTCCCCCCACCATCAAACTGGCACAGGTCCACTGTTCAATCAGTACATATCCCTTAGGAATATATGGCATGTGGTCTTGGCAGTGGGGGTGCTTAATGCAAGAACCAACTGCGCCAAAGAAAAATCATATAGCCCCCTCCCCGTCCCGATTTTCTCCATCAAAAGAGAAACCATGGCAAGAATCCATCCCTGATTCTGAAATTCAAGTCACAGCAGCAGCAAATACAGGGTCCAACTAAATGTATCCCAATGAATTATGTGTTAGTCTGTTTGGATAAGCTCTCCAGCCTGTTGGTCTTCCAAACTGCTTTTTGCTGCTGTTGCTGCAGAAAAGAAAAACAAAATCCCACAACCTGATTTTGCAGGTTGGCAGATTTCAGGCTGGATCAGCTGGCTGGTTGTGCGGCCAATTTCCTAAGCTACTTTGAAGCTGGAAAGAATTTTAGAAATAATAGAGTCCTTAGCCCTTGTAAAAGTCATATATTTTTTCAGATGAAAAAGTGCCAGCAGTGCGTGGGGCGTGTCTATATCCTGGGCCAAGAAAGTCTCCTTTCCTGATTGCTGTGCATATTTGCAGCTGCTAAGCTCGCAACTCCCGGTAGAATCACATGACCATTTACTGTGTGGTGCCTTTAAGCTGCATAGAGAGATGGTAATCTGTAGCATCTGGCCATGTAGCCAACTGAACATCACCACATCTCTGTTTCTCGAGCTATCAAATTTGCTGCAGGAGCATGGCAAGGCTGCATCCGCATGCCAGCTCAGAAGCTATCATGCAAAAATGCCAGTAGCGGTGGCTGCTGCCCAATCCACACTGCTGATGAATAACCAGGATCCTGATTTTCTCCCCCGCATCCCACACTAGTAGCATTCAGTGGTTAAATATGCTAGACTTTATTAGGTTGCCCACAAAGAGCCAGTGAGAAGCTGCAGTGCAGAAGCTTTGCTTTGCTACCTTCACTTATCTTCTGATGAAAGTAATATCTGACTTTGGAAGCGTGGCCAAGTATTCATTGCAAACAGTACACATTGTCAACAGGACTTTAGTTCCTGGCAATGTATATGAATTTTGATTCCCATTATGCAGCTTGGCCAGGTCAGGCTTGACCACAGCAGGTCCTCTTCTTGTCCCATCCTATTTAAACCAGTAGAGCAGGAATGGGAAACCGGTGGCCTTCCTGATGCTGCTGACTCCAACTCCCATCAGCTTCACCCAGCATGGCCAATAGGCATAGTCAGGCATGATGAGTGTTGTATTCTAGCAACATCATCATGACACTAGAGTGTGGGAACAATGAGCTAGAGAGACTACAGGTAACTGGGTTGCCATATAGTTACAACTACCATGGAGTAAAGCTGTTGTATGATTCCATCCTTCGACATTCTCCTTTACAAGGGTTGGATAAGATGATTGCAGAGATTCCCATGGGAAAACTGTAGCTGGTCATATGAGACTGTTAAAATTGAATAGTCTTATGTTGGTTCAAATAATATTTTGTTGTAAATAAGGCTATAAAGAGGTTCTTTGCAAGGAATATTTGTGTCAGGTGCCCATGCAGACTTGGTGTCAGCACCTGGCGGCTGTTGCCACCTCCCCACCATCTGCTTATGGTGTTCCCATGATGTCCTAGAGCATATGATGTAACATTGCTGTGAGGCATTGCAGGAAATTAAAATGGCGCACGTGTACACACACACACACACACACACACACACAGTCAGTAACCTGGGGTATTCTGGGCAATTTCTAAAGTGGCACATAGCTATCCACCACTATGGGTAAGTCCAAGGTCAAAGGTCACACCATAGAGGAAACTTTGCTGAGGGCTCTGTTCAACCTGGTGCTGTCTATCCCAATGTGGTCTCCTCTGAGTGGCAGCTGTTTCCCAGTGTTAGGCAGAGCCTATTGAAGCCATAGTACTCAGGATCCTTTGAGTGGAGATGCCAGGCTAAAGGTAATGGTAAAGGACCCCTGGATGGTTAAATCCAGTCAAAGGTGACTATGGGATGCAGTGCTCATCTCGCTTTCAGGCTAAGGGAGCTGGCATTTGTCCACAGACAGCTTTCCGGGTTATGTGACCAGCAGGACAAAACCGCTTCTGGTGCAGCAGGACACTGTGACGGTAGCCAGAGTGCACAGAAACTCTGTTTACCTTCCCACCACAGCAGTACCTATTTATCTACCTACATTGGTATGCTTTTGAACTGCTAGGTTGGTAGAAGCTGGGACAGAGCAACGGGAGTGCACCCTGTCACAGGGATTCAAACCACCGACCTGGACTGAAACCTGGATTACATGATTTACATTGAAGATTCCAGGTTCTGGCTGGGATGTTTGATGCAAACCATGTGCTCTGTGTTGTTGTTTAGTCGTCTAGTCGTGTCCGACTCTTCGTGACCCCATGGACCAGAGCACGCCAGGCACTTCTGTCTTCCACTGCCTCCCGCAGTTTGGTCAGACTCATGTTTCTAGCTTCGAAGACACTATCCAACCATCTCGTCCTCTGTCATCCCCTTCTCCTTGTGCCCTCCATCTTTCCCAACATCAGGGTCTTTTCCAGGGAGTCTTCTCTTCTCATGAGGTGGCCAAAGTAATGGAACCTCAGCTTCAGGATCTGTCCTTCCAGTGAGCACTCAGGTTTGATTTCCTTAAGAATGCATAGGTTTGATCTTCTTGCAGTCCATGGGACTCTCAATGTAAATGTAATATAATAATGTAAACATATATTTACATTTATTATTACATTTTAAAAATGTATATTTTTGCCATATGTGGGGGTTCCACATCATGTGCCAAATGTCTCAGACTAGCCTTGTGCTCAAAAACAACTGCCTTAGGAGAAAGGGAAGGAAAGCCCTCCATTTTTCATGCTGTCCTCAGACAAACTGAATAGGCCTGCGGGTTTCATCACATTTAAGGTCAAGGTGTATCTGTGGAAGTGAAGAAAACAATGCCGGTTAATCCTGTCTTAGCTTGTAGCCAAACAGACAACTTCTGTCTTCTGAACTGCCTCTCTGGCACCTTTCATGTGCACTGAGATCACACACAAAATGTTTTTAAAACCCCAAATCCATTACTCTTCGTACTTTCAGAGAAGTGGCCTGTACATTTTAAGATAGCAGTAGAAATGATCATCTGTATTTATTCTATGTGCAGTAGCTGACCCTTGCTTTCCTTACTGAGTTTTGTTGGACTTTTTCTCCAACACAGAGTGTGTGCAGCGACTGGAGTGTATAAATAAAAGGCTGTCTGCAATATCTTTGCTTAGTTTTATTTTCAAAAAGATAACAGCCCAAAACTGCAAGCCATCACTACCCCTCACCAGCAGCTAACAAAACATTTGATCAACTTAAATACAGTTCAAATAATCAATTATCCTATCACATCCCTTCCTGCATCCAGTGCAGAAAGTAACTCCCCTTTCTAATTAGGCAAAAAGTCAAGAGACCACAGGTGTGCAGCTAAGTAGGTCAAACTGCAAACATATACCTGTGAGCTTCAATTAACCAACCCTGTTCCTGCGTAGCATCATTGACCACTTTAAGATAAAGAAAAACCAACAAGTTTAACTTCCTTTTTTCAATACAAAATCAAACTGTTGCTCCTAACCAATTCAATACAGCCTTAAGGGCGTTCATTTATTGCAAGGCCCTTGCTGCCTACCTTTATTTTACTTGGGGAAGGGAAGTAATCTTAAAATGAATGAAAAGAGAAGCTATATTAGGTGACACATTTACTGAAGCAACTGTGTTGACCCCCTTTTTTAAATGCACAGTAGCCTCAGTCTTGTAACTGGCATAAATATTGGCCTTGGATTTGTTATTGGAACTGCTACTGGTGATTTGCCATAAATAGAACCCAAGCAAACCCTCTCTGTTTGTTGTTCTTGACTTGGTATCGAGTGGTGCTTTCCAAGAAACAAGGAAAAAACGGGATTTACAGTGCTGACTTTGACTCCATTTGGCAAGAGCAAAAGATGGCCCACAAAACAAGAAAAGTATAGGCATGAAGCAAGTAAATGGGTCATTCCGAGAAGCAGTGTTTTCCTTTGTGGCCCACTGCTCTGCAAATAATGAAACCTCACAGAAACAGCTGGGAAGGCCAGCTATTTAGGGTTCTCCTCCCTACAGCACCCCATCTTCCATTCATACTCTAAGCACTTTCAATATAAATAGCAAAGGCATGCCAAGTTTCCTCTAATAAATACTAACACTTAGGTTGCAATCCTACCCATACTTAACATGGATTAAGTCCCATTGTGAGCAGACATAGGATCATAGAATTGTAGAGTTGGAAGGGACACCAAGGGTCATCTAGACCAACCCCCTGCGATGCAGGAATCTCAACTAAAGCATCCAGTATAGATAGCCATCCAACCTGCGCTTAAAAACCTACAATGAAGGTGAGCCCACCACCTCCTGAGGGAGTCTGTTCCATTGCTGAACAGCTTTTACTGTCAGAAAGATCTTCCTGATGTTTAGGCAGAATCAACTTCCTGATGTTTAACCAGAACCTACCTTCCAGAGCAGGAGAAAATAAGCTTGCTCCATCTTCCATGTGAAAGTCATTTAGTTATTAGCTTGTCAATAGCCTTCTTAAATTGTGGCACTCAGAAATGGACACGGTACTCCAGGTGTGGTCTGACCAAGGCAGAATCGAACGGTCCTAGTACTTCCCTTGATCTGGACACTATACTTCTGTCAATGCAGCCTTAAATAGCATTGTCAGAAGCCTGACTGAAATCAAGATACACTATGTCCACCTGATCCACCAAGCTTGTAACTCTATTAAAAAAGAAGAAATGAGGTTCTTCTGGCATGACTTATTTTTGAGAAACCCATGCTGAGTCTTAGTAATCACAACATCCTTTTCTAAGTGCTCACAGACTGTTTAATTATCCATTCGAGGACTGTTCCTGGTATCAACGCCATCTTTTTAAAGATGGGGACAACATTTGCATGGGATTGCCCTGTTGATATTTATATAGCACTTATACATACAAGTGCTAAAAACGCTTCATGGCCATTTTCTCAGGGATACTTAACAATATCTCGGTTAAGATTGACCACTGTTATTACCTCCATTTTAGAGATGGAAGACTCAAGCTGAAATATCGCAGCTTGCCTAAAACTGTTATATCTCGGCCTCCTGCAATATTGTGGCTAAAGTATAATTTAAACTGTCCCAATTATAGATCGTTCTCTTAAGCATTAGGTAATGTTCACCTCAGTGAAGTCACCAGGAAACTTCCAGAGCAAGAGCTGTTTCACATATTGCAAAACAGCAAATTCAAGTTTACCACTAACGGCAGACTTCAAATGTGTGAGAATGTGATGAGGGTTTTTCCCCATCCTAATTAGTACTCTGCTACTTCATTATGCTGCACTTTTCTAAAACAGGATTTAGAACCATAGGACACTTAAATATTTCATTCCATCCATGAGAATTCATCAAGGGTAGCTCTTATCTAAGAGTACTATATACAAGCAAAGTAAATGTGGTGGGTGAAGGTAGAATCTGGCATTTCCCCACAAGTGCATAACATCTGACCATTAGTTGTTTTAGTATTTATTCATTTATTTGGATTTCTAGCTTACCAGAAGTTATATGATCACTCTCCCACTCCCAGGAATCATCACACTGATGTTTTCTACAGCACTGCACTTGCACTGGCCTGCAGGGCAAGCTGAACCTGTTGAATTTCTGTCTGCCACATAGCTTTTAAAGATACAGCAGCCCTGTAAGGAAGAGAGTTGGTAGCCCCTAGCACAGCTTACTCTATCCCTCAAATTCCTAGCACGTTATGATGTAATTTTAAAAACATAATAAAAAAAATAAGACTGAAACAGACTCAAAGTTTGAAAACTTCAACCCAAATGCCAAAGACAGGCAGGGATGGGGGGGGGGAGACATTTTATAACACTCGGAAGAGGTTCAAAGTTTGGACTTTTTGTGAGTTTCCAAATCTAGACTTTGGACTAGATTTTAGTGTAGGACATATACTTCTAGTCCGAGTTACAGTGGTACCTCAGGTTACATATGCTTCAGGTTACAGACTCCGCTAACCCAGAAATAGTGCTTCAGGTTAAGAACTTTGCTTCAGGATGAGAACAGAAATTGTGCTCCGGCGGCGCGGCGGCAGCGGGAGGCCCCATTAGCTAAAGTGGTGCTTCAGGTTAAGAACAGTTTCAGCTTAAGAACGGACCTCTGGAACGAATTAAGTACTTAACCTGAGGTACCATCTTATCAGCCAAACATTCCTATGCTACATATCAGACACAAATGTATCTTACTGAGGTAGAATTGCCTTTGGGCCCACTTTCACATGGAGCACTGTTGTAGCTTATCTGGACCTAATTTTGTATTATTTTTGTTGACGTTGAAAAGCTTTCAGATAGCAAAAGAAGCAAAAATATCTGAGGCATCCTCTTTTTTTTGTATCTCATATCTTGTTTCAAACAAAACATGGGAATATAATAAAATGAAAGCCCTTGCATGTGTTCTATGCAGCTATGCTGTGAATCCACTTCAGTATTATCTGAGAGTCTGTCTGGGTCACTCAGCTGGGCTGAAAGACAATCATTATTTGCAGGCATAGAGAAGTCTTGTAACATTTATGCCAATGGCAGGAACCTCTGGAAAAATCCATAAAGGGCCTGTTTCAGTACTCTGCAAGCTGTCAGTCTTTTTCATTACTGCAATATTGAAAATGTTTCCAGTGTTTCAGAGGTGAGGTAAAATGACTATCAGAATTGAGTCTTTGTTATATGGCCAAGGTAGAAAGAGAGAACATTTAAAGTAACTGCCTATTTCATTCTCTCAAGAGCACATCCAAAATGGATAATGTTCGGAGATCTTGCTTGCAGATCTTAACAGGAAATGGACTCAAGTCAGAAAATACGAACCATGGTATCTTGCCCCATAGGCAAAGGCCTGAAGATTTTTTAGTTTTAAAAGTGTACTGTTGATTTTTCATTCTAAGCTTAGAAAAGCATAATAAAAACAGTAAACAAATAATAAATCAGAGTAGACCAAAGCATTCTTTTGTGTGTGGGGTGGGTGGGTGGTGGTGGTGGTAGAGTGGAGGTGGTAGTTTTTTCTGGTGAATATTCACAACTGCCTGTGGAGAAACCTTCAGTGTTTTCTAGTTTCTACTGACATTCCCTAATTTCAGATGTTCTCAGTTATGTATATATGCACTGTGCCATAGTTTAGTTGCACTTTAAGTGCCTATTTTTCAATTTTTTTGTGAGTTGGACGAAGGAAGACGTAGCAGATTTGCCATGAATCATATCTCTGTTTAGTATTAATATGCTATTGTTCATTCTCATGCCCAAGTACCACCCTGCACTGGAATACTGGATCAACTTCCTATCCTGGTGCTATCATGAAACATTATAAATAGTATTTGGATACCTCAAATATACCTGAGCATGGATACTTAGCTGGTGCTTTGAATTTCACAGGTGAACCTGTAATTACAGAAGGGCTGGAGCTCAGTGACAGAGCATCTGCTTTGCATGCAGAAGGTCTCAGGTTCTGTCCCTGGAGAACCCTGTCTGAAACCTTGGAGCCCTGCTGCCAGTCAGAGCAGACAGTATTGAACTAGATGGCGCAGCTGGATGACTGCGTATTAGGCAGCTTCCCTTGTTCCTAACCACCCTGTTTCAATTAGACTCACTGTGACTTTCTTCTTCTGCATTGCAACATGGTGTCCACATTATGTCAAGAGGAGGTTGGTCCTGGGTTGTCCTCTACAACTTTGCTCTTTAAACTGATCAGCTCTGTCATGGGACTGTGGTGATGAAGCCACAGGTGCCCAAACAATTCATGTCTGTAGTCGTCTGTTCTTCCCTAAGGAGGACCAAATCAAACAGTGTTTGAAAAAGAGGAACAATGAGACGAGAGAGAAAGGCACAAAGAAAGAAAACAGACAGTAAGGGGAAAGGCCTAATACTCTGCATGTATTGTTGTGGCGGGATCATGTTAAGGGAGATAAGCTCTTCCGCAGACATGTCCCAGTGTTGATCTTGGTGTAAAGGAGAGAGGGGATCTAGGGCAGTTCTTCCATTTCACTCTTGTCAATTGTGTAGCATGGTGCCTTTCGTTTACTAGGGCAGATTCCCACCCACCCCATCCTGTTCCTTGGCATGAACTTCAGACACAGTGACTACAATAGAGCATTCCTCCTTCAGATTATAACCAAACAAGGTTAGGGGAATTTATGAACTCCTTTACTGATGATATCTGGTTTGCTTCACATAATTCCCTTTATCCCCCCCCCCCTTTTTGTTGAAATCTCTTTGAGTTCCAGGGTTCCCCGCTATTTGCCCAGTATCAGCAAAAGGCTCTGATGGTATCCATCTCCCTCCAGATACTGAATAACCACCTCAAAAACAGAAAGCTCCCAGCATCCACATGGCTCCTCCAGATCCATGAGCTTCTGCTGTTACTGGGCTCCAAGCAAACATCTTGCCCATTCCACTGACTGCATCAGACTCAGTTGCCCTGTGCTTTTAGAGGCATGCTTCTTTGTATTCAAGGAAAACCCGAGCAACTAGGAAAAACAAAAGATATTTTTGCTGTGAGCCAGCCAAATAGTTCTTAGGCACGTAATTCGGGACTTGCAGATGCACTATAAACCATAATTAGAATGGGATGTGGTATGTTGGGGGGGGGGGAGATGGGGAGTGCCATTTGAGCATACTTGAAAACTTGTTGCCTGAGGGTTTTATATATACAACACATGCCTACACTTCCTGCTGTTGTGAAGCAGGCAGGGGAGTGAGGGGGGGTATGCACAAAATTTGTGACTCATTCAGGGTGTTTTGTTGTTTCTGCTTTTTAAAAAATCCTGTCTGTGTCACACATAGGTAGCATCAAAGCTTATCCTGTTTCAGATGTTATTTCCCTCCCCCTCCACCCGCCTCCTGCCCTGTTAGCAATGCACTGCTTAGAATAGTACTGTTCTTAATCCGGCTGTTTGCTTTCACGACAGAAAGGGAAGGACAAATTAATTCTCTTCCTGCAAGTAAAAACAGAATGGCTTCTTCCCCAAGTGCAAATAGTGTGATTAAGTTTCCAAAGCTTTGTTTTTGAGAAGTTTAATTATACTTCTACTGAAGCCAAACTGTCAAAACATGGTAGCCAACCATTTCTTTTGAAAATGCATTACCTTTCTTATATAAAAGCCTGTAATTGAGATTGGAAGTGAAACTATAGCTTTGAGCGGAAAGAACAAGGCTGCATTTTGTTGCCAGAAGGGAAACAAACCAAATCCTTATGTTCAAACTTCTGAACTGGAGTAACAGAAGCTAGTAAAAAGAAAGTAAAATGGGGACATGAAATGAACAGCCTTATTTACTAATTTAATCAGCAACCGGGGGTTTTGAAGGGTATAATTCTGACTTCACCATCTTTAGCTTAGAGTAGCCCACATGAAGATAGTTGAAACATCTTGTGTTGAGTCCTTTGCATTAAAAATTACTCAAGTAGAGGTGATGGAGGGAAACTTCAAACTGAGTTAGGAGGGCTATTGTTAATCAGGGCCATTGATTTCTTACATTTATGGACCAGTCCAGATTTGCCACAAGAACCCTTTTAAGTCACTCTGGTCACATCTACACCATGCATTTAAAGCAATGTAATAGCACTTTAAAAGTTATGGCTTCTTCCAAATAATCCTAACAAATGTAGGTTTTTTTTATTTTAAATGTATTTTATTTATTGAATTTACATACCGCCCTAAACCCGGAGGTCTCAGGTCAGTTCACATAAAAAGAACACAGTATTTTTAAATGGTTCTGACATCATAAACCTAAAATCCCCAGCAACATTATCAAACTACAGTTCCCAGAATTCCTTGAGGGAAAGAATGTGTTCTGAGTGTTCCTCAAAGGTATATCACAGGGGTCACAAAATGGGTCCCATCAGCACAAACCCTGGAGGAGGGTTTCCTTTTGCACAACAGGAATTGTCCCTCTCTGCTCTCCCTGCCCGGCTTGCTACCCTCCCAATTGGTTTGGGGGTGGGGGTAGAGAGAACCCCCCAGAACAGTGTGAATAGGTCACTCCATCTGGGAAGCTTCAATGCTTGTGTTGATGGGAAGTTTGCCACAGGGTGTTGAATTCTACCCATAGTGTGTACACAGTCCAAATAGACACACCATACATCTGCACTCAGCTCTCACCTAGCTCCTAGAAGCTGTCAGCACGTGACAGCTTGTGTATCCACAGCAGTGGAGGAATGACAGCTGGGAGGAGTGCAGAAAGAAGAAACGCCGTGGTACACCTGCAGCTGCATGACCAGACATGTTCATCTTCCCCAGCTGCAACAAAACATGTCTCTCCCATATCGGCCTCTACAGTCAAAGCAGGCACTGGTTCAGCTTCACCCCCAAAGGTGCACTCTCCAATTTTCTCCCGAGAGAGATGAATGCCAATCTATTTGGTCCTGCTGAGACAAACTCAGAAAGTGGCTACACGTTATTGTACTTTGGAACTACATAGACAGTCTTGCTTGTTTCTGCTTTGGCCTAATTCTCCCACTGCATGCTGTTGCCAAACTTTCCTGGTCCAGGAATGGTTGTAGCTGACATACCAACTGCAGTTAGCAAAAGGCACATCTAGCCACAGAGGCTACCCAAACAGAGCCGTCGCCATAAGCACCCCGAAACTGCGAACCTGCTCCTTCGGGAGAGTGCCACCCCATGCAGGGTAGGCAATTGACCTATTTTTCAGACATGGGAACTAATCACTCACAGTGCCTCCATCTTGCCAGGATACAAATTCAGCTTGTTTTTCCTCATCCATCTCACCACTGTATCTGAACCCTGCCCCAGGGACTGCATGGCCTCTCCCAATTCAGATGTTATGGAGAAATAGAACCAAGTGTCATCAACATACTGATGGCACCTTACCCCCAAACTCCTAATGACCATTTCCAGAGGCTTCATATAGATATTCAATAGCACTGGAGATAAAATAATCACTAGGAGTTAAGTAGAAATGTGGGTGAGCGTGGTTCAGGAACAAACATGTTAGCTATTCCCTTTCTTAGTGCTGTTCTTGTCACTTTTGAAGCAGGCTTTCTGTACACATCAAGGCTCTCTACATGTTTTAGAATCCCATAAAATCAAGTCTCTAAAGCATGTAAAATCATGATTGCCCCCCATGAATTGGAAAGCGATGGAAACAGCAAGGTCTGGTGTTGCTGGTAGTTGCTTATCCCTTCTGCTTTCCCTTACGTTTGTTTAATTCCTAATTGTAACACCTGGAGAGAGCTTGAACATTTCCCCCAAATAATTAAGTTAATTCTAGACCACCCAGAAAGTTGAATTTTGTTACAGGCGCACGTGCGCGCGCACACACACACACACACACAGCCAGAGCCAGTGATAACTAGAAAAATTATGAATATGGAAGATATTTGCACCTAACGTTCAATGCTTGGGGCATGATGTTTACCTCATGACAGAGGCCCACATTTCAGGGCTGAGCAAGCCAGGCTGTACATGCGTCAGAACGTTGGTCTGTGTAAGTTCCCTTGACACTTCCTGCATACACTTCAATCAAGATATGATTTCAGAAGGGGGACTTCCAGTAGCAGTTAGGAGCTTGTCTCTGTGCTGTATAGCCTGTGGGGATTCAGAAGAGTGCAACAGCTCTGTGCAGGCAAGCATTAAGGATACGGTTATACTGCGGATCAAGTCTCTGCTATTTTGTGCAACATTGATTCCGTTTATTATCTACTCTCTGTTGCTTCCATATTAAAACTGCATTATTATTATTATTATTATTATTATTAATGATGTTGTTGTTTAGTCGTGTCCGACTCTTCGTGACCCCATGGACCAGAGCACGCCAGGCACTCCTATCTTCCACTGCCTCCTGCAGTTTGGTCAAACTCATGCTGGTAGCTTAAATATATATACCGTCCTACACCTGGAGGTCTCAGGGTTGTTCACAGAACAAGATCAACACAAAACACCACAATATATATAATCAAAATAATAACAACAACCCAATAACCCCCCCCTATTTTTTAGGACCTATATTTTTTAAAAAAACACTCTCCACAAAATTGCCATATTCTTTTTCCAGTTTTTGCAACTGGAAATAGCACCATAACAAACATTTTAAAACATAGCCACCAACCTGAATCTGTATGAAACCAGAGACAGTAGGAGAAGAACAAAAGTCATAATATGCCTTTGTGTAGCATGATATGATATATGCTCTACTTCAAACCAATTCATTCCTTTTCCATGGAATGGGATTTCCCTGGCACTTTGAAGTCCATTGGTTTTTAGTGCCAATGTAGGCCAGATATGTGTTATTGATACCTAGGGCCAGGATTGGGTTGACATGGCCAGACTCCTTCTGCCATGGCTCATGCTCCAACCATTGCCCTTGGCCACTCACTGCTGATGTCTGGCCTCCTTGCTCACTCTTTTACTTTCCTTCTCCCTTTGGATTTCTCCCACTGGCTGAAGGGGGAAAGAAGCAGCTGCCTAGCTCTGGTGTAGAGGAAGAGGGTTAAGCGAGTGGGGGTTGTGGTGGCAGTGACGAGGTGGCCCCACTGAATGTGTCTTGCTTGAGGGCCTCCAAAAATTCTGTGGGTGCTTCAAATCAGAACTTGATTCATGGTCAGTCAGTAGTGCGGACAAGTCAAATAACTGTTGACTGCATCGGGAATTGTGGGGAAACAGGTCAAGTAATTCCACACATATCAAAATATATTTTTAATTCAAGCATATATTGTTTATTAAATGGATGTACTATGTTGTGTTTTTCCACTGTAAAGACAAAATATACATTAAACAAAATTGTTTCCTGTGTAGGGTGTCCCTGGGACTCTTTCAGAACGTTTTTAGCCTTTTCCTTACCCTGACACCTGAGGGCCCAAGGCCACTTGTAATTTTGATTAGATGGGGGTGTAGTTCCTTTAGCTTTACCCTAAATTCACCTTAAAACACACTGTTAACTATTAGCTGCCACCATCAATTGAGTAAGCAACAGAAAGTGCCACGGAGGAGTACTGTTTGGAGATCTACAGTACAGAATTATAACTCTGCCACCTTCTAGTCTCCAGCTGCCTACTCTTCAAACTGTTATCCTAATTCTTCATAGTGACTTGGTTGAAAGAACAAATTCAGTAAGATTGGGTGAGATAAGCTTGGTAGAATCCCCTGAGATCAGACCACATGGACTCCAATCCTACATGAACATACAAGGACAGCCTTTCCCCACCTGATGCCCTCCACATGTTTGGACCAACAACTCCCATCAGACCCAGCTAGTGTGGTAAGGGATGATGGGAATTGTAGTTCAGTCACATCTGAAGGCACCAGCTTGGGAAACACTGTGCCATAGGGCAAGCCCCATTAAACACAGGGAGACTTACTACTGAGTAAGCATGCATCAGAGTGATGCACTGCATTCATTAACCCTCGCAAAGAAAATGAAATCGTAGTGAAACAAAAAGCAAAATGTCATTAATGCTTGTCCTTGGGTGATATAGCAGGCAGGCATTTATAACTTCCTTGGCTACTAGTGGACCATAGCAGATTGCACTGCTTCCTGCTTAGCAGGGTGGTGCCATGGAAAATCCAGTGGGTGGGCCTAGGTTTTGCCACTGCTGGCTGAAGACACCTTAGTAGCAGCCTTGGTTATTTCCTTATAGGAAACCTGAATTAGGAAGACAGCCTCAGGGCCAAATGTGATCAGGGAAGATGGAACAATAGATCCAGTAAGTTCAGGCTTGTCCTGGCAAGCTGTACACATCTGGCTGATTTGCCAGTGTCTGGGGTTGTCAGAAACAAAAGGCAGGAAGAGACAGCTCACCCTCCAATTGTAAAGTGAGGAGCAATGTGGCATCTGGCTGTCAGTCATGCAGGCAGGCTGGCCAGAAGAGATACAAACTTCACTGGGGGTTACATTTATCTCAAACAACTTAATGCAGTACAGTGGTACCTCCGGTTACGGACAGGATTTGTTCCGGAGGCCTGGCCATATCCCGAAAAGTCAATAACCGGAGGCGCCCTTTTGCGCATGCATGCGGTGTGATTGAGAGCTTCTGCGCATGCACGCTGCATGCAGAGCATTTCTGCACATGCGTGTGCAGCGAAACCTGGAAGTGTACACTTCTGGATTTGCCACGTTCGCAACCAGTAGTTTACGTATCCCTTTGGATACGTAAGCAGAGGTACGACTGTACAGTGGTACCTCTGGTTGAGAACGGGATCTGTTCCAGAGGCCTGTTCGCAACATGAAAAGCCCGCAACCTGAAGTTCTGTATCTGCACAGGTGCGCGGCGTAATTTGGTGCTTGTGCACATGCGCAAAGCGCAATTTAGCATTTGTGCGAATGCGCGAGTGGCGAAATCCGGAAGTAACCCTTTCCTGTACTTCCGGGTCGCTGCGGGACACAACCTGAAAGAATGTAACATGTAGCAAACGTAACATGAGGTATGACTGTATATTCCTAACTGTATATGCCATTGGCTTTCTCCCTTTGACTCGGGGCGGCCTTGCTATCAGGCGGAGTGAGGCAACTGGTTCAGGCAGCAGGTGTCAGGGAATCCCAGCAAGGCACTCACCTTTATGTTTGGATCCTAAGCTAGGTGATTGTCTCTGTTCCTGTCTGTAAGCCTGGAAAGCTGTCGCCAGTCAGTGTAGACAATACAAGCTAGATGGACCAGTGGTCTGGACTCGATATAAGGCAGCTTCCTAACAATAATACTGGTTTAACCTTGCAGTATAGACATGCTGAAAAGGTGTAGCTGGACACAGCTTCCACGGTGGTAATTGCAAGCAGGACACTGCATAAAGGTACCTGGGTGACAAACCAGCTAATGGCAAGGCAGTTTGGCACTTCCACCACTGGTTTCGCACCACACTTGCTTTGTTGTTTGTGTTTATTCTGATGGTTTGGCTAGCAGAAGTCAGTGTAGGGATCTGCACAGTCTTTGCAATGAGTGCATATGCAATATGCAAAATTCAGAGCATGTGATGCGCACGAGCTTCTCTGGAAGCATCCTAAAAGAAAAGTCTTCAACAAGAGTTGCACCTCCAGGGGGGTTTATCAAATCACAGAATTCAGGCGCCCTCCTTGTTTGAACGAGTTACATATGTGATCTCTTTTACTAACATAATATTTCTTTTTTGAGTTACCCAAGTTTCCAAGAAAGATCAAATCCTAACAAAGACTATGAAACTAATTCCCCCCCAAGCAACGCCTCAGCTAAGCAAAGTCGCTTGGCTCAGGCCACCCACATAGTCATTTCTGTAACCCAGGAGTGGCTCCTCCTGACCCAAATTGTAGGAATCATGGGACCAAACAAATAACAATAAAACCATTGGAGATTATTGTTTTGCAACATTTTGTGGTTCACTTTGCTGAAGAGCTGTTTCACAAAATCTAGGCCTTAAGTCACACCTGAGGCCAGCCCAAACATGCAGAATGAATGTGCTACTAGCTTTGAAGTGATTCTATGTATGTATTGAGGCACAGTTTCCCTACAGTAAATGTTATTAGTTCAGTGTTGCTTTCCCTTACACTGGTGGCTTCTTCTATAATGTTTTCTTAGCCTGCAGTCCCAGACATACTGACCCAGAAGAAAGTCCCATTGAACTGCATTGGACGTATTCATTTATTAAAGCAAATTTTCTGAGTAGGCATACACAAGAGTGAAATGTTGAATGCTATAGGGCCTTAAAAATATGCAGTTATGTTGAGTCAGAGAATGATTACTCTGGCTGGAATTTATTCTCATAGGATAAATGGGGTTTGTTTCTTTGTTAAGGACTGTGCCATTGCAGTGGTACCTTGGTTTAAGAACAGCTTAGTTTATGAACAACTTGGATTAAGAACGCTGCAAACCCGGAAGTAGGTGTTTTGGTTTGTGAACTTTGCCTTGGAATAAGAACATGTTTCGCTTCTTGCTGAGTGTGTTTCATTTGTAAATTGAGTCCCCCGCCGCTATGGGAAAGCACACCTTGGTTTAAGAACACTTTGGTTTAAGAACGGAATTCTGGAACGGATTAAGTTTGTAAACCAAGGTACCATTGTACTTTGGATCCAGAATGAATCAGGGGTGCTTCATAGTCATGAAGTAGAAGTGAAGTGCCTGGAATAAAAACACTTGGAAAATGAAACTATCCTTGCATTCTTGAAGGTGGTTGTTTTTTTGGGGTTTTTTGCCTAATCTTGTAACAATTTACAGCAAACTCTGGAACCTTTTCCTTGTGCGGAAGACACCAAATTTAAGGCGAAGAAGAGGACGGATGACAGGGAGCAAGTTAGCACTGTGATTGGCGGGTCAAGCTGTCAACGCAATAACATCTGACTTGGCCTGTAGGCACCTGGTTCTAAAGGCTTCAGTTAATAGGTTCTGCTCCTTCATGTCCTGTTCCTCTTGCAGCCAAGCGATTTGGGAGGGACTTGGAGGGAACTTCTGAGCCTCTTAATCCCTTCTCCTTTGTGTTAGTGAGAGAGAAGCTTCATGTCAGTGTGACCTGATGTCAGCTGAACATAAATATTATTATTAAAAGAAGCTTCAAACACTGTTTGGTGGATATTGGATAACTCATGAACTCTTGCACATATCCATGTAAACATTTGCATGAAACTTACCAAAGGGCATATCTACATTTCCTGTGTGTGCTCTTGAAAATACTTGGGTATGTGTGTGTGGAGCTGACAGAGCAATAGAAACTTTTTAAAATTAAAGGTGGCCAGCACATAACAGCCTGGACCTGCTTGTCTGAAATTTGGCAGGCTTCCTACCCCCGGAAGCCTGCCATCCCTGCAAAATTTCACCCAGTTATATTTAAGAATATAAAAGTTTTAGGCACATTGAAATCAATGGGAAATACAATCAAAGCTTTGTTTAAGAAACAAAGCAGCCCTTCCAACTGGGAATGAAGAGAAGGAGCCTATGCCCATGAAAGAACAAAAGAAAGCGGCTCCCAAACAAAGCAACAAATCCGAATATGGACAACCCTTTGCAACAAAAGAATCAGACCTGTACATAGGGATCAGCAAACCTGTCAATATTCAGTCCTCCCCATTTCTCATTTTTCCAGTCTCAGATTCAATCCTCCACATTTCTGTGGCAATTTGCAATTTGTTTTTAATGTGGCATTTTAGTGTGAATATATCCTAATGAACACATTTGTATACTGTTTGTACATAATGTTTGCATGCAGTTCAGCTAATACAATGCATTCTTGTATGTTATATTCACCCATATATGCCTTTATATGCACACTTCACTGTAATATAGCCATTTTTGTACATATTGCTTGGCTGGAAAACTGGACTGCAAAATCTGGAAATGTGCAAATTTTGAAGGATGGTTGTGTTTTGAGTTTGCATATTGTCTCTGAAAGTGCAAATTCACTAGGTTCATTGCAAATGTGATCTGAATTGAATTTCTTTCCCCATCCCTGTCTGCATGTTGGTAGCTGTGACAGTTCCGGTGTTTCTATTATACTTCAAATACATTTTCTTTTTAAGTATTTGCTCTTAATTTTTATTGGCATTTTACAACTTACAAATTCATTTTATGAGGCTGAAAGTAACGTTGGATCTCTGTGTTTTACTACTGTTCCTGGATAGTAAACTGCTATGAGAATATTTAGATTGTGGTTCATTCATCCCCACTAGGGTGGGGTGTGTGGAATCCAACTAAAGGACAATAAGTTAAGAAATTGGAGACATTAAAAACATTTGATAATACATCCAGATATGATTCCAGGTGGCATGAAGCCAAAACCACTGCAGAACAAATTCATTTTACTTTTATCTTGCTTCCTCATTCCCCTTATTTATTCATCTGTCACTTGTTGAAATTGGCAGGACAGGCAAAGCAGGCAAAATGACGCTCAAGAAACCTTATAACAGGAAAACACGGCAGCTCATAATTTATGGAGCCTTTTCTACTCAGAGGAAGTATCCCTTCATGCTGTCAAATCCTGGAAGATCAGAAGCCAGCACAAACTGTGGGACAATGTGGGTATAGCTAAAGTCATGGTCCCACAGCCCCCTCATAATCCCATTGCCCCTTCACAGGAGCAACACCCGAATAGGCCTAAAGACTGGAACAGGTGGGAAGGCCACATAAATCATTAGACATACAGTGGTACCTTGATTCTCAAACTTAATCTGTTCCGAAAGTCCGTTCCAAAACCAAAGCGTTCCAAAACCAAGGTGCACTTTCCCATAGAAAGTAATGCAAAACGGATTCATTTGTTCCAGACTTTTAAAAACAACCCCTAAAACAGCAATTTAACATGAATTTTACTCTCTAACGAGAACATTGATCCATAAAATGAAATAATCAATGCACTGTACTATAAAATAAATAAGACAGTATTGTAGAAGAGGAAAATTAAAATTATTTTTTTTCCTTACTTGCTCTGATGATAGTCATTGTTTGGAGGGGGGACTTTTATCCATTTCCGCAGTCACACAATCAATCAATCAATCAATCAATCAGCTGAACTGGGTTCCACACAGTCACAAAAACAAATTAACCGAAAAAGCCTCAGAAACAAAAAAGCAAAATAAATAGCAAAACCAAAAGCGCCAGATATGGTGGTACCTTGGTTCTTGAACTTAATCCATTCTGGAAGTCAGTTTGACTTCCAAAATGTTTGAAAACCAAGGCTGATTGGTGCAGGCGCCCCGGAAACAATAGCCGACAGCCACATCAGACGTTCGGCTTCCGAAAAATGTTTGAAAACCAGAACACTTACTTCTGGATTTTCGATGTTTGGGAACCAAGGCATTTGAGAACCAAGGTACCACTGTTTCCAGTTAGTTGGATTTGAATGCATCATTTGGGGTGCAATCCTATACACACTTAACTGGAAGTAAGTCCAATTAAACTCAAGGAAGTTTATTTCTAAGTAGGCCTGTACTGTTAAAAAAAACCCAAAAAACCTTGAGGTGAGAGATGTCATGGTATGGAAATACTTTCTCTCCCAAGAGTAGTAAGGTATAAAATAGAGTGCCAGAGTGCTAAATGGCTAGCCCCTGGCCTCTGAAGTTAAAATGCCTGAATGGATTTTGAACATTAAATTTTAAGCAAAGTAAGTTTAGGCTGGCAAGAAATATTCATGATTTTCAGAAGCTCGTTTTCATAATTTACGAGTTGCAAGGTATTCTGGCATTTGTCACAGGGAGCCAGGGAGCCGCACAAAATGTTAATAACTCTCCTCCCCTCGTCTTCTGGGCATCTGGCAGGCATGGGGGCCTCCCGAGTATTCCCACTCTGCGGTGTCATGGTGTATGTGCGGCATACAAGATGGGGATAGCTCTGCGAACATTTCACATCGAGAGAGAAAGGGCTCAGCTTCCACACATCTCATTTACACTTTAGAAGGCCAACTTTTTGCCTTTGAAATGCTAACTCTCCCAGCCCTGAACAGGCTTAAACCACAAGAAAGCAAACATGCTTCAGCAGAGCAAGGGACAAAGGTCACCGCCTTATTTTCATTTAGGAGCAACCGTGATTACACAATGCTCCGTCACCTGCTCCTGGGATCTGAGCGATCTGTTACATCCCTGTATACTTTTTTTTTTTTGCTTCAAAATAATCAAAGGGAGACAAAGAACAGGAGTGTTTATAGCTGCTTTGATTAAATGGCTATGAAAGCCCAGGGAGCCCAAAGCTGGCTTTGTTCTGCCTACTGCTGCTCTTTCTCCAGGCTGAGGAATGTCGGCACTTGATGTTCTCTCTGACCAGCAGCCTGGGAATGAATGGCAATTCTGATTCTGCAGGACTGTCATTCATGTAATCATGAGGGGAGCCAATGAAACCTTCACATAATACCTTTCTGTGAGCATCCAGTCATGGGAAATGCTTGCAATGAGGATAATTGCGTTTCTCAAAATTCCTGCCCTGTGAACTGTCCCTTCATTCCATCGGGTGCAGATGTTAATCTACAGACTTAAAATGATTTTAGGAGAATGAGGGCTGTTTCCCCAAACTGTGGGTATGGGTGTGTTGTAGAGGATGCTATTTCAAGTTACTTGTATGGCTAGGGGAACATTCATATTTTATGCCAATCAAGTGAAGGCCACTAGAACCCGCTTCCACATGGCAGCTCTGCAATTAGGAAGCCACAATGTTTACATGCCTCTTACCAAGTAGTTTCGACAATGCATGGAGTGCCTCTTGGGAGGAGCATCTTGGGAAATATTTAATAAGCAATTCAAGCTGAATGGATACTTTTCTTCCTTTTCCAGCTGCAGTTGCAGATTTCACTGTAGCTCACATGCACTGAAGCCTTTTGAAACCGTGAGTGAGACGAAGTGCAGTTTTTACCTTGTGCCTTGAGAAGCATAAATTACTGCTGCTTAATGACTTGTTTTATGGTTCCTGTGCATGCAGCAATGTACCCCCCGCTTGTCTTTTTCTCTTTGCCTCCGGCTCTCTAGACAAGCAAGCTCATCAGGTGGTAAAAGTGTTCCTGGACTACAGGCTACAGATGGTGGGGGTGAGTGAGGGTGCATGACTGAATGCACCCCAATGAAAGTACATTCCTCTATGGAGAAAACTAGCAGGTCAGGAAGAAGGCTACAACCCTTCCCCTTTATGTCTCCTCTTCCATAGGCGGGGAGGTTTTTCTGATGGAGGAATGTTCAGTCAGGCTATTGCCTCACCTGCAGTCCAGAAAGGTTTTCCAACTGCATGATTAGCTGTGTGTCTAGAGAGCCTCTCATGCCTGAACATGTACAGAAAAGCAGCAGAGCTCTAGAAAGTTAACATAAATATATTTTTTTGGGGGGGGGAGGGGGGTTAAATGTGGACTTCAGCAGAGAATACAAGGAGTTAAGATCATTTTAATAGCATAAAATGAGGGTGTTTTAAAAATAGGCAATTGACCTTTGAGGGATGGGAACCACTGGAGATGAAACAGCTGGCTGCCTTAATAACTCTTCTCTTCCTCCTCCTCATGTGGCTTTTGAGAAACTTGCGTAAATAGCCTC
Organism: Podarcis pityusensis; assembly: GCF_964106645.2. Taxonomy (NCBI): domain Eukaryota; kingdom Metazoa; phylum Chordata; class Lepidosauria; order Squamata; family Lacertidae; genus Podarcis; species Podarcis pityusensis. The sequence goes on along the minus strand of NC_138026.1, from coordinate 76,698,815 downwards.
TCCAAGTGGGAAAGCTTTAAAAAAATGTCCTTGGTCTGGACATGTGCTGCATGGCATCATACACTAAATCTTCATTCTGCTTCCAGAAGGCTGGCAACACAATGTTCTATGCACTGCCACACATGGAATCTGAAATCAAAATTTAGGAAGTGCTACTTCCTAATAAAGTTAAATGAAGTGAAGGAAATTTAATAAAGGGAAGTGACATCAAAAAGTGAAGCACAAAATGCGGTTGGGTGGATTCCAATCCAATCATAGAGATGTAGAGTTGGAAGGGACCGTGAGGGTCATGTAGTCCAACCTCCTGCAGTGCAGGAACCTTTCACCCAACATGGGACTCAAACCCACAACCCTGAGATTAACAATCTCATGTTTTACTGACTGAGCTATCCAGCTCATACTACACCCATGGTAGCCAATAAATAAAGTAATAATCTTTATCATCATCACTGCCTTACATCCTATCTTGTTTCCATGGCCTACTGATCTTCAGTGATCTTGTCAGGCAATAATCATATAGCTGGTTGCTTCTAATTCGATGCTGGGGGTCTTTGCTCACATTTCACTAGCAACCAATAATATTCAGTAGCAATCCTTCCCAGTCTGGCTACCACATCCATTCTGACTGCAAAGTGATGTGGGTGCATGAGTGCCATGGGCACCTATTCAATAGTGCCTGTGCATCACTAGTAACACAGCAGAACTTTTCACCCAAGTCCAACTTTTCACATTGTCATTGGTGCCCTTTTGCTTATTCACAGTGTAGCGAAAAACCCAGGAGGCTCCCTGCTTCCCTCCCTTGCATAGTCAATGCCTGAAAAGCATGGGAACCCTTAACAAATCAGTTATTTCAAGGCCACTGGCCTACTCTCATAAATGATAAAGCACATCTCCCCTGATTTCTTTTTAAGTTTGCATATAGGGCAATGAGTTCATTCTATGGCAAAGCTTACGCAATCAAGGTCTGGATTTTTTGTTAGCTTCAGTACTTTTATTATCTGGAAAGGCCCCAAGAACTTCAGGCTGATCGTTCAGCTGTATGCGGTGATGAAGTTCAGCGAGGCATTTCTGTATTCTAGTTTCTATATTATTCATAATCATCAGAAAGTGGATTCATACAACAATCTGAAGAGGAAATCCCTCTGCATTACGTGCCTGCCTGTGACATCACTTCGTGCTAATCGCTTACCCGTCTGTGCTCATCCTCACCACAGGCCACAACTGTTGTATCAGCCAGGGCCTTGCACTGTATGGAACGATTCAATTTCTGCACTTCCTGCTTAGCACACACAGACACATGCATAAATAACAACAACACTAATATGTGCAGAAAGTTAAAAGTGCCTGAGGCTGCTTCTGGATGGGCAGCATAATGGCTACCTGCTGGCCAATGTGAATTAGGGTTGCCAGGCCTCCAGGACTGACCTTGAGTCTCCTTGTTTGCCTTTGCAGGTGGCAGGTGGAGGGCTTGAATTTCCAGGTGGGCAAGAGTGCCTTTAACTCTAATTTTTGTTATTATTAAGAGGACTGTGCATGCAGCCTGCAAGCTCCAGCCTAGTAGGAGCTGGCTGAAAATTATTGTGCAGACACTCTGAGGGGGTCAGAAGGAAATTGAATGCATACAGTACTGACTGGCCATTGTTTCTGGACATCTTCACATCTGTGTAATACTTTCTGTGTGAGGTGACCACCAAAGATGTTCCCAAGACTTCAGCTAGTGTGAAATGCATCTGCTTGGACTCTGTCTGGTGTAACCAGAAGATAGACAAAAATTATGCAGGGTAGTTTTTCTGGCTCCCTGCATATTGCTTGGTGCTGTTCAAGATGCTGATGTTAACGTATAAACCCCAAACAACTTGGGACCCAAATTCTTGAAGGAGGGCCTCTCTCTGTACCAGCCAACCAAGGCTTTGAGACTGACAGGGTAGGCCCTTCTCACTGCTGAAGAGACAGGAATAGCTTGTTATGTAGGGACACTGGGCAGGGTCTTCTCTGTGGTGGCACTTGGCCATGGAATTCCTTCTCTCTGTCATATAAGTTTCTGAAGTTGTGTTTATCCAGGCTTTTGCTGTTGCCTAAATTGTTGGCTGTCTTTTTGGTGTTTTAACCGCCCGGGATTATGATCAGATGAATGGCAGTTTGGAAAGCAAATAAACAGATAAATAAACAATCCTGAATCCCATGGAATGCCCTTCCGGGGACCAAAGGATTGCACTCTGTAGAAGACAGAATATTTTGTCAGTTTGTGCAGGCAGAAAAAAAAGTGAGTACTTCCCTTCCTCCCCCAACATGCGAAAGTAACATTCAGAACCACCCTGCATGCTGTTCTCGTTCTCCATTTACCCATGAGTATAAAAAGCAAACAGCCTAGGTAAACAGGAACTTGGGGCTTCAGTGATGACAAACTTCAAGCCCTGCCCACATGCACACAGAACCGTTTGCCTAGGGCTCTGAAACTGTTCTCAGAGGATTATGATTCATGCCAAGCTCACCTCCTTCTCAAAAACTATGTGTGCTGCTTAGTTACATCCGTCACTGAGTTCCTCTGTTATGCAATTGCTTCCACATCACTTTTTTTTTTAAAGAAACCCAACACACACAAAACACCCTACCACCACTCGATTGGCACTTCTCCTGGCAGCTTCGGCAGAGCTGCCAACACGCTGAATGAGCGTGGATGATGAACTCGCTCTGAGATAGTCCCTCTGGGTTTCACTGGAGGCGCATTGGCAGAAGCTACATAGAAACATGCAGAGTTCTTTTTCTTTTTTTCTTTTGGCCCGGGCTAGACCTGCTTGCTGAATAGCTGAAGAACTTCTTTCTTAATAAGGCTCTTTTTTTCACTCCAGCCATTCACAAGCACTTGATTCACCCATCTATTTTTAGATCATCTGTGATGTGGGATATTATTGCAAGCAGAGTAAGGAGAGAGCCATTCATGCCCCCAGAGTTCTAAAGTGGGACCAAACAATGGCACAGTGTTGGGGGCAGGGAGAGGGACAAACAAACAGAAAAGTTAAAGAAAATAAAACTGAACGGTTTGTTCATAAGGGTTTAATTACATCAAACAAAAGAGTGGGTTAGTGGAGTAGAGAGGCCTTGGTGCCGTGAATACTATGACTCCAGCCCTGATTGGGATGCTAGCTTCCTACGTTCTTCAATAAGGAACTGCCAGCCAACTCCTTCTAAAGTAACCTTTTGTGATGTCATCCAAGGTGGCATAGCATGAGTATCACATCAACACTTTCCCACAGAAAGAACAATGTGGATATAAAGTGGCCTAGTGGGTATAGTTTTTGGATTTGGCTTGGGGATGACCCCGTTTCAGATTTTGACTGAAGGGCAGAAGCCACTGTGGGTTGACTGGAGCAGGCGATGGCACAGAGGCTCTGAACTACGGTGGCTGCTAGAATCACAGAACTGATGAGTAGGAAGGGACCACGAGGGTCATCTGGTCCAACTCCCTGCAGTGCAGGAATCTTTTGCCCAATGTGGGTCAAATCCATGACCCTGAGATTAAGAGCCTCATGCTCTACAAGCTGAGCTATCCTACTTGTTTTGAATCTGGGGTGGCCTGTAGCAATACCTTTTCTTAGGGCAATGTCAGGATCCAAAAGAAACCTGGCTCCAAGGTGAGAACACTTGTGAACTCAAGTAGGTGAATGAAAAGGAGAAGCCGCCAAGAGCAACAGATAACAGGGCTGGTGTCTGTCTCCTCAGAGGCCTTACCGTGGTGCTCATATTCTAGAGGTGGAACGGCAGAGACAGCCCAGCCCTTCATAACAGACTCCCTAGCTACTGCTTTGAGAAGAATATGGGAAAGTCATGGTTGGCTAAAATAGGGGGAGTTACAGCAGGACGTGTGGGCTTTCATTACCAGGACCTTACCTTTCTCCATATAATGCAAGCACTGCAGACAATGGATTGGTTTAATATAGTACACATAGTTTTTTCCTAAGAAGCACTGATAGCTAAATATTTTGGTGAAAATGTGGTCCTTAAAGCCAGACACATTGCCAACAATTTGTGAGGCTTTAATTGAGTCACAGATAATGTTGCTGCTGTTTTAAATCTGAAAATCAGTTACAAATATTCTTGTGGTTATTTTGAATTCCATCGGACGATTCATAATGGTTCTCTTTAGTATTTCCCATCAACTCGTTTCTCCGCTGTATTGAAAGAATCACCCAAGGATGACTTTGTCTCTGCTTGTAGCACAAGGGTGTTTGCAGCCTAGGAAGCTTCTGGGCTGCTTATTCATTTTCTTTTGTTTATTTTAATACCGGAGGAGGATATTCACCTGGATTATTTGCGCCCTTTTGAAATCCAATGAAAACAGATCTAGGCTTCTGGATGAATATTTTTGGGTACTGAGGTTTATATGTGCTGTGCTCTACCTCCACTGTCAGAGGCATTATGCCTATGAATGCTAGTTGGTGGGAATTGCAGGAGGGGAGGATGCTGCTGTGCTCAGGTCCAGGGTCCAGGCTTCCCACAGGCATCTGGTTGAGAAGACGGTGCCGGACTAGATGGGCCATTGGCCTCATCCAGCAAGCTTGTCCTGTGTTCTCATGCTTGCCCCTCTCCAGTGTGGAGAGCCAGTGTGGTGTAGTGGTTAAGAGCGGTAGTCTCGTAATCTGGTGAACCGGGTTCGCGTCTCCGCTCCTCCACATGCAGCCGCTGGGTGACCTTGGACCAGTCACACTTCTCTGAAGTCTCTCAGCCCCACTCACCCCACAGAGTGTTTGTTGTGGGGGAGGAAGGGAAAGGAGAATGTTAGCCGCTTTGAGACTCCTTAGCGTAGTGATAAAGTGGGATATCAAATCCAAACTCTTCTTCTTCCCCCCACCTCATGCAAAAAACAGTCAGAGCCAAACAAGACATTCCCAAATGATGGGGGATCAAGGGGACATTCAGAGGATGAGAATCAAAGAATCTTAGAGTTGGAAGTAACCCAAGGGTCCTATAGTCCAAGCCCCTGCAATGCAGGAATCTCAACTAAAGCATCCATGGCAGATGGCCACCCAACCTCTGCTTAAAAACCTCCAAGGAAGGAGAGACCACCACCTCTCGTGGGAGTCTGTTCCACTGCCGAACAACTCTTACTGTCAGAAAGTTTTTCTGAATGTTTAGTTGGAATCTCCTTTCTTGCATCTTGAAGCCATTGGTTTGAGTCCTACCCTATAGAGCAGGAGAAAACAAGCATGCTGGCTCCTCCATGTGACAGCCCTTAAGATACAGTGGTACCTTGGGTTAAGTACTTAATTTGTTCTGGAGGTCTGTACTTAACCTGAAACTGTTCTTAACCTGAAGCACCACTTTAGCTAATGGGGCCTCCTGCTGCCGCTGTGCTGCCGGAGCACAATTTCTGTTCTTATCCTGAAGCAAAGTTCTTAACCTGAAGCACTATTTCTGGGTTAGCGGAGTCTGTAACCTGAAGCGTATGTAACCTGAAGCATATGTAACCCGAGGTACCACTGTATTTGAAGGTGGCTATCATATCTCTTCTCAGTCTCCTTTTTTCCAGGCTATACATTCAAAAGCTCCTTGTAAGGCTGAGTTTCCAGACCCTTGATCATCTTGGTTGCCTTTCTCTGCACACGTTCCAGCTTGTCAACATCCTTATTAAATTGTGGTGCCCAGAATTGGACACAGTATTCTACATGTGGTCTGACTAAGGTGGAATAGAGTAGTACTATTACTTTCCTTGACCTGGGTGTGGACACTATACTTCTGCTGATGCAGCCTAGAATAGCATTAGCTTTTTTTTTGCTGCTGCATCACACTGTTGACTCATGTTAAGCTTGTGGTCCACCAAGATCCCTAGACCCTTTTCACATGTACTGCTAGTAAGCCAGGTGTCCCCCATCCTATATTTGTGCACCTGGTTCTTCCTGCACAAGTGCAGAGGCTTACATTTGTCCCTATTGAAATTCATTTTGTTAGCTTGTGCCCAGTTCTCCAATCTGTTAAGGTCATTTTGAATTCTGATTCTGTCTTCTGCGGCATTAGCTACCCCTCGCAGTTTGGTGTCATCTGCAAATTTGATGAGCATCCCCTCAATTCCTTCACCCAAGTCATTCATTTTTTTAAAAACCCTTCCACAAATGCTGCTGAGGAGGATCTCTTCTACGTGCAATAAGACACAGAGACTGGTCAGAAAATAAACAGTACTATACACGTCTCACAAGCAAGACTTGGAAGCTGCCAGCATACTCAATATCCTTAGGCAATATTCCAACAACTGGTGCCAATGCATTGGCTAGCAGGATCTTCTTTCATCCGCTGCAACTACTTTTCCTGCAGAAACAACTCTGATGTTTGCCTAAGATGGGGTTTGGAAGATGAACCGACCTCAGATCAACAGTAGTTTCTCTTTCTGGAGGTGACTAAGGGCCACTTCCAGAGATGACTAAAGGCATATTCATACCACAGACTTGTACTAGTATGGCAGTCATTTCCACTCCTCAGGGAACCCTTCGAATTGAGGGGCTACAGATCTGTAAATTGTAAAAAGCAATGCTTTGCACCCTCACCAGGCTACAATTCCCAGTATTTATTGGGGCAGCAGTGACAAGCTGGTACAAAATAAATATATGGCACATCCTGATTTATCCATTTTGTTTTCATTCAGCTTCTCATTCTTCCATTCTTCAGTTCTCCATATTTCCACATCAGTTTGCATTTATTTTTTTAAAAAGAAATTATTAGCATTTTGTGGCAAATTTCTCCTAATATACACATCTATATGCAATTTTGCCCAAAACTCACATTTTTGCAAAGCAATTTTCTCTAATGTAATACATTTTGTGTGTGTTTCCCCCCACTAATATATTCATTTTTCTGAGCACTTTACCCCATTGTATACATTTTTGTACATATGATTTGGCACTGCTAACTTTGGAGAAGTACGAATTCTAAATCATGGCTTTGTTTCACTTTGTGGATTGTGTCAGAAAGTTTAGTTAGGTAGTCTTGTTTTAAATGTGAATTGAATCAAGTTTCTCCCTCATCCCTAATAGTGCAGTTATACAGGTGAGATTATTAGTATTGGATATTATACATGTAGTCTTACATCTGAGACTAAAATTCTATGGAAACATGTATGGACCTATGGGCAGGGGGTGCACCCCCCCCCATATTTTGTTCCTACTTTTGTTTTTGCTGCATCTTTTTTATTGTATGCCTCAGTTACAAATGGAAAATTAAAAACAACATTTTTTTAATTTCTTAAAAAATATCTGAAAGATCCAGGGACTCACTGGCTACTTGCTCTCCTAAACCCTATTCCGACTTCTATATGCTGAGTCTCCCATTGCTAACAGAGTGAAAACCTTCTGTATTCCTGCTGCCAGGCAAGGGCCAGATCTGGGGCAGGGGGAACTGAGCAACAACAAAAAGGGATTGAATGAAGAACAGGGGGAACTGAGGGATGGGCTGCAGAGGAAAAGGGATGCTAGAGGCAGAGGTTGCAGAGAGACCTGTAGGACACAGAGAGAAAGATAGCTGAGAGACAGGGGTGAGGATCTGTGAAGTACTGGGAAAAGACGGAGAGCTACAAAGCACCAGGCTGCAATGGGCTGCAGAGAGAAAAAGAAGGGGAGGCTGAGGAATGGGAGGGAGCGAGACTGGAATGGGAGAGAGGGAGTAACTGAAAGAGGATGCAGACCTATGGAGCAGAGAGAGAAAGTGAGCCTATTATAGGGTGCAGAGAGAGAAAACAATGGAACAGAGAGAGAAGAGAAGGGAAATGTAATTGAGTAAGGAGTTAACAGGCTTTATTAGACTAAGGAAGGCTGACAGTCACACCACAAGTTTCCTCAAAAAATGGTGTGTTTTCATAATGTTCTAGAACTCAGGATTTAGCACCTCCTTTTACTATGTTGGGAGTAATTTTAAACTGCTGTAATCATTTACAATATATTAATTGTTTGCCTTTCTGTTGATGTGCTTACAAACTGATTTTGGAATAAAGTTAATTAATATATTAACAATTTTTTAATAAGCAAAGAAAAAGAATGTATTTTCTGACACACAGGCAGGAGAAGTGAGCTTAATGCATAATGGTTTTTAAAAGCCTTGTGGGTTGAAATAGTCACAAAAATACTTTTGTGAAGCTAACATTGCAGCACTTTCTTCTTAAATGAATACAGAAATATAAACGCCCTCAAAGTGATTTGAGTTGTGCACCCTTTGCCCTCAGGGAACACTGTGTTCATGACACTAAAACAGATGTAAAAATAACAGCACTATTATTATTATTATAACCATTCTTTTCTCCCACTGAACAGAATGAAGACAAGCTACAAAGAAATACAAAATAAGTCAAGCTATAATGTGGTCATCATTTAAAACAAACCAACAAACAACAGAATGGTTGCAGATATCAGCTTCTTGGGTAATGTGCCATAAACTTAAAATGGCTACCTTGGCTCATAGTGGGAACCAGCATGGATCTCAGGCCCCAATCGGGCCTTAACTGTTCAGCTCATGTTGGCCAAGAAGAACTGGCCAAGAAGCCCTCTTATGTGTTTCTGTCTCATCTTGGAAATCTTTTTACCCCAACGTGATGTCCTCCAGATCTTGGACTGCATCCCCCATCATTCCTGACCATTGGCCACAGCTATGGCTGATGGGAATTGTAGTCCCAAACATCTCAGAGGCACCAGGCTGTTGACGGCTCTTCTAGAACATAGACAGGATGATAGTTCCTCACTGCTAATCTTCACTTACTTGCATCTTGGGGCTGTGTTGCCTCTGCTTTGGTACATAAAAGTGTTACTTTTAGGTGCCAAGAACTCCTGGGGCCTGGGCCATGTTATTAATTAAATGTATTGTTGATTATAATAATAAGTCCTGTAAACTGCAGCCGGCCCCTTTTTTCTCCACAGACCACCTCCAGTCACAGCAAGCAAAAGACAATATGGCAGACAGCATGATTCCAGGTCTAGCATATTAAGACAGTGGCGATGCACTCAAAGGGTACATGAGGATAAGTGCCTTCCTGGCACTATTATTGGTTTCTCACCATCTGTGAGTGCACAGAACTCATGACTTTTGTTCTGTGTCCAAATTCAGAACCAACCAAGCTGAAAGGTTTAGCCAGTCGCTGTGTTCTCTCAGTCTGAACTGAAATGTGTCCAAAACATCTCATGTGAAACTGGCAAAGGAAATATTGGACTAAGAACGTTTTAGAAAAACCTCTCGAAGGGCAAAGGAGGAATTAAGTGCTAATATTTTATTTTCCAAATTTTCCACAAACTGGCTGCCTTTTCAAAAAGGCCCGGCCGCACTGAAGGTTTTTACCCCCTTTAGAAGTCAAGTTTTTAAAATTTACATAATGGATCCTGATACATATGGAAGCCTAGTAAATCGTACTTCTTTGTATTTATGACTTTGGGAGAGCAGGGAGGACATATGGCATGTCCATCTGACAATCTGAGTCTTATTGGAATCCTGACCATACTGAATTCCATTGAACTCTTCCCCCCTGGTACATACACATGTTAAACACAGGAAATAGCTTTGTACTAAGTCAGTTCTTTGAGTCCAATATTGTCTGTTCTGGGTAGCAGTGGCTGTATAATGTCTCAGGAAGGTGTCTTTCAAGCCCTGTTGCTTGAGGCCCTTTGAAGTGAAAATGCCAAGCATTGAACTTGAGACCTTCTACATTCTTTGCTTATTTGTAGAAATGTTCTGTGCTGCTCAACACACCCTATACCAGAGCAGGTGTACATTCTAAGACTTGAAATACCTGTTCTATGACTAAGCCGTAACCCCTCTCCTAAATTTCTACTTCTAGTTCCATAACTGCAGAGGTACATGTGAGAAGTCACAGTAATATTGACTGGTATTTGAAGATGCTCCCTCTGTCAACCTGTGGAGACGATTAGGTGATGCTGTGATACAGGAGCAAAGGAGCCCGGTCCAATGTGTTCTATGTTTGTTCAGTATCTTACAGATTTGTGAAAAAATTATCTATCAGCATAGGCAGGCTCTGTCTCAGATCAACACAGCCATGTGTTCTGTCTGTACTGCAACTGTTGGAATCTTAAGCACAAATACTTACTGGATTCAGGAAAAATCAGTTGGACTCGCTTCCAAATAAGCATGTTTAGGGCGGGTGAAAAAGCATGTCCTTTTTATTCCTTTAAAATTTTCTGGCACAATCTTTTGACCGAAACCAGACCTTCTGCACATCTTACAATCAGATGGAAATATTTGTATATTGAGATGGTTGACTCCAGGGATCCTGCGACCAGAGTTCCACTCAGGGAAGGCACTTGCAGGAATTGGCTTCTGATAGAAGGAGGGAGGGGAGTGATTTTCACCAGGGCTTACTATTTTGCAGAAGGGGTTCAATTGCATACCAACAAATTTAGGTTTGCACAATTAATATGCATTAAAGTGCAAACTAAAAATAAAATAAAAAAAATTGCAATAAGGAAAGTGATGGGAAAATGCATTATATAGTTTGGGGGTAACAACTGATTTATGGGAAGTCATGTAACCTCCATGCAAACAAATCAGAATGAATGATCTATAAAGAGCAGACATCTGATACATAACCTCCATGCAAGCTTTATGCAAACAAATCAGGATGAATGCTCAATAAACACCCCAGTTCTCCATTCAGTCCCCTATACTCCCCCAGCAAAATTGCCTCCCACCTTCCATCAACAGGAGACTTTGCTGGGTCAAAGGTGCTTCATACTATACTCTGGATTCATGTCAGGCTGTTTTAGAGGATTCAGTTTCTTGCCATGAAAATTAAACAATACAAAAACTTACAGCCTCTGAGGGCTTCCATTTGTTTGCTACTGTATTCCAGATTTTTGGTAACATTTGACAAAGGGGGAGAGTTTGCATCACATACTTATCAACATTTTAAACCTTCCAGTCTGACTTGCATAGTATTATCTTATTTCTCTTCACTGTCTATAAGCTGCTACTTCTTTGGGGTGTTGGAAAACATCAAATGGTCCTGTCTCATCCCAGTGTGGGTGGAGACTTGTCTGAATATTTGAAATGTTTTTGTTAGGGGCAGATCTCGGATACATCCAAGCTCTGGCCAATGGAACACAGAAAAACCCCTCCAAGGGCCTTAATGTTATCATTCTGGACAGCTGAAGCCTTGGGAATAAGGATTGTCAATGTTACCTTGAAATGTATTTTTGTGTCTTGCCAGAGTGTTATCATTCTGAGAAGCTACAAAATGCCTCAGGGTCTGGGCACTGGGCCAGACTCTGTCCTTGAACAATTCTGTGAAGCTCCTCCCGACTCCCACATATCTGAAGGACAAGATGGGCGCACAGACTTTTGCGAAGCTGCACCGATAACACCACCTGCAAGCCTGAGAAAGCAGAGGCAAGATCAGCAATAGCAGCTTACAAAATGGCAAAAATGCCATTTAACAGGCATGGAGCAGACTTCATGAAGTGGTAGAAAGTGATACCACCCAGTGACCTCTGAAAGAGAACTCTTTGAAACTTTCCCTTCTTCTGCCCTCAGGTATTTTTAATCCACCCATCTGCCCTCTTTTGAAAATCATGCCTGGTTCCTCTGTGAATTAGTTATATTGGTAGCTTCCATTATGCAGTTCAGTGACAAACTTGTTCCATATCGCAGCCGCTTCTCTCCTTAAAAGCATTCTGATCCAGGCCCCTCTGTGCTTTTTGCTATAGACATGGAGTTCTTGTGCCTGCAAACCTCTCTAATTAAATCAGCACATGCAAAAAAGGGACATAAATGCATTCTCCATGGAAATGAATAGCCCTGGCAGGTAGGGAGATCTGTTGTGCGTGGAACTCTCTTCATATGCAGCAGCAACAACAACAACAACAATAACAACAACAAGCATGTGGCTATAAACCACATTACGCAACATCACACATGCACAGAGGGTAAGTGTTCTGTTATGTACTAAGCTTGGATCCTAGAACAGTAGGCAGGTAGGATCCTAGAATGCATTGGCTTGCACTGATTGGCTTGCAGGAGAGGACCAATCAGGCTCCAGGAGGAAGTTAATCAGCCTATTAGGCTGGTAGGATCGTAGAATGCAACAACTGATTGGCCTGCAGTAGCAGCCCAATCAGGCTCCAGGAGGGAAGCAGAATCAGCCAATCAGATGGGACTCATTGTGTAAATAATGTATATAAAAGCCTGAGGTTTGGGGGGAAATTCAATCACTGTTTTGCAAGCTGCAATAAAGAGCATGAAATCACTACAGGACTCTGAGTATATTTCGTGTTTCTAAGTACCAAATGTATCCTCTGATATGCCCAGTAACATGGCATGGATCACATTGCCTCAATGCCTGCCAGATACGCTGTGCCTTTAACATTTGTACTGCATGCAGGCAGAAATGCAGCTTCCTCAATCATTGTTGCCCCCTGCTGAGACAGATTACCTGGGATTGCTCCCTGGGATGTTGTTGTAAAAGGCACAGTGCTTCTGTCAAAAAGAGAAAGGTGAGGGAAGAAAGGGAGAGGATGTAGTAGTCTTAGGCTCAGCAGAACCTTAGGCTTGGCAGAAGTTTTTCCTGTTGGGTGTGCAGATGAACAGGGCATATGTGCTCAAAGAGGTGCGAGAAGAACCAGCATGAGATGAGGACAAATGTGGCTTATGGGGGCTGGATATATTGAAGGAGTACATTTGATCCCACCCAATTGGCCTAGGCAGACATACTGTATATTACGCAGTACATTCACCTCTTCATAAAGCCCTGTTGGAAAATGAAATTAGGCAAAGCACATATGTCTTCGTCTTTGCACTCACTGAAGTAAAACTGGATTTCACTTTCCTAATGTGGTCAGTTCTATTCCCCCACCCCCCACCCTGTAAGCAACTGCTAGGCTGCTGTTCTTTTAAAAAGAGTGGGGGCGGGGCGAGGAACCAGGTCACATTGTTCAAAGCAAACACTCTTCAGTATCTGGTGGAACAAATATACAATTGCACGCCCAGACCTCAATCTCTAAACCCAGCTGGACAAAGACGGAGTGAAAATGCATGCAACAGCGAGAGGAAAAACACCTTTATCTCATCTCAAAAGGGCTCCATCAAGAACAATTCTATAGCTATGCTCTCTTTTTTGTTAGCAATACCCTTTCAAAAAGCTGAAAATAGCATTTATTTTCCTACTGATTTGTGTCTAACCATTGACTTTTCCTATCCCCCTCTGCTTTTCTCTCTCGAAAAATAGCTGAAATTAAATAGCTCTTTTCCTTAACTTGTTTAAACACCTGCACCACCAGCCACAAAAAGTGTACATTATCTCTGGAAACTGTCACTCAAGTGCTCCTGCTTAACAGCAGAGGGCACTCAAAGGTCTTGCTGTTTTGAGGGGACACACACCCAAAATTAGAAGCAGGGCCAGAAGTGCTGTCCTAATCCAGAATCAGCTAGTGATAAATCAAGACTATTCACCAATAGCTACTTGGTGTTTGCAGATCTGGGACCTACAAGAAGAACAAGTATTCAGAACAATAGGAAAGATTCTGTGCCCTTTTGCAGAAAACATTCACATTGAAGACCAAAGGTTTAGTAAGATCTTTAAGAAGATGGCACACTCTTATTATAAATTAAGAATCAGGTTCAGCACATGCATTATACTTGCCCTGGCACTGCAGCCAGAAATATCCTCCTCAGCTGCAGCCATAATGATTGAAATTGCTCACCAGGGATTGCCACCAGCACATTCTCCATACATAATCATGCAGTAGCATCAAAAATCACAGCCGGTTGAACTCAGTCCAGAGCAATCTATTAGTTTAATCAACAGCCAAATACTTGTTTGAATAGATGTCTTTTTACTGTCTGTAGAAAGCAAACAGCGATAGAAGTAGGCAAATCTGCTCTGTAAGGGCACCCCATAGTCTACGTAAAACTACTGACAAAAACTCATCTATTATGTCCATGTTTTTAACATGTAATGGTAATGGAACACAGAGTGATCTGTCATCATCACATAAATATCAGAACGGAGATTGAGGAATGGCAGAAAGTCTTGACCGGGGGTGGCGGCGTGAAAAACAGTTGGGAAGAGGTGCAAGAAAAAATTGAGAATGTTCGTAGAAAGTTATGTTTAACACATATGTTTAACCATCATAAATGACAATCTGCTCACTTAGATCAGTTCAGATGCAATGGCAAACCATGGCTTGTTGTATCTTTTGAGGATCCTGGTTTGATATCCTCATTTGTGACCGCGCTATGGTTTGGTTTGTGCAAAGTTTGGCATATTCAGATAAAACAGGAGACATTACAGTGGTACCTAGGGTTACATATGCTTCAGGTTACATGCACTTCAGGCTACAGACTCCGCTAACCCAGAAATAGTGCTTCAGGTTAAGAACTTTGCTTCAGGATGAGAACAGAAATCGGGCTCCGGCGGCACAGCAGCAGGAGGAGGCCCCATTAGCTAAAGTGGTGCTTCAGGTTAAGAACAATTTCGGACCTCCGGAACAAATTAAGCACTTAACCCGAGGTACCACTGTAGTTCGTTGCAAACCATGAATAGGAGCTTCTAATCTCCTCTCATAAACAGAGTGGGAAGGGGGATCATCTGAGCACAAGGTTCACTGTTGCTCAAGAATGTAAAAAAACACCATAGTTTCTTATTGCATCTGAATTGGGCTACTGTTTTTAAATGACTTCCTACACAGAACTGAACTACTTACATTTGACATGGTTCTCACACATTAATCACTGAGAGACACTGAGTTACTATTTAGAGAATGGCCTCTATAAATAAGCTGTGCTTTAAAATCTACTGAAAACATCTGAATCTTGTCTTAGTAGAGGGTACAGTACTGGGATAGCTGGGCAATTGTACTGATGCAGTATGGCTTTGCTCACAATAGTCTAGATGTTTTCATGAAAATGCTTCCATGTACTCATTTTCTCAGCCTACTTTAGGTCTAGAAAAATTAGCCATGTGGAGATATATTTGGAGCTGACATATATTTCTGGACCAACCATATAAAGACTAATACATTTATTCCAGATTTACAGAGACATGAATGGGGCCTTAATTGGGCCCAGTAAAAGGAGATGTTTCCAAGAGGAAATAGCTCAGCAGTAGGGAGTCCTGGAATGTATTAAAGAGACTGCCTCTTTGTAATGAGATTAAGGAAAAAATGCTTTAACATGTCCAAATGGATCTGTCCTCAGTAAGCAGAAGGTGCCAAAGCAAACATAAATACTGTTCTGGAAAGCAAAAGGTTAATAGGCATGCATATATATATATATATATATATATATATATATATATATATATCCCCTACAAGTTTTCTATAGCAAAGAAAGCTGGGTAAGAGGCTGATTTCAAAATGCTTTAAAAACAGGGGGAGGGAACCCAGTCAAAGAATGTTGCCTTTGTTCATGACCGATTTGTGAGTTCAAACCACTTACCTGTATAGCTTTACTTTTAACTCTTTAGACTGCAAAAATCCTAATGCTCATTGCCAAATTGCTGAGTATTTAGGAGTCCTCTACAACAACAAGGTTCCTGTATCCAAGGATGTTTAACCCTCTGTACCAGAGGTTTTCAACCATTTTGTGTCCACGGCTCCCTTGACCAACTACATTCTATCTGTGGAACCCCTGTGGGGCTCAGGAGCCCCTGCCTGCAGAGCTGGCAGCCTCTCACCCTTTTTTCAAACAGCTGCCCTTGTGAAGTGTTCCCTCAACCTCTTCTCCTCTACCCTCTCCCTGGGAGTCTTCTGGGCAGCCACTGCTGCCACCCCTGGTCTCTGAGCTGCCCCCTCCCTGCTCCAAAGAGAGGGGCCTCCTCACACTGCCCCACAGGGGTTTGTGACTTGACTGTCCATTCCCAACAGCAAGGGCTGGTGGACTGGCTGGCTGGGCTCCCTTGCCACTTGCTTGCTTACTCCGAAGCTGCCTCAGCTCCTGGCAACCAGCACCCCCTGGCCATCCCCAGAGGCACCATTCGCCTGGGGAACTTGTAGCCAGGGCTGCTGCAACAAACAGCTGTAGAAGCCTTTGGGAGGCAGAGACACGAGAGGGCATCAGAGGAGGGAGGGAAGTAAAGAGGGACAGAGGCCAGTGTTGCCTGTGGCATCCCTGACACAGCACACTGGTTGAAAACCACTGCTGTATACTAGCACTGTGCTCAAGTCCTCAAATGCCAATTCTTATGAAGCCATAACAGAAGAATATCTTTTGGGGGAACTCTAAAGAGGACCCCCCAAATGATTCAATGAGGCAGGGATACTGGCTCCTAGGGGGCAAGCCCTTTTGGCCTTCCCTATATTTTTGGGGTAGGAGCCAGCCCCTCTCCCCTCCGGTGTCCCAAAAGTGTGGAGCCAAGCATGGCATGCTTCCAGCGGCTGGCTCCTTCTCCTCTTCCTCCTGCCACAGAGGGAAAGGGGGGGGGGTCAAAGCAGCCTCCTTCCAGTAGCAGTGGCAAGAGGAGGAGGAGCCATTGAGTTGTACTGCTGCTGTGTTTGGCTCTACCCTCAGCTCTTCCCGACATCATGTGCATGGCATCGCCCTCTTGCCCATCACTCTTACAAGCTGGCACCTCTTAAATGAGGTCTGAGCATGCACGAGGCACAGAATGCTGATTGGCTATTGAGGGGGAAATAAAAAAACAGGGTTCGGAAGTGGATCGGGGGGGGGGGCAGAATGGAGTGGAAGCCTGTAAGCATGTGATTGTCTCATTTCCAATGGGCTTAGATACCTCAGAGCCAATTGCTTTCCACCAAACATAAACAGTTAATTAGAAAGCAAAGATTAGAGCGGCTTCTGAACTTTTGAGCTTCAGGAAACCCTTCTCAAGCTCCACATCAGCAAGGAGCAACTGCACATCTGCTCTGTGTCAGTGTTCCAGTGCAAGAAGGGTACAAACCAGAGGGGGTCTAGGGCCTCACTCTTGTTCCATGTAGGGAAGGACCACTGACTGTATGCAAAGCAGTGCTATGCAAATGTTCTGTCAGTTCAAGAATTTCTGCTTGAGCAATGGAACACTCTCCCTTCTCCCCCTGCTGTGCACCCCCTCAATCTATTCTAGGGGGTCTCCTAATGCTCTGGAGCAGAATTAGAGAGGGCATAAGGTGCTCATGTGGGGAGGAGAGGGGGGAAAGCCCCTTTGTGGAAGCAGAAATCCTTGTGCTGTCAAGATGCGTTCGTGGAATGATGCCCCATAGTTCTTAGAGCACAGGTCTTGCATGCAGACAGCCCCAAGTTGAATCCCTGGAGTCTCCAGTCAAAAGGATCTGTTAATAATATAATTTAATAATTTATTATTTATACCCCGCCCATCTGGCTTAGTTTCCCCAGCCACTCAGGGCGGCTCCCAATCGAGTGTTAAAAACAATATAGCAAATGATGGGAAAGCTCTTTGCCTGGGAACAATCAGAGTGGTCAATACTGAGCTAGATGGGCAAGTAGTCTAACCTGGTATGAAGCATGTTATCTGAGTGCATGATCTGGATATACCCAACACTCTCCTTCACAGTGCAGATGTCAATCAGTAGCAGAGGGCAAGCTGCCATGGTTTCTCAGAACATAACTTAAAATCCACTGCCTTTCTTCAAGGACTTGGTCATGCCGAATTCCTCATCCTTTGGGGGCAAATGCTTGATTTGTCAGCAAGGGAGTCCTGTGTGTGCATTTGTGTGCAACAGGATGCAACAATTGTGACTTATGGGGTGAATGGCATGGATCCTAGAATGTGATTTCACATATGGTCCCTATCCAGCATTGCATAAGATATACAGTGGGTTAGAAAGCCCTATTTGGGGAGCCACTGGCATTGCTCATTGGACCTCTATACCAGTAGCCTCCCTTCAATGCAAAGCACATATTCATATAACTTTGGACATGGTATCCACAGTTATGGGGCAAAGCAATTTTAGAGAGCAACAAATATATAGTATGTCAAAACTAGGGCTGGACCAGGAGTGCTGGCTAACAGAAGACTTTCTCCAAGCTATTTCTATTTTTTCAACCATCAAGGGAAACTCTTTGGGTTTACTTGTATATTTTGCCCTAAGGGCTGTGGATAAGGCTGGAACAGAACATGTGGAAAGAAAACACACACACAGCCAGCTCTTGTAGTTTTGCCTGCTTGGCAAGAAGTACTGGGGCATTGTGTCACACTGCTGGTTCCTAGAGAAAGGCTTGGAGGAACTGGTGAGAAACAAGAACTTCCTGTCACTCATCTGCTTTTCTGTCCTTTGACAGGGAAGCTAATCCTCAGCTTTGGGGATCACGACAGATTTATATTATCAACACTGGACAGTTAAACTGGACACCAAAACAGACTCCAACTCTTAGAGATTTGTACGTATGGCTAGATAACCCCACTAACTATACTGATAGTGAAATAATTCTCATGGAGTAGCTGCTATGGCACTGCATTGCTGACCTGGCCTCCCAATGGTGTATGTTGCTGCCGGTTATTCCAGCTGAGCTCCCTGCTGCCCTGCCTCTCCCCCTTTGGGTAGCCAACTGTGCCTTGAGAAGCCAGGTCAGCAAAGCAGCCCTCCCCAGGCCACCCCTCCAACAGTTACTGCTGCCATTAGGACTGGCCCACCCATTAGCCTCGCTGAAGCAGTCACCTAAGGTGGCAGACTGGGGACAGCTGAGAGGGGTTGAATAAAGAGTGAGGGGTCTGCTCTTTCCAAATGTGTCCTCTGAGTTTCATGGTACACCATCAGCCTAAGGGTCGAGGGGTCTTTGTCTCCCCCCAATAAAATATTTGAGGGGGCCAGCCACCATTTGCCATTCAAATGGTGTCTGTGCACCACATCACGTGATCAATTATGCAGAGCAGGGCTTACTCCCCCCTCCCCCAATATTTTATTTAAGTTGGCACCCCTGCCACCAGCCAAGACTTGAGCAGTGGGGAGGAGATAGTTCTTATCTTTAGTGATATGATTCTTCAGGTATTTTATTGGTACTCTGAGAAGCTGAAGCCAAGGAAATGGCTACGTCGATTTTTAGAGCATAAATAGCTGAAGAGTCAGGTGGGAACACATTTGCAGGTGGTGATGGCAGCAAATAAATTGCACTCCTCTGCCACTATTGGATCTGCTCAATGTTATCCAGCAGAACTCTTCTGTTTGGTGACAAAACATCCTGGGTATAAACCTGTGCAGGCAGCTTTGAGACCTTCAAATGCCCGCTGTCCAGAATTCAGTATGTATTTTGCAAATAAAGTCACTTGCACCTGTGCCAACTTCAGATGGGCTACCCCTAATCTAAAAGAAATTTCATTTGAGATCAACAGAACATAATTCTGCATAGGTATAGCTTATGAGTCAAATAAAGTATTAAGCTTGGTGCTGATTTTTAAGCCCAGCACTTCCATTTTAATTTGATTAGAAGCAATTCATAATGGGAACATCTGCTTTGGGGTGAGTGGGGATGGTTGCACCACAAAAATAGATCAAATACATTTGCAATGCATTCAGAAGTATATGCATCTTTTTATCCTTTTCTTTGAAAATGTATTGCCATTATAAATATAAATTCAGCATTTCAAAAATCAGCTAACAAGGACAAGAACCATACACAAAAATAACATATCTTTCCCAAACCAGCTGAACTAAAAGCCAAATTAAATAAAGGCGTGCACAGTATAGCTGAACTCAAGAAGAAGCCCTTTCTCTCAGCCACAGCAAGCTGAATCTGAGATGGCGCTTAAATTATGGTTGTATCTTCAAATGGCATAGACTGTACTTTCCTGCTTTTATGAATTAATAACAAATGCATGTATTATTACAGGATCCAGATGTTACATGAAGAATGTTTTTCTTTGATGGATCAACATTGAGTGGCTTGGAGGAGGAAATACACATTTGCTAGGCGCTCTGAAGTTCATATTCTGCAACTCCTTAGTGCAATGCTTCAATCTGCCACAATTTTAGAAGGGTAAGATTTTTTCATTGGCTTAAACGTGAAAACGAATGAAGCAATCTCTACAGAAACCTGCTAGTTGGACATGTATTTAATTCAGTCAGACCCTATGTTTTACAACATTTTGCATATTAAAAACTTCTAGGTTGGTGTGCTTGTTGCTTTAGCTAAAGTTCTAGCTGCATTTTGGACTTGATGAGGAAAATATATGGCTTGGAGACTCTGCATAGAGTTGGGCTGAAGTTGCTCCCATCTGCTCCCTCCCAAACTTTTTTGCAGTTTTTGTTTATCTGCTTTAGATTATACAGTATGTGATGTGGAATGCCATGGACTCTCCAGTGCACACATGAAGCTTTGTGTAAGCAGCAATATGTGTACAATGATAGAGCATGAACTTGGCATGTCCCATTTTGCTGCTTGAGGGGATGGCATGTTCCATTTCCAACTGGCAGATTCGCACACTCCCAGATGGACAAATTGCACCAAAGTGCTTGCTGCAAAACATATCAGGCAGCCCAAAGGATCTTGTTGCAATAGCTAAAGTCTGTGACAAGATCTTGTGTCAGTGAATATTTATAGTTGTGGTGAACTTTCATCATTTACAAGACAATAAAAGTAAAGCCATTGCAAACAAAAAATTCTGAATGACTTTGTTAAAAAAAGTTTAACTCAATTCTTCTACAAAATGGGGACACTGCAGGGGAGATCTTTAGCTTGCCTGTGCCCAAGGGAACTTTAAGAAAGCAATGTCAAAGGATTCACATAGATTCCCCTCTAAGTGCTCTTGCAATGTCTGAAGGAGAAATTCCTCTTTCTTCAGCAATATATTTATTATTGAGTTTAGGATGTAATGTCAAAGAGGCATGACTGAGAGTGTAGAAAAAAGTAGGGCAAAAATACCCAGAGCCATAAAACACAATAAATATAATCTTTTGGGGATTCCCCCGCCCCTCTTTTCCCTGTTCGCCTGAAACTCCAGCAATGCAGCACAGAACAGTATTTTCCTGAATGGTTTTCCTGAACCGCTGCAGTGCTTCTCAAACCCTTGTGCAGCCAATGAATATTCCCATGGCAACAGAATCATGAAAGCTCAACAGGAGCCCTCTTTGAAAATATCTAGCATATCTGTCTGTGTCTTCGCATCTCATTGCAATAAAGCAGGTACCATCTGTAAATGATACTGTGTAGTCATCATCAGGATGCACAAACACCGGGGTGCAATTTCATCATGGTTTCATTTTGCTTTGGCTTCTTGTTGTGCAGCAGGATCACGGTCACATTGCGAAATAAAAGCTAAAGGCCCATGATGACAGGATGGAGAAAAGCCTCTGCTTTAAAGCACACCTGATCCTTTTAACTGGAGATTCCACAGACTGAACCTGAGACCTTGTGCTTTGCCACTGAGGCTCCATCTAGCACTATACATTTAAAGGAGTAACACACTGCTTTAATCAGTGATGGTTTTCCCTGAAGCAGCCTGGAAAATGTAGTTCTTTTTAGGATTCCATGGGGAAAGAGATCAACTGTTAAGTCACTTTGGCAGGCCCGCTGGCTTGGCTCCAGAACTGTGAGTGCCCAGGGTTGCGGACACCGTAGGCACACAGCCTATTTCCTCCCCCCCAATCTCATAACACTATTCTGAGTACAGTGGTACCTCGGGTTAAGAACTTAATTCATTCTGGAGGTCTGTTCTCAACCTGAAACTGTTCTTAACCTGAGGTACCACTTTAGCTAATGGGGCCTCCTGCTGCCACCGCCCCGCTGCCGCACGATTTCTGTTCTCATCCTGAAGCAAAGTTCTTAACCCGAGGTACTATTTAGCAGAGTCTGTAACCTGAAGCGTCTGTAACCTGAGGTACCACTATATAAGAGTGTACTCTTGTAAGAGGAATGGCACACACAGAAATGAAAATGGGATGTGCAAGCCCTCCTTACCTAAGACTACTGCTGTTTCTACTAAAGAGTGGGGATGTGTAGGGAAATATGGCCATAATAATCATGGATTACAGCTGAGTCAGCAGGCAGTTGCCAGCCCTAGAGAATCATTTCCCAGCTGGCTTTGCTTCATCTGTCCTTCCTGTGTTTCCCTGCTGCCTTTATTGCTCAATCCCTGGGCTGTCTTTGCCTCCATCCGTTTTGCTCTCTGCCTCTTTCCTTCTATCCCCCAGTGGCAGACTTTGGGCTTTCAAATCTCAGCTGCTGCCTGTGCAAAGCCCAAATTTAGCGCTCCCGCCTCTTGTCTTCCATTCTGCGTCTTTGTTGCAGTGCTCCCTGCAACGCCCTCTCAACTCGGCATCCAGTGTGGGCAAGCCTGTCTTGATCCTCTAAATTTGCCTCTGTATCCCCTGTTTCCACCACCTCACTCTCATTGCCTCCAACGTCCCTGCTTCCTTCTCCTTGGGTACTAGCATGACTTTTTTTACTTCACACTGGGTGCCTAGGTCCACAAATGCTGCAGAAATGACCCAAAGTCTGGCAAGTACATGAGGAAGCGTCGCTGGGAAGCTCAGCTGATTATGCAGGGAAGAGGGTATAATATCTAGCCTTTGTTTCCTTTGCGACCTTCTCAGAGAAATTTCCCCCCAAATGTCTCTTCCCTCTCGACACATGTGAGTAGTCCCTGAATGGTTGCTAGGCAACCTTTTGATTTAACCGCACAGAAATTCTTGTCTGTGCTGGGAGATGGAATGACACAAACAGTTGTGAGAAGTGGTAGTTCTTTGGTGTTATCGCCTGGTGATTTGTGTCTCGAAAAGCTTGAATACCAGCCAGTCGTTTTATAGCTTTCCTCAAGGGAACGGCCATTTGGGAGGATTTCGCAAAGTGTGAGAGCCAATGAAGTGCTGGACTAGGACCAGCAAGACCAGGATTAAATTCTCACTTGGACATGGAGCACACAGGGTGTCCTTGAGGCAGTCACTATCTCTCAGCCTAACCTACAGGGTTACTGTGAAAGTAAAATAGAGTCGGGGGAGTGCCATGGATGCTGCCTTGAGCTCCTTGGCAGAAAGGCAGGTTATAAATGCAATAATAATAATAATAATAATAATAATACCCTGCCCATCTGACTGAGTTGCCCCAGTTTATTTAGTAAATAAACTAAAACCATAAATATCTGATAGTGTATGATTATACTGAATTGCATTAATTGTTCTGATGAATTGTTGTTTGCTTTAGTTATATGGTACTGTATTTGATATGATAGCAATTACAATATCCCCTCCCCAGTGCCACTGTGATTATTATGAGCCACTTTGAGCTCAACATTCATTGTTGGAAAAGTGGAATGCAAATATTATCTCAATCAAATAAATGGCAACTCACAGGGAGACCTAAACCAAGCCTTTGCTTCCTTTTGAGCTCTCTGTGGGTACCTCTCCACCAGTGTGAAGTCCTCACCACTGTTCAGAAGCATGTGCAGGATTATTTACAGGTGGACATTTCTCAATTCAGAGATGGGTGATAAAGGCATCATATCTGTGACAGCACTTTAAAAATAGATTTATCCATACCCGTCATCAGCATGTGAGGGATCTGCAGGCGTGAATATCATACCAAGCAGAGGCTAATCTTTTGGGGGTATTTGCTTTTAGGTTCCTGGCTCAGCACATGGGGCCGAACACAGGCAGTTTTCTAGCATATTCCAAGCTCTTGCTTCCACCAATTCTACAACCCTGTGCTTTAGGTTTTCTGGACACACAGCGGGCAGGCGTCCTCTTCCTCCTCCTCCGGCAATTCCCGGTAGGCAGCTCAGACCCTGCAACTTTCATCTCTGCTCTTTATGACTGCTTTCGCTTGCTGGAAGATTCCGTGCATTAAACCTGGGGAAATTTATAACTTGCCTCTTTCTCACTGCCAAGATGAGCTGCATGCATTTGGCAGCGACAGAACATAACCCCAGCAGCCACCTCCGTCCTTTCGCTGCTAAGTCTGGCTATTTCACAGCTTGCACAGCCCTAATTTGTTTAAGGATTTTTACTAGGCCGAGAGGATGATGCCAAGCGTCGGACTGTAGGAGTTTTATTCCATTTACTCGGGGCTGCTTGGCTTGCAGTTTTACATTATCTTTCACTGCTTCAAAGCGCTGTAGGTAATAAAAGCCTTTAGTTTTCATTGATTATTCATGGCAGTTCGTTATGCTCCGCATTCTCAGAGGCCACACAGAGATAGCCTACCAGAACATTTAAAGAGACATTCAACGCTTTCACAATAATAAAGGATGCCAAATTTCCTTGCTTAGTTAACATTATACTCCATAGATTGCTAATAATGAAATGCTTTTAGGCTGCCTCTTCCGTTCCTTCATACCGATTGCTTGGGTGTATTTTAGGGGTATCGCAGAGATGGGAAAAGGGGAGTAGCCATCCACTTGGCTTGGCCCGAGAAAGCAGCTTTGTCTGTTTCTGTTTGATTGTTCCCGGTTCTGGTGATCTAAACAGTGGGAATTTATATAAGCAATAGAAAATATGCACACCAATGGAAAATGAAATTTAGGAACTTTAGCAGAGCCCTGCTCTGTCTTTATAGATGAGATGAAACAGCTAATATAATACTTCCGTCAAGTTAATAAAAGTTAACACACTGCAGGGCACCCCATAAAGCACACATACTTTCAGATCCTTCTCACAACAGAAAGAATGGATGGTATGACATAGAGAACTAAGGGCCAAAGCAGGTGTAAAGTTAATTTCACAAACGCAATTAACATGCACTTTTTTATGTTATGCAAATAGCAGCCAAGGGAAAACCTAGCAGCTTCAGAACCAGAACTCTTTCTTTCCATTACATCATCCAGACAAAATTCCTTCTCCACAGTGGCTCTTTGCATTTATTCCATTGGCTCCAATGAAAGATACCCTTGAAATGCAAGTAACAGCTTCACCAAAGGGATTTGGGGGACAAAGTAGTAAAGAAATAGTTTAGCAGTGCCCCATCAACTGCCTAGAGGGGCTGGACATCTATCCATAGGTAGTTACTTACTTATCTGTCCAAGTCGGCAGCCATTTTACATGGCATGCCTCTGTCTTGTCGGCATTAAGCTTAAATTTATTAGCACCCCCTCTCCATCCCATTACCACCCCCAGGCACTGAAATGAAGCTTGCACAGACGTACTTTCCAGTGGACTGTATCTTAAATTGCTACATAGCAGCCTAATCTACTGAAGAGAATGGCTGCATGGATAAGAATGGCAAAGCACTTTCTACACTGACTGTGAAAGCCTGCATGTGTCTACTCAGAAGTAATCCCCATTGAGTTCAATGGAATGTAGTCCCAGGTGACCGTCTAGGATTGAAGCCTAGATACTGCAATAAAAATGTTAAATCAACCTTACGGTTGCATGCGCTTTTTTCAGAGACCCGATTTGTTGATTTCTGAAGCATTTGGGACTGGCAGTGCCGCGAGTCTATTCCCAAAGGCTGTAGTATTTTCCCTCTCTTCTTTTCTTCTTCTAAGTTTTGCATCAGCAGAATCTCAAATCCTGGCTGAGCTTCCAGGTTCCCATGACATATTATTGAAAAGATAATGAAATTGCCCACTCTTCCTCTGTTGTAACACACTCTCCCGTAACACTAATGTGCAGCTAAGTGCTTACTCCATAATAAACCACCCATGCTAATTTCCTATGCTGTAACAGCCCTTCATAACACATGAAATGCTTGGCTTCTGAGAAGGTTATTATAAAGAAGGACGCTGTAATTTAGTGGCTCATTTAATAGGAACCAAGAGAAATATGAGGCCTGCCAATGCCGTACCAATGTTCTATTTATATCCAGTTTGGAGTATAGCAAGTTTTATGAGGGATAATTTTTATATATTATTCAGGTGGTAATGGGACTTACCAGGTTACCTTGCCTAAAGTTAGAAAACATTCTTTTATAATAGGTCTTGTTCATATGGTGTAAGAAGATTCTTTTCTCTGATATTCAGAGGTCTACATTCTTTAAAATAAAGAACACTGCATTTTATTTACTGAAGAAGCCCAGCTTTTATTGGCAAAATAAGATGGAAGTACATTTCTTCACTAAATAATAATAAGAAAACATTTTTAACTGTACCTCATCAAAGCTGAGATACCAAAATTAATTTAATAATATAATAATGCTCAATACTTTGTACATTCAAAGGGCTGCATAAATATTGCCGCTTGCAAAACACTCATGAGGAAGGGAACTGGATTTGCCAACTTGTCTTACTGCACTTTGACTAGCAGCTTGATGTGGTGGTGATGCTCATGTCTCTCTATGCTGCAGAAAACTTCACTGGCTGATTCCCATATACTAAACTGCTGTTAAAGCAGTGGGGAACTTTGTGGGAGAATGAGGCCCAATAGGCCTCCCCAATTGTCCTGCCAAGCCAAACCCACCATATATAACTTTAGGTGTGCAGCAGGTAAAAATGCAGCTTGGCCGAAAGGGCGTTTGCAATGTCCCACATGCAGCACTGACAAACAGTTAAAGGAACTAAAGCAGGCCCGGTTAGTCTCCCTCCACCTCCAGCCAACTGCCAACTTGAGGGGAAACCATTTTTACAGTTTCCAAACGCCCATCATGTTTCTAGTTTGCAACGGAATTTGCTAGCCTGCTTAGAAGCTAGTAGCTCAGGTTTCAATGCTACCCATGGAGAAGGAGAAGCCTGGAAACACAGCCCTTTAGCAGGCTGGTACGGACTTTTTTAAAAAAAGGCCTTCTACCAAGTGGACTGGCAGAAAAATGATGGATCACTCCATCCCTCCTCCATCTGCCCACTACATTTTCATGCTGTTCATGGAAGAAGGGCTTTTCTATATTTTGTGGCTAGCAGAAATCAGGCAGAGAAAGGATGAAACAATTTGCCCGTCATCTGCAAGCCTGTTTGCATGCAAGGGCAGACAGATGTGAAAGAGGTCAGGGCTTGGGCACTGTCCTCTTTTTCACCTGGTCACCTGATTGCCCATGTGCATGGAATTTTTGGTCACCTTATGGCTACCAGATGGAATGGTAAGTACAATGCTGGAGTATTACTGGAGGAATTCAACATCACACTAAGGCGATATGTAGTTCCAGCAGGTTAAGCATTTTCCCTTGCTAGATGGAACAACACCCATTCTTCTTCCCCTGCCTTCTGTTCCAAGGATGCAGGCGGAGGAGAGGGGGAAATCCCCACTGTGTGTGCAGAAGTCCTACTGCTGGCAGGACTCATTGAATCTCACCCTGTACCTATGTTTCGTTCTTAAAAGTATATAAAGTAGGGCAGAAAACTAAACAGTCACATTTCTATTTGACATTGAACTACATCACCTCATGCATGTTTACTCAGAAGTAGGGAGGGGGCAAATCTGCCATTTTCAATATCTCTCCGTTTATCTCTCCCCCCCCCCCCAGTCTTACATCCAGTTCTTTGCATTTCCGCAATTTTTCCTGTCCCCATGAAAATTCATCAGCATTTTGGTATGAATTTCTCTGAATATACACATTTATGTGTGGAATTTTGCCCAATATCATAGTTGTCAACGTTTCCTTTTTTTAATTATTTTTAAGGGAAATTCCCTTATTCCGAATAGGATTCCTCACATAGTTGACAGCTATGCCAATATACACATTTCTGCAAAGCAATTTTGCCTAACAGAATGAAACTTTGTAGGTTATTTTCTCTAATATGGGCATTTTAAGGCAGACTTTACCCCAGTATATACATTCTTGTGAACAATGTTTGACTGAGT
Source organism: Podarcis pityusensis (assembly GCF_964106645.2). Taxonomy (NCBI): domain Eukaryota; kingdom Metazoa; phylum Chordata; class Lepidosauria; order Squamata; family Lacertidae; genus Podarcis; species Podarcis pityusensis. Next base: position 76,671,231 of record NC_138026.1, on the reverse strand, counting down.
AAATGCACTGCAAAATTTGGAGAAGTGCAAATTTTGAAGGATTTCTTTGTTAAGGTTCTCATAGTTGGTTGTTGTTGTTTTTTAATTGTGAGTTAGGTAGATCCACCTTTAAATACCAACTGAATTGAATTCCTCCCCCACCCCTTCTCCAAAGTTCCACTGAGTTCAATGACAATTACTCCCTCTCTCAAGTAAATGTTAATAGGACTGCAGCCCTAAACAAATAGATTCTGTGGAGGCACAGCGCAGCTTAAATATATACCTTCAGGCACTGACACCACCAATTACTCTGTGGTTTATCTCCAGCTGCATCTCGGACACCATCAATATTGGTTCCAATTAAAAGACCGGTTATTGGTCATTGGTACCACCACATTCCCCACAGCACTTCCCTAGCCTAGTGAAAGCAAGAGAGAGAGAGAGGGAGAATTGCCATACTGACCATGACAGGCACTAACAACTGTGTTATGTTAATGCCCTCCCAGATGTTTGGAGAGGCTTCGGGGGAAGTTTGATATGCCACATAAACATTTGAGCCTGCCTATGGCTTTTTGTGTTGCTGTCACTACGGAAGAAAATTCAGAGGACAAATCAAACATCAGTGGGATGCCAGAGCAGCTTTTCCTTTGGAACTCACTTGAAATAAAGTGTGTCTTATACTAACACACTTACCTCAGAGTGAGTCTTGTCAAATTCAGTGGGACTTGCTTCTGAGTAGACTTGTAAACAATTGCACTGTGAGCCTGCAACAACATGTATTTTAACAGGAAAGTTTATTTTATAACTTCTTTTAAAGTGCTAATTTTCTTTAATTTTTGACATATTTAAACTAGTTTTTAACATCTGGTTTTATTGGTTTTAATGTAAAATTTCCACCATGTTTAAACTGCTTAGAGGTGTTGATGACAGAGCGGTATATAAATCCTGTTAAATAAATAATATGTCTCAAAGGGATTTCTGGACCAGTGGTTTTTTTGTTTGTCCCCCTTCCCCAAGGGGAGGGATCCTTGAGCTGGGATTGCGTAGTGTATTGGTTTAGCTTTTGTGAATTTGCAAAATAAATTAATGGGGTATTGATGGTCACCAGCTGCCATGTTACCAATTCCACATATTTTCCAAAAAGAAATAGAAATATTTTCCCCCTCTGATAACTAAGGTAGAGAGGCAGGACAACAACCGAGGGAGGTGTTGTTCTTGTTTCAATTTGATTTTTGTTTCCTGTATTTGTTGTGTGATGCAAATCTGAAAGGAATTAAATAAAGAGGGTTATTGGTTTTTTTTAAGGTGGAAGGGCAGGGCAATAGCTGAGAAAGGAAACATCACAAGGGTTTGGTCCAAATTGGGCAGGGGTAGAGAGAGCTGTGGCCTTCAGAAGTTGTTGGGCCTACAACCTCCCTCATCCCCAACCATTGACCATTGGCCATGCTGGTTGGGGCTGATGGGAACTGTGGACCAACAACATGTGGAGGGCCAGACAGGTTCTCCATCCTGGGGTCAAGAGAACCAATCATGGGAAGATGTGTACCTGCTGAATGGCCCAAGAAGCAAGAGTGTGAGATCACAGGATGTCACCTGGACCTTTCCACGTCCTCATGGGACTGTTTGTGGTAGAATGTGTGAAAAACTACAGAGCTAGAAAGAAGCAACAAATGTTATACTTCGCCTTTCAGCTTCAGAGTCTAATGATTTAGCCTACAAACAGCAATTTGCCTGTACACTGGTTTTTAATGCTAGTTTCATGTCTGCATATTATTCAGTTTCATCATGCTGGTGAATATAGGAATTAACTTGGGCTTGGGGATTGCAGTCCAGCTGGAAATCTTGTAATTACTATTCCTTTGTTAGGGAGTGGGACACTGTGCTGCTTCTGTATCGGCTACCATAACACCTTGGCAGCTGACACAGGGCGGCAGATTCAGCCATTGCTTTTGGAGATTTAAATTTCATTGCAGTGGTATGACCAGCCAAGCACAGAGTACAGGTATGATGATGAATGCTGTGTGCTGATTACTAATTTAGCAAATTGTGAATGATATTCATTTCAGCTCCGGTGTTGTCCATCTAACGTTGCCAACTGGCCGGGAAAACACAGACGCATCAACTGGCCTTCTGCTCCTGTTCCTTGAACTGCAGCATGTTGTGCAGGAATCAGCATCTGAAGCTCCTCACAGCATGGAGGTGAGCATTATCCCTGGCTAATGCCTGTGTGCCAAACGCCTGTTAAAGGCACAGGACAGAAATAGGTAAAATAAGCACTGAACACAGGTAGACTGGGACCTTAGGGCTGAAGACCAGGGTTTGGCAGGCCAGTTCAGCCCCCAGTGACCACCCAGAGAACGGCAGGTGATGGCAACTAATATGCCCAACATTCCTTCCTTCCTTCCTTCCTTCCTTCCTTCCTTCCTTCCTTCCTTCCTTCCTTCCTTCATTGTATTAGTTTTACTTTAAAACAGACATACAACAAAATGGTGCTTATTCCCAAATGAGTGAGCGTAGGGCAACAGAAGCAAGCTTTGTTTTGTTCCTGTAGTGATGATAGAGCTATAATTTAAGTGAGTTTTAAATGCGAAACATGCTCAGAGTGTTTTCAATTTTTTTAATCGGGGTTGGCAAACTGGTTTTTGTTTATCTTTTTGCTGTAAGATGCCAGGAATGTAGCAGCAGCTGCAAAGTGTGGAATGGTATAAAGGGGAGAAGAGAAATGTTAAATACTGTTCTTCATGCCCGAAATAATACACGTGGCCCTCTAAAGAGGCTTCCCTGTAGGACCGCTAGATCCAGAGTTTAAAAATTATATATTGCACCACTGAAAATGAGTTGGCAGACCTATTTTCATCTAAGAATCCGAAACATTGCAACTGTTACCTCACCAAGTTCTTTTTTGCGGGTAAAGCAACCCTTGCATAACATCCCATTTGACAAAAGGGGAAGCTGAGTTACAAAGTCCTTTGGTGACCTACCCCAGAATATTTGAGAATGTGGCCTGATGAAATAAAAGAAAGTGACCCTGCATTGCATAGAACAGGGAATGTTGGCAGATGCAGCTTCCCTTACCCATGCAGTATTGTGACATGACAAATAGTACCTGTCAAAAAATGTCTTCTGTGCAACAGTTAAAGGCACAAGAGCTCCATTCTCTGCTGCATCTGGCCACCCTGTGTGCAGCAGAGCTGAGTGTGTAGAAGAGGAGATTTCAATTTCCACCCTGGGGCGGCTGCTGCTGCTGCTGCTGCTGCTGCTGCTTCTTCTTCTTCTTCTTCTTCTTCTTCTTCTTCTTCTTCTTCTTCTTCTTCTTCTTCTTCTCCTCCTCCTTCTCCTTCTTCCTCCTCTTCCATGATTTCTGTTCCAGGGCTTTAGTTTTTCATTATCTTCTCGTACCTGAAATAATCTTATTATCTGTGAAACTTCTGTAGCTCACTTAATCCTGCTTCCTTTACTGACCTGATGCTCCGACTCCTTCTAACACTTCCCTTCCTTAAAAGAACATCAACATCTCTTTGAGTCTCCCTCGGAATTCTCTCCTCATCCCTGTCATGTTTTCGGTTCCTTAGAAGTGGCTGGTCAGTGGGTCAGGGAAATGTTTCCAATTACTGCCTCTGTACTGTCAGGAGCAAATAGCAGCACAGGACTGAGGGGAAGAGGGTTCAGTAGTGAATCAGGAACATTTGTGGGATTGGGGCCCTTCAGCTGCTTTTGAAGAGAAAAGGGACACTAAGGTAATTCCTCTGCTGCATGTCATCATCATCATAACAATAACAATAACAATAACAACAGGGCTAAACAGGGCTGTCTTCAGATGTCTTCTAAACATCAGATAGTTGTTTATTTCCTTGACATCTGATGGGAGGGTGTTCCACGGGGTGGGCGCCACTACCGAGAAGGCTCTCTGCCTGGTTCCCTGTAACTTGGCTTCTTGCAGTGAGGGAACCGCCAGAAGCCCTTGGAGCTGGACCTCAGTGTCCACGTTGAACGATGGGGGTGGAGACGCTCCTTCAGATATACTGGGCCGAGACCGTTTAGGGCTTTAAAGGTCAGCACCAACACTTTGAATTGTGCTCAGAAACGTACTGGGAGCAATGTAGGTCTTTCAAGACCGGTGTTATGTGGTCTTAGCAGCGGCTCCCAGTCTTAAATAGACTTGTCAATGCATCTATCTATATCTATCTATCTATCATCTATCTATCATTTATCCACACACACACACACACACACACACACACACATACACTTTTCTTCAGTAATTTCAAGACCATGATCACTTGAAATTTTATTCAGGACTGGTCACTTTCACAGAACCATCTACTATAGTTGATATAGCCATATGGTTTCTTCTTTTTTGCCATTTTATGATGATCTTTGGAAGTGGTGATTGTGAGTAACCTTTTTGACAAACCAACTTTCCAATCTGGTGCCCTCCAGATATTTTGGACTGCAACTCCTATCGGCCCCAGTCTGAGTAATGATGATGGCTGCCATAAATCAGTCTCTGCTGACTGGGAGCCAAGAGTCCGAAAGTCCTGAAACTGATCTTCCAGCTCAACGGAGAGTGACCCAAGTACTAGGTCAGGAGAGGGGTCGTGCTTTCTGTAGCTTGCCTTCCATTTTCACAACCAGTAATTCTGAGGCAGGCTTTGGACGAAGTAACGATCCAGCCAGAATAAAATGCCCTTAGGGTGGCAATCCTATGCACACTTATTCAGTCCCATTGAACTCCAGCTGACTGCTTGCACAGAGTTAAGCTGCACACTTCCCAGTGATTTCAATGGAAGAGATGTAAGCCCTTTCTTAATTCTCCATCTGAAATCAGTGGGATTTAAGAATGTTTCATTTAAGCTGGGTTATGACTATTGTAACTTACTGTTTGTGTATCCTTCTGAAATATACTCAGAGTCGCAAAGTGATTTCATGCTCTTTATTCAGCTCATAGTGGTGAGGAGGAATGAATAAATGTCCCCTCACAGTATCTGCTTTATATACATTATTTACACAATGGGCTGCACATGATTGGCTAATTCTGGAATTCTACTGTAAGCCAATCAGGTTGTGGATTCACTTCTATCTGGAGCAGGATTGGGTGGTTCCTGCCAACCAATCATACTGCTGCATTGTTCTAGGACCAATCAGACTGCTGCATTCTGAATCCTATTGTTCTAGGACCAATCAGACTGCTGCCTTTTGGATCCTATTGTTCTAGGACCAATCAGACTGCTACAGTTTGGATCCTATTCAACTCAGTACATAACACCCCTCCCCTCTAAGTTCCAGTCCTGCCCGGGAGGTCGCATTCATAGTCCTCAAGGTATGCCGGCGGCCTACGTGTGCGTTGTGGCCTGGGGTGTTCCCTGGTCCGGGCTCCGGGTTCTGGCTCGTGTTCCAAGGATGCTGGCTGTGATGCGGCTGTTTGGTCTGGTGCAACCGGCTCGCTCAGTCGTGGTTCTGGTTCCGGTGTCCTTTCGGCCTCACGGGTCCTCTCTGTATTTACTGATTCTGCCTCTCCTGCTGGCCCCTCCTGCTCTATGGGCCTCACTGCCCCGCTGTTCCCTTGGGACTCCTCTGACCTGTCCTCCTCCTGGTTTTCTCCCGGGAATCGTCGCCGTATCTGGTCGCAGTGGCGGCGCCAGCATTGCCCCCCATCCGTTAGCACCTCGTACGACACGGGGCCAGTGACCCTGGTGATTGTGGCGGGTACCCATGCTGGGCCTGCCCCAAAATTCTTTGCGTACACTGGGTCCTGGGCCTCGAAGGTCCGGGGGTTCCTGCCTTCCCCCACCACTACCTCATCCTGAGCTCTATCGGGGTGAAGGCGGTCCAATCTGATTGCAAGGCGCCGACCCATTAGTAGTTCAGCGGGGCTCCGGCCAGTCGTTGAGCTGGGGGTGCTGTGCTGTGCTAGAAGGAATGTGGCAAGGCGGTACTCCCAGTCCCCTTGCGTCATGCGGCGAAGGGTGTCCTTGGTGGTCCGCACCATGCGTTCTGCTTGGCCATTGGTGGCAGGGTGGAACGGCGCCGAACGGATGTGGCGGATGGCGTTCTGCGCTGTGAAGGTTTGGAATTCTCCTGACGTAAATGCAGTCCCGTTGTCTGAGACGAGAGTGTCAGGGAGCCCGTGGGTTGCAAACAGCCTGCGTAGTACCCGGATGGCTGCGGACGTGGAAGTGGACGGTACCAGTGCGACTTCCAGCCATTTGGTGTAGGAGTCCACCACTATGAAGAATGTTTTCCCCTGAAAGGGGCCAGCGAAATCCACATGCAGGCGTGACCATGGTGCTCGGGCGGACTCCCAGGACTGGACTGGGGCCCTTGGGGGATCTGGGCGGGATTCTTGGCAGGCCTGGCAGTGTTTGACCCAGGCCTCTATCTCTCCATCGATCCCCGGCCACCACACATAACTCCTGGCAAGGGCCTTCATTCTTACTACCCCTGGATGTGTCTCGTGTAGGGCTGTGAGGACCCTTTTGCAGAGGGGCTGGGGAACAACGACTCTGCTTCCCCATAACAGGCACCCCTTGTGGGCCGACAGTTCATGTTTGCGGGTTGTGTAGCCGGCGAATTCTGGCCCGGGGCTGCTGCTGGGCCATCCCCTCCACACCCAGTCCAGGACCCGGGAGATGACCCTATCTTTCTTGGAATGGTGTGCAACTTCTTGTGCCTGAATGGGGCGGTCGGGAAGCAGCTCCAGGCTCATAACCTCTTGTGCAGGTGCTGGGTCAGGGCCTGTTTCCGGTAGTGGTAGCCTGCTGAGGGCGTCCGCATGGCCCATCGCCTTCCCAGGTCGGTGAATCAGTGCATACTGGTAGCTGGCAAGGAAAATTGACCACCTGAGGACGCGAGGAGACAGCACTTGGGGGGTCTGCTTTTCGGGGGCAAACAAGCCAAGCAACGGCTTGTGGTCAGTCACCACGGTGAAGGGCCGCCCGTACAAGAAATCATGGAATTTTTTTACTCCCTTTACGATTGCCAGACCCTCCTTGTCGATTTGCGAGTAGTTCCGCTCGGTTGTGTTGAGTGTCTGGGAAAAGTACGCCACCGGTACCTCTCTTCCATCCGGGAGTTGGTGCCCCAGGACAGCTCCAATGCCATAGGGTGAGGCGTCGCATGCTAGCACCACCGGCAGCCTCTCGTCGAAGTGTGCCAAGACCGAGTTTGAGACAAGCAAGTCCTTGACTGCCTGGAATGCGGCCTCCTGGCGCTGGCCCCACACCCAAGGGGCCCGCTTGTCCAGGAGTCTGTGTAGGGGCTCCGCTACCGCCGCCTTGTGGGGAAGTGTGATGGCCTGGGATTCCGATTCGGAGGATGAAACAGAGGAATCCCAGCCTGCACAGGAGTCCCCGCCTCCAGGGCCGGCTGAACTGGGGCAAGGCCTAGATGCTGAAGAGCCTGCACCTGTGGCAGTGCATCAGGAGCTGGCCCCAGGTGAAGCCCTTCTGGCCCCAGAGGGGCTTGATGACTCAGTGGCCACAGGTGAGCCTCCTCCAGGGCCCAGTAACCCTTCGGCCTCTCCTGATCTGCAGAGGCTTAGGGCAGAGAGGCGAAGGGAACTGGTTGCCCCCAGGAGGAGTGCTCGCCTTAAGGCCAGAGGAGGCGGGGCTCCTGGGGACCGGGACCGCCCCTGGCCTTAGAAGAGGATAAAAGCCCAGTCAGCCCGGCCCCAGGTTGCGGGAGCAACGTCGTTGTTGGCTTCGGACCTTCCTGTGTTCCTGATCCCTGCTCGGCCTCCTGTTCCTGACTATCCGGTACTCCTGTTCCCTGCTCGGCTTCCTGTTCCTGACTATCCGGTACTCCTGTTCCCTGCTCGGCCTCCTGTTCCCGACCATCCGGTGTTCCTGTTCCCTGCACAGCCTCCTGTTCCAGCGTTCCTGTTCCCCGCCCGGCTCTCTGCCTCGGACCTTGCCCCTCTTCGTGTGGACTCTGCTACACCCAAGGTACCTTACCCCCGGGACCAGCACAGTTTGCTCCCGCCACACCCGCACTTCCCCTTCGTAGGGGTGCGTTCGGGAAGAGCCAGAGGCCATGGCTGAACAGGCGGCTGCACTGGTGGCTTTGGCCCAGGAGAACCAGGCCTTGACTCACACCGTGCAGCAGCTCAGCGACGCGGTTGTGGCACTTCAGCAACGCTTGGAAGCCCTACCGGCTCCTGGGGCCGACGCCCCGGCTCCGGGCAAGTACCCAGTGGCTTTGCCTGAGAAATTTGATGGAGCCCCGGCCAGCTTTCCCATGTTCCTGGCCCAGGCCAAGCTGTATATTCAGGGGCGAGCCCGGAACTTTCCTGACGACCGCACCAAGGTGCACTTTTTGATTAGTTTGTTAAAGGACCAGGCGGCCAAGTGGGCGTTGCCGCTACTCAGGCAAGACTCCCCCTTGCTGGCAGACTATATGGGGTTTTGCAATCGTTTGGAGGCCGCGTTCGGCAACCCCCAGAAAGAGAGTCAAGCCAACCGGGCGATTCGGCGTTTGAAACAGGGCAAGTCCACGGTGGCCACATATACCACGGAGTTTCGGCTGTTGGCACAGGACTTGACCTGGAATGACTCGGCACTGCGGGACCAGTATCTCGAAGGGCTTTCGGACGAGGTACTGGACCAGTTGGCCACAATGGAACGCCCCACCACGCTGGACACTCTCATTCAACGGAGTCTACAAATAGACGACCGGTTGGAGGATCGTCGTCAGGCCCGGGGTCGCCGACACTTCCAGTTCACGGCACCAGCTTTTTCCGGCAGCCCCACGGTCACAACTGATTTAACGGAGGAGCCTATGCAGCTCGGGGCAGTGCGGCCACGCCTTTCCCCCGCAGAGAAGGCGCGGCGTCGGGAGGGAAATCTCTGTCTTTACTGTGGCGGAAGTGGACACTTCGCTCTGTCCTGCCCTGAGAAACGCCAGCCGCAGGGAAACCGCCAACCCCAGTAGCTGATGGCCCTAGCTACCGGGGGTCCCAAACCGTACAGAATGGGCCCGCACCAATGGACTTGCAACATCTTATGGTTTCAGTACGTTTATACCCTCCAGGTGGACCCTGGATCCTCACCCATGCTTTGGTAGATTCAGGGGCAACCCGCTCCTATATGGACGCTGCTTTTGCCGCCCATCATCAGGTGCCACTTCGGAACAAGCCAGTACCGGTCCAGGTGGAAGCGATTGACGGACGACTTCTGCGTTCAGGTGCCGTTACTCAGGAGACCCAGCCCCTGGTCCTGTGTCTCCAGCAGCACCGGGAGTTGCGAACTTTGGACATTGCCTCTATGCCCCGCTTCCCCCTGGTGCTCGGGATGGACTGGCTGGAAGCCCACAACGTTCAGATTGACTGGGTCAAACGGACCGTGCACTTCCCAGACCCATGTTCCCATGCTCAATCCGGAACGCTGGCGGCCGCGCCCTCAGAGGAGGCAGCACCCACGCTCCCAGCCGTGTACCAGGACTACCAGGACGTGTTCGAGGAACGGGGGGCAGACCAGCTGCCACCACATCGGCCTTTTGACTGCGGCATAGACCTCCAACCCGGAGCGCCTTTACCAGTGAGTCGCTTATATTCCCTAACAGAGCCAGAGCGCGAGGCTTTGCAGGACTTCTTGCGCAAGAACCTGGAGCGTGGGTTCATTAGGCCTTCCACCTCGCCTACCGCGGCACCAGTGCTTTTCGTTAAGAAGAAATGTGGGGAACTCCGCCCTTGCCATGATTACCGAGCCCTGAACAAAATTACCGTCCCAGACCGGTACCCCTTGCCCCTTATCTCGGAGCTGCTGGAGCGGGTGCAAGGGGCACAGGTGTTCACCAAGCTGGACCTCCGGGGGGCCTACAACTTGATTCGGATCCGAGCCGGGGATGAGTGAAGACAGCGTTTGGGACCCGGTACGGGCAGTTCGAATATTTGGTTATGCCTTTCGGTTTGTGCAACGCGCCTGCTGTGTTTCAACGCTACATCAACCACGTGTTTCCGGACTTGTTAGACAAGTACGTGGTGGTGTATTTGGATGACATACTGATTTACTCCCGTGACCCGGCTTGCCATGAGGGACATGTCCGGACCGTGCTGCAGCGCTTGCGTGAGCACCGTTTGTACGCAAAGCTCAGCAAGTGCGAGTTCCATCAGCGGACTGTGGACTTCCTTGGTCACCGGCTCTCTCCAGATGGGGTGCAAATGGACCCGGGGAAGGTGACAGCGGTTCAAGAATGGGCGGCACCCCGGAACCGCAAGGACCTGCAGCGTTTCCTGGGGTTCGCCAATTACTACCGGACCTTCATCGCTGATTATGCTCATCGCACCACCCCGTTGACCCGGCTACTGCGCCCAAAGACGCCGTTTTCCTGGGACAAGGAGGCAGAGGAGGCGTTTCAGGGGTTGAAGGCCTGTTTCCAGAGGGCACCAATCTTACAACATCCTGACCCCTCTCGACCCTTTGTGGTGGAGACCGACGCTTCCAGTACGGCTCTCGGTGCCGTCTTGTCTCAACAGATTGGTCCTGAAGCGCCACTCTTACCCTGTGCCTTCTATTCTCGCCAGCTCCTACCAGCGGAGCGTAACTATACTGTGTGGGAGCGGGAACTACTGGCCATCAAGGTAGCCTTTGAGGTCTGGCGCCACCATCTTGAGGGGGCACGACATCCGGTGGAGGTGAGAACCGACCACCGGAACCTGGAGCACTTCCAGACCACCCGCAAGCTGAACCAAAGACAGATCCGGTGGGCGTTGTTCTTTTCCCGGTTCCAGTTCCGGATCCGCTACATCCCTAGCTCTCAGAATCAGAAGGCGGATGCCCTGTCCCGGAAACCTGAAGACAACACAGACACGGTACAGCAAGCAGAACCCACCACGATCCTACCTCCGGCTGCATTCCTGGCCACCCAGGAGGCGCAGCCACTGCAGGTTCGGGTGCGGGAACAACAGCGGGTCGATACTTGGGCCCAGGAACGACTCCGGGAGCTGGCTGAAGGGTCCAGCCCACAGTATCCGGGGCTGGTCCTGCATCAGGGCCTTCTGCTGCACCACGGTCGTCTGTACATCCCGCCAGGGCCACTACGGCTGGAGGTTCTCCGGATGGCCCATGATGCCCCAGCAGCGGGGCACTTTGGACGGTATCGGACTACCCATCTGGTCAGTCGAGAGTTTTGGTGGCCCCGCCTGAAGGCTGACGTGGCTCGCTACGTTGCTGGTTGTGATGTCTGCCGGCGCGCCAAGGGACCTACCGGGCGACCCCCCGGCCTACTTCAGCCATTGCCAGTTCCACCGCGCCCTTGGCACACGGTTTCGTTGGACTTTGTAGTGGACTTACCCTCGTCTCGTGGCTGTACCTGCCTTCTGGTTTTCTCCGACCATTTCACCAAGATGGTGCACTGCGCTCCCTGTCCATCTGTACCCACAGCCAAGGAAACTGCTCAGCTGTACCTTCAGCATGTCTTCCGCCTGCATGGCCTACCTGAGCGCGTGGTGTCCGACCGGGGCGTTCAGTTCACATCCCGGTTCTGGCGAGCACTACACCAGACCCTCGGGACGGAGGTCTGCCTCTCGTCAGCCTACCACCCACAGACCGATGGCCAGACGGAACGGGCGAACGCGGTGCTGGAGCAGTACCTCCGGTGTTACTGCAGCTACCAGCAGGATGACTGGGTCGACCACCTGGCATTGGCGGAGTTCGCCTACAATAACGCGGTGAATGCGTCCACCCAGCAGACCCCGTTCCAGGCCAGTTATGGTTATCATCCACGGCTGTTTCCAGAGGTGCTGCCGGCATCCGCGGTCCCGGCGGTGACGGAGTGGCTTCAAGAGCTCCAGTCCCAGCAACAGCTTTTGGTGGAGCAACTGCACCAGGCCAAGGAAGCGTACAAAGCCCAGGCCGACCGCCACCGCCAGGTGGGGCCGGAACTTCGCGTCGGTGACCTGGTTTGGCTCTCCACTCGCCACCTCCACCCCTCTCGACCTTCGCGGAAGTTGGACGCCCGCTTCACCGGCCCGTTCCCTATCGTAGACCAAATCTCTCCTGTGGCATTCCGTCTCCGGTTACCCGCAACCCTGAAGGTTCACCCGGTCTTCCACAGGTCCCTTTTGAGTCCGGTGGCCCCACCCGACGAGTTCCACCCGAACCGTCCCCGACCGCAGCCAGTGTTGGTTCGGGGAGAGCCTGAGTACGAGGTGGAACGCATCCTGGACTCCCGATACCGCAGGGGAAAGCTGCAGTATCTCATTGACTGGAAGGGGTACGGACCGGAGGACCGTTCCTGGGAACCAGCGGCCAATGTCCACGCACCTGCCTGCCTCCGAGAGTTCCATGCGACGTACCCCGGCAAGCCGGGTCCGGACCCTCGGTTGAGGGGGGGGCCTGGGAGGGGGGATGGTGTGATGGCCTGGGATTCCGATTCGGAGGATGAAACAGAGGAATCCCAGCCTGCACAGGAGTCCCCGCCTCCAGGGCCGGCTGAACTGGGGCAAGGCCTAGATGCTGAAGAGCCTGCACCTGTGGCAGTGCATCAGGAGCTGGCCCCAGGTGAAGCCCTTCTGGCCCCAGAGGGGCTTGATGACTCAGTGGCCACAGGTGAGCCTCCTCCAGGGCCCAGTAACCCTTCGGCCTCTCCTGATCTGCAGAGGCTTAGGGCAGAGAGGCGAAGGGAACTGGTTGCCCCCAGGAGGAGTGCTCGCCTTAAGGCCAGAGGAGGCGGGGCTCCTGGGGACCGGGACCGCCCCTGGCCTTAGAAGAGGATAAAAGCCCAGTCAGCCCGGCCCCAGGTTGCGGGAGCAACGTCGTTGTTGGCTTCGGACCTTCCTGTGTTCCTGATCCCTGCTCGGCCTCCTGTTCCTGACTATCCGGTACTCCTGTTCCCTGCTCGGCTTCCTGTTCCTGACTATCCGGTACTCCTGTTCCCTGCTCGGCCTCCTGTTCCCGACCATCCGGTGTTCCTGTTCCCTGCACAGCCTCCTGTTCCAGCGTTCCTGTTCCCCGCCCGGCTCTCTGCCTCGGACCTTGCCCCTCTTCGTGTGGACTCTGCTACACCCAAGGTACCTTACCCCCGGGACCAGCACAGGAAGGAAGGAATGGTAAAAGTTCAATAGTCCCAAGAAGGCCTGAAGTTCAGTCTTGCTCTTGGGCGCTGGGGCATCACAAATGGCCCGTACCTTGTCCCCAGTCGGGTGGACCCCTTCTGCATCCACCATAAATCCCAGAAAGTCCACCTGAGGCACTCCTAGTAGACATTTTTCCCGCTTCACCTTGAGACCCGCCGTCTGGAAACGGTGCAGAACGGTGCGGAGGCGGTCCTCAAACTCCTCTGGTGTGGGCCCGGCAATCAACACATCATCGAAGAAGGGGGTGACGCCAGGAATCCCTTTAAGGAGAGAGTCCATTATATTCTGGAATATGCCTGGTGCCACGCTGACACCGAATTGCAGCCGCTTTACCCTGAACGCTCCTCTGTGCGTCACAATCGTCTGTGCCTCTGCTGTGGCCTCATCTACTGGCAGCTGTTGATATGCTTGGGCCAAGTCCAGCTTGCCAAAAATTTTCGACCCAGCCAGGGTGGCAAGGACATGGCTGACCACTGGCACTGGGTATGCGTGGGCCGTGAGGGCCTTGTTTATGGTACATTTGTAGTCTGCGCAGATGCGGACCGAACCATTAGGCTTGACGGGTGTGACGATTGGGGTTTCCCAGGGAGCATTAGGCACCGGCTCCAGCACTCCTTGCTCTACGAGTCGGTCCAATTCCTCGTCTATACGGGGTTTCAAGGCGAACGGGACCCGGCGGGCCTTGAGCCTGACCGGTCGTACTGCGGGGTCAAGCTGTAGCGCAATGGGGGGGCCCGTATACTGTCCCAATTTCCCATCGAAAACCCCTGGAAATTCCTTGCATATGGCGTCCACGTCCACTTGTAAGCTAGTGTGGTTCACCCCGGTGACAGCTAGCCCCAGTGGTCCAAACCATGCCAATCCCAGAAAGCTAATGTAGGGGCCCTTGACCACAAGCAAGTCCAGTTGCCGCGTCCGCCCTCGGTATTGCACCCTGAAGGTCCCCACCCCCATTGTGGGGACCTTACGTTTCTGGAAGTCCCGGAGGGTGAATGGGGCCGGCCTGAGTTTGGGACCCCCAGTGGGACACAGTTTCCTTAAGGTCCTTGCCGAGATTATGGATAGAGTTGAACCCGTGTCAAGCTCCATGCGGCATGGGGCCCCCTCTATCTGTACCTCTACATAAATTTTCTCTACGTTGGGGTGGGGCAACTGGTATACCTGGAAGTCCGTGAGCTCCGTCGAGTTGCCTTGGTGCGTTGGGCCCCGGGACCTGGGGCTCTTGGATTGGTCATCTGATGCCTGGTGTCGGGTGGGCCGAGCCCGACACACCCGGGCGATGTGTCCCGATTTTCTGCACTGCCTGCACTCTGCGTTGCGGAAACGGCAGGTCCTCCTCTCGTGACTCTCCCCGCAGCTTGCGCAGTTCCCTCCTTCTCGTCGAGGCAGCTGTGGTCTGTGCGCTGCTTGAGTGCGCTGCTGTACTCGGTGCACCTCCTCCCTGTCGGATCCTGAGTCGTCGGTGAGGTCTTCATGGTGGACCCTCGGTTGGGATGGCAGGCTCGGCCGTGCCTCTTGGGTCGACCTCTCGGCAGCTTCTGTTGCCAGGGCCTCCTCCAGAGCGACCTGGAACGTTAGGTCCTTCTTAGCGTAGAGGCGCCGTTGCAGCTTCTCATCCTTCAGGCCACCGACGAGGCGGTCACGAAGCATGTTCTCCAGCTCTGAGAAGTTGCAGAACCGGGCGGCTTGGCGGAGAGAGGTCACAAACCCAGTTATGGTTTCCCCAGGGGCTTGCCGCTTTGCGTAGAAGGCATTTCGACGAGCCACCACTGAGGGCTGCGGCGAAAAGTGCCCCTTCAGCTGTTCCATTATTGTTTTGTATGGAACAGTAGCGACGTCTTCAGGCGCAAGGAGAGCCCGGGCGATTTCAAACGTCTCCTCTCCGCAGACGCTGAAGAATATCGCCCTCTTCTTGGCGTCTTCTTCGTCGGTGACCCCTTTGGCTTCTAGGAGGAAGGTGAAACGGGAGGCGTACGCTTCCCAGTCTCCAGATGCTGGGTTGAATGGCGAGAAGCTGCTGTTGGCTGCCATTCTGAGTTCCTTGTGCCCCGGAGCTGAAGCCTGGATACACGGTGCGAGGCAGCGGTGCGGCAGTTGGCGGTGCTGCGGTGCTGTGTGTGGCAGTCAGCTCAGCGGGATCCCACCTTCGTCGCCAGTGAAATATACTCAGAGTCGCAAAGTGATTTCATGCTCTTTATTCAGCTCATAGTGGTGAGGAGGAATGAATAAATGTCCCCTCACAGTATCTGCTTTATATACATTATTTACACAATGGGCTGCACATGATTGGCTAATTCTGGAATTCTACTGTAAGCCAATCAGGTTGTGGATTCACTTCTATCTGGAGCAGGATTGGGTGGTTCCTGCCAACCAATCATACTGCTGCATTGTTCTAGGACCAATCAGACTGCTGCATTCTGAATCCTATTGTTCTAGGACCAATCAGACTGCTGCCTTTTGGATCCTATTGTTCTAGGACCAATCAGACTGCTACAGTTTGGATCCTATTCAACTCAGTACATAACACCTTCTCTTCCTCAGAAATATATCTTCTTTATACTGTGGGGAGAGAGAGAGAGAGAGAGAGAACACACAACTCATGCTGCAAAAATAACACCAATAATTCCAAGGCAAGTCAGAAGGGGGATCCCATTGCATTGTTACTGGATTTCAGGGAAGGCTATTCTGAGGAGATCACCATGCGGCCAAGTGTCAGATTTTGCAACAGGGGAAGAGAGGATGCTTGCAACCCTATCCCTGTTTCTCTGTAACCTTGACTGCAGAAATATGCTGGCTGTATGTGCTTTGAGAGATGGTTTTGATAGATTCTTGCCACCTCCCAGGAGATGATCTACTTTCTAACCAGGTGAAAAATGAAGCTGGTTAAAAATAGCATCTGGCTGAACTTGAAATCCCTGAGCAAAGAACTTTTCCTATTTGTAAACTGAAACTGCTGCATGCTTCTCTGAGTAAGAGAAGGAAGCAAAGTTGAACCACACCTCTCCCATTGTATGCACAGTGAAATCAGGTTCTGACAGCGCTTTCCTCCTTAATCAAAATATGATTAAAATTAATATATGATTAAATGTGAGGAATCCTTGAAATAGTGTACCATTTCCTCATACTACTTCACTGGCACTCAGTGTCCTTTTCACCAGTCATATCAATTAGCTTCCTTTTGCTAAGCAGCCTGGAACTACACACCCCTTTTCACCTTTTAACTGTTTTGGAAAAGCTGGATGTTTTAATCAGGAACCTAGTTATTTCAATTGAATATAGCTAAGGAGGAAAACGTTTCTGTTACAGATGCTTTTGATGAGGCTAGAACATGGTGTGTGTGTGTGTGTGTGTGTGTGTGTGTGTACATCTCTCCTCCAGTCACCTCTTCTGCTTTAATGCTATGCATACATTCATTACTGGGGGGGGGGGGACCCTTTTTAAAAAAGCATGTGTGTGTGTGTGTGTGTGTGTGTGTGTGTGCCACATCTGGATAAAAGCATGCCTCAACTTTGTTGTTATTTTCAAAAAATGTGTGAATATTATATATCTATAATTTTAAACTTTCCTTTCCACTGCCATGGTAACTGCAGTGTGTTTGGCAGAAAGCTTCCCGAGAAGAAAAGAGGCTCAGAGAGCTCATCTGGCAAGCGTCCAGTGTAATCATGCTGCAGAGCTGAAATGAGGCCTTTGGCAGCCTTCCAAATTACAAAGAACAAAGATGTCAGTTCCTAATGTTGGCGGCAAAGCTTGTTTGGCACCCTTATATGGTTTCCCAGAACTCCTTGCCTTGGCTGCTTTCCATTCCCTTTAGGGCAGCAAACAGGATTAGCACACACAGACTTGTTTTTCTCTTTTCTCCACCAACTGTTCCAATGACATCATCCCTGCTGCATTCATTTGCCAGCAGGGTGACTTTCCCCCTTCCTTGCTCTCCCTGACACCCTCCCCCTCTAACCCCTTCAGTATTTTAGGTTATTGCCCACAGCTTTTTGATAAATTTGAAAGCACTGTGGGGCAATAAGTTTAGCCAAATACAGGGAGGAACTGGTGTGTGTGCGTACCTGTGCCTCTGTGTGTATCTGCTGAGGAGAGAGAGTGTGTGTGTACACACACACAATAGGAAGTTCATTTTCCTCAGCAGGCTGTAATCAGCACCAACAGAGCTGTGGTTTCCAACTGCCCTCGTCACGTGCTTCCTTATGAAACTCCTCGGAGAAATGAACTTGGCTTTTGTACAGATTTAAAGGGCCTCTAAGTAGTGACCTCTCTGAGTCCAAGGCAAATGCTTGGCGCTATGTATCCTAGCATTGATTTTTCTTTGTAGGTGCATGCATGCACCCCACATCAGTTGCATGGAGCAGCTGCCTCATTTCATCCATCAAACGCCCTTGTGTGATTTCTGCATACTAGTAACATGGCAAATTTATGAGAGCTCTGTGAGTGCTTCATAGTTTTAGCTTCTCTCTCTCTCTCTCTCTCTCTCTCTCTCTCTCTCTCTGTGTGTGTGTGTGCTTGCTTGCTTGGCACCAATATATGGCTTCTCAGAACACCTTGTGTGAGGCGTCCTTGCTATATGTCTAGCATTGGCTCACTTGTGGTTGCTTCATGAAATGGAACTGATTTCTTGTACGTCTGTGGGTGGGTGCATGAAATGGAAAAGAGAAAAGTGTTACCTTAATTTGTTCTAGGTTCAAACCTTTAAAGAACAGCGCCTCAAATGTTGGCTTCAGCTAGTAAGCGTCAGAATCCAACATTAACCCTGATAAACAATAGTTTGAAACAAACCATGGTTGAGTGTGAATGAGCAGTGTGGTTGGTGCATGCTACTCAACTGCATGCACCCCTCACCTCTTGTCACCAAGCCAGGAGGGGAAAAACCACAGAACTGCCCCAAGCAAACCACGACCAGTAAGCCAAAAGCAAACCATGGCTTCCTCCTGTGGTTTGTTTGGAGAGAAACAAACCACAAGGGCTCATCTGCACCTAGCACTAAGCCAGCACTGTTGTTGGTTTTCTCCCAGCTTGGCAAAGGAAGTAGTGTAGGCGCAGTTTGAGCAGAATGCACCAGTATGCTGCTCATTCACAGAAAGCCATAGTTTGCTTCATGCAAACCTGGCTCCTGTTTAACTAATGCCTGAACTTATGATGGAAGCCTGAAATCTGCTGACTGCAGATATTCTACCTTCTTCATCGTCTGTCTTTTCTCCCAATCCTCTTCAGATTCATGAACTAGTTCTGAGATTCATGAATCACTTGGGAACCTGGGCAGCGAATGAGTATAGTATTGATCTAATTTTCAGTAGAAATCTGTGCAATGTGATTTCGCTGCTTGCAGAGAGGTCAGGAAATGGGTTGGATTGCCGAAAGAGACATAACAATACTTCAGGGCTGAAGATGGAGCACCCCTAGCTGAATCCCCTGAGCAAAATGTTAAGGGCACTATACAGGGTTGCCAACTGTTTGCAAGCCATTGCTACTGTGCCTTTAATGGTCATTTGATCTGCAGTAATTAGCAGGTTGGGGACACAGGTGGCGCTGTGGTCTAAACCACAGAGCCGAGGACTTGCCGATCAGAAGGTCAGCAATTCGAATCCCTGCAACGGTGTGAGGTCCCGTTGCTTGGTCCCTGCTCCTGCCAACCTAGCAGTTCAAAAGCACGTCAAAGTGCAAGTAGATAAATAGGTACTGCTCCGGTGGGAAGGTAAACGGTGTTTCCGTGCGCTGCTCTGGTTCTCCAGAAGCGGCTTAGTCATGCTGGCCATATGACCTGGAAGCTGTACGCTGGCTCCCTCGGCCAATAAAGCAAGATGAGCACCGCAACCCCAGAGTCGGTCACGACTGGACCTAATGGTCAGGGGTCCCTTTACCTTTACTTAATTAGCAGGTAATACTGGCGCTGTGGGGTTAAACCACAGAGCCTAGGACTTGCCGATCAGAAGGTCAGCAGTTCAAATCCCCGCGACGGTGTGAGCTCCCGTTGCTCAGTCCCTGCTCCAGCCAACCTAGCAGTTCAAAAGCACGTCAAAGTGCAAGTAGATAAATAGGTACCGCTCCAGCGGGAAGGTAAACGGTGTTTCCGTGCGCTGCTCTGGTTCGCCAGAAGCGGCTTAGTCATGCTGGCCACATGCACACCAGCTCCCTTGGCCAATAAAGCGAGATGAGCACCGCAACCCCAGAGTCAGTCACGACTGGACCTAATGGTCAGGGGTCCCTTTACCTTACTTCCTTCCATTCTGTGAAAAGTTTAACCTGCTGATATTTGCATATTGAGCCCATGTTGTATTTACAAAAGCAAAACAAGCAGCTAGGTCTATGCAGTCATGTAGTTAGGTAATTTTAATACTCTGGGTTTAATAGTTCTGCAGGGAAAAGGGGTTCTCTTTAGATGCATGTGCATTGCTTTGTTTACTTCATAATATGGTGAGCAAGCTCTGCAAACCTTGGGAACTCTCCTGCTCAGAGTGGGGTCCTGGACTGCTCCAACAACGGCATGTCTCCGCAGCACTACTGAAGCTACTAAGAAAGAAAACGCTACCCCTTCCTCGGGGAGGGGGCACACCTTGAAAGAGTCAGGTACCAGCTGCAGTCCATTTGGAAGTGAACCACTTTTCCTGCTCTGGGGCCTACCTAGACAGGAATCAAGGCATGCTGAAAACTGGATCCTACTTAGGGTGGTTTATGAGCAGCTAATCAAAGGCTGAGAGCCATACTCAGACTTATGGCTGCCAGATGCTCAGATGCACCATGAAGCACGTCTCCCATGATTCTTCCCATGCACCTTTGCTTGCCAACAAATGTTGTGTAGATGGCCAAACAGGGTAGAAATGTGGGCTCTATCTGTGTGTCACACCTGCTTGCCCCATCCCTGACCTCTTGCATTGACTGTACTTTGTGCCTATGGCTGAAGGTCCTGAATGTACAATTTTCATCTATGCCCTGCAAAAACGGAGTTTACATTGCAGTGAACAGGTATAGATTCCATTCATAAGTTGTGATCCAAGCTGAAGGTTGGGATCAGGGCTAGCTGGAGTGATATCGTCCCCCTATACATTAATTTCTGCACTGTTTGTCCATCTGGAGAGGGCAAAAGTGTTCCTTCTCTGGCATCCTTTGCTAATTGCCTGAAGGAAGGAATACACCCTTCCTGCAGTGTTCAGCAGATAATTGCTCTTTTTCTTTATGTAGCACATTTTTCTTTGTTTTATTCCATTTGGGGCCTGGTCCAATGTCTGCTGAAATTAATTAGCTCCATCCTTCAGGAGGTTGCAGGTCTTCTTTCTCATTGATTTTCTTTTGATTTGTGTACTTACGATGGCACTGCAAATTTGAAAGAGAAAACAAAGCAGTGCCAATGTTCTTTCTCTCCAAACCTACACATTGCTGCTGCTGCTGCTGCTCTGGTTTGAGATGCCCTTATTTTGCCTCATTTATCATCCTTTATTTACCTTTAGTGTAATCAAACCTCATTTTGCCTCCTATGTAAATTCATTGGCTGGCTTTGTATTTTGATTTCATCAGCTCCGTAACAATAAGAAATCAGAGACTGAATGCAGGCGCTAACATGCTGAGGCCATTTTTGCAAATTGCCCCACCCTCATTGCTCTGTTCATCAGAAAGGATTCATGGGGAAAACTGGTTGGCACATATACAGTTTTTAATACAACTCGGTTCAGCGATTCTCCCTCCCTCCCTTGGGTACTTTCAGGTTTTGGAGGCGCGTTACTGGGGTTTGAATGTCATTTTTGTTAATGAAAAAAATGGCAGTGCTGGAAAAATCACCTCAGAAGAGATTTGGCTCCACAGATGGAAATGTATCAAGTCATCTAGACCTTAAGCAGTCTATTGATCAAACAGTTTTATTTAGAAGGATTTCACTCTCTGCAAGGCCTGGTGGGTCTCGGTGGGAGGAGAATAACAAGGCTTTTCCCCGACTGTCAGAACCCTTTCTTCTGGCAATAAATATTCATTTCTTCCCATCTAGGAAAAAAACAGCTTCACTTACTTCTATCTATAGAGAAAAATTGAATGCAAGTTATGTACATCAAAATGCTCATATATATGTCTGTGCATATATCTTGCATCCACTTTTATTATATTGGCAGCATCCAAGTGTGCTGGGCTGCTTTGTTTTGCCATTTCATGTTTGTTTCACTTGGCACGTATTTGCTGCTGCGATGTTTACTTCCTTTTATCGCTGCACTACAAGAGGCAGAGGGAGAGGCCAGAAGAAGGGGGGATATATTTTATGCGCTAGAAATAAACTGCTGGTCAGGGACATTTGAAACTGCTTCTCTGTAATGTGTGCATCGACGCCCATATTTATCTGAGTGCATCAGCATTTGTTTCTAGGTTCACTGTGAGCACATAGGTAGGACACAGTATACCAAAACGTAGCATTTTGCTTTTTTCCTTCTCGTTGGCTATTGTTTTTTTGGGTCGAGAGGGCTGTTTCACAATTGTTGTTCCTTGGAAACAGGAATATAATTTGTGCTGGGTCTCTTTAATTTTGCTACCGTTCCCTTTCATCTCTCTCTCTCTCTCTCTCTCTCTCTCTCTCTCTGTGTGTGTGTGTGTGTGTGAGAGAGAGAGAGAGAGAGAGAGAAAGGAATCTGAGTTGCTAGGAAAGCTTTATGTAACTAGTGGCTCAGCTTTTACAGCACAGCCATGGCTCAGCTTCCAGAGCACCATGTGAAAAATTGGCAGCACATCAAAACCTCTCTTTCATAACAGACTGGAAGAAGGATTTTCTAACAACAAACTTAAGAAGTCGCTGTTTGTTACGCAGGGATCTGAAATTTTATGAATTGCTCATGGCTAGTTAAACAAGGACACCCAAACTTAACTTGTTTCAAAATGGCTGAGCAGCATGTAGGAGCTCCTCCAGTTTGCATTTGCCTGCCAGCCTGCAGTTAATCCAGAAAAGCATTTTGCCTGTTCAAGAATTAAAGGGCTCTTTTCAAAGAATTAAGATCATTAAATAATTAATTACAGCTAAATAACTATAAGAAAACAAGGTGGTAAGCGTTAACATGAAGACATGTCTCCTCCAGGCTGGGCGTTGTCTGATGTGATTCGGAATGTACAGGAGGGGAATTTGATACTGGGCAGAGTGTTTGGCATATGGAGTTTTCTTTTCTTTTTTCTTTTTTCAAAAAAAGTTTCTGTCCCTTAGGGCTATGAAGAAAGAGTTCACAGTGTGTTGGCAATAGCTAGCAAAATCTCGAATAACAAAGGGGATATGGGCTGAGCAGCCTTTTCGATTTAGATTAGTAGTAAATCTTACTACCATATTCCTTATACTGTTTGCTTTTATACTTGACTTTTGATCATTTCTATGGGGTAAAACCTACATGTTTCATGCTAACATGCTAAGCAATGCTCCAGCAGAGGGCTATTTGGTTTGTTAAGAAAAGCAACATGGGGAGGCTGCAATTTCGAGAATTGGCAGCGGAGAAAGGGGCAGCTATCTTTTCCCAGCAGGCTGCTTTTCTCCTCCAGAGCACCCCATCCAAGCCACTCTTCCCGCTATGGGGTTCCAGATTCATTTTATTCTTCCAGTCATGCCTCAGGAGGAGCCCAAAGTGGACAAAAGCAGCGGGAGGTGGGATTTGGAGCAGAAAAAGAGCTCTTGGAGGAAAGTGAATAGCAGTCCTTTACGCACTTTCCTTGTCAAATTCTGACACTTTACACGGATCAGAGGGCAATGTTTTGGAGATGTATTTGTCCTCTTCATGGGAGAGAGTTATGGAAATTCCAACCAGAATAAATGCACACAAAATAGACAAATGTCTGATTTGCACAATACTGTACAAGCAGGCTGCAAAAACCAAGTTTTCTTGGCATAGTATTATTGGAGGGGTGGATGGGTGTAGAGGCGTATACTGAATGCCGATTATATAGACTTGGATCAGAGGTAGATCATTTATTCCATGTTCAGACATGAAGGCAGACTCTTTTTTTCTTTTTCTTTTACATTACACACCAGCCATCACTAACTTGGTGCTCTCCAAGTGTTTTTGCCTACAACTCCCATCAGCCCCATCAGAAACATCTGGAAGGCACCAGGTTGGAGAAGAGCAGATTACACAACTTTAAAGGGGCTGTTTGCATGTCTGACTAAGTACTGTATCTGGAAAGGAAAATTTATTCTTCTTTCCAATAGTTTTTTGTTTTTTTAAGGAGCTTATTGGTTAGAAACAAAGGAAGTTAACTGGAATGAGATGACTAGTTTGTTTCCCAAAGGGACCCTGTTTCCTTCCAGCCATTGAGAAGGCAGGGAGATTAAGCAGGCAAAAGTTTTAATAGTGAAGGGTAGAGGGAGCTCAGGGGTAAATAATCACCACGCTTGGAAAAAGTAACATTTCCCCCCATTAAAGCATTCATTATTCTTACAATGAATGTGAAACACAAGAAGTAGAAGATTTACAACGTAACTTACTGCATTGTTGCAAGTTATTTTTAGTTGTCCTTTAGACACTACCTCAGATCTTACCAATGCTCTATAAAGGCATAAAAGGTAAAGGACCCCTGACACTTAAGTCCAGTCACGAACTACTCTGGGGTTGCAGCGCTCATCTCGCTCTATAGGCCGAGGGAGCCGGCGTTTGTCTGCAGACAGTTTTTCCAGGTCATGTGGCCAGCATGACTAAGCCGCTTCTGGTGAAACCAGAGCAGTGCATGGAAACACTGTTTACCTTCCTACCGGAGCAGTACCTATTTATCTACTTGCACTTTGACGTGCTTTCGAACTGCTAGGTTGGCAGGAGCAGTGACCAAGCAAAGGGAACTCACCTTGTCGCGGGGATTCGAACCGCCAACCTTCCAATCGGCAAGCCCAAGGTTCAGTGGTTTACACCACAGTGCCACCCGCATCCCACCTATAAAGGCATAGTCCTGTGCTAATAACCTTCCAAAAGTTTCACCAGCATTTCTCAGAAGGCTGGTTGTATCTGCTGCAGCTGACTGCTCATTCCATCCTCTTGATTTATGTTTTCATACTAGTACAAACACAGTTAATAAACTGTTTGATAATGCACATGTCAATAAACCAGGAAGGAGACAATGTAGGATCCATAAATACAGACACTTCAGAGGCTCTTTTTAAGATATTCCCTCATTTTGAATAATTGATGGCATTCTATGATAGATATGAATGATAAATTTCCATCTTATTTAACATGTTTACCAATGTCATGTCATTTAAGTCAGGAAAGAAAATGCTGCATCAACTGATGAATCCGTAGGGGCTGTCTGTGGAAGAGTTGACATTAAAGAGCAAGAGAGACACAAAACCACAAGTCCTGTCCAGACGCCTCATACAGAGCTCCAAACCCCATTGTTCAAGCCAGGCTTGAAAGAGAGCAAGACAGAACACAGTTTGGAATTGCTGGAAAGCCATATGGCAGCGGTGGGGGTGGGGGGAGGACTTTCTAGAAGATCAGACGATAACATAGCAAAAGCAACAAAACCAGTCTGTTACATAACATCCAGACCACACATCTTTTTTGAAGGTGGCACCTCTGCAGTGGAGATATTGTAATACCTTAGCCTGACAACTGCATGATTGTATGTGGTTTCTGCAGTGACTCCAGTTAAGTTATGCCGTCACAATGCGAAGTAATTGCTGGAGTTTCACCGTGATTTTAACATCACTGATGAGGAGTGAGACAAATCTCCCTGTTTCCATCACTTAAAGGAACTGCTTTTACCATTCTAGTTAATATATGTGCATCATCATCATCATCATCATCATCATCATCATTATTACAATTCTAATCCGAAACGCTCATTAGAGGCATATTTTCTCACCCTAAAATAGCATTTTGGTAAATATGCAATGGAAATGCTTCCTTGGAATGATATCCAAATAAGTTTTACTCAGGGTAGACCCATCTAAATTTTAATGGACATAACTTAGGTTTATTAACTTCAGTGAGTCTGTTCTGAGTACAGTCTAGTTCTTCTTCAACAACAACAACAACAACAACAACAACAACAACAACTTTATTATTTGTACCCCACCCTTCTGACTGGATTGCCCCAACCACTACCCGTAATGTCTTAGAGCAGATGTGGGGGACCATCGGTCCTCCAGATGTTGCTGAACTACAACCCGCACCATCCCTGAGCATTAACCATGGTTGCAAGGGCTCATGGGAGTTGTAGTTCAGCAAAATCTGGAGAGTCAAAGCTTTTCCACTTCTTTCTTAGAGGAAAGGTCTGCAGCTTAATGGTAGAGCATATGCTTTGTATGCAGAAGGTCCCAGGTTCAATTTTGGGCGTCTCTGGGTAGGGCTGGAAAAGTATTCTATCTGAAATCTGAAGAATTGCTGCTGGAGGGATATACTTCCCATGAAACAGTAACCTGTTTTGCTGCTCTGCACTTTTTTATTCCCATGCTGTGCTGATCTAAGCCAAGGTTAGCTGCTTTTTTTTTTTTTAAGGGATGAGGTTTCAGGGCAGGGGGCCTTGCCAAGGTCCTGAATCCCAAGGATACCACATGCAAATACCCAGTATTTTGAAATATATAAAGTTGTGTTTGACTGATGAGTTCCAAATTACTATTCAGTAATAAAAGTCCAATATATAGAGCACAGAAAGTTCAAAGATTGCAATCAGGATCTATACCTGACTTTTCCATAAATTCCGTTTTGCTTGGAAAACTAATGGTGTGACAGCCACATCTTCTTCAAATTTAATATATTTCTTAAACTTTGCTCAGGCTTCATATTGTCTAGTTCTTCAGTTATATTACTTCCCCATCTTTAGTTTTTTAACGATCATACTGGACACAATTAATTAAAACTCACTGAATCTGCTGATCTCATTTCACATAAATACAACTCAAGTGTAGCTCTAAAATGTAATTACATTTGAGTGCGCTACAATATTTCACAGCTGAAGTTGCCCCTTCCATCCATCTCTCCCTTTAACTTCATAATCAGTCTGCTTGTAGAAAATCAGATAAGATAAATGCGGAATCAATGAAAGGACATTAAAAGGTGTAATTGCACTACAGTGTGGCAAAAATAATTTAAAGCCAGAGGAAGAAATAGGAAAACACATTTCCACCCTAAAAAGCTAAAAGACTCTATCAACATCTACAGGGAAGGTCATGCGGATCTCTGAAATAAAATTGCTACGTAACAATAATGACTAGGCAGTTCAGCTCATCCTTTGCACTTTATTTTCTGAGCAATTGATATATTTGTCAGTCTTGTCCTGTATCTTAATTGGTGATTAAATGTTTTGTTACCCTCCTATATACTATAGACAGAACTGCATGAGTATGCCTTTTGTGGGGTGGGGAATCATTTCAATGCCTTCATATGTTGGCTTTCCCCATGTAAGCGTTTTCAGCATATTCACTTGTGGCCATGGTTAATGCTCGTCATCTAGGCATTCACGAGACTGTGTGTAGCCTATTGATAGTCTTAGGTTTTAAAAAACCCTTTGACATCATTGACAATGTGGTGTTAGTATGAGACTGTGTAAGCAGGAAACTAGACATGAGAAGTTGCATAGTGTTGTGATGGGTATTTATTTTTTAATTTCAGGTTCTGCTTGTGGCAGAGATAAATGAGACAACCTGTTTGCAAAGGCCAGTGAGCAGTTAACATAGATACAAGAAAATAAGCTGCCATCTAGATGAGATGACAGAGTTTTGTGGCTGGAACGTCCAACTCAGTTGGCAGATAACAAAGTGGGACTACAGAGCTCAGAAAAGAGGATATAATTCTTTTATACTGCATGATTTCCCTGATTAAAATTACATTCATCCAGCTGATACTAGCTTCATTGAGGAGAATTTATATATACAGGCCCCTAACTGTGCAAATAGCAATCTTGAGGGGGGAGTGATATGATTTTCTTAAGGAAAATGGATTAACTCCTCTCCCCCAGCACCATCCAGGTAGTTTCACCTGGTATTTTTACCATATAGTTTACTTGCTGCCAAAATTTAAAAGAGATGAAAGATCTGGTGACAGATCTCTATCACCTCAGCTACTTTGGCCGCGGGTGGCGCTGTGGGTAAAACCTCAGTGCCTAGGACTTGCCGATCGTATGGTCGGCGGTTCGAATCCCCGCAGCGGGGTGAGCTCCCGTTTTTTGGTCCCAGCTCCTGCCCACCTAGCAGTTCGAAAGCACCCCTAAGTGCAAGTAGATAAATAGGTACCGCTTTATAGCGGGAAGGTAATCGGCGTTTCCGTGTGCTGCGCTGGTGCTGGCTCGCCAGAGCAGCTTCGTCACGCTGGCCACGTGACCCGGAAGTGTCTTCGGACAGCGCTGGCTCCCGGCCTCTTAAGTGAGATGAGCGCACAACCTTAGAGTCGGACACGACTGGCCCGTACGGGCAGGGGTACCTTTACCTTTACCTTTACCTTTTACTTTGGCCCTAAGTTACTTAGTTACTCAAAGTTCTGGCTTGAATAGCCTTCTTTTGTTACCAAGTGACTGGTTTTCAAAGGTGTGCTACTTCTGATTCTGAACATAGGAGACTATATAACCATCATGACTACTAGTCATTGCATTTTGTGAAAGTGAATTCCATAGTTTAACTCTGCACTGTGTGAAGAAGTGCTTCATTTTGTATGTCCTGAACCTTCTCCCACTCAGCTTCAGTGGGTGACCAGAGGTTTCATTATTTTGAGAGAGGGAGAAAAACCTATCTCTATACAATTTCTTCACACCATACATAATTTTGTACACCTCTATCATGCCTCTCCCCCTTTTTTCTAAACTAAAAATATCCAGAAGTTGCAAGCTTTCCTCACAGAGAAGTTGCTACAGTGTCCTGGTCCTGGGGCGAAGGAAGGCGTCATGACACCCGGGGTGGATGTCGCTATGTAGGGTGCCGCCACACATCCGCTGTTGCCATGATCCTCTGCTCGTGGCTGCAGTTGTGAATGGAGGATCCTCCACATGCGGCTGCAGTGGTGTGATGGCTGCTTGTGCTGCGGCAAGCCCCCACGGGGTGGCTTATCACCCCCACTGACATGGAACCCAGGGCGCACCGCCGCCACCCCCCGTTTTGACGCCACTGCCCTGGTCATTCTCATTGCCCTTTTCTGCACCTTTTCCAGCTCTACTGTATACTTTCTGAGGTGCAGCAGTCAGAACTGTACACAGTAGTCCAAGTATGGTCACACCATAGATTGGTATAAAGGTATTACAGCACTGGCAGTCTTATTTCCAATCCCCTTTCTAATGATCCTTAACATGGGATTTACCTTTATCACAGCTACTGCATACTGAGTCAACGTTTTCATTAAGCTTTTCACCATAACATCAAGATCCATTTCCTTGTTGGTTACTGACACTTCAGACCCCATCAATGTATATGTGAAGTATGGATTTTTTGCTTTCATTGCATCACGTTTTGTTCCACTTGGTTGCTCATTCACCCTATTTTCTTTTATTGTCCAGAATAATTTGGTGTGATTGGAAATCTTGGCCATCTCACTGTTCACCCCAACCTCCATTTTAACAAGATTTTTAAAAATGCAGACCTCTGGGAGTCCCTCATTTCTTATAGCCCTTCATTGTGGGAGCTTTCCATTTATTCCAACTCCTGTTTTTATTCCTGTTCCTGTTCTTTAGCCAGTTACAGATCCATAAGAGAACTTGTCCTCTTATCCCTTGACTGCTGTGTTTCCTTAGGAGCCTTTGGTGGTGAACTTTCTCAAAAGCTTTTTGAAAGTCGAAGCACATAAGTACACAATGTCTACCACGGGGTGGGGAACCTCTTATACAGAGTTGTTGCCTTTTTTTGGTCCCCCAAAAGAGGATAGACTGAGAGAGGGGCTTGTCCAAGGCCACCCAGCCGGGTTCATGACTGAACAGGAACGAATCCTTTATTCCTACAGATGAATTTCTGACCATCTATAAATAGAGTGTGCTCATAGACACAAATCCCTAGGAGAAGTTTTAAAATCTTGTCTGTAATCTTGTGGGCTCCGTGAGCTAGCCCAAGATTTTCATTTGCTTGATTGCCTAACTGATAGCTTCTTCCTTCTGGTATTACAACGGACAACAAAACCATGCTTTTTACCTTCTTTGGTCATAATCACTCCCCAGAGCTGCAGTTGCTTAGGGCAGTGTTATTATTTGTATATATTAGTCTATACTCAGGGTTGTCTAAGGAGGAAGTGTGGATGGTTGCTAGGGAGGGCATGAACTTCACAGTGACCCTCCTACCCTCAGCCTCACTTTAATTTATGTACACCTTGGCCAGTGCATCAGCAGGCAAAGCAAGTTGCTTCAGCACCCCTAGCCCCACATTTCTAATAGAGACAGGGACCAGTGGAGCAACACTCTGTTTGCAGGTTTGAAACAGCTTTTCTCAGGGTATATGCCTTGAGGGCGATGTTGTTGTTGTTTAGTCATTTAGTCGTGACCCCATGGACCAGAGCATGCCAGGCACTTCTGTCTTCCATTGCCTCCCGCAGTTGGTCACGCTCATGCTGGTAGCTTCAAGAACACTGTCCAACTATCTCATCCTCTGTCGTCCCCTTCTCCTTGTGCCCTCCATCTTTCCCAACATCAGGGTCTTTTCCAGGGAGTCTTCTCTTCTCATGAGGTAGCCAAAGTATTGGAGCCTCAGCTTCACGATCTGTCCTTCCAGTGCGCACTCAGGGCTGATTTCCTTAAGAATGGATAGGTTTGATCTTCTTGCAGTCCATTGGACTTTCAAGAGTCTCCTCCAGCACCATAATTCAAAAGCATCAATTCTTTGGCGGCCTTCTTTATGGCTTGAGGGCGATACAGTAAAACAAAGGATCTACCTGTTCCTGGACATATCTTGTGACTATCAGCCCAACCAGTTAGTCATGTCCTCTGCCTTAGTGAAGTGACCACTGGAACTGTTATTTTGGGAACAAGGGATCAAAACAAGTCTCCCCTTCCCCCTGCTTGCCACTCTGTTAGCACCCTTGCCTTGCCCCTTTAGAAAGGTGCTTGGTTAAAACGTTGGCGCTCTTTAAAAATATGCTAGTACTCAGCTTACCACCACTCCAGACAGGCTTTCCTTTTATTATTCTAGGCATTAGCAGATGCCTCAGTTCCCAGTATAAAATCAAAGTATCTATTTTACGATAGCTTATAGTACAAGCATCCCTGTTAGACGGCTGTCATACACTTGGATGGTTTGGAAGTTACAGCTAGTAAGGAATGCTGCCAAGTGCTGAATATAAGCTGCCGTAATCATACTGAACACAGCTGAAGCAGCTACGGTGGCTATCAATATATTTCCAGGCTCAACTCAACATGCTGGTTTCAACCAATGATACCCTAACCTGAGTCCCTGGGTATTTCAGGGGAAACCTACTCCCATATGAACATCACTTAAGGGCAGCCTGCTTTGAGTTACATTGTCTTTGGAACATCTGCACCTTGTATCCTACAAGCGGGGCCTTGTCCATCACCATGACACCATCACTCTAGAATCCATAGAAATGTTGAACACTTCTTTCCATGGCGGTGTGTGTCTTCGTCCACTGACCTTTCTCGTAGTCAACAACAGGTCTTGCACAGGTCAGGGCATTTTGTTTCAGCATGCTTTTAGTTATTAGTTCTTAGGTTTTAACTTGCTGGCGTTGTCTTCTATCAATTTAGCTTTTACACAGGATTGCTTTTATTGTTGTTTAGTTTCGGAAGGGTGTTAGTAAGAATCATGACTGATCCAGATAATGTGTTTTTTCCAGGAATACAGTGCAGCCACCCAGACAAATTGCTGGACTTGCTAGGCAAGCACTCCTCTTGTCTTCCTTTTGCCACCACTTCTCGGTACTCAAGCTGTGGTTCCTTGGAAGCAAGAGTTTTCACTCTAGCAAGGACCCCTAGTGACACATTCTCATTGTGGTACTGTAATCTGTTCTCAGCTGCCATGAGGACCATTTTTTAAGGCAGGGCATAAGCTCCTTCAGGCAGGGTCTGCCTTCTTATTCATGTTCTGTAAAGTGTTATGATGTACATCAATGATGCTATATAAAGAATAAGAAAAGGATTATTTCTTCTGGCCATAGCCTTTCCTGCTCCCCCATTGCAGTTACGTAATCTGGCCACATCCACACCATACAGTGGTACCTCGGGTTAAGAACTTAATTCGTTCTGGAGGTCCGTTCTTAACCTGAAACTGTTCTTAACCTGAGGTACCACTTAAGCTAATGGGGCCTCCCGCTGCTGCTGCGCAATTTCTGTTCTCATCCTGAAGCAGAGTTCTTAACCCGAGGTACTATTTCTGGGTTAGCGGAGTCTGTAACCTGAAGCGTCTATAACCTGAAGTGTCTGTAACCCAAGGTACCACTGTACATTTAAAGCATATTAGTAGAGTAGTCCTAAAACTAAATCTACATGTCTACAATAAATACATGCAGCTCTATATTTTGAAAAGAAGCAAAAATGTGCTTGAAATCGTATTTTTATTTATTTATTTATTTATTTAAACAGCCACAACTCAAACACTCACCTGTACTCTGCTTATTCTTTTAGAATGTAACTGCATGTCACCTGAGTAAAATCAAGTGTATGGAGAAGGAAGGGAAAATTGGCAGATGGGAGGGGGGATGCTCTCAATTTCTGAAGCACACTCATTATCGCCCTGGATCTTCCACCACCACCAAGAGGCCTGGCATATTTCCAGTGTTAAAACTAGTTGAAGGAAAAATTGGGGAAATGGAGGGGTTGTGAGAAATTCTCACATTCTCCCCTGCTAATGTCTCCCACTCACTACATCTCTGTTACAAGGTAAAGAAGGAGTTGAAAACCCTGTGCTTATATCTCAATGTGGTTTTCCACCCTTATACTCTAAAAATGGGTCTGTACATCTATATACAGTATATACCCACGGAGTAGACATGTTTTCTGATTTATGTATCCCATCAAAGGACTGAACAAAATCCACTTTGGACAGTCACATGCCACGTTCCTATGGTGACCTGTGTCCTTGTGACTCTCACAACTTTATCATTTACATCAAAACATTTCACTGGCAAGGTCACAGATGGCCTGTTTGATCTGAGACACTTCATGTTCAGAAGCCATTCTCATCTGGGAAATTTTCCCAAACATTGCACAGCTTCTGTTACCTTTTAGGCTATTAAGAAAATTCTAGCTATGGCGGAAGTGGTGGGAAAGTTTTATGTCCTGGATGTCTCATAAGATACTGGGACACCAAGAGTTTTCTGCTCCATTTTCCATAAAGAGAAGGCATACCTGACTTACTACCAAGAACAAACCAGTCCCATAAAAAAACTTTTCTGTGTATGCATATGCAAAGAGTAAGAACAAAAGTCCTAGTCTTCTACATCCAAGAAAATGGATTTCTACAATGTCAGTCTAAACAGTTCTCACCATTGCTCAAGATAATGAGTTAATTGATCAGTTCTGTAAACCAGCCCTTTGAGGCAAATGGAACTCACTCATCTGTACAAAGCCAATTTATTTCTTTGGGGTATGCCATATTGTGATATTTCTTGTTCTCATCAAGCACAATTCCTCTGTGTCCATCTACAGCATATCTCCAACTATGAGGTAAAGGGTGGAGGTAAAGACTGTCACCATTTTCAGGTGGGATTCAGTTGCATGTGTGCAAATTCAGGTTGTGCATTTAAAATGGATTTGGAGGTCTGGTGCAACAAATTCTCTTCCTCAAATTACCAGACTTTTTAGGAAAAGTGACGGGGAAGTGTGCAAGGAAGTGTGGGATAACACTTGCTTGAATGCAACGTCATCAAACCATCCTGTGAATAAATCAAACTGAATGTTCATTAAATAGGAACATCATTTAATCTCCTTGCAAATATATCAGGATGAATGCTCAATAAACAGGTCATCTGGAAGCACCCTGAGTCTTTTGAATTGCATTCCGCCATTACAGTGAGAAATCCAAGAGGGAGGAGGCAGTAGGTTTTATAGCTTATTGTTAGAAAATGGTTGGTCAGATGGACTAATTATATGAGTTATAGTCTACTGATTAAATTTGCATATGGGTAAAACAATATTTCTAGAGCGAGAAGTATACATGGTTTGTTTTGAAAGAATGCACACATCATTTTAGAATAGGCAGCCCTTCCCATGTGAGAAAGAATAGTGGGGAGGGATGCCTATCTTGGGATGGTGCTTTCTATCTTTATCATCTATCTATCTATCTATTTATCTAATTGACAAATTAACAATATCATCTTTTTAGTAAATTAAATGTTTTGATTGACTAATCAACTGCTTGAGCCCTCAGCATGGATACATGTTTGCAATTTTAGCTACTCAACTTAGTAAGACACGTTGCACAGCCTGGTTTACCCTATGGGAACAATCTGCTGCAGTTAAGATGCTATGTTGGACTTCAGCTTAAGAAACATTTCTTCATCCTGAACTGAAGATGCATAAATATATTAGGATTTTTTTGTGTCAAAATGGTGTGTTGTGAAACCTTATGACAAAATCATAAGTCTGGGCCATATAGTTTAGTTCCATAGGATTCCATATAGAGCTATAGGCTCAATAGGAAAAGATAAGCAGAGCACATAATAAGTCACTGATTTGAGCCTTCGCTATGGGTTCCTGGGGGAAAGGGGCAAGGAAGAGGCACATATGCACACACTTCTGCAAGTGCAGCCTGTATCCAATCAGAGGGACTAGTCACAAGGAGCAGTAGCCTCACCCAGGTAACTGTCTCACCTATCCATGCCCTGAGATCTCTCCTGTGCTTCCATTACGCCATCCCTGCATTATTTCCTAAGAACAACAGGAAACAGTCTCTTCTGGCGCTCAGGTGGTTCACTGTCCCTGAGTGATTCAGCTGAAACCTTCAATAGGCAAGGGCAAAGGCAGGCACAGCATCAAGAAAAGGTGGCGGTAGCTGTTGGATGGATGGCACGGCCCAACTGAGGGGACACTGAGGGCATAGGGAAGTCTGCGGGGGAAGCGACGAACAGACACACAGGTGTCCCGAAAAGTATCCCAAAAGTTCTGATGAAAAAGACAGGAAAGTCTGCTGGGCAGGCTGCAATTTAATGACCCCTGGGAGTGGGCCCAAATGTCCCCATTGGCTGGTTGGGCCGGCGGTCAGGGGAACGCCCATCCAAGGTCTGCCACCATTGGCCAATAGCCGGCAGCTGGGCGATCCAGCCTGCCATTTGTCAGATTACTTGTGGGCCCAGGACTTGGCTGCAACCCTGCCCCCACCAGTGAGGGTGAGCAGACTTCCTAAGAACAACAGGAAACATTCCCTTTTGCTTTCTCTGCCTCAGTATATCACTTTGTAATAGCCTTACTCCAGAAATCTCTATTCACCTCACTCACTAGTGCCATGACTAGCTTATCAATATTTAATATTCTCATTTACTGCTCTATGTTTTATGATTTTTCCCATCAGTTTTTACAGTGCAATCCTATATCTGTCTAGTCACAAGTAAATCCCCTTGAATTCAATGTGACTTACTTTCAGGTATATTGTAGCCTACATCTTTTTAATAGTGAAACTGCACTTTGCTGATAAGGGTGAGGCACAATGGTGACATGAGGAGCCTGTTGGAATTCTGCCTGGGTCAGAGGAATGTGCCACTGGCAGGCACCGGCAGATATTCCTGTCGACCTCCCCGCGTCTCCCAACCTGTGCTGATAAGCAGGCGAGGTCCGGCGATTCTTCTCAGATGTATGAGAGGAACACACCGTTCTTCCTCTCTCCCCTTTGGTGTCCCCAGGGAGGGGAAAGAAGCAGACAGAAAACTATTTACATCATTTATTTCTGCCTCTTACATCAGTACAGAGAATCATGTCTGCACTCAACAACAGCAAGGAGAAACTCCTCCCAAGTACATCCAGTACGGGTCATATGACACACACACACACTGAGCTAACATCCGGTGCTCAGTACAGAATGGACTGCCCCTTTGTTCCCATGGCAACAGTCACAAACATCCTGTCTGGCTTTCCAGCCACAAGCAGCTGGCTGAGCTGCTAGAGCCTTTGCTTGCTGCAGCATTGGTGCTTTATGGTAACATACTCCCCCTAAAGTATCAATGTGTGCTGCGAGCAAAGCGTCATCCAGAGAAGAAAACAAACAGTTGTTATATTTATAACATTCCCCTGTTGTTTCAGTTCCACCCTTGGAACTACCCGCCACTGGTTTAACCAATGTACCTCTCTGGTTGTGTGACTTCGCATTACCTCGGTTAACAACTCTCTGTTGTGCCTTTGTCTCTGACTCAGACACAGCTTCAATCTGTCCTTGGTCGTTTACAATAGCAACATATGCAAGGTTAGCAAACTCCTTTGAATACCTCTTGGGTGGTACACCCTTCGTTGCTCTCTCAGACCTACGTAAGAGGTTCTGATCCTCTGTGCTCACTGTTTCAACCTTTGGACTCTGTCGAGAACCAGTAGCAATCAGTGGTTCTTCCTTCACCTGTGAAGGTCTATCCATTGTGTGAGATTTCCTCTCAATGACTGTGACAACTGAGCTGTCTGAGCTATCGCTGTCATCATCAGTACTACTGAACTCAATAAGATCGAACTCATCATCATCATCAGAATCGTTTCCTGTGGGAAATGTCTGTACTATCCGCTCTTGCTTTGGAGCACTCTCTAGGAACTTTGTGAGAATCACCTGACCAGATTCAGACAAAATTACTCTGTAGAGACCTTTTTCATAACCTACGAAAATGCCTCTGGCATTCTTTACACCACCTGGAGCTTCTGTTCTCACATGAGACCCGAAAACCTTGAAATAGGCAACAGAAGGTTTTCTATTGAACAGCTTCTCAAAAGGAGAACATCCCAACTCTGTTGAGACTTTTCTCAACCACACATGAAGATAGGACGCTAGCGATTCGGCCCAATATACATGTGGCAAATGTGAACTCAGCAATTGCGCATTCATTCCCTTTTGCAATTCTTTGTTCACTTTTACACAGACCCCCCTGTTCCACGCTTCTTGCGAAACTGCCACTTTGTGGTCTATCCCTTTTCCATCCAGGAACTTCTGAAACTTCTGTAACAGAAAAACTTGCTTGTCATCTGTGAAAAGACAATCAATGTTAGCATCATGCATACTTTTAACCTTGTCACAAAACTCCTGAAACTTTTCTAAAGTTTCTTGCGGTTTCTCCATCATATAAACCCAAGAATAATTAGTGAAACAATCCACACACACAAGGTAAAATCGTGCACCGCCTCTAGATGGTTCTAGAGGACCAATCACATCAGCATACACCCGCTGAAATGCTCTGTCGACCTTCTTCGTCACCTTCCTGGTGCTCAGACTGGTCATACCTGCAAGAGAGATTTCGTTAGAATCAGAAGAATTACATTTCATGTAATCACTTTGATCAAAAGTCAACAAATACAGTCCTTCTTTCTCTTTGGCAGTAAGAAACAGTTCTCCATCTTTGTAGATCTTGCAGCTTTTAGCATCATAGGACAGTTTCAGTCCTTTCTTTGCAATCTGCGACACGCTCAGCAGATTAAATCTCAGTTCTGGAACCAGGTAAACATCATTTATAGTCAAGTTCAGACTCTCAAGATACACAGTCCCAATTCCAGTCGCTTCCAACTCCTGACCGTTGGCCTGTTTCACAGTGAAGCTTTGCTTCTTCAACGTCGAAAACAGTCCTCTGTGCGGGCACAAATGTTTTGTACAGCCCGTGTCGATTATGAACGAGTTCCCAACATCTGGCGTGGTTCCTTTCGCCATCATAGCCTTTGCAGGTTTCACCTGGCACTTGGAACGGCTTTCGCCTGACGCCTGAGGCTTCGTAGAGCTGCTCTTTGCTCCTCTTGACTGGCGCGGCTTCTTACAGTTTCGCTGTAGATGCCCAGTCTGTCCACAATTGTAGCATCGGACAGCACTCAATGCTACACCATGCTCTCCAGTAGCATCAGCAGTGGGGGAATTAGAACTCTGTTCTTCCCTCCCCCTGTCTTTTTCTTCCAGTGCAGCAAGTCTGTCGTGTTCATTCAGGACCACAGCACAAACTCTCTCCGCGGTCAGCTGCGCGGCCGGTAGGGAACCAAGCTGACTGGCAACAACCTTGTAGGTGCGGCTAAGGCTGTTTATCATCATGAAGCAAAACACTTCCTCCTGAAGACGGAAATTGCGTTCCACCATCTGTTGACGCAGAAACTTCATTTCTGTCAGGTGCGCTTGAACATCTCCATCAGGCGCAAGTCTCAGATTGGTCAATTTCTCAAAATACAGTAACGCTGAAGAACCAGCATCTCTCTGATGCGTTGTACGCAGCGTGTCCCATACCTCTTTCGCATTTTCTAAATGCTGAACATGCACCAACTGATCATCTGAGACACACAGAATTATAGCAGTCCTGGCCCTTACATTCCGTGACTCCCAACCTCTGGTTGGAGCTGCAGGGATGGGGTTTTCAATTACATCAAAAAGCCTCTGATTCTGCAGCAGGGCCTTCATCTTTACAGACCAAGATGAATAATTGTCATTGGTTAAGAGAAGTGGGCAAGGCAAAACTCCCCCTTTCTTGGCATCCATTTTGAATCCAAGCCTCTCTCACTTTCAAACAAGCTGCAAAATCCAACAGCTGTTTTTTCCTTTCTCACGCAGCAAACTGCAAATTGTTTACGCTCTTTGCACCTGGCAGCTAAACTCAGGCTGCTATTGAAAAGTCCCTTCCAAGAGCTCGTAAACCTTGTAGCCAAAACATTCTCTGATTTTGTTTCGCTTTCCCAGGCTTACACTCAGAGTCCAGCCCCTTTGCCAGTAACTTTCCGTTACCTAGCAACAATGCATTTCAATGGGACTTCTTATCTACCACAAAAATTTGTGGAATGCAGGCTTCAGCCTTCAAGCTGCAGGCCTCTTCCTCCGGAGCTTTTGTTTTCTTTGAAACGCAGCTCCGTGAACCAGGGAATTAATCTTCCTGCGTTCACACTTTTAGCCCAAAATGCAGCATACCTTGAACTCCGTTGCTTGGAAAACACCTCTTCTTTCCACCAGCTGTCTGTGGAGCCTCTGGCTGTTCTCAGATGCTTCTCTTCCTCCTTGGAGCAGAGGAGGACAATCCACCAGCCTCTCATGCAGATGTCCGATGAATCGCAACCATCCGAAGGCTGCCACTGTTGGAATTCTGCCTGGGTCAGAGGAATGTGCCACTGGCAGGCACCGGCAGATATTCCTGTCGACCTCCCTGCGTCTCCCAACCTGTGCTGATAAGCAGGCGAGGTCCGGCGATTCTTCTCAGATGTATGAGAGGAACACACCGTTCTTCCTCTCTCCCCTTTGGTGTCCCCAGGGAGGGGAAAGAAGCAGACAGAAAACTATTTACATCATTTATTTCTGCCTCTTACATCAGTACAGAGAATCATGTCTGCACTCAACAACAGCAAGGAGAAACTCCTCCCAAGTACATCCAGTACGGGTCATATGACACACACACACACTGAGCTAACATCCGGTGCTCAGTACAGAATGGACTGCCCCTTTGTTCCCATGGCAACAGTCACAAACATCCTGTCTGGCTTTCCAGCCACAAGCAGCTGGCTGAGCTGCTAGAGCCTTTGCTTGCTGCAGCATTGGTGCTTTATGGTAACAGAGCCTTGCTACACTCCTTTTTTAATTCCTGTGTAACAAAAACAGGCAAGTACAGGGCAAGCCACATAGAATCAGTAGCACACTCTCCCTTCACCCTAATGTGGTAATAGGGCTGTGCGACCCATTTGGCCGAATCCTGAACCAAATCAGGGCTGGGCTGGACCAGGTCAAGGCAGCTCTGGAAGGACACTGCTGACTCAAACAGATCCAGAGTTCAAAACACTTTCTAAGAAAGCCAGACAGCCTGTTTCCAAAGTATTACAATTAATTACAATGACATATAAGGAGAACCCCAGTGTGGAGAGAGAAGGCAAGGGAGCTGGACTTTGCTCATTGAGAGCTCTAGCTTCTAGTCCAGGGCTATAATCTCCCCCAGTGCTCTCCAGTCACCATGCTTGAGGGTAGGGATGGTGAAGTCTTAAGAGGAATTCCCACTGCCTTTTTTTTTTTTTTTTTTTTTGCTTTTTTGCAAGTACAATGGTACCTTGGTTCTTGAACTTAAACCATTCTAGGAGTCTGTTCGACTCCTGAAACTGTTCAAAAACCAAGGCATGGCTTCTGATTGGCTGCAGGAGCTTTCTGCACTCAAGCGGAAGCCACGTCGGATGTTTGGCTTCTGAAAAACGTTCACAAACCGGCACACTTGCTTCCGGGTTTGCGGCGTTTGGGAGCTGATTTGTTTGACAACTAAGCCGTTCGAGAACCAAGGTACCACTGTATTCTGAATGTTAGAAAGAGTTGAGTGGCATTTTTTCAACTTGTCCTTTGCTTATTCTTCAGTACCCACCCCAGCCTTTATACCTGTTTGTTTTCCATCCCTACAAAAGCAATCCCAATCCCAACCTTTTAAAAATAAAAAATAAAAATGTGTGTTGTCTGTGTCTTCCTAGTAACGTAGGTAGTGTCTATTAACAATTCAGTAAATACTTGGGCCTGGTTTGCAAAGCAATGCTAAACCATGGTTTAGATTATGAGCTGCACTAGTTGAGCCTGCAAACTCCAACATGGTCACACCAACCATAGTCAAGATTAACCGGTTTATCTGGGTAGGATGGCGTACGAAACTGTGGCAATGAGCACATGAGTCTGAGGCTCACTTAGGCCTTTTCTTGTAATGCTAAGCTTACATGTGGAAAAGAACCCCTACCCCCAAATGTTTAACAAATGGTTCTAGAAAATGAATACAAATATAAATTTGAATGGGGATGCTAACAATCCTCAATCAGACACAGCAGGTGTTCTCAGACTTCATTGACTCCATGGTGATATTATTTTCTCTTGCATGTGGGTGATGCTTGTCTATGCAAATTTCCCTTCATTGCTTACAATTAATCACTTTCCATCTTGTTTATCTTCCCTAGGTATGATAAAATTTTGATAGATTGTCCACTGTATGGTTATATTAACATATGGTTGGCTCGTTCTGTCACTATAGAAGTAATAGAATTATTGTTTTTATTTTTTAAAAATACATTTTAATAATACAGAGATCAGGACATAAATGGGTATTGCACAGGGTCACAAATCAAAATGAACCGTAAGGTAAAGGAGACCATTGAGAAAGAAGCTAAGATTCAAGTGGTCACCACCCAAAAAAATCAGCATTGGTCCAGTTGAAATATTAGTTACGGATTTTCAGGACACAAAAGGATGATCAGCTGTATGCATGTAGAAAGTTAGTCTTCCTGAAAAGAGTAAATACATTTTACAAATGGGAAAGACACTCCCCCATCCCCTATTGCAGACTTGTAAGGTTTATATGGTCATGTTTATCCTATATAATTTTTATTGAGTTTTCAGTTTTTTACATTTCAGAATAAACATTTGCAATGAGCTTTTCCAGCTGTGTGAAAAGGGCTTTGACTTAGGTTTTAAAACAGTGTAAAATGAACATCTCTCTTCAGGTTTTTTGTGTTATTTTAAAAATTATCTTTAGCTGTATTTTTCTGGTATGTTTGAGACCCATGCAAAAGGAAAGGCTTGCAGTAATGCCACTGTTGTTGTTGTTACTTAATTACAGTCACTGAATCAGTCTCCCATATGTACAATGTGGAAATATGAGAAAACAGTTCCTCTGAAACAGGTTATTGAAAATTAGATGTGTCTTCGGCTGACAACAATGAGTGGAAATAGGCACACTTGTATGTTTGGGTCAACAGAATCAAAATGGATAACTTGTAGAAACAAAAGTAGGGACTTGGCATTAGTGGCCTCTGGAGCTGGAAGGATCTGTCAATTTCACTTCTCTCAATTTCAATTTTCCCCATTTTAAATTAAGTTATTCACATTTATGCAGGATTATTTTTTGACCCAGTTAAACTCTTGATAATTCACCAGCATGTTAGTGTGAGGTAAAGGACCCCTGACGGTTAAGTCCAGGCTCAGACAACTCTTGGGTTGCGGCGCTCATTTCGCTTTACTGGCCGAGGGAGCCGGCGTTCATCCGCAGAGAGTTTTTCCGGGTCATGCGGCCAGCATGACTAAGCCGCTTCTGGGGAAACCAGAGCAGTGCATGGAAACACCGTTTTCCTTCCCACCTATTTATCTATTTGCACTTTTTGGCGTGCTTTTGAACTGCTAGGTTGACAGGAGCTGGGACTGAGCAATGGGAATTCACCCACCCTGTTGCAAGGATTCGAACCGCCGACCTTCTGATCGGCAAGCCCAAGAGGCTCAGTGGTTTAGATCACAGTGCCACCCACGTCCTTGGTTGGAGAACTACATTGCAAAAGTAAGATAAGTGTGAATTTTTAAGATAACTGTATTTGGTCCTCATGTCATTTTGGAAAATGCCAGTTTGAAGGATTCACCAAATCGAATTGCTTCCCCATCCCTAGAGCTCACCCACCAAAACATTAGCACATATATGACAAACTGCCCACCCCTCCAAAATGAGCTTCCATAGCAGCTGCGACTGAATCTATATCAGACAGAGGCAAACTCGGTCCTCCAGATGTTTTGGGACTACA
Source organism: Podarcis pityusensis (assembly GCF_964106645.2). Lineage (NCBI taxonomy): Eukaryota > Metazoa > Chordata > Lepidosauria > Squamata > Lacertidae > Podarcis > Podarcis pityusensis. Next base: position 76,629,653 of record NC_138026.1, on the reverse strand, counting down.
ACTCCCATCATCCCTCGCTAACAGGACCAATGGTCAGGGATGATAAGAGCTGTAGTCCCAAAACATCTGGAAGGCGAAGTTTGCCTATGCCTGATCTATATAATTGGATATTTTTATTTACCAGTTTTTATGGGTTAAGAGCAAATCTGCATTTAATGTAAAAAAATGTACAGGGTGATATTTTGATGCCAATGGCATTGGATGGGCCCTGTGAAAATCATGGGTGCACAAGGAGCACCAATTCCCCAACAAAATCCCTCATGGAAGCACTCATAGATATCATCACACAGGCATATCTTTTCCTCACAAAGTTAATAGCAGCTTTTTAAAGAGGGGACAATTTAGATCAGGGAAAACAGCATGGAAGGAAAAACTCGCCTGCTCTAGTGCCACTTCCCTGCTTTTTAATGCATCCCCAAAACGAAACCCAAAGCATGAGGGATTCTGACCCTCATTCTCCTGCAACACATCTAGTTTGCCAAGAATCGATGGGCCACTTCAGTCCCCCAGTCAAAGTCTACCACCCAGGCAGTAGTATTGGTTGAAACTACAGGAAGAGATGGCTTTAAATTGGATCAGGAGGCCTTTAAATTTGCAGAAAGTGTATCATGAAAGTTACTTTCAAAGGTACAGGTGCACAACTTTGAAGTATTGTTGACTGGAATGCTTTTCCCTTGATGATTTTAATCACATCATGAAATCAGCCATTCATGCTTTTGTAAAACACTTGATTTATAGGACATTTTAATTTATTACTCAGTGCTCAAGAGCCCACTGTTCGCTCTGCTGCTCCCCTGAACAGAACACCAGAATTGCCTTAAAGGTACATTTACCCCATGCAAACATTTCCAAACATCTTATTAACACTCATTATCTTAGATGCATGACTTACTTTGAAGCAAATTTCCTTGGAACATAACTTCTTAATAGCTTTTTGGCAATCTGGTAACCCTTTTTCTGTTTTGTCTTAAGCTCTTCTTCTTCTTCTTCTTCTTCTTCTTCTCCTCCTCCTCCTCCTCCTCTTCTTCCTCCTCCTCCTCCTCCTCTTTTGAAATTGTAATTGCTTTGGTTATGTGATGTTCTTAATTGATGATGTGAGCCATGATAGTTTATAATGATATATTCATTTATAAAATGAACAAATCAACAACTCCATGTTCGTGGCCTTAGAATGCAAGTTCTGATGTCTGTTCCTTCTCTCCCAGAGTGTTTTCTCCTGTACTCCAAATTAACATAGACCCGAAATAAACTAATTCATCCATCCTGGTCTACAGTGACAGTAGATGCAGGCAGGGGTCAAAAGCATTCATCCTCTCCCAGCTGTCTGTCCTCTTGCTGTTAAAATTGGACCCCTACTCCCTCTTTAAACATGAGTGGGCCATTTCATGTTTAAACACCTGGACATGATGAGTATCTTGCTAGTTCCTGCATGCTTGCCTTTGTGTGGAGTGTGTGTAAATAATCTGCACATACCCCTTGTTGTCCAAAGGAGCAGCAGATTCTGGGGGACTATTGTGCTGGAAACTGAGCATGGAATGGTGTCCATTCACAGCCGTACTTTGTGGGCACCTTCTTGGAGAGTGCCTCAACTGTGTGGTTCTTCCAGAGCTCCTTCTGTGCCACCACACTTGAATGAATGGCCTGGTTTCATCCTCAAGCTAGGCAGAAACACTGTGGCAGTGAATGGATGTGCTGCTCACCATGGGTCTTGAAACACTTCCCAAAGCAAATATTTTGATTGTGGTTCTGTAACAACAAGAAAGCTGAACAGAAGAATAAATTTAAACCCATGGCACTGTACTTTTAAATCATTTACTAGTATTTAGCATTGAATACAGAGGTTGGGGATGAGTGACCATCACACAGCCTTACATCAGTCTTACCGATCCTTAGAATGAATACAGTGGAGATGGACAGATCAGCAAGTTGTAGCCTAAACAAGCTTTCAAGGAACTGCCCAGCAAAACATCACAAACACCAAAGAGTACAGTGGTACCTCAGGTTAAGAACTTACTTTGTTCTGGAGGTCTGTTCTTAACCTGAAACTGCTCTTAACCTGAGGTACCACTTTAGCTAACGGAGCCTCCCGCTGCCACCACCATACGATTTCTGTTCTCATCCTGAAGCAAAGTTCTTAACCTGAGGTTTCTGGGTTAGCGAAGTCTGTAACCTGAAGCGTCTGTAACCTGAGGTACCACTGTATTGTGAACATACAGCATTCAGTATAAATTTATGTTAATAGAAATGACAGTGACAACAGACTGTGCTAGAGATACAGGTTCTGTCGGCATCTTGAAGCCAACAATTATCAAACATCACTCAGCTAACCTTGATGACATGGCTGAAACCCCAAGACCAATTATGCCAGTTTCCTCCAATTTGAATGGAGTACTGAAGAGTCATCTTCCTCATCCTAGAGGTTACCTTTTTACTGTACCTCTAATTTTCAGTTTTGAAAGTACTTGAGATCTTATTTTTGTACAGATGCCATAATTTATTATTTCTTAGAAACATGTTCCCAAAGACCACTGTTTAGCCAACAAACTGTGCTCTGTGTGGCCCTGTAAAAGTGCAAAGTCACCCTGTTCTATGACTGTTGAATGGACAAGTTCCCCTTTGTGAAGCAGAATGCTCCACGCCTACCTTCTGCAACCAGGTGCCCTCCAGATGTTCTGGATCGCAACTCCCATCAGCCCCAGCCAGCATGGCCAATGACTGGGGATTATGGGAGTTGTAATCCAAAGCATCTGGAGGGCTCCACACTATGGAAACCCACATTCTGTCCCACAGCCATAGCTTGACAAAATGTAGGGGGTGGGGACTTTACCCAGGAAAGAAAATACAACACTGGCACAACAGTATGGAGGATAACAGGAATATCATTGGGGAGACTGGAAAAACTGCAAGTAGATTGCCCTGTAAATTACTTAGAAGCCCAGTGCTCCTGCTACTTTTGGGAAGCCATATTGGCACTTGTAAAAGCCACTTTGAGAGGGTTTTGGCCTGAAAGATGACATATAAGTACTTTAAACTAAATCAGTCATAAAACAATGTGGGCCAGACGCAGTTTGCCAGGTGGAGTGCAGGCATGACACTAGCTTCCCTGCAAGTGAGCTACTGTTGCTTACTGGGAGAGAGAGGAGAGGGACAGGAACTGAGGGGCCAATGTGGTGGAAATACACTGGTAGAGCCAATTTGGTGTTCCTCCTCAGAGACTTCCTGCTGCCTTGCTCCTTCTCTTCTCCCTCCCAGTAACCAACATCAACCCACTTCCCTGGAAGTTGTGTAGCAACTCTGCCCCGCCTGGTGAGCTCTTTCTGGTGGGGACTGAGCCTTAGAGTGCCTTCACAAAAACCAGTCAGTAAGTTTACAGTTTGGGATTTGAACCAGGGATATCCTACCTCATTCGCTTAGCAGGGGTGCCAACTTGATTGAAATATTGTGGGGGCCCAAGTAAGCCCCGCCCTGAATAATTGATCACATGATGCACACACACACACACCATTTGAATGGGAATGCCCATCAACTTTGTGGGGGCACTGGCCCCCTCAAATATTTTATTGTGGGGGCTGAAACCCCCTAGGAGTTTGCTCCTATGATGCGTAGCCTGCAGTACAAGAAGAAATGTGATTCATTCATTGCATTTATAGCTCAGCTTTCCTCCAAGGAGCTCAAGGTGGCATATGTGGTATCTGCTGCACTCTGTCCCAGTCACAGTATCACCCTTTAAGCCAATTGCAGTTTCCAAAGGCAGCCCCACCCTCATGTGCCACCCATGGTAAGTAGTCCAAGCATGATGATGCTGGAGGATAAATTACCAGGCTACACTGTCTCTAGCCGGGAAGGGCCATAGTTGGCATACCGGCCTAAGCTAATGAGAGGTGCTGAGTGCCACAGAAGATTTAATAGCACTCCCTTAGCATGTCAGATTTAATAGTGCCAGCCAAACTGAGGACCTGGACCTTTCAGAGGATGTGCAGTGTTGCCCAGGACAGGTTTAAAGCCACCACTCTCAGTGAAGCCAGATTGAAATTGATCTAGATGATCTTTGTCAGCCATGTGTACAGTGGTACCTCAGGTTACATATGCTTGAGGTTACAGACTCCGCTAACCCAGAAATAGTACCTCAAGTTAAGAACTTTGCTTCAGGATGAGAACAGAAATCGGGCTCCGGCGGCGCGGCAGCAGCAGGAGGCCCCATTAGCTAAAGTGGTGCTTCAGGTTAAGAACAGTTTCAGGTTAAGAACGGACCTCCGGAACGAATTAAGTACTTAACCTGAGGTACCACTGTATTGGCAAATTAAGACTTTTGCAGGCTGCAGCATGTTGCCAGTGATATTCAGATGAGCTGAATCAGAAACCATGTAGATTGCACTACTTTAAGTATACATTTTTCATTATCTCAAACCTGTCTTCCAATTTGGCTTATTTTTGGGCAGGGGGGGTGTTATTACAGGAACAGGCAAAGCTGACAGCATTACTGCTACACTTAATAAGGAGAAACCTGAGCTTCATACTGACTCACTGCCAAAAAAGAAAAAGAAATGTTCAGCACTGCAGGTTCTTCTTCACCTGCAGCCTTAGCTTACAAAACCACATTGAACTTCCAGTAATATTGTGTTGGCTTCAGTGTGACTACCTGGATGAGTCAGGACTATTACCATAAATCCCAGTTGTAAGATTTTTCTGTGAAGCATATTCCTTTGGAAGTAACGACACCCTTCATGGCAAAGTTGGCTTCATTAAAAAAGAGATTCATTCATAGGGGGCCATCCCTGCATTTCTGCTCTGGCTGAGCTGGTCCTAAGCATGAATCACGCTTTCCTTCCAGATGACTTTTTATTGCTTCTATTTTCTCCATCAGAGGCATTGAATTTTGACACTTTTTGTGTAAATGAATCATAGACCGCCTTACATAAGAACCTTACATAAGTTGCGAGTTCCCAACTATCGTGCCTTTCCATCAGAACTTACTTCTGTTAATAGCATCTTATCATCTGGCTGGCTTCAATCAGAAATTACTTCTCTTCCATTTAAAGGCCGTTTATCCTTTGTTCTCACTCATCTTCTCACATAGCCTCTTGAGATGGCAGATCCAGTGCTTGTGTGTATAGGAAACCAGACTGTGACAACCACTTTCAAACAAGTGCCATCATGTCTCTCCCCAATTTAATGCTTTTTATTTGGGGAGGTGCATCCATGAACAAAGCCACCCCCCTCCTTTGAGCCATACTTTCTTCTTCTCTTGCTAGTCTTTCAGAAGCCAAGGTCACATCAGCACCATATATCTAAAGCCATGGCATCCTCAAAGAATCTTGGGAACTGCGGTTTGTTAAAGGAGCAGGAAATCATTGTTCTGTGGGGGGCGGGGTCAACAACAACAACAATTTGTATACCACCCTATACCCACAGGTCTCAGGTATAGTTCCCAGGATTCTTTTGGAGGAAGCCATGTGCTTCAGATGTGTTTTAGATGTATATGGCGTGGTTGTGACTTCTCAGTAAGTAATGGCAGGATCCTTGCTTTTTTATTCACCCAGAATATTAGTTCTCACAAATCTGCCTATGGACTGTAAGTCTTCAGACTATAGGAAAGTGCTCCCATGGCTGAGTGCTCCTCTGCACAATCAAACCAAATAAAATCCCTGTGCAAAGAAAGCTGCCGTTTTAAGTAGGAGGCCAATCTGAAACTTTGTCATCTTGACATCCAGTTTTCCAAAATGTATTCAGCCTTGTTAAGCCATTACAAAACATTTTGTGCAATCTATTGCTCTGGCTCCATTAAAGTTTCTTGGGTGGGTTAAGGTTACTTGCATAAATTCAAGTGGAAATGCTTCTACAAAGCACAAGAGTCCCATATAGTGTGCTCTTTCAGAGGCGAACCCAGTGCTTTGGTGCTATAGTGCTAAACAGAAAGTATGAAATAATATATTTTAAAGTAGTAACAAAATATGCCATTGAAAAATCCATCACTGGCGCCACTGTTGCCAGTAGCACTTTTCAATTGTTCCTTTGTAGCCTCCTGTTGACAGGAATAAGGGGCTGAAGCTAAATTCTGGGCATCGTTTGACTTGAATTGGGGGGAGGATAGGTCAGTTGAATGAATGCCCTGATTCCCCTTCCCCTAAAAGTGCCATGAAGATACAGCTTCCTCAGTCCTAGACATTTTGCTGCCTGAGGTGAATGACAAGATGGTACCCCTGTCTCACATGCCCAGTGATGGAATTTTGCCAATTGTTCCTTACGTTGCATTTGGACACGTGTTACTAACCCCATCCCCAGCCACAACATTGTCCAGCTTGATAGCTTTCACCTCACCTCCACCCCTTGACGTTGAAAGCTGAGACCCAGATATAATTTAATGTGTCGTCTGTAATCCAGCTCTTATAGTCAGACTTGTCCATGCAAGTTCAAGTTCTCAGATAACTTGGAGAAAGGCTCGTGGGAATTGGGTTATATATGAAGAGAGCCAGCAGCCCTTTCCATGGCCACTTTTACCAGTAGCCCCAATCTGAGCTGGGGTTGGCAGTTCCTTGCCCAGTTCATGATAGTCCTTCTCCATGCATTCTACTGCGGCGTTTCTCCTAATAATTATGATTGTTTGCACCAACCCTCACTCTGTTGTTTATAAAATCCCTCTGGAGTTGCTAGCAGAGCATCAAGGTACTTCAAGCAGAAGAAAGGTGGGACTTCCCCCGCGTTGTGGTGGAATGCATGCTGCACTCCGCAGAGATGTCTCATGGATTCTACTGCAACACAAAATCAGGAGAAATGTTATGCCTAAGCTCAGTCAGAATCCTTCCTGGAGTTCATTCTGCCAATGCCCTTTTCTGAACCCCTTTCACTATAGGACCTTTAAAGGCACCCAGTCTAGCTTTTTAATCAGAATTAGCTATGCACTATTAACTGTCAACAGTTCCTTTGTTCCTCTAATGGGTGTCTGCTGTTGCAACACTTGCGCTTATTAACCTTTGCCGGTGACTCAGCATGTGTGTCCTTCCGCTAAATAATGGAGTTTTAAAGAGGAGGAGTAAGTGAGCTGGGGATGTCAAAGGCACACATGCCTGCTTAAGAATGGAGTTCCCCTCCTCCTCCTGATTAACTCTTGTTTCTCCCCTCCTCTCATCTTAAACACAAAATGAACTCCTCAAGGAAAACAATAAAGCAGCATTATCTAACTATAAACCATGAATACTTTTTATATTACAAGAAAAGCAGTCAATGAACAATCCCAACCAGTCATGAAGATGGCCTTTTGTTATATACATAAAGTCAAACAGGATGGTCTAGAGTATAAAAAAAGGCAAGAACAAAAAATCTCACTTGAGGAGCCTTAAAGACTGGTGGCAAATTACGGTATATTCACTCAGCCACATTGAGTTCTTAGGAAGTACAGTGGTACCTCAGTTTACAAACTTAATCCGTTCTGGAAATCCGTTCTTAAACCAAAACTGTTCTTAAACTGAGGCGCACTTTCCCTAATGAGGCCTCCCGCCGCTGGTGCCCTTCCACTGTTGGCTTCTGTTCTTAGACCGAGGTAAAGTTCACAAACCGGGACACTATTTCGGGTTTTGCGGAGTTTGTTAACTGAATCGTTCTTAAACCGGACTATTCTTAAACCGAGGTACCACTGTCAGGGCTAGCTCAAAACTCGAATGTTAGAGGCAGGAAGCCACTGAATACCAATTGTTGGGGATCACAAGTGAGCAGAGTGCTGTTCCACTTAGGTTTTTCTTGCAGGCTTCCCATAGGCATCTGGTTGGCCAGGGGTCTATGGCACCATTCACATAACAAAAACTGCATAGAGATATCAATTTTTGATTTGAAAAACAGGGGATCCACAATACTTAGCTAATTGGGAACCACTGGTTTGTATCATATAGCTGATATTATTGCACGGGGGTGCATTTGCTGTGGCTAAAGTTTGCAACTATATTTCCCATGAGGAGTGTATTGCCTTCTCCCTTGTAGAGCATGTTCATATTGTTCAGGGCCCTTTCAGAGTTTTATTTTGGGTTGGGTGGCTCTATGACAAGTTGGGCAGTGCTTGACATGGTCATGTGGTGGCTTCCCTCCCATGCCAGCTTGCCACAATGCTGCAAAACTGGTGGAAACAGGTACACTGGCATTGCAGTTTTGAAAAGTTGCTTGAGTTGGGAGCCAAGCACTTGGGTAGAACAATCATTTGGCCACACGCCAGACTTGCCAGTTGCAATTCAGCTGCTGTCAACTGACTCTCATGACCAGAACCTTAGAACAAGAGACAGTTAGGTAAACATTATCTGCTCTCACGTTGGCTTGTATGTAGAAAAAGAAAAATAGCATGAAAACTACAAAAAGATAGATATTTTTTATTATTATTTCTGGAGTTTGGTTTCAGTTCCATCCCTCTGCCCTGAAGTATTTCTGTGCAGAGTATTTCAAACCCACAAATGAGATTCATAATTTAGTTTATTCTTCCTCAGATGTACAATATAGGATTGATTTATCACATACTGTGTACAGGTTGATATATAGCTAATGTTTCATTTTCAAAAGCACCAGCTCCTTGATGCACAGTTGCAATTCTTTGTTGTTTTTTAATTTGCTATCCTCTGCACAAGGAAGGATGGGCAATGCCATCTTTTTTTGTAATATATTTAGGATGTATGGTTCAGTTATCACACGTCACGTTACTTTGGAAGGCTAGTAAGATGTCTGCTGGCTCCCCCCTCCCTGTTTGGGCCAAATAGATTTGGTAAAGAAGAGTCACTGTCTCTCTAGTCCGAGTCAAGTGTTAGTGCTCCTGTGCTAGTCAGCGTTGCTCTGACAAGGGCTGGAAGTGAACCAAGGTCTTTTTGAGCCTCTGCAGTCAGTCCACCTCTCCTATGCACCCCACGTCGCTTTCTGGATATCTAAAGTCTCTTAAAGGCCTTCTTGGTAGTGGCGCCCACCATGTGTAACAGCATCCTATTAGATGTTAAGGAAATAAACAACTATCTGACTTTTAGAAGGCAACCCTGTTTAGGGAAGTTTTTAATGTTTGATATTTTATCGTGTTTTTAATATTCTGTTGGGAGCCGCCCAGAGTGGCTGAGGAAACCCAGCCAGATGGGCAGGGTATAAATTATAAATAATAATAATAATAATAATAATAATAATAATAATAATTATTATTATTATTATTATTATTATTATTATTGGGTCAGCCCTCTGGTCTGTGGATGGGCACTGATCCTGGCCCTCATGGTCTCCTTCCCAGGAACTTTAGTTTGTTAAAGGCACTGAGAGTTGTTAGGGGACCCCATTCGCCTCAGTAAGCTACAATTCCCAAAGTTCCCTCAGAACAGGGACTGACTGTTAAAACATCTCTGGGAATTGTAGCTCTGTAAGGAAAAGAGGAGTCTCCCACTAACTCTCAGCACTCTTCACAAACTATAGTTCCCAGGATAGTTTGGGAGACGCCAAGTGGTATGATATAGCTTCACATGAATAGTGAAGATGTGTCCATAGTGGTTAACCCAGCCCTGCACATTCCAGATTGAATAAGATTTGCTGTTTCTTAGTGACAGCTTTCCTCCTAAATCCATTGCAGCTATAACACTCTCCTAATGAGCCATTGCATATAAAATGGGCTATCGTTTTCTTCATTTCTCCCTTCCAAAGATATTATTAACAATTTTCGTGATGCATCTCCTCAGAGTATGTTCAAACGGGCTGCTATTTTGGTAGAGCCAGGATAAAAATGTACATTTGTGCATTTTCATCTCCCTTATACTTTTCCTCTACAGATGTATAAATAGGTGGTTGTCTAAAATTTCTGACTCTTTACAAGAATCATAGACTTTACCAGTTTAAGCTTTGTATTAGTCACACCCGAGAAAGTATGCACTTGCTGCTTAAAGAGAATCAAGACAAGCCACAGTCATTCAGTTTCAGCCCTGCATGAAATTCAAGGATTTGCATACTTGCATATTTTGCAGGGTGGTTGTAAGAAAGGCCCAGTTTGTATGCAACACTAAGTCAAAACAAGGTTTAGTGTGAATGAGCGAATATCCAGGTTCCTGGAGTGAACATCACAACTGCTTCTTCCCTGGTCCTGCCACCGCCACACTATTCACAGCTAAGCCAGGATTTACAGGCTTGTGGTTTGTCTCCTTCTAAGACACAAGATCAAGTTTGGACAGATGCACAAAATGGAAGCATGTTTTTGAACTGGGAAAACTACTTTTAGGTGGTTGCTATTTGCAATCGGGAGGAGGGGGAATGGCAGGTGGGCAACGGGTTAAGAACAGGACCAGGATCAACACCTGGCATCCTTGGGCAGCTTTTGTGGCCACAGTGTCTTGTCAGGGCCCATTGAGCATTGCTGATGCCTGTCATGGACTACTGGGTAGCCCCCACAAAGCCCCCAATGCCCCATTGCTCTGGGGAATTGTGGGAAATGTAAATGGCAGCTATAACCAGCCACTTGGAGAGTTGTTGCTTCTTTTTCTGCTTACTGCCACTGTCAAGTATATTTTCCAAGACCCATCAACAAAGGAGGGAGTCCACCAGCCCAGGACTCTTTCAAATCTGGGGCTGGCCCTCCTCTCCCTGCTTCTCTGTTCCAAATCACAACCACTGGAAGGGACTTTTTCTGGTTCAAAAAGGTGTCACTTCTGTTATGGTGTTGGGTCTGCATCTTTGGATTTAGACACCAGTCCATTATGAAATTGGTGGCATTGTGAAAATTATGACATTATGTTATAATAAGTATCTTGTTTTCATTTCTATGGACAGCGGCAATGTAAAAATAGATCCTTCTTGCTGTGAAATTTGTGTGGCTGCCTGTTTGTGATAGTTGCCTTTTTCACCTTCTCTTCTATGCTTCCCGAGATACTCTGGACAAAGTGGGTGAGTGTTTCCTGTTCTTAATGGTGCTGGCTAATTGAAGCCTGTTGCCTCAGACGGGAATAATTTCCTGTCCCTGTCTGGGTACCACTCAAGGTGTTTTGTTTTTTGTTTTTAAGATAAGACTCTTAAGGTCATTTTCAATGACCGGCTCTTTCCAGTACAGCTATTTGTATAAGATTTTAGTCTCTAGTCCCAGGTTCACAGATTCCAGTGATCTTATCTGCCATTTCAAGTGTATTTGGACAATTCTGTGCTCTGCTTCTTGAACGGGTTGGATGGGGAGAAGTTCACCTAAGCTTTTGTAAATGCCTGCATCTCATAGTGATGTATCTGTGGTGTTATGAGTTTGGCTGTCATGATTGACAAGAAAGGGTTTTATCACTCTAATTTTGCCTGACAAAGTAATGGGTGGTGGAGGTCTAACAAAAGACTTGATGATTAATGGGCTGGAAAGCTCTCTTCCAGCCTTTGGAATATAACACCCATCCAAGCTGGCAAAAGGACAAAGACAGCTTATCCATAGCATAGGTGTAAAGTTTACAGAGCTACCATTACCAGCATTGTTAACGAACAACAGTTCTGAGAATTCTTTGTGGCGGGGAATGTGGTTTAAATGTATTGTGTGGATGTGACTATCTGTAGACTGGCATTCTGAAAGCTGAGAAAAAGCTGAGAGGGTCATGTTTTTGCCGTTGCTGCTTGAATTATCTGGGCTTGGAGCAGTCTTTGGGGGACTTTGTTTAGTCATTTAGTCGTGTCCGACTCTTCGTGACCCCATGGACCAGAGCACGCCAGGCACTCCTGTCTTCCACTGCCTCCCGCAGTTTGGTCAGACTCATGTTTGTAGCTTCGAGAACGCTATCCAACCATCTCGTCCTCTGTCATCCCCTTCTCCTTGTGCCCTCAATCTTTCCCAGCATCAGGGTCTTTTCCAGGGAGTCTTCTCTTCTCATGAGGTGGTCCTTCCAGTGAGCACTCAGGGCTGATTTCCTTAAGAATGGATAGCTTTGATCTTCTTGCAGTCCATGGGACTCTCAAGGGTCTCCTCCAGCACCATAATTCTGAGAAGCTGATGCAGCAGAATCGTCACCCTGTTGCCTACTTACAGATGCCCTCAGACTGTGCCACTTGCAGGCTTCCTATAGGCATCAGGTTCATTTATTTATTGATTATTTAATTTATATACTGCCCTCTACCCGCAGGTCTTAGGGCAGTTTACAAAACAAAATAAAAATATAAAACCACAAAATCCATAATCAAAATAACAACAACAACCCAATAACTCTCCCACTACGGCCATTGTGAGAACAGGATGCTGAACAGGATAATGGAGACACTTGGAGATTTCAAGCCTGCTGACGTGGCCATCAAGGTGACACGAATATAATGGGACAAGGGCAAATCGACCTGACCAGAGGGGGTGAATCATTGAAAAATGAAAGGGCCTTCTCAGTAGTGGTGCCCACCCTGTGGAATGCCCTCCCATCAGATGTCAAAGAAATAAACAAATATCTGACGCTTAGAAGATATCTGAAGGCAGCCCTGTTTAGGGCAGTTTTTAATGACTGATGTTTTAATGTATTTTTAATCTTTTGTTGGAAGCCATCCAGAGTGGCTGGGGAAGCCCAGCCAGATGGGTGGGGTATAAATAATAACTTATTATTATATTATTATTATCTTATGAATATTTATAATGTTATCAGCTGATCACCTTTTGCTTCCTATTGACATCTTTTGAATATCAGTGAAAGGAACTCTTGTCACTACATAGGCACATTCCAAGTTAGACCATTAGTGCACCTAGCTCTGGCTGGCAGCAGCTCTCCAGGGTGTCAGGCAAGAGTTCCTCTCAGTCCTATCTGGTGGTGCTGGGGATTGAACATGGGACCTTCTGCATGCAAAGCAGATGCTCTACCACTGAGCCACAGCCCTTCTGCATATCTCAAGTGGGATAGCACAGTTGGTAGAGCAGGGCATGCTTAATCTCAGGGTCATGGGTTTGAGTCCCAAGTTGGGCAAAAAGATTCCTGCATTGCAGAGGGTTGGACTAGATGATCCTTGTGGTCCCTTCCAACTCTACAGTTCTGTAATTTCTGCTTACCATCAGCAGAACTGATGGCCAGTGTGTGTCCATCAGTTTCCCTGAAAAAAAGGCTGTCGTCTGATGTCCTTCAAGGAAGATCCTATCATGGCGGAGAAAACAGAAGTGGAAATGCAATAAGTTGTAACAGTAATGCGGTGAGCTGTATGCTTCTCTGGTGAAAGCTGTTCTGCAGCTGCGTTGGTTTTACAAAATTACACAAGCACCCACAAAATTTTGCAATGGGGGCAAAGTCTACAAACCGAAAAAATTGAATTGCCTGTTCATCTTTGTGGCATCTCTAAGGTTCTAACACATAGCACAATGGAAGAGAGGGGAAACTGGAGTTACATGGGTGAGGAATTTCACTTTTGTGTGTGCTGTATGGTTCAATTTCCGTGGCTCCCTTTGCTTTTTATAAGTAGAGTGTTTAAATGCCCAAAGAACACCCAAGTGCATAGAGCCCTTAATGCCAGAGTTGTGCTAAGGATTGGGAGAGATGGACCGAGCCACTAGTGGCTCTATATCTTCCAGTACTAGGAGTTACAGCTCAAATAGGGTCTGTTGCTCAGTAGCAGAGCATCTCCTTTGAATGCAGAAGGTCCCAGCTTCAGTCATCAGCATCTCCGGGCAGGGCTGGGAAGTCCCCTTTCTGAAACCCTGGAGAGCCACTGCCAGTCAGTTTAGCTGAGTTGGATGGGCCAAATGGTCCTACTCAATTTAAGGCAGCTTCCTATGTTCCCAATGTAGAATAAAGATGCAGTGCCCTCACATTCTGTTTGATAAATTCTGTCACTCAAGAGTATTTACATTTGGACCACAGCCATACACTTATGTTGATGACACAGAACAGTTGATTACACAGAAGATTTGCGAGGTTCTTCCTTTGCAGACTCTGGTTCATAATAAAAGCAGGGCAATTTCTGATTATAGATAGCTCTTTGATTTAGTATACCATGTTATAATTGGACAGAACTGAAGCTCAGCTTCACACACACACACACACACACACACACACCAAACACACCATTTTTTCATGGAAATTAAGGACAAATTAAGAGAGAGTACATATGTCCAGATTCCACAAATTTGTTGGCTTCTGATGACTCATATTATGGTATTAATTTGACCCAGTCACCATGTAATTTTGTCCGCTTCTCCAACCTATCCCCATACAAGGAAGTGGCTGTTCTTGTTCCACTTGTTTCCATCTGTAAATAAACTGTTTCCTTATCTATATAATAATTCTCCTACAATGAAGCCACACTTTTGCTGGGGGCCCCATTCTACACCATAGTTCTTTAAGGCAAAGTAATGGCTAACCTGGCCCATGTTAACTAGGTTGTCTTCCCCTCCAGTTTAGCCCATGATAACAAAACCTCTGTTGCAGTTACTGAAAATGTCATAGCATGCATGGAAGGCCTAACTACAGCAATAAGCCTCACTCCTTCATGGGTTTAAAATGCATCAGTTTAGGTGGGCTTAAGGTACATTTCCAAAATGCAAAATTACCTTTCTTACTGGACATGTGGCCTACTAGGAGTGTGGTAGGGCTCCTTTGCTGTTGGAAAACCATTCCACATGCAAGAGAGCTCTGCTTGACACTCCAGCAAGACACCTTCCATTGCAAAATCTAGCAGAGCAGGTAGTGTACAGCAGCCTATAATAACCATGTACACATATCACAGACAAGCACAGATCATTCAATTCCCTCTTTATCAGATCAACCCAATTGTGGGTCTAGGTGGATAATAATAATAATAATAATAGTAATAATAATAATAATAATAATAATAATAATAATTGTATACCGTGCTTCATCCCAGGGTGGTTCACAACAGAACACACAAAATGAGAATACAAAATACAAAACAAAACAAAAACAAACAAATAACCCCCTCCCACAAACACATTTAAAATGCCATAGAATGTTCAACAGCCAAAAGCCTGGTTGAAAAGTAATATTTTTTACCAGGCGCCTAAAGATATGTAATGAAGATGCCAAGCAAGCCTCCCTGGGGAGAGCATTCCACAAGTGGGGAGCCACCACAGAAAAGGCCCATTCTCATGTTGACACCCTCTGGGCCTCTTGTGAGGAAGCTACACAAATAAGGGCCCCAGATGGTGAACAAAAGGTCCAGGGTGGTTCATATGGGGAGAGGTGTTGCAGTCCTGAGCCGCTCAAGGCTTTATAGGTCAAAATCAGCACTTTGAATTGGGCCCAGAAACTAATTGGCAAACAGTGCAGTCGGGCTAGGATTGGTGTAATATGCTCAAACTGTCTTGTCCCCGTGAGCAACCTGACCACCAAATTCTGCACCACCTGAAGTTTCCAAACCATCTTGAGAGGCAGCCGTATGTATAATGCATTGCAGTAATCACAGTTGTCTCTAAGTGGTGTACAGGAGATCCTGCACAATAAGACTGAAAATGAGTTAAAAATAGAAAATTGGAATTCAATTAAAAAGCCTGCTGAAATAAGAGCCAACTTCACTCACAGCTGAACCCAAAGAGAAGTCAAACTAAACAAATGTTTGAGTCCCTGATTCACTCACATAAATCTTCAACTGATCCCTAAAATGCAGTTGCATACCCATGCGACCACAGCTGATAGTTAAAACACACACACACACACAAAGTGTGAACTATATGAAGGCATATGAGGAAAGAAGCAGCCTTTGCCTTCAATGAGATTTTGTTTGCTGGCTCCAGATTCTTCCAGTAATAACCCTTCTGATAATAAACTATCACTGGAGCAATTTGCCCAGGAGTACTGTGGCAACGTTGCAGTGCCTGAAGCCACAATACATCTCCCTGAGGAAAGAAAGATGTGGAGTTACCAGACTCTGAATCTGGAACTGGCAGCCCCTTTAAAAGTTCCTGAATTGAGACATTGGTCTTTGGGAGTCATTGCCAGGCCCTACATGGCTATGGACCTGTTAAACCACCCCCTGCTGTTCCTGGGAACTCTTTCTCCTATGTCCTCTGGTGTCAGAATCTGGCCAGTCGCCTGCAAATTGGCTGTGCTAACTGAGATCTGCTCTCTGCTCCTAAGGACCACCACCTGCCAGGGGTGAACGAAGGCGTTGTGACACCCGGGGCAGGGCGGGGCGTCGCTACGTAGAGCACATGTGCGGCATCACTATGTACGACGCATGTGCCGTACGTAGCGATGCCGCACATGTGCTGTACATAGTTTGCCAGCGCCACTGCTCCAGCGCCATATGGATGGTGCTGGGATCCTCTGCTTGCGGCTGCAGCTGCGAACAGAGGATCCTCCACATGCTGCTGCAGTGGCGTGATGGCTGCTCGCGCCGCTGTGGCAGGGCGAGCCCCTGTGGGGTGCCTTCTTGGCACCTCCCCAGACATGGCACCCAGGGCGCCCCACCCCCTCCTGCACCCCCGTTGCAACACCACTGCACCCTGCTACCTGTTGCTGGTCAGCTTCTGCTCCAAGTTGGTTCCTTCTATCTTGGTGGGCTCTCAGCCCAGTCAGAACATGCCAGGATGATAGTAATGTCAATGGGTTGTTAGTGATATATCTCATTTTCTCCCTTTCTCTCATAACAGAGGAATAGAGAAAAGCAGGGCAATTTGTGTTTACCTTTTGGTAAAGCAAGTGCTGGGCTTCGGCCTAAGATGCACCACCAACGCAGCACAGTTTTAAACTGCTTTCAGTGTGTACTGCAGACATGCCGTTAGGATATACTGTAAAGTGAATCAAGAATAAGTTTTATATGAAATTGCTTTGAAAGCTTCTGTTAACTGCGGTGAGAATAACTGAAAATGAAGATTAAAGCTCAGATGTTCTGAAACACTCTGCCACAAGTCGTTGCATGCCTCTCTTGTGAAAAGAAGAAGATCTGAGCTGTTTCCTCTTCTCCTCACAACGATCTTGTCCTTCACTCCTCCTGGAGGCTCTTTGGCAATCCAGGCGTGGAGATAAAAAGACATGACATTGCAGTATCTTTGGCAGCTCCCTTTACCAAGCAACAGATCCGCAGCGGGAGGGCAGCTCCCTTGTCATTGCACAGCTAACCATACCAAGCACGGAACACTTGGACTGAAACAAAGACACTAAATAGCAGCAATGAATTTGTATGCAGGAGAGTAACAATGTGATTTCGAAAACAGTTTTACAGCGTTGGGGGAAGTCGAGCGGTTTCCAAAGAGCTACTTACTCGTGTGTTGTGTCTCCAGTGACTTTGATAAGATTCAGAATACAATAATAGCAATCAGGAGTGTAGCCACAGAATGCAGTGCACCAGAGAAAATACAGCAAAGGGAATCTGTGTCAGTGGATTTCTTTCTGAGAAGGGCAAGCCCTTCCTCCTTGTCCAGAGATTCTTTGTGCAGCTCTTTGAGCTAGCAAAGACCCACAGATTGAGTGCATGTTGCTTATATGCTGTTAAAGAGACAGCCTTCACAAGACACTAATTCACGTTCTGCATTCAACATGCAAGCCATCTGTATATGGCATACACAAATATGTAATGTGCATTGGTGCCATTTAAGTGCAGCTGCCATGTGGGTGCCTGACTGCTCTGTGCATCACACTATTCCTTATTTGGTGGTACCGTCTGTCTGGCAACATCTCCTAAGTCAGGCCCACACAATCATTCACAGCAACCATGAATCCTTAAGACATGCACTGTAGCAGCTTTCTTAAATCACTATATGCTTCCAGCAGTTTCCGCCGAGGCATCTGGTAGTCAATGGTCAATGAAAAGGTGTGTTGCAATCTTCTCTGCTTTTATCAGAACTGGACATGCAAATGGAAATGTTAAGACTCTGCAGTAATAATAAGCTAATTGCTCTGGATAGACAATCTCCTCAAACTCTCTTTTTAAAAATATTTTTATTGGTTTTTGACATACAAAATTATAAAACATACCACACAATTTATCACAAATACATTCTTATTGGACTTCCATCAGCACCTCTGACAATCCTCCGTCTTAATCACTTCTTACGCATTTCCTAACTTAATATTGCCTTTACATTCTTAACATATCACATCTCCTTCTCCAGTTTTGCAATATTTCTAATATTATTCCTCACAGAACTTCTTGCAAACCTACAAACATTGTCTGATCGTCACAAATACTTTTCAAATAATCCGTAAATTTACTCCAGTCCTCGGTAAACTTCTAGTCCTGCCAGTTTCGGATCCTTCCCGTTAGTTTGTCAAGTTCCACATAGTCCATTAATTTCATCCTCCATTCTTCCATCGTCGGTAACAATCTCCTCAAACTCTCAATCCACAGAGCCCATTCTTGAATTCTTCAATGCTTACATTGCCTCTGTCTTAAAAAGGGGATTTGTGATCAGATTATCATCAAAACTGAGACAAATGGGGGAAAGAATGAGCACTGGAAGCTGCCTTGCACCAAGCCAGACCACTGCTCCATCTTGCTAAATGCTGCCTACATTGTCTGGCAGCTGCTCCTGTCTGGAGAATTGAACCTGAGACGTGCTCTCCTACTGAGCTAGGCGGATAAGAAGCAGGTGAAAAATTATTGACGTAATCTGGGCTAATGCCTTCTTCTTGTGTGTACTAATGGCCTTGAAATGGCAGAATAGCATGATGTATGTCAGGACATAGCAGAATTCCCCCAGCAGGGGCCTGGGAATCTAGGAAGCAGGTTGATATGGTCCCATAACAGCTTCATTCAGGTTGCAGCCAGGTGAGTGGATCAAACTCCAGGAACACAGCTCACCAAAAAGTGGGCAAGGAAGGCTATGAGTCAGGGGGCCCTTGAGACATCCTTTTTATTGTGCATTCATCATTATATTGTGCTCATGATGATATTGGAGCAGTTATATGCAACTGCACTTTCAATACAACTTGCAGCTGGAAAAGTTTTGGGGTAGTTATACTGCTTCTATTGCAATAAGTGCCTGTCCTGTTGTTTCTTGTTAAAATCTCATAACTTTTTATATGGTAAATGATGTTCTCCCCCCGCCATTTTTAATGCATTATAGTGCAAGAGCTCCTTAGCAATGTACCAGATTGTAACTGCTTTTTGTGATGTAGCCACTTCCAGATATTTCCTGTTGTTGGTGGATACTGGCATTCCTTTGGTTTTTGTGTCTGGAGATGAGTGATGATTTAGCACAGCCATCATATAACCCGGACAGGGAACACTTAAAAAGCACCAAAACGAAAGTCCAGTAGCATGGCATCTTAGCACAACTAACTTACACCAGAAAAAAGGGGTGAATGGGGGAGCGCAGGAACAAAGACCCTTGAAATATGGGGTGGGGAGTTCACATGTGGATGCAATAATGCAGGAACATCGGAGAGCATTGCAGAACAACTGATAAAGTGGGGTGGTGACTCCAGTATGAATTCAAGTGCACTACCAATGCATCAACAACATGTTGCTGCATACTTCCAAAATAAAATAGCCATCTGAATAGGCCCAGAGCTGAAGAAAGGTTAGGCAAATTGTGACAGAGAAGTCTAACTTGCTGGCTGCAGCCAGGTCTGAGAGCAGCGTGCCTTGGAAGGACTTATAAAGGATTCCCAGGCAGCCAGAAGGTAGTTTTCTAGTTGTTTGTATATCCCATTATATGAAACTGTTGCTCCTAAAGTCTGGCCTTAAGTCAGTACAGTCTGATCAAAGGCATTCTAGAATAGGCGAGGAACTGTCTAACAAAATATTAAAGATGTTAGCATTTAACTTTGAGAAGAAGAGGAACACTGAACATTGCCCCGATACAGCAGGATATAACTGAAAGCAGAACAGATTCCCATCTGCAGAACTGCTCGTTCCCAGTGCAAAAGGGAATACTACACACCCTGATAAAGAGATTATTGTCCATTCTACCAAGCTTGAGGTGGAGTGAGTGAGATGGATACTAAATCTTGAATCTTTCCAGGCATTCTCTTTTGCTCTAGTATGTAATTGACATGCACTGGCTGAAAGTACTGAGCATCCTTTGGGAGGGGGGGGGCGGAAAGAGGGGGAATATGAGAACAGAAATTGCCTGCTACTGCTCTCAAACATGTCTGAATTGGTTCTACTGTGGTTAAGGTGTTGGTGAGCGTACATTCAAATGGTAGAGTTGTCTATCAAAAGCCACACAAGAAAACATCTGCTCATGCAGAGGGGCCTCCAAAGCATTTTCTGGGAATGGAGGGGCACACAGAAGTCTGGGATGAGGTGCAGGAGGATGCAGCAGGAGTGGGTGAAAATCAGAGATAGAGGCAGCTAATGGCAGGGAGGAGGGGGCAGGAAAGCCCCATTGCCAGAATGGCCTTCTGCTCACATAACTTGGGATGCAACCCATAACCATCATAATTTACACCACTTAGAGAATACTACTGCAGATAGTGCAGTACAGACACAACTAAAAATCACCAAGCCCTTCCTATAGACTTACAATCTCAAATCATAACAACCCATTCCACTTTATGGAATTAAAAATGGTATGTAAGCATGTATGGCATCGTGCTTGGAGCCCTAAGCACAAACTGATGGTTATTTGGAAGTAACCCTCTTTGAAATCAATGAGATCTACTTTCAAACGAATATGTTCAGGACTTTGGTCACAAGCCATTTGTCTGACTGACAACAATGTTTGTTTCATCTTGCCTCTCTAATGGATGCAGTTTTTTGTTTTGTTTTTTAATTCGTGTTGCTTCACGGGAATCCTTACTCTGAAACAGGCTGATTCATACTATCCTTTGAAGGTTTCTTTGTTAGGCTTTACTGTATTGTTGCATTTAGGGCTGCTTTCTTGGCCAGCGCTAATAATGGTCATTAAGGATAAAGCTGGGGCTTGTTTCTCAAAAAATAAATAAATAAGGCCATGCCTTCTTGACAGGTATTAAATACATTGATATTTTGGGGAAATCTTGTGCCTTATCCAAAACCTCTATCTCAAAATTATGTTTGTGTCTACTGCACAGGGTCAATAGATGAAGCGTGACTGTAGACCTTAATTATCCAAGGGAGGCGATGGCATTGATTGTTGTTGCAAGTGTACAAAGAGGTCTTTGGCATCAAAAAGAACCAACTACAGTAAATGGAAATTATCTATAGATGTAAAGGGCACTGCTAATTTTTTCTTAAGAGGAAAAAAACAGCAGAGTAAATAAATGCCTGACGAAGAAGAAGAAGAAGAAGAAGAAGAAGAAGAAGACGACGACGACAAGTGAGCTGCTGGCAGTGAGAGCCAATAGGAGTTTTACAATAATATCTGACCAAGTTCTTCTTCGGTAGGTCATTCAGTCTCCTGCTGATTAAACCTTTCCATTACACTTCCCCCTCATGGCTTCTGTGTTTTGTGTATCTCTGCTATAAACATGAGCCAGCATTTACTGAAGAGGCAACATAAAGGTAATATAGATAAGTGATCCCCAGACTATGATTAAAGAAGTTTGTTCATTTTCTGTGGGAGAACCGCTGCAGCTCAGAGGCAGAGAAACTGTTTTGAACGCAGAAGGTTCCCGGTTCAATTCTCCCCTCCCCAAAAATGTATTTGTTAAACATTTCTAAACAATAAATCAATTCCAACCCGACACTATTGCAGTGTGATTTAACGGCAGTGTACACACAAACGCAAAATCTATTTTCCTGTTGCAATGCAACTATCACTAAGCAACACAATCCGCAGGCAAATTCATAGGCAGGAACCCTTCCTCATTATCCTATGGTGTGCTGCAGGCAGGTGAGGATCTATGAAGTTATTCCTGTAACTGGATCTTATCAGATCTGTCATGTTTTGCAGTGCCTGGTGATACACCAAATGCTCAGAGAGGGCGATGGTCCAAACAGTACTTATCTACCCCTCCCAAGAGGGCCCACTAGCTGACCTCCAACATTTAGCAATTTTTATTCTAACCACTGCCAGAAGTACCACACCCAGTTCTGCATGTTCAGGTTCAGTTCTTAGCATCTTGAGGCAAGGTTGGGAAAGACTCCTGCCTGAAGCCCTGAGTTGTAGCTGTCAGTCAGTGTAGACCAGGAATTCCCAAACTGTGGTTCACAAGTTCCATTCTGGTGGTCTGTGATGTGCCAGTATTAAATATACATATTGATTTTTAATTGTATTTTTATCGCTTCTTTTATTTTTTACATTGCATTTGATTGTATTTTCAGTTGCATCCTATGGAATTCAAATTGTAATGCAAGGAAATAATATATAAGAAATAAAAGGAGCAATAAAAATACAGTTAAAAAGAACACAGCATCTAGCATAGCACATTACCAAGACCCTCAGCAATCTTCAAGGCATCCAGGAGAGAGAGAGAAATTGGGAACTACTGGTGTAAACAATACTGAGCTAGATGCATCAATCATCTGACCTGGGCCACAGTCACATACATTAAAAGCAGTATCATACTACTATAAACAGTCATGGTTTCTACAAAGAATTCTGGGAGCCGTTGTTTGTTATGGGTGCTGAAACTTGTTAGGAGACCTCTATTCCCCTCCCAGAGCTACAATTCTCATAGTGGTTTAAGTGCTGAGAGATGTTAGGAGACACTTATTCCCCAGACCTACAGTTCTGAGATTGATTTAACATAGGGAACTATGGGAACTGAAGCTCTGGAAGGGGGAAATTTTCTTCTAAGAAGTCTCAGCAGCTATAACAAACCATGGCTCCCAGAGTTCTTTGAGTTGCTTCAAGTGATATCATGGTGCTTTAAATGTATGGTGTGAATGTGGCCTTGGTATAAGTAAGGCAGCTTCTAATGCTCCTATATTCTCTTCACCATTCCCTTCTGCGCTGACACGTTCCAGCCAAACAAAAGTGCTCAGCAAGGGCATAGGCTGGGGCACGGCCTAAGAAAAGTCCCTGGCATTTGTCCCCCGGCATATGAGGTTCCCCAGTCCTTTGATAAGAGATAATATATCCTGTTAATTTCTTAGACACTATGACCTCAGACTTTGCCCAGGTATTTAACAACCACATCTGCTGTCTAGAAACCAGAGTTTCAGATTACACTACTGGAGCAAGCCTTGTTATTTTTCCAGGGCTAAGGCAATTTGTGGATGGGGCTGTGTGACAGCAATACGGTTCCTTTAATCATGTGGGTTGTCCGTTTAGCTTTGTAAACAAAACTGTAATAAGAGTAATAAAAAAAGGTTACAGCACAACAGTATTTCAGAGTTTACTGCCAGGTAGAAATGGAAAGAGATGGAAGATCATAAGAACATTTTCTGTTGGCTTTTTTTTATTATTGTCTTAAAACTAACAGAACTTTCTTTTTTAACTGAGGCGTTGCAGATCTTGCAGACCTTTCTGTGCAAACACTAGCTTCTATTAAATTAAGTTAAATTAAATTAAATGGCAAAATGTAGCTTTCTTTTGTGTCTTAGTATCACTTCCAAGAGCAGTAAGTGAAGCGGGTGGGGGAGATGAACTGGCAACAAAACAGAATAAATAAAAATCCCTGTGCAAAGAGTGGGCATGATCCATACACAGCTAAACATGATTGAATCCCACCCCATTGCTATCAGGGGGACAGATTTAAACATGTCCTGAAATCCAATTATACTTAAAAGTATTTCATGTAGACTGGATCATTTCACGCTCTGCCAGTTCAAACTCCATGGTAAATCCAGCATCTACATTGCTCCTGAAAATGGACCTTTGGCCATGCAATGAAAACAAATGTTTTGAAAGTCACACCCTTTCTGTTTCCCTTTATTTTAACTGCCTTCTTCTGTTTTATCTTTTTTTCTCAATTGCCTTCCTCTTTGATTTCCTTACTGATTTCAGTGGAAACTCGTCCTGTCTCCTGCTGCCATTGCTGCAAGCTGGTGTTTTTCACCCAGGTAGCATTAAATCTGCAGGCAACGTACCACTCCCACTGCCAGATTTCTGAGTCCCCATGTAAAATAAAGGCAAAGAACAAAAGAAGAAATGCTTCCATATTCATTTTTATTTTAATGTTAAAATGAATTGTTTCAATGTTAAAACGAACATGGGTGCATTGTTAACATGATTGTACACCCTACCACTGTGTCAAGATTTGATGCCTTACTTGCTTCTCATCCAAAACTCACCCATAAATCAAGAGGCAATAAATTGCAAATAACCTCCAGTCAATGTTTTCCTGTAAAACCCTGACTGTAGTTTGTATTCCGATGTATTTCTGCTGCTCTTAACTAAACAAAGAGATCAAGGCAGGTGGAAATTTGCCATTAGCTTCAAAGAGCAGAGTAAGGTGAAAAAGAAGTATCCGTGTTTACCTGTTATCTTCTCTACTACCTTGGCATTTGTTATCTCAGTGTGAGTCTGTGTGTTTATGCTGTAATTATGACTCATAAAAAGTCCCTCTGGGTTTATTTAGATGTGGAATCTACAAGAGTGTAGTAATGTGTGGGAAGGAAAGCCTGGCAGCCATGTTCAAAGCAGAAAACCGACCTGCCTCTCCCCAAGGAGATAGCCCCACCCTGTTTAAACACCACCTTTTCTTTCTCTTCTGCTTTTAACCCATGAAGAACCACAAAGAGAATGTATAAATGGGCTTTCTGCCTTCCTTCTCCATACTGAATTTATAAGGATGGTGTCTTGGTCAGACACAGTTGGCAAAACAGCTTAAGGTACTCCTATCACCTGTGCATTCAACGGCCGAATCCAAGCGTGCCCCCAAACTGCAGACATTCTGCAAAGAGTATCCTAACAGGAGTTATTATTCCAGGGCCCATCACCTTTTTTTTACTAGGAGCACCTCCACTCAATCAATTGCCTTGATTAAGCTAGTGGTGCAGCAATGAAACTGCTAGCACATTTGCAAAGCTAAGCAGGGTCCAGTATGGTTTCAAACTGGATGGGGGACCATGTGTTGAGATTCATGCATTGCAGGGGGTTGGGCTAGATGACCCTCCAGATCACTTCCAGCTCTATGATTCTATGTATTGATTAGCTTATTTGCCCATTTACAGCACATCAACACTACTTTGCGCAGTGGCAGTATCGTAGCCAATGAGGTTAATCCGAGGCGCGATTATTGCTAATTGAAAACTTTTCCCAATACCAGACACCAACTGAGAACATCATCATCTAAAGCTGTACTGAAAAGGAACACTACATAGAGTGGAGCTTTATGCCAGCACCTATATAAGACTATGCTGCCTTTGTTGATCCAGGTAGACACCTCCCCAATTGGCTATTTGGCCTTGCAGTGACCAACACAGTCCCCATTGCACATGTGGGTGTTGAGTATGCTGCAGCAGGGTTCCTGCTTCTCAAACTTTGTCTGGATGTGCCCTTTGAAATTATGCATCCCTATACGAAGAGGCCTTGTGTGTAGTGTGGGCTTGCATAAATCTCACATGAATCTCTGCTCTTTTTTCTTGGAGTTTCAAGAAGATCAGAAAGATCAACTTACGCAGAAGTTTAGCCTTGAACCAAAATTCAAATCAAAGAGAATTTTTAAGGATATGCATATTATGGAAGAACAAGAGGGAAAATCCATAAGTAGCTTTAATATTTCAAGAGATGCGTTAACCATAATTTTATAACTTCTGCGAGACAGCTTTTTAAGTATAAGCAAAGAAAATATTCTTGTTCATTCTCTAGAAACTGGGGTTCTGCATAAAAGAAGAATATCAACTGAAACACATCAAAATGCCCTGCAACATGCACAAACAGCCTAAAGCAGGGGCTGGCAATCTCAGGCCCAGGGGCCAGATAGGGCCATCTAAATAGCTTTATACAGCCCTTGGCACTCTTCCCTCAAGCTCCAACCCTTCTCCAGGCCACATCCCTCACCAGCACCAGTCTGGAGTGTGTCCTCAACATGAGATGGTGCCGCTTGCTTGTGTAGAACCTCTGGCTTTTGGATGGATGGAATGTAGCCTACTGATTAAACGGAAGAGTCACCTCTATTGGTCCACTGACTTTTGCCTCTGGCTCCGCCCACCAGTAACAGGAGCTCCTCTTCCAGGAATGTTGACTAGAACAGGATGTGACTAAAAAAGCTTCCTCACTGGACATAAAGGAGTTTTGGGGAATCCCTAGCCTGCAGGTGTAATTGGGTGCTCCAAGCCTCAGAGGTTGGCCCACTCAGACACTTTTGGTGAGGCATGCCCACCTTTGCCACTCTTGATGTCAAGGTGCAGGAAAGTTCAAGGTGTGGTGGCCGCAAAGGAATTGTTTGGGTGTTCCTCTTCAACCAAGCCTTGGGCTGATTAATATTCTATAGCCTATTAAATGTGTTTGTGGAAGAGGGGGCTATTTTTTGTTGTTTTTGTTTTTGTTTGAACTATTTATTTGTGTTTTTATCTTGTATTCATCTTTTGATGAAGGGCAGTATATAAATCATCTATCTATCTATCTATCTATCTATCTATCTATCTATCTATCTAATCTATCTATCTATCTATCTATCTATCTATCATCTATTCATCTATCTATCATCTATCTATCTATCATCTATCTATCATCTATCTATCTATCTATCTATCTATCTATCTATCTATCTATCATCATCATCTATCTATCTACTTTATATAAATTCTATAAAACTACGAAGCATTCACAGCATAGATCCAAGGTTTGAAGTATATGAGAGGCCAGAATATTACCCTAGTTATGCAGGAGGACCATGGTTGGCCTGTGTGCCGAAACCATTAATTCCACCACTAAGAGCCCAAGTTAACCTCACATGCAGAGGGAAACACATGTTGTGTGACTTGAGGAGAGAATTATAGTGGGCAACAACAGCAGCAAGAATACTCATCGCAAAGTATTGGAAGACACAAGATTTACCCACCCGGGAAGAATGGCAGATGAAGTTGATGGACTACATGGAATTGGCGGAAATGACTGGCAGAATCCGAGACCAGGGAGAAGAGTCGGTGGAAGAAGATTGGAAAAAGTTTAAAGACTATTTACAGAAATACTGTAAAATTAATGAATGTCAGAAAAATGTTGGAATGAAGTTATATGGCTTTAGTAGAAATGTTATAAGGAATTAAGTATAAATAGATTAATAGAGTATTAAAGGGAAAAATAAGGTTATAATGCGTTAAGATAATTATAGGATAGAAAACAGAGGAAGATGGAAAGGAATTGCTGAAACAATTAACAGAAGTGGAATACAAAAAGGGAGGTGTGAGGAGGTCGTGGAAACAAGTGAACGAAAGATGGGATAATGAAATTGTTTGATTTATTTTATTGTTGTTGTTTTGTTTTGTTAGTTTAATGTTTTGTATTGTATGTGTTTTTTCTTTTTTTAGTGTTTAAATTTTTTGGAAAAGTAATAAATACTATTTTTTTTTTAAAAAAAGAGAGAATTATAGTGGGAATGTGGGTGGTGTGGAAAGGGTTAATCACCTGCTCCCCACACCACTTCTCTGCTTCAGTTTGCCCTCTTCCTAAGCAGATTTTCTATAACAAATGTGGTTGTCAGAGTTATGCTCCACACGGTTCTGTGTAATGTTTCATTATCCCCCAAATATATTCCTAGAAAAGCTAGCTGTCCAGTAATATAATGCCTCCAGCCTTCCTTGGCAGTCTGGGCGTTGATTCATTTCTAAATTGAATTTGTTCCAATTCAGCAAGAGTGAATTTCTTACCCTGTTTGTCTCTATGAAAGTACATATGTAATGTAATCCAACCATCTCCATTATTATCATACGCATAACTTTATTTATTCACAATTAAACACCCTTCTTTGCACTTATAATTGTTGCAAAGGGCCAGTGAAATTATAGGTTTGTTTACAAATGTGCTTGATTTGACTTCCATCTTTCATTTGAGTCTCTTAATGGAATTTTGCGTTCTAATCCTATCCTTTTAATTTTGTGAAAGCTGTAGCAATATACTCCATTCCTGCATCCAGGTCATCTGAAGGTGAATAGTGGTCCCTATGAAATAGCACTTGTGTAAGTGGATGGTGCTGTGGGTTAAACCACAGAGCCTAGGACTTGCCGATCAGAAGGTCGTCGGTTCGAATCCCCACAACGGGGAGAGCTGCTGTTGTTCGGTCCCTGCTCCTGCCAACCTAGCAGTTCGAAAGCACGCCAAAGTGCAAGTAGATAAATAGGTACTGCTCCAGCGGGAAGGTAAACAGCGTTTCCGAGCACTGCTCTGGTTCGCCAGAAGCAGCTTAGTCATGCTAGCCACATGACCCAGAAGCTGTACGCCGGCTCCCTCGGCCAATAAAGCAAGTTGAGCGCCGCAACCCCAGAGTCGGCCATGACTGGACCTAATAGTCCAGTCTTCCCTTTACCTTTTTACCTGAACCCAAACTGTTGAAACCTTATGGGTAGGTTAGAAACCAACTGAGTTTCTGGATGATGGGAAACCTCCTGTTTGAAACCTGTTTGTAATGGCTAAAGAGTAAACCCTACACAAATCTAGAGTGGAGTCCCAAAAATGGTTCGATGGCGCCTTGTACGCCTCCTTCCAGCAACTCCTGTAGCCAAGCTGGTGCCAAACATATTGTTCTGCTTTCTATTGAACCACACCAGTGAGGCTGAGAGTGGGGTCTTGTCATCTGGGAGTTCAGGACTGCCATATACACTGCCCAGGCTTGTGCCCCAGGGGGGTCACTTCGGTGCTGCTAACACAGCAGTATGATTTCATTCCTGGAGGTGCACTCTGTTGTCTCTCAAGACAGACGGGTGCCAACAAATTATTTTCATACAAAGATGTCTCTATTGATTTTCACTCAGTATAGCCAAGTGGTGTACAACATAATTTAAACAATCAAATATGATTAAAACTACATAAAATATACAACATAATACAGCGGAAAGAAATGAGTGGGCAGGTGATCAATAGTCTGTAAATGCTCTGAAGAAGTCTTCAGTTGCTGGCAGAAACACACCAATAAAGGTTCCTGCTGGATCAGCCAGAGAACATCAGATCATTAAGGAGAGACTGCCCTATAAAACGCTACAAAGAACAACCTTCTCCTGGTTTTGCACCTATTTATTGTATCCCACATTTTTAACCAAGGAGATGAAAGTGGCGTACATGGTTCTTCCGCTCCTTATTTAACCCCCACAACAACCCTGTGAGGTAGGTTAGGCTGAGAGGCAGTAATTGGCTCAAGATCATCCAGTGAGCTACATGGCTAAGTGGGGATTTGAACTATGGTCTCCCAAGTCCTGGTCCGGCACTCTAACCACTACGCCAGAAGAGCCCAGTAAAATTACTGTAGGGGAAAAATGTACCTGCCAAACTGCTTGACTTGTCCATTAACTTTCTTGTTAAAATCCCTTCTCTAAATCTGGCATCAGCTGGAAACTGGCAAAGCTTTTCTTTTTACTGCATCAAGTTGAGTGAGGTAACTTCCATGCTTTGGATATAACACTCAATCAAACAGCGTCATACAGTAGGCCCGCCATTGAGCAGGGGTTTCGTTCTTTTTTGGGGGAAAAATTATTAAAAGTTTATTGGCATAAAAGTTCAAAAATAAAACACAGATACAGAGGAGGGGTAACCCCCCCATAAACTACTGAAAGTACAACATCACTTTCAGTTGCACAAGTAGAAAAAGGTGGGACAATTTGGTTCTCAATAAAACCTCTCCATATACTTGTCTGTAAAGCTGGGGGTTTAGTGGACTGTTCAGTTGAATTAGCATAGGAGAAAAAACTTATGCCATATTGAGTTAAAAGGATCCATTTTTGATGAACCATTAAGGACTCTCCGTTTATGTCAGGTGTCCTGACAATGCAATGTCCCATACTTTCACTAGCCACTCCTCCTGAGAAGGAAGTGATTTGGACTTCCAATGGGAAGCCACTATCAATCTGCAGGAAGCAGTTAGATCATTCCAGGGATTGAGCCTAAAGCCAAAATCATTTATAGTTAAAACACATTGGGTTCAATGGTGGGTGGCATGGCCAAAGTGTTTTTTTCCTGAAACTCTGTCCTCTTTCCACTCCTTTTAAATTATTATTATTATTATTATTACTACTACTACTATTATTATTGCCATGCATGTAAAGCTGAATGCACATAAGTTACCGGTGTGTAAATTGCGGGCTTGCTGTAATTCTTTGCAGAACATTCAAATTTAATTTGTGTTCAGAAGGAAGGCCCAGATTCTTTTCAACTGAGCTAGCTATTCTGAACTAATTACCCTCAATCTTTATTCTTATGCATTTGGCTTTTCACTCTTAGGACACCCTGTGCCACAACACTTGATAAGCAAGCATAAGACACTGAGAAGCCTTAAGGGTGGGTTGCTAGTAATGGATTTAGGGTATGGCAAAATGTACAGAAGGGAAAGGAGGAGGTGGGGGTCATAAAGAGAATGATTTAAAAAAACTGCCTGTAGTGCACCCACAGTGTGATTGTAGAAAGCCGTGTTCTCAACAGTTTGCTTACGTTTACTTGATTTCAAGATGTGTATGTCCTCCTTTAAGCTTGTAAAGCGCTACACTGCTTACTACTTCTGCATCTGATCCACAGGGACACCAGTAGTTTCGACACCATTCATCTGAAACTGGCCTATCCTTATTTTTGCTGCAGTTGGGGAAACAAATTAGTAATGCAGGAACTCTTATACTGGAAAAAGCTCAACACTTCTGGCAAAGGCCCTGAGAAAGTTTTGTCTTTGGCTTGGAATATTCAAAACTATTTGATAGAAATGTGACCCTTTCTCCAAACTTTCTAAGATCCAGAACAACAGACTTCTAAGTTTGGGTCCTCCAAAGTAGAAAATCTCTCATGATTACAGAAGCTTTAAACATGACTGTTCTAAACTTTTTTAAAAATTAAATGCAATACTGCTGTTATTTTCGTTACGCTCTGAGAAAATAAAAACTTATTTGTTTAATGAAAACTTAATTGAAGAGCTTTGCAAAATGAATGCATCTGCCAAGTGATATTCTTAGCTCCCTGTTTTCCCCTTATTTTGTAATGTGTTTCCTGATAAATTCTTGGCTTGTTCCCATTTTCTGTGAGGCTTTTCTTTTTTGGCCTATTGAACTAACGCGTTTAAAGTCATGAATAGAGCCAGAACTATGTCACATGAGGGTCACAGATTCCATAGCTTCCTGTTTATTTGTAAAAGGGTTGTGGAGGTTATTCCCAGAAACTTAATTAGAAAAAAGAGGCAGCTGGGGGTAAAGTTAACTTATTTTCAGAAGAAGAAATCTAAAACATGAACATGCAGCCCCTTTGTATCCCAAAGTCACAAATACCATTCAGAATAAAGGAATCATGTTAGATGTGGTTGTGGAACTTGCTTCTCATGAATGGTGTAGAATCTCCTTCCTTTATGACTGCCAAAGAAAAATTGGACTGGCATCTATTGGATATATGTTATCCTGTGAATTGAACAGATGACTATGGGTAAACCACTGGGAAGATCTTTTGCACAGGTCTCGTTTCAAAAGAAATAGGAACCATGCAAGTGTATGCTGCTCCCATTCATTTAAATGAGGGGTTTTGCAGGAGAACGTCCAGCTGGACTGTTCCCAAGAGGATCCTTTGCAATCCAGTGACTTGAATTGGTTGACTTAATCAAGTAGTCTAAGCAAAACAGATGGTGTCATCATTACATCTGAATTAGCAATTTCCCCCCACAATCCTTTTGTTCCCTAGCCAAAGCAGCATACCAGATCCTAAAGCCATTTGATAGATTTGTAAAAGGCTATCTTTCCTCAAGAAGTTTGGTGTGTGTACGTAAAAATACTAAACACAATATTGATTGAATTCAAGTACAGTATTTGAAAGAGATTCTGTTGATTTACTGAAGGGACCTGTAAATCCTTGTTCCCCATCATTCCCCCTTCCCAAACTAGCTGGGGGATGAGGTCCCTCAGCATTGATGATGGAGCCTCCCAGGCTGCTGGGATTAGATTAGATTCATTCAGTTTATGTATTGCTTCACAAAAAAGGGTCCCCAAAGAGATTTACAGGGACAGGATAAAAACCATTGGGACACAATAAAAATTCATTGGGAAACTTTTAATATTCATGATGTGAGTGCCCTGTCAGAAATTCCTGAGGAATTCATGGCTTCCATTGGTCTCTCCTAAGAAGATGCCCTTAACACTACTCTTTCATCCATACCGTTTGCGCTAGGCACCATGTTATCACCCTGTTTATTTTTAATCGGTCTTTTAATTAGCAGTAAAACACTTTTCTTGCTCTCTCTCTATCTATCTCTAATATTAGTGGAACACCACTTAAATGAGTGTTATAGCAGTATAACAGAAAAATGCTAATTTAGAAAATGCTTTTTTAAAAAATCATTTCACACACACATGTATATGCTTCCATACTACCTACCAATCTATCTGTGTGTGTGTGAGAGAGAGAAGTGGCGAAAGTGTTTTGGTATTAATAAAAAGATCAATGTATACTTCTTGATGCTTCTGTTGAAGAAGATGACCTCACTGAAGACCACATATTATTAGTGCAAGGAGCCACCCATCTTGCTATTTTATTAAAAGGGTTGTTTCATTTCTATAGAACATCATAAAGCGATTCCATAGTCCCCTACAGAAATCATCCTGCCATTTTATACTTCAGCCAAAAGCAAAATCTGAGTTGTTTAGTATGTTTGTCTTTTTCAAGCAGTTGTGCAAGGTCTTTCTTTTTCATTTTTAACAGGCGGATGGTATTACAGCCAACTACCATTAGGTGTCCTCTAGCAATAACAATTCCTAAAGACAGTGGATGCTCGGGTTGCGAACATGATCCGTGCGGGAGGCACGTTCGCAACCTGCAGTGTTCGCAACCTGCAGCGCCGCGTCTGCGCACAAGCGGATCGCGATTTGGTGCTTCTGCGCATGCACAAAGAGCGATTTAACACTTCTGCGAATTCATGAGCGCCAAAACCCGGAAGTAACCCGTTCCAGTACTTCCGGGTTCAGCGCAGTGCGCAACCCGAAAACGCACAACCTGAAGAGTCTGTAACCCGAGGTATGACTGTACTGTATAGAACTCCCATGTAACAATGGAAGCCCTGCACGGGTTAAGCTCAAAGGACTTTGATTCAGCTCAGTTTTACAGAGCAAACTCCCCAAACAAAAAAGGACCTTTGTTTGATTCTAGGAATGCATTCGACGCCTTTAAAAGAACAACAATAGTCAGGCTTTGAGGTGAAGAGGAGGACAAGAAGTGTGGAAGCATTTTTGCTGATGTGGACTATATATTTTTCTACCTTTTCCGTCAAAGCCTACAAACGTTGTGTCTGATGTTTGTCAATACACTATATTAAAGGAACCCGATGCGTGCCTCCCCGTACACATCTGAAAAAGGTGCCTCTCCCTCCCTGTTTTCGCTAGCAGTTCAGAACCGTCACAATTTTCTCTCCGTGCTCAAACACGCTAGTTCTTGGCTCCTCGCCAGTATAGGCAAACTACACATGCAATTTTCCTTTTACAGAACCTGGAGGCTGAGCAAGAGGGCACAGAGGTACGTGACTAAAACATCCGAACTTCCTCTTTCATAAGCCCATCACATGATGGAAGCAATTACAATTCCAGCCTTGTCTCTGTGAATTGCAGACGCATTGCCTCACCCTAGAAACCCGTCTCCCTCTCCCCTCTGCCTCCCTCTCCCCTCCTCTTTATGTGTAGGCAGCAGTTGCTGCAGCCGGCTTGGAAAGGATCCAATTTCACTCTGGAGAAAGAACGAGGGCAGAGGGTGGAAGACAAAAACAAAGATCTGTTTACTAAAAGTATACAGCTTCTTCGGGTGGGGGGGGAGGAGGAAGGCAGAGAACGCAGCTGACAAAGAATTCGGCAGAACAGAACATAAAAGGCATGGCGGCTTTGGAACTGAAAACAAGCCGCGTTAACTCTTGCCTGTCCAAACAAAAAAATGAAGCGGAGGTGGGGAGGGAGGCGGTGCCGCAGTTGCCATTTCTTTTCAGAGAAATTCCAGACGTTACTGATGGCCGTCCATTGTGAAAAGAAATACATTTCTCAGGGAGATCCCAGCTTCCCTGGTTAAACAGCGCCCGCACAAATGTAAATATTATATACTGTAGATGTGCCGGTTTCATTTCGTGTGCACACACACACACACAAAAAATGATCCTGCAAGGCTGTTTTATGAGGTTGGACAACGATCGCATTGTTTGACGGGGCCACGGAGGGGAAGGAGCGGGAGTGGGCGTAGATGACTGGCTCAGAGCTGTGCGGGGAAGCATAACTAGGCGAAGAAGGAAGGGCAATGTTTACGTTTCATCTAGCCTCGCTGGGGAGGCATCAGAGGGCAGGAAACCATTAACCCCTCATTGCACGGGCGGGGCGGGGGATCGAATTTCTCTTAACGTATCACCGGCTGCAGTCTCCTCCAGTTTAACAGGGAAGAGAATTGCTTGTGGGAAGGGGGGGGGGGCTTTGCACCATCTCTTTTGCACAAGTCGGCGTGTGTTCGGTTCCGGTAGCCTTCAGCAACCCCACTGCACTGGTTTGTGTGCTGATGGGATTGGCTGGCAGCCCTTGAAAACGCATCGACAGCATCGACTCTGGAAATCCCCACGGGAGTCCTGCCATATATAAATGATTGTGAAAAACAACACGGAACGTGTTGACTCGGGATTAAATGCCTTCCACGATATTTCGGAACAGGTTTATTAATGTGATCTAACGAGGTCAATAAAACCGAGGGTGGTTTGCTCGGGGTGGGTGGGGGGGAAGCCAAACAAACCCTTCCGCTTCATTAGGAAAAGCTGTTCAAACAGTAACTGCATTTTCAATAGCAACACAGCAGAAGCGTCAGCAAGATTCCTCTCCCCCTCGCTTTGCCAATCCAGTTGTAAAGATAATAATCTACACTCTGCTCTTCCAACTCACAACCAGCTCATTCCAGTTCAAATGAGTTTGGTTTTAAAAAAAATAATCTGCCCGGGGCGTGTTTGCAAAAAAGAAAAAGAAAGGAGGTCGGAAAGTTGACAGCTCATGTAACTGAGTTTGCGGATGGCGGAAGAGTTAATAGCGAAATACTGCAAATTCAGCCTGAAGGCCAGCGCGGGCTGAACTGCAGTTGCTAATCGGCTCACGCGCCAGGAGGGTCTGTAACCGTAAAGCAGGCTTAGGGTACGAAGAACTGCTGTTGTTGTTGCTGCTGCTGCTACTGCAGCAGGGAGAAATCGGTCTTATGGCGGCGGCGGCAGCAGCAACAGCAACAAAAATGTGCAAGCTGGCCAGGTTGTAGCACTCGGATCTGCAATGCCAAATCGTTCTCACACAACCCAGCGAAGTCTGAATGAAAGACGAGCGCTGCGCCTCGATTAAAAAGCGGCAGCAGCAGCAAAGGCGTGCAAGACCTAAGGGAGAGAGGCGCAGCACATTTCGCCATTTTGCACCCGTCCTCCACAGTAGCCTACAAGGAGGTTTTCATACTACCTTAAGTAAAAAGTTAAGCCTGGGAGGAAGGGAGCGCTCATCGCCCAGAAATAGCAGCAGAGAGGGCGGCGCTTAGCGCTGTGACGGCGCAGCGGCGGTGCTGCCTGTAAGTCTTTCTCCGTCCCTGGAATGTGCATTTCGTTAACAAGGCATCAAGTGCCAATGGCATAGAGTCACGTCTCCCGACTGCGGCTGCGCACGCCGAGTGTAGCAGAAGCCCTTGAACAAAATGCGAACGTCAGAGCTCCCTTCTCCCTCCCTTCCCCTTTGTAACCTACATAACTCAGCAACAGCAATACTGTGGGAATGGTGACCTAGACGCAAGAGTTTTAGGGAAACGCTTCCACTTTGTTTACTCGGCACAATCCCATGCGCGCACACAGTGACACTAACATATACACACACAGTAGGATCACGCCTTTTCTGCAGGGGAAACGGGTTTCGTTTGGGGTTTTTATTTTTGGGTTATTATTCGTATGTAAATACCGGATGAGCTGTTCGTGGAAGAAGGAAGAAGAATATCTGAAGGTTGCGCGGGGTGGGAAGGAAGCAATTGTTTGGAAAGTGTTACACGGAGAGGTGCGGGTGCACGCGCTCTACCTCTACCATCTGCGCAGCACACACTGCTCCTGTTTCATGGTTAAAAATACCAGGAAAGAAAACGGGATGTCCCCATTTCGGAAAGAAATTGCTTTTTCATTTTTTAAAGAGATGAATTCATAATGAACTTTGCTACCAGCAAGCGTAGCCAAAGCAGTGATGAAACATAATAGATTTATGAGCTTTGAGAATATTGCCTGCGTTGCAATACTAGAAACCGTCGCCCCCTCGCAGGTTTCTCGTGCCTCCCCCCCCCCGTGGGGTTTCTCTGGCGCAAGGGATTTATTTATTCCTATGCCTTGTTTTGTTACGAAATATAAATATTCCACTTGCTGCTAATTCCAAATAGAACACATGTATCGATCCTCTGCACTTACTTGGGAACAAGACTCGTTGAAATCAGTGGGACTTTACTTCCGAG
Source organism: Podarcis pityusensis (assembly GCF_964106645.2). Lineage (NCBI taxonomy): Eukaryota > Metazoa > Chordata > Lepidosauria > Squamata > Lacertidae > Podarcis > Podarcis pityusensis. The sequence goes on along the minus strand of NC_138026.1, from coordinate 76,593,385 downwards.
TAAACACATAGGGTTGCGCTGGCAAATTGTACATGGATGACTAGGTCACGTTGCAGTCTTTACCGTAAGGAAGCGACTTTGGAAAAGCATTCATACGTCTTAATTGAAATAACATTTATATGGCAAGTGAATCAAATTATTTCAATGGTTCTCACTGTCAAGTTAGTATGCTTGGGATCGCAGCCTCAGGTTGTCTGATTCTATGCGTTCTTAGTGGTACTCTGTAGGCATGCTCGAGCCTACCCTTCTTGGAATTTAGTAGGACTTACTCCCAGGTGAGGCTACCATCTTATTCACAATTACCAGAGATGGTGAATGCAGTGGCGTTTACTTCTGAGTAGACATTTCTAGGATTGAAGTGTAAATATGTTTGCGATCTGAGTGGTGTTGGAAAAAAATTCCCCTCGGATTTACTTCCCAGTAAATCTGCACAAGGCTTTTAAAAAATAAATAAATCCTGATGCAACTGAAGGGAGTGGCTGCTCTCCGAAAGATTCACTCATAATCCTCTCACAATATCCCTTCCTGTAACTCGTGTACTATAATTAAGCCTTTTTACAGGGGGCGGGAGGAGGCAAGAGAAGATCAGGGGTTTGAGCTAAAGGGAGAGCTTTCCAATCTAGAGAATCAGACCCCGAGCGATTTGCCGAAGGTCACACGATGAGAGTCAACGTCGAAGCTCGAATTAGACCAAAGGATCAAATGGTAACCTAGATTCCCAAACGCGGCCATTGCAGTATGCAAAAAACCCGTTTGAAACAACAAGTAGTGCCATAATAATGCGACGCAAAATGTGCATTGGGGGAGGGGGGAGTCCAGCCAACATTACTATCATGCACTATCATGGAAGCCTTGCCTAGAAGAAGGCAGGAGAAGAGGAAGGCCCCCAGCTCCCCATTTTGCATCCATTCACATGCGAAAGCCTTGCCGCTCCCTCCTCCTCCCCCCTCCCTCCCTTCCTCCCGTGTGCTGACTAGAAGAGAGCTGGTTATTCTTGCAGCTCTTGTTGTCTTGGCAGAAGTTCAATGAGCAGCAGGAGGAGGAAGGGGGAGAGCCGAGCACGCAGGCGCTCCTGGGCACTGTCGAAGAATCGAGTCACTGGAGCAGAGCGCACCAGCGGCGGCGGCGGCGGCGGCGGCTTCTGGAGTCCCCGCCCCAATGCGAGTGTCTGGGCGGCCGGCAGCCGGCGGGCAGCGCTGTAGTAGCGAGAGCGCGGCGCGGGCAGAGCGAGCTGCGCGCTGTACTGGGGGGGTCGGAGAGCGCCTGGTTTGGGCGATGCGTCTCGCCGCGTCCCGGTGAGCGACTGCAGCCTGCGGGACTAGGAGAGCGGGGCCCGGGAAGAAGCTTTTCGCCCTCGCCCCGTCTTGGAGCGGCACTTGTCGGCGGCAGGAGGCGGCCGTCGGTGCAAGAGGCTGCAGCGGCTGCAGAGCGCAGAGCCTCCCCGGTGGCTCGCAGAGCAGCGGTGGGAAGAGGAGGCAGGGGAGGAGACGCGGGGCGCTCGCTGCCCCTGGACTCGGCCATGTCGTCGGCGGCGGTGGCGGTGGCGGCTGCCTCGCGCAGGCAGTCGTGCTACTTGTGCGACCTGCCCCGCATGCCCTGGGCCATGATCTGGGATTTCACCGAGCCCGTCTGCAGGGGCTGCGTCAACTACGAAGGCGCCGACCGGGTGGAGTTCGTCATCGACACGGCTCGGCAGCTCAAGCGGGCGCACAGCTTCCAGGAAGGCCGGGCTGCGCCGCCGCCGCCGCACGCCAAGCAGCAGCCGCCGCCGCTCAGCGCCAAGGAGATGCACTCGGCCGCCGTGGCTGCAGCCGAGGCGGCCGCCCGCGCTCCGCCGCAGCCCCACGAGCGCTACTCTCTGGCGCCCGCCGCGCCTTCCGAGCGGCCGCCGCGCCTGGGACCCGAGTACGGAGCGGGCAGCCGGCAGGTCAACGGCATCCTGGTGCCCAACGGCTTCTCCAAGCCCGAGGAGCCGCCGGAGCTCAACCGCCAGAGCCCCAACCCGCGGCGGACGCACGCCGTGGCGCCCACCTTGGTGCCCCTCATGAACGGAGCTTCACTGCCCGCCGCCATCAACATTAACAGCCGCGCTGCGGCGGCCGCGGCGGCCTCCTTGGCCGCCATCTCCGGAGCGCCCACCCCGCTGCAGGTGTCGGTCTCGCAAGCGCAGCAGAGCCAGCAGCAGCCCGGGGAAGTGGGGGGGCACAAGCGGCCCGGCTCGGTGTCCTCCTCGTCGTCCAGTAGCGGCGGCGGCGGCAGCGGAGCCAGCGACTTGGAGGGCAAGGACAAGGGCCAGCAGCAGCAGCAGCAGGCGCGGGGCTCGGCGGACAACTTGGAGCAGCTCGGCGCGGAGAGCAAAAGCCGCGCGGCGGCGGCGGCGGCGGCAGCTAGCGCCGAGCAGGAGTGGATGGGCAAGCCCAAGACCGTGCGAGACACCCTGCTGGCCTTGCAGCACGGCGGCCACGCGGTGCCCTACGAGAGCAAGTTCAAGAAGGAGCCCGGCATGGCGGGCGGGAGGCTGCTGGGCTACGACAGCAACGGCGCGGTGGCTAAGTCAGGTGAGCTGCGCTGAGGGGGAACTGGGGAGCGCGGGCTGGGGGGCGCGGGCGCGCTCTTGGCCTGAGCAGGGGGAGGGGCTGGCGGGGGGTTTCTGAGGGAGAAGGAAGGGAAACACTCCCCCCTCCCCCGCGCTCCGTTCCCTCAAGGAAAAGACGAGCCAGGGTCGCCATTTCGGCCCAGCTTCCTGGTGCTGAAACCCCAGCGGCGTGCTTGGTGTAACATGGATGAGTCAGGGCTCTTTGCTGACAGACACTGACAGAGGGTTTCCCCTCCCTTGCCCTGGCCGCATTCTTTCGCGAAGGGAGCTGAGGCGCGCAGGGCTGCTCCGAGCAACAGCAGACATTTTCCTGAGCCAGGCGCCATATGTTCCGCATATGCTCCGAGGCGCTCGCTTTGGGCGTGCAAATAAGGAGGATGCAGGAGTTATCTGGGCTCGGCAGATCCCGCGCCCCCCTCACGGCTGCAGCTCGGCTGGGGCATAGATTTGCCTTGAGCCTGAATGGGCTCGGAGCGAGTGGAAGATTACCAAGCTGCGAGCGGCTCTTTTGGCCGGCAGCCAGCGTGGGAGGGTGGTACAGTGTGGGCACATTTGAATGCATGCAGCATGTACTGTAGTGTAAGCGCTGGCACGGCGTGTTCACATGCCGAGCCCCAGTCCCAGATAAGCTGAATTTACTGGGGGTTTAAGCTGGTTTGATCCGTTAGAATTCAGCGAGCAACTTGGCCTGAATCCCAAGTGCTTGGCTTGACTGGGCTGTGTGGCATCTTGACCCTGCCGCTTTGCACACGTTTTCTGTGGCTGTGCTGCTGCGACACTATATCTCCTCTCCTGCTTTGCTCCGTAGGGGCCCGGGCTGCGAGGAAGAGAAAGCCTTCTCCAGAGCCTGAAGGTGAAGCTGGACCTCCCAAAATCAATGGCGAGGCGCAGTCATGGCTACCAACCTCCTCAGAAGGGATGAAGATCTCCATGGCAGCTGCGTCCTTCATGTCCCCACCGCCGCCAACCGCTTCGCCTCATTCCAACCGGACCACGCCACCCGAGGCAGTCCAGAACGGCCAGTCCCCGATGGCAGCGCTCATTTTAGTTGCAGACAATGCTGGGGGGAACCATGCCTCCAAAGATGCCAACCAGGTCCACTCCACCACCAGGAGGAATAGCAGTAGCCCGCCCTCGCCATCCCCTATGAACCAAAGAAGGCCAACCCGGGAGGTGCAGAGCCAAGGGGCAAATGCCGTAGGGATGGAGCCTGTGCACCCTGCCAGCCTCCCAGACTCTTCGCTGGCAGCTAGCGTCCCCCTGTGCTGCACCCTGTGTCACGAGCGCCTGGAAGACACCCACTTTGTGCAGTGCCCCTCCGTCCCATCCCACAAATTTTGCTTCCCTTGCTCCAGACAGAGCATCAAACAGCAAGGAGCTAGTGGGGAGGTCTATTGTCCCAGTGGGGAGAAGTGCCCTCTGGTGGGCTCCAATGTCCCTTGGGCCTTCATGCAGGGCGAGATTGCAACCATTCTTGCGGGAGATGTGAAAGTGAAAAAGGAGAGGGACTCTTGACTTTCCCAGTTTCTCAATGCAACGTCAACCTTAACATAAAACTGCTTGAATTGTATATATCTATAAATACCTATAAATATCTATATATATATTATATATATATATATATCTCCAAGACAAGGGAAATGTAGACTTCATAAAACATGGCTGTATAATTTTGATTTCTTTTTTTGAATACATTGTGTTTCTATATTTTTTTGAAGACGAAAGGTATGTACTTAATGTACTTTTTCCCCTTCTTTTTTTTTTTTGTTATAGCAATTATTTGTTGTGCTTCCTTGGTGAGTTACTGTTTTCAGTGTAGGCTGTGACTTGCGCTGCTTTTTTTAGAGAGCACTTGGCAAACCAGAAATGCTTCTAGCTGTGTTCGTATGCACTTGTTTCTTCTTCTTCTTCCTCCTCTCCTTTTTTTTTTGTTCTTTCTTTTAAATGCCAAATACATCTGACATTGTAAAGAACGCCTTACTGTTGGTGGTTCCTTATTTTTTGCCCTCACTAATACATGCTGGAGGCATGCAGGTTTTAGAGATAACATGGCATTAAAGGTGTTCATAGGATTAAAGTGGGAATGCCACTCAGTCCAGTCCAAAGACAGGTGAGAAAGCACAAGGGGTTTCATTTGGAAACATCATTCCCTTGCTGCTGCTGCTGCTGCTACTGCTGCCAAAATGGCCAGATTCTTCAAGTAGTTTTGTTTCCATAAGGAAGTTGCCTTCAGAGCATTATGCTAAGTGAGGCGCTGTTGCATTAGGAATTGGGGAGTTGGTTTTTTTCTTAAAGGCAGAGTTGACCACAGTTCAAGAGGTTGGTTGTAAGATTGCAAAACTGCATTTATTCAATTTCGTAATGTTCCTGCAGAATTTTTGTGATAAGTTAGTTTATTGTCTAACTGTGCATTGGTGCAGACAGAATAGCACTGCCATTTTTTTAAAAAAACAAATCCATACCTTTTCAGCACCATTTAACATCACCACTTCCTCCATGTTCATGTGGAAAACTCTGAAGCAGATTTCTTTATTTTTTATTTACTTAATATAGTGCAGGTGGGCTTTGATCTTGCTTATCAAGTATGAGAATGTTGTGATTGTTACTACTGCTGACATGTTGCCAGGTTGTGGCAGATAACAGTATGGTAATAACAGCAGCATATGAGGCTTTTACCTGGCTTGCCTATTACGGCAGCATAGAGATTAGTGAAAAATTCTACCTGAAATTTCATAATACTTGTGTTGGAGAGAACTAATTCTCATCTAAATGGAACAGCTTGGGATTTAAATCAACTCCAGTTTCTTGCCTTTTAGACTACTTTCAAGAATTCTTTTGTAAAATTATTATTTTGATCACACTTTTTTTTTTTTGCATCAGACAGCAACATTTTTAATCAATAAATCATCAGTTACTAGAAATAGTTAAGCCTTACTGTAGTGATTCTGTGCTGTTTACAGTTGTGTTAGCAACACTGCTGTGCAAGCCCTTGTGCTAAGTGTTTATAATATGTCACATAGACTTGTTTGAAGCAGAAAGATGGTTATACGGTCCCCATCTCTGTGGCAAATAACACTATACATTTGATGTTGAGAGAATCTGTTCAACTAGGTTTAACAGTTTTTGATGCTGTTGGGTCAGACTGTTCTTATGTGTTAATGTTCAGACTGCTATTGAATGCAGAATAGATTTTGGTAGGCTTCTTTTTTTTAATGGTCATGACATTTGGAAATCCAAACTGCACATGCACAGTAACCTTTCTTTTTTGAAGTGTTTTAAGTACACCCACTAGCATTGTGTTCCATATTACAGGTCAGTGTAAATTAAATAACAAGATTTGCATGATAAACCAATTCAATGCTCTTTAAAATGATAGAAATACATATAGTGCAGACTGGTGTCTTATGTAAACACATGTTTAGACAGTTCGAGAGGAAAAAAAACGCACATATATACAACTGTAAAGGATTCTTTGGAACCACTATAGTCTGTGGAAATATGTATTTAGGCACTTTATTAAAAATTGGATTTTGAATTGATAGATGGTAACAAGTTCTTAAGAATCTCTTTGACATGATACCTCATGTATTATACCAATTTGTATGGAGAAACTGCATTCTAGGTAAGAGAATATCCATACCAAAATTTTCCTGGAAAGTTTGTTGTGATGTCTTGGCATGTAGTTCAGATTTGAGCTTCTTAACTTGAAGTGGGGATGATAGTAACTTTTTTCTTGCTAAGACTATTCAGGCATGTCAAGGTATTGAAAGGCATTTGATCTAGATCTCCAACAAAAGCTCTTTTACTACACTTATATCCTGAATAAGTGTCTTCATATATTGTAGCCCAGTAATATCACTGTATGTTCTTTAAAGTAGTTTAAATAGTGGGAAAGTTTAGGCCTCGTCATACCACATGATGACAACTGGAACACATTTCAAAGCTCTCCACCTGTTCAGTCAACTCCTTCCAAACCTGTTAAGGTGACCGGTTCTAACATGCATTATAAATTCATAATACAGAAACGTCATAAACTAGTACATGATTTTTGGATCAATTGGGCCTATTGTAATTTTAGTTTGTTTCCTGACAAGTTTATGACATCACCACAGTGGATCACATTATATTTACTATATGTTTTCTTGGCTACAACGTTTTTTTTAAGTGCTTTAGCTGCAACAGTACTACCATTAATCTCTGATAATAATGCAAACCTTGATTCCATTGCAGCTAATGTGAACCGAGTCATTAATTTCAATGGAGTTAGGCTTTGCACCCTTACTTTTTTGAAGTTTTTAATGGTGATAATTTGTATAGCAATAAAGCAAAATGTTGTTTTAATGGAGAGTGTGATTGTCAAAATCTCACCTTCATTTACACTTTTAAGTTACTTTTATTGAAATATCACCTGCACTATGCTTTCATTGTTTATAGTTACTAAACTAACACATTACTATTTTTTCCTATTATTTTTTATCTTTTGCATTGAATAAAATGAAACTAGGAGCTTTAAACACTTTCTGCGAGTTTTTGTTACCCTTTTCATTTTTTAAAAAATACTGCAGCTACTGAGGTGCATGGTAGCCAAATCAACTGGATTTTTAAGAGATTGCTCTCTTTTGCTAGACATAAAAACAGAACCTAGGCTAAGAGCAGAACAGCAGCGTAACTGTAAGTGTACTATTTTTTTTTTTCAGGAGGGCTGACCATCCTCCTGACATAAAAGTAGAAAGAAGCCCAGCAATTGTATGGTGGTCTATAAAGCCTTGAGCTATGTATCTTGTGAAATCACATTTAGGAAGAGGTTTATTTGGGAGGGTTCTCCCAATGGCTTTTTATGGTAACAGGATCCTGGGAAATTTTCTCTGTACTAGGGCCAAAGCCTTCTCACCTTACTACCAAGAAGAACAGACACAGTGTTCTGCTGACATGATAGAGTCATTGAGGGCAGGTGATTTCACTGTCTACCTTACAGCTTTGCAAAAGGTTCTTTTAGCTAGAGGTGTTAAACCCTAATATAAATAACAAGGCTGGTGGCAAACAGCTATCCTAAGTATATGCAAGTGGAAGAATCTTTCCTTGAATTCAGTCCAAATAAATAAGTTTAGCACTGAAATGCTGGCTAAATATATATAGCATTGGGGTACTTGACTTTCTCCTTGCAATAATGTGGTATGGAGAAACATGAACTACTATGCACAGATGCAGCCTAGATGCTCCCAATCAAAACAAGTACCAAGTAGAAAAACTATTTGAAACGTTACTGGTTATGTACAATATTGGGAAAGGCTAAGGTATGATTATGATATATTATTCTTAGTTTTATGAGAACTGGATATTTTAATATATAATTTAATTATTTAAATAGGAATTCTGCATGAGCACCAAATACAACACTCTGCAGAGGTATAAGGGGTTGCAAGTTGCTTAACACTAAAAGTTGCACTGTTAAAGTGCGGAAATGAGTTCAGCTAAAGATAGTTTACACAAATAACCCAGTCAAAATGTGTTTTTAAGTCAATGACTTCAGTGGGACTAAATTTGTTTTAAAAATTCAAGGGCTCCTGCACTTCAGACTGAACTGAAAAGTTCCAGTTTACAGTTACATGATATTCTTTGGCTGATGGTGTATATGCAATGCTATAAATAATTAAATGGTAAAAAGTGATACAGGTATAAGCCGATGATTTTTTTTTTTTTAACTTTAACCAATTGCATTTATGTGGAAAGGTTGGCCCATTAATTTCAATGGGGTTGCTTCTGTGGTGCGACTATTTAGGACTGCATGCATGGAAAGATTTGAAAAGTAGTTTATTTAAAGCTTGCCCCTGCCAAAGACTGCAACTCTAGTTTTTGTTAGTTTTTTTAAAAGACATTAGCAGATGAGAGTTCTAATAAATAGCTAGGAAGTGTATGAAAGCAGTGGGGTGAATTGAATGGCCCATTATTACCCACTCTTAGTAGACCTACCTGTATCTGAGATTACAAAATAAAGGCGGCTGTAAAAGAAACTCTTCTTACCGTTACATATAAAAGTGCCCTTGATTTTTATCAAATCTACTGTTACAGGTTACTGGCCAGGCAAGTCAGATGTTTTTCAAACTCTTCTTGCTAATGGACAAGGTTATTTAGAGATAGAGAAAAAATCCTGCAGGCAGCTTATAAAATAGTTTTACTTGGTAAAGGGTAATAGGTTTCTCTTCCTAATTCTTGAGTGTAGATGCGTAATCATTCAGAAAACGTTCGCTGCATCTAGGCCACACGAAATCCTGAGTCACCCTCATTTGCTTGCCTTTGTTCAAGAACTGCAGATTGAGAGGACACGCCTTTCCTCAGTCATAGACCAAGGTCAGGCTATTCTAACAGATGAATGGAATACATATTTATCCATTTCATCATTCCAGACTGGAGCTGGGACACTTGGACTATTAACTCATTGACTGTCTTTGGTTAAGCTGTTGTCATCAGAAATCCTGATAAAGCATTTTTTTTTTATCATGATAGTTTTATCTTGAACAAATTCCTAACCTATAAGCGACACTTTAATATCATGCAACAAGTTGAACAAGTAATGTGTTTTAATATATATATATTTCTCCTCGTTTTAAATTACCACAATGCTTATACAGTTTTACTGCACTTGGGGGGGACCATAAATAATCAGTGTCACATTTATAAATTTATAAATACTTTTCTAAGGCTTTCACACAATTTAAAATCCAATCCTTAAAGTTCTATTTTATGCACATTTCTGTAGAAGCAAGTCTTGCTGGATTCAGTGCAGCTATTACTACAGAAACTGGAAATGGTTTGGGACCTGCAGCATGGCACCCCAATCCTGAAAACAATTTGTCAGAAAAAAGTCCTCTGTCCAATTGAATTTACAAGCTCATATGGCAGATTTGATAGTGGTGCAGATTACTTCAGAAAGGCATATTCCTACCTCCCCCACCCATGTGGTGATATGCTAATTGGAGTGTAAAGCAAAGTGTATGCTAAGCATATTCTTGGCTTAACAATTTCAGTTACGCACCTTGTGACTGCAAATCCAATTTATCTTAGAATGCCTGGGCTGCAAATTATACATAGAAATACGTCCTTTTGAAAACTGGAATTTACTTGTGTACATTTAGGGTAAGATTGCCAACACAAAGAGAATCTGGGCTTCCCCAACCACCCAGTCCTAGACACATTTATGCGGCATGAAGTTCAAATGCTTTCAATTAAAACTACTTCAAGGACTGCAATCTGCTTGTGCCATGGAAAGTTAAGAGTGTGGCATAAACCTGAGGATTTGTCTTGTCTCTTCCTTAAGCACAGTGGTGGGGGAAGCCATCCTCCTTTAAGGAGATGCATCTGAAATAAAGACAAGAAACAAGAGGGAAGTTTTCCTAATCCCACAGTGCTGCTGACAATCAGCAATTATGAATTTTGCAGGTTGGGAGGTAGTGGGAATAACAGGGTGTAGGGACTCTGCCTAGTAATTCAACAACAACCAGCTATGTTTTTGTTTAAAAAATAAGCAACTCAGATGAATCCACCTTGGAGTGAGTCAGATCATTAGTACATCTAACTCGGCATTATTTACTCTCTGCTGGCTGCAGCTCTCCAGGGTCTCAGGCAGCAGATCTTCCCCATTGTCTGCTACTTGACCATTTAACTGGAGCCACAAGACATTGAATCTGGAACTTTTTATAGCAGGGATGGGGAATCCTTTTAATCTCAAGGGCAGCATCCCTGTGGCAAGCAGAGCCATAGGCAGAAGTTGCTGGGGCAACCAATTTTACCTTTGTACAGCAGGCTAGATTCTACACACTTTCCACACTGCCCTCTGTATCCTTCATCAGAGAAGCAAAGAAGAATTATCAGATACCAAAGATGTATTCCGGCTGGGCAAAAGCATACAAGGAGGATGCAGAGTATCCTCACTTATGGCTACGTACTGAAAATTTTAAAAAGGATCTACGATTACTATTAGTCCCATTACATGGATTAAGATCTGAGGCTGAAAAATTACACATATACAACAGTGTAATTACACATATACAACAGACTGATCTAAAACAAAAATACTTGGATTTCTGTTCTAAGTGAAGACAATGGGCTTGACGCCACAATCTTAACCATATTACAAGCCACGCTGAAAATGAATGGGATTTACTTACATCTGACATGATTAGGACTGGGGTATGATCTAGTGTAAATACAAGTGCTTCAGATTAACTGGGTTGTAGACTGAGGTGCAAGGGCTACTCTGCCTATTACTTGTGTGGGGAAGACTTGTGTTTGGAAAAATGGGTGTGCCATACAGGGGCACAATTGGGGAACCATGATTGGCTGCCATTTCTCACACTTTTACGCATCTTAAAAACCTATCCATTTTAATGTGTGAAGCCCTTAGTTAATGAAAAATTGATGTTAAAATCTTGGCACTTCCAAAAGCCAGAGCTCCAGTCACTGGAAAACATGCTAACATTGCATTAGCGTTCCTAGAACCAACTTCCACCATCAGAGGTGCTTTACCGAACTGCAGTCTTGTGATTTTTAAACCCTTACCTTTGAAAATAGAGAGATTGTGTAGGTTAGTAAATGATTAATTTCCTTAGCAAGCACCTGAGCTGTAATCTAGCCATGTGTTCTCTGTGATTAAGGTTTGTTCAAGGTGCTCACTGTGCCAGACAAAGTCCTAAGTTCAAACAGTAATGTTTACACAACCAAGTTCACCTTCTCCTTACAGGTCTGCCATCCCAAGCGTTATTCCACACAGCTGCTAGTTTCCCTCTCTGCCCCGCAACCACAGCACTCCACAATGGGGTAGTTAAATCTGCCTCTACGAAGAACAACCTGTCCAATCGCGATGTGAAAAAAACATACAGATTCTATTGGGACAAACCAGGCCAAATAGTCTAGATGACTGTATCTGATCAAAATTCTGAAAACAGGCTGCGAACTCAGATTGTGTAGGACTCATCTAACATGTTTTATACTTTATGTGCCACAGTGACGTCTGCTGAGTCATCATAGAATCATAGAATTGTTGAGTTGGGAGTAACCAAGGGTCATCTAGTCCAACCCCCTGCAATGCCCAGTGTGGAGCAGAAGCCCACAACCCTGAGAGTCTCATGCTCTACCGACAGGGCTCTCCAGCTGTGCCTCTGGTCACTTGCAACTGTTTCAGCATGCACAGAGATCAAAACTTGTGGTTTTAATTCACCATTTTGATACTTTCTGACAAGCGCTTTACAAATTTGCTAGATAATAATAATAACTCAGCTAAGGTGGCTACTCTCTTTCAGAAAGGAGACCTCGCAAGTGTTGCATTACAGGTAAAAAGGCAGTGAATATCCATGTCAGGAAAAGTCGAATTTTATTAGATTTCTGCCTGCTAAACAGTAACCAGAAAAAAAATAGTAGCTCAAGTCACTGGAAAGCTACCAGTCAGCTTACGTGAGCAGATCGATATGCTTCTGCGTGAGGTGCCTGCAGCAATGCCCAAGTGAGACTGCAATTCTGAACACATTGACGAGGAAGCTTGACTTCCAACAGCTTGACCTCACCCCCAAAGGCGCACTCATCCATTGTTTCCCCGAGACAGAGAGATGCCAACTACTAGGAAGCCAGCCCAGTGAATGCAGTAGGACTTGCTTCTAAGTAACATGCCTGGGATTTGCTGCAATTATGTGCCATATGCCATATAGATCCACATATAAGGCCTTCTGATTTTGTAAGCCTTGTTGTAGTTACAGTGGTACCTCGGGTTATAGACGCTTCGGGTTACAGACTCCGCTAACCCAGAAGTAGTACCTCGGGTTAAGAACTTTGCTTCAGGATGACAACAGAAATTTCGTGGTGGTGGTGCGGTAACAGCAGGAGGACCCATTAGCTAAAGTGGTGCTTCAGGTTAAGAACAGTTTCAGGTTAAGAACGGACCTCCGGAACAAATTAAGTTTTTAACCCGAAGTACCACTGTACTTGCAAGTGTATGCCTAAACCTATTCATTTTTTGAGTTGTGCAACTTTCTTCTTTACATCACATACAGACCTTTTTGTTTCAAAATAAAATGTTTTCCCCCCCATTTCATTTTTAAAAGGTAGTTCTGGGAATACATTTTGGCGGGGGGGGGGGGGAGAGCCAAAGCACATAACCTTCAGAAGAGGCCCAGGTACACACCCACTCCAAGCAACGTTTTGTACTTATGTCACAACAACAGAGGGGTGGATCAGATGACCCCCGTGATCCCTTCCCATTCTCAGTTGGGTTAGACGAGCGTAGTGCTGATAATGCCAAGGTTGCAGGTTCGATCCTGGTATGGGACAGCTGCATATTCCTGTCTTAATAGGCGCCCCCACCCTCAGAAATCCCGTCGCGGGAACGCGGGTGCGCTTGGCAGAGCCAGCTGAGAAGAAAGACCCCGGCATTTCCACGGGGCGTCGGGGGGGGGGGTCACTCATGCAGAGGCTTGGATCTCTATTAAGACTTTCACTCGGATCAGTCCATAGCCACCCCAAATAAGCTGGACCACCCTGGAGCAAAGCAGCGTGGCCGCGATCCTGACGAGGGAGCCGCCACCCCGGAAGCCTCCCCTGGCAGCTCCCGCCAGCCCCTCCCGGGCCGGGAAACTGCACCAGCTGCGCCCGCTATAATTAGAGCGAGGGAGTGAGCGGCGCAGGCGTGGCGGCGGCCCCTCCTCCTCCGAGGCCCCGGCGGGAGAGCAGCTCCCTCGCTCGGCCCCTCGGGCCTGCCGGAGAAGGACCAAGAAAGGAATCGTGCCGACCGGCTCCGCTCTTGATCTGGACGGGTCACCTGGTGGTGAACCAAATATAGCCAAGCGGCCCAAGCAGCTCCTGGCAAGGAGCCGCTTTGCAAAAGCGAGAGTCGCGCGGCCTTGCGCAACCCGGGGGAAAGGGCAAAGGCGTGACGTGGCGCGCCGCCACAGGCTAGGCCTGCGAAGGGCCAAGGGGTGGATTTGGGGCTTTGGGGTGTCCCCCCCCCCCCCCCGCGCGCTTGCTTTTGCCTGCCTGACTCATCGCAGTAATAGAGCCGCAGGCGTCAGCAAGGGTTACCCGGGAAGGACTGGTTTGGAGATTGCTACACCAGCAAGCCTGGCCTGGGAAGAAGCATGCAAGTGACTGCAGTCTTCGGAGAGTCCGGGAAACTGCCTGGTTCCCAAATTCCCAGGATCACTTAGTAATGTTTGTGCCCCTTGTAGCAATCGTAAAGTGCTGTGCTAGACGCTGCCTGCTTTTGGATTCTATTTTTACAGGCAAAGCACTTGAATGAAGCTCCCGGACCAGAGTTTGGGAACACCTGCCCTATATTTATTTATAGTTATTCATTTCGGAGCAGGACTGTAAACCGATATTCTCACATGCTTTTGCGCGTCCTGGTCTCTAGAGCAGAGAATAATCCTGGGTGTCATAGACTGGTGTTGCCAACCTAACTGTAGAATTTCCTTTTAAAGGTCCAGTGGCAGTTCCTACTGTAGCTATTAACTTTTTGAAAGCGGGTGTTAAAATATCCTCTCTGCTTAAAAGAAGTAGATTTAAAACTTACCCAATGCTAATATTTCTTGTTGTCACTGTTTGTTACCCACTTTTCACCACTGGTTCTGCAAAGCAATTAACAAATGTTCAGCTTAATAAACTTCCATCTTACCCATCAAATAGAATTTTACCAAGCAGGGCAGTTTACATCAAAAACATGTGAAAGGTTCAACTGCAGCTTTTTTAAAAAAATGGAATTCATATGAGGGTCTGTTTTAGCAGGGAGTTCTAGACATTTTGCAAGCATATGATAAGAAACTAATAAAATGTAGCTCTTTAATTTCATCAAATGAAGCCTGTGGGGCAATTTCCTGTTTCCAACAATTACCTTATTGATCAAAGGAAGATATTCTGTGCCAGGGCACCCAGTCTTCCTACTGCCATCACCCTTTTCTTATCTGAATTCAACTTCAACGTGTTTTAACTCAGCTACAGCCTCCAGACACTTGAATCAGCACTGAGGCAGCAGGTCCCAGCTGCTTAGTTACCAAAACAGAGAGCTGTGTGTCATAGGCATATGGATGGCATGCAACTGCAAAGCTCTGGAGGATCTCATCCAGCAGCTTTGTAGAGATATTAGTGCTGTTGCCAATACTGACCCCTAAATAACAGACCTTGAGGGGCTGATCTTCCCTCTCTCATCATCTCATCAGGCATCTTCATTATACAGCCTCCAGCATATGCTGAAAACACACCTCTTTACCCTGGCTTGCGGTATCTATTTTTAGGACCCACCTTGTTTTTTTTTTGGGGGGGGGGATTATATGTTGTTTTGAACAGTTTTCAATTGTTGTGTTTTAATATTGTAACCAGTCCTATGATTTTAGGCAGGTAATTATAAGAATCCCTCTTTGAGTGAGTCTCTCTAAATACAGTGGTACCTCAGGTTACATACGCTTCAGGTTACATACGCTTCAGGTTACAGACTCCACTAGCCCAGAAATAGTGCTTCAGGTTAAGAACTTTGCTTCAGGAAGAGAACAGAAATTGTGCTCCGGCGGCGCAGCAGCAGCAGGAGGCCCCATTAGCTAAAGTGGTGCTTCAGGTTAAGTACGGACCTCCGGAACGAATTAAGTACTTAACCTGAGGTACCGCTGTAAAGGTATTCTAATAATCCTCCAGTAAATTCTACCCCATGGGTAGGCAAACTAAGGCGTGGGGGCTGGATCTGGCCCAGTCACCTTCTGAATCCGGCCTGTGGACGGTCCGTGAATCAGCATGTTTCTACCTGAGTAGAATGTGTGCTTTTATTTAAAATGCATCTCTGAGTTATATGTGGGGAATAGGAATTTGTTCATATTTTTTCTTCAAAATATAGTCCAGCCCCTCCCCAAGGTCTGAGGGACAGTGGACTGGCCCCCTGCTGAAAAAGTTTGCTGACCCCTGTTCTAGCCATTGTAAACAAGAAGTCCACCGTGTTGGATGCAATTTAGGAGGTCTAGAAGTGCCATCAGAGAATTATTCCTTTTATGGATCTCAAGAAATACACCTAGTAGGCCTCCTTTGAATGTCTGCTGTCTCCTCCCACATTCCACTTTAAGTTTAACTTCTGACTCCATTCGTGGCATCAGCATTGGCCAACTTTTTATAACCTGTCAGTTTAGATGGTTTTGGTTACTGTCTAGACTGATGAAGAGTTCCAGAGAACTCAAAAGCTCACACACTTTCGTAATATTTTGGCTGACCTAATAAAGGTATTGCCCCAATGTGGATATTGGAATGTTTCTTATGGGATAACATGGTTTGCTTTCTTTCTTTCTTTCTTTCTTTCTTTCTTTCTTTCTTTCTTTCTTTCTTTCTTTTTTCTTTCTTTCTTATACAGATCCAATGCCTACTAAAGCTGTCTCATTACCATAGCCAGGAAAGAAGCCTAACTGAAAGGGGTTCTGGGCCCTAGACTTTCACTAGTCCACAAGTACTTAGCTCACAAGTAACTTAGCTCACAAGTACTGGTAATTACCTTCAAGGTAAGCAGGCTGAAGTCATCCAAGCACTGGAGATTGTGGATGCTTCTGATATTGCTCTGGTGGCACCTGAGATGGATCAGAGCTGAGCAGTTTCATCAACCATGAAAATTATCACCATGAGTTCTGTATACCAACGGACTTTGGGCCAGGAGAGAGAGTAATAAAGTGCAGTTCCTTCAATTTCTGTCGTTTCTTCTTTTTCTATTAGAATGTTTTGCAAATTGACAATATTGCTTTACATAATGTTACTTTAAAATGACATGGCCATATTACAGAAAGGCAGGATATAAATATTTTAATAAATAAACGATCTTATTTTGTTGGATTATAATTCCCATCATCCCTGCTATCTGCCATTTTGACTTGGGCTGATGGGAGTTGTGGTCCAGCAACACATGGAGATCCACAGGTTCCCCATCCCTGTTGGGCAATCTCCCTCAGAGCATTCCAGAACCCAACTGATCCTTAAGTCTCTGTAAACAAGTCATTCTGATGCCCTCCCCTCCCAAATCTGGGGATTTCCTACAGTTTCTGTCTAATCTGACAGTGCTGCTAGTGATCATAACCAAAGCCTAATCTTGAAACCTTGTCTCCAAATAATCATGGAGTATCATTCACTGATACAAAACAGTCATTACAAAGTGTCTCTTGCTAATGGTTGTAAGCACCATTGGGTTACATACACTTCAGGTTACATACGCTTCAGGTTACAGACTCCGCTAACCCAGAAATAGTGCTTCACGTTAAGAACTTTGCTTCAGGATGAGAACAGAAATTGTGCTTCAGTGGCGCGGCCGCAGCAGGAGGCCCCATTAGCTAAAGTGGTGCTTCAGGTTAAGAACAGTTTCAGGTTAAGTACGGACCTCCGGAACGAATTAAGTACTTAACCCGAGGTACCGCTGTACAACATTCCATCTGCATCAGACCCAGAGTTGCCATGGAATGTTTGTAACCAATGGAGCCAAAAAGGTATGCGAAAGCTGTGTAAGCACAAGATACTATTTTGTACTTAATGACTATGCATGCTTTCAGTAAAATAATACTGTGCACATGTGTGCCATTTTTTAATCACAGAATCTTCTTGTGATTCACAAGCATTTAATTAATTCTCATACCACCCACATAAAGCAGGCATATGTCATTAGGGCCTTTTTCCAGATGCGGAAACAGAAACACAGAAAGGTTTTGTAAATTGACTGAGGTCAAAGAGCAAGTCATTGGCAGGGCCAAATAGAAAATGGAACACTTTTTCTCTTAGCGTCTTACTAGTGCACTGCTAGCCATACAAGGAAGGAGGCTGGGATACATCTGCTAGCAGAAAGTGTTGCTGCATTGAGAGGAATATACCACTCGGAAAAGATGAGTGCACAGTTTCTGGGGGTGGAAAAGGGAGGAGAAGTTTATAATATCAATAATAAAAATCAAATTAAATGTAATCATCAGAATCCCACCAGTCTAATGACCTTGAAGTGATGTGACATGCACAAACCAATAGTTTGTGCATGGGAATATATTTGCAGTTTTTCTTCAACAGGACTTGCTCCCAGATAGGTGTGAATAGAATTGCTGCCTTGCATTTCCTTTTTATTCCTTTTTGGTATTGTTTGGACAACCTGCAAAATCTGTTTGCAGCACAGAACAGGTGACTGACAGTGAGTCCAAAGAACTGTGTGAACACATCTCACTTGCACCCATCTCTTGCCATAAAGTAACAACTGTGTCATTTGCTAATTATTTCTCCTGTTGGCAGTTGAAGGGGTTATTTTAAATATCACCATCACTATAAACTTATTTGGATTACAGTGGATTTACCATATTGAACACAAAGTTGTCTGGCTGCCACTCACTGTTGTCAAGCCAATATAAATAATAACTAATCCAGCAGACGGCTCTCGCTTTGATCTTGTCTTTCTTCTTTATGAAAAAGAAAAAGGACATGTCATAATAGCAACAAGATCTTCCAGGCAGAGTATTTCTGGGAATTATTGCACTTGAATTGGTGGTTAGTACTTTGGCCTCCCGCCACTTCTCTGAAAGTACGAAGAGTAATGGATTTGGGGTTTTAAAAACATTTTGTGTGTGATCTCAGTGCACATGAAAGGTGCCAGAGAGGCAGTTCGGAAGACAGAAGTTGTCTGTTTGGCTACAAGCTAAGACAGGATTAACCAGCATTGTTTTCTTCACTTGCACAGATACACCTTGACCTTAAATGTAATGAAACCCGCAGGCCTATTCAGTTTGTCTGAGGACAGCATGAAAAATGGAGGGCTTTCCCTCCCTTTCTCCTGAGGCAGTGGTTTTTGAGCACAAGGCTAGTCTGAGACATTTGGCACATGATGTGGAACCCCCACATATGGCAAAAATATACATTTTAAAAATGTAATAATAAATGTAAATATATGTTTACATTATTATATTACATTTACATTGAGAGTCCCATGGCCTGCAAGAAGATCAAACCTATGCATTCTTAAGGAAATCAAACCTGAGTGCTCACTGGAAGGACAAATCCTGAAGCTGAGGTTCCATTACTTTGGCCACCTCATGGTAGAAGACTCCCTGGAAAAGACCCTGATGTTGGGAAAGATGGAGGGCACAAGGAGAAGGGGACGACAGAGGATGAGATGGTTGGACAGTGTTCTCGAAGCTACCAGCATGAGTTTGACCAAACTGCAGGAGGCAGTGGAAGACAGAAGTGCCTGGCGTCTCTGGTCCATGGGGTCATGAAGAGTCAGACACAGCTAAATGACTAAACAACAACAACAACAACAACAACAAATTTACTATCCTTCAATAGCACCCGAAATTTGTTCCCATAGGAGAAAGCTTGTATGGTTTAAGCGTTTTACTGAAACCTTCTGCAGATGACTCCCCAAGTTGGCATGCAATTGCTGTTGTGTGAGGGAGAGAGCAGGGATGGAGTCTGAAATATACTCAGAGTCGCAAAGTGATTTCATGCTCTTTATTCAGCTCATAGTGGGGAGGAGGAATGAATAATTGTCCCCTCACAGTATCTGCTTTATATACATTATTTACACAATGGGCTGCACATGATTGGCTAATTCTGGAATTCTACTGTAAGCCAATCAGGTTGTGGATTCACTTCTATCTGGAGCAGGATTGGGTGGTTCCTGCCAACCAATCATACTGCTGCATTGTTCTAGGACCAATCAGACTGCTGCATTCTGAATCCTATTGTTCTAGGACCAATCAGACTGCTGCCTTTTGGATCCTATTGTTCTAGGACCAATCAGACTGCTACAGTTTGGATCCTATTCAACTCAGTACATAACACCCCTCCCCTCTAAGTTCCAGTCCTGCCCGGGAGGTCGCATTCATAGTCCTCAAGGTATGCCGGCGGCCTACGTGTGCGTTGTGGCCTGGGGTGTTCCCTGGTCCGGGCTCCGGGTTCTGGCTCGTGTTCCAAGGATGCTGGCTGTGATGCGGCTGTTTGGTCTGGTGCAACCGGCTCGCTCAGTCGTGGTTCTGGTTCCGGTGTCCTTTCGGCCTCACGGGTCCTCTCTGTATTTACTGATTCTGCCTCTCCTGCTGGCCCCTCCTGCTCTATGGGCCTCACTGCCCCGCTGTTCCCTTGGGACTCCTCTGACCTGTCCTCCTCCTGGTTTTCTCCCGGGAATCGTCGCCGTATCTGGTCGCAGTGGCGGCGCCAGCATTGCCCCCCATCCGTTAGCACCTCGTACGACACGGGGCCAGTGACCCTGGTGATTGTGGCGGGTACCCATGCTGGGCCTGCCCCAAAATTCTTTGCGTACACTGGGTCCTGGGCCTCGAAGGTCCGGGGGTTCCTGCCTTCCCCCACCACTACCTCATCCTGAGCTCTATCGGGGTGAAGGCGGTCCAATCTGATTGCAAGGCGCCGACCCATTAGTAGTTCAGCGGGGCTCCGGCCAGTCGTTGAGCTGGGGGTGCTGTGCTGTGCTAGAAGGAATGTGGCAAGGCGGTACTCCCAGTCCCCTTGCGTCATGCGGCGAAGGGTGTCCTTGGTGGTCCGCACCATGCGTTCTGCTTGGCCATTGGTGGCAGGGTGGAACGGCGCCGAACGGATGTGGCGGATGGCGTTCTGCGCTGTGAAGGTTTGGAATTCTCCTGACGTAAATGCAGTCCCGTTGTCTGAGACGAGAGTGTCAGGGAGCCCGTGGGTTGCAAACAGCCTGCGTAGTACCCGGATGGCTGCGGACGTGGAAGTGGACGGTACCGGTGCGACTTCCAGCCATTTGGTGTAGGAGTCCACCACTATGAAGAATGTTTTCCCCTGAAAGGGGCCAGCGAAATCCACATGCAGGCGTGACCATGGTGCTCGGGCGGACTCCCAGGACTGGACTGGGGCCCTTGGGGGATCTGGGCGGGATTCTTGGCAGGCCTGGCAGTGTTTGACCCAGGCCTCTATCTCTCCATCGATCCCCGGCCACCACACATAACTCCTGGCAAGGGCCTTCATTCTTACTACCCCTGGATGTGTCTCGTGTAGGGCTGTGAGGACCCTTTTGCAGAGGGGCTGGGGAACAACGACTCTGCTTCCCCATAACAGGCACCCCTTGTGGGCCGACAGTTCATGTTTGCGGGTTGTGTAGCCGGCGAATTCTGGCCCGGGGCTGCTGCTGGGCCATCCCCTCCACACCCAGTCCAGGACCCGGGAGATGACCCTATCTTTCTTGGAATGGTGTGCAACTTCTTGTGCCTGAATGGGGCGGTCGGGAAGCAGCTCCAGGCTCATAACCTCTTGTGCAGGTGCTGGGTCAGGGCCTGTTTCCGGTAGTGGTAGCCTGCTGAGGGCGTCCGCATGGCCCATCGCCTTCCCAGGTCGGTGAATCAGTGCATACTGGTAGCTGGCAAGGAAAATTGACCACCTGAGGACGCGAGGAGACAGCACTTGGGGGGTCTGCTTTTCGGGGGCAAACAAGCCAAGCAACGGCTTGTGGTCAGTCACCACGGTGAAGGGCCGCCCGTACAAGAAATCATGGAATTTTTTTACTCCCTTTACGATTGCCAGACCCTCCTTGTCGATTTGCGAGTAGTTCCGCTCGGTTGTGTTGAGTGTCTGGGAAAAGTACGCCACCGGTACCTCTCTTCCATCCGGGAGTTGGTGCCCCAGGACAGCTCCAATGCCATAGGGTGAGGCGTCGCATGCTAGCACCACCGGCAGCCTCTCGTCGAAGTGTGCCAAGACCGAGTTTGAGACAAGCAAGTCCTTGACTGCCTGGAATGCGGCCTCCTGGCGCTGGCCCCACACCCAAGGGGCCCGCTTGTCCAGGAGTCTGTGTAGGGGCTCCGCTACCGCCGCCTTGTGGGGAAGGAAGGAATGGTAAAAGTTCAATAGTCCCAAGAAGGCCTGAAGTTCAGTCTTGCTCTTGGGCGCTGGGGCATCACAAATGGCCCGTACCTTGTCCCCAGTCGGGTGGACCCCTTCTGCGTCCACCATAAATCCCAGAAAGTCCACCTGAGGCACTCCTAGTAGACATTTTTCCCGCTTCACCTTGAGACCCGCCGTCTGGAAACGGTGCAGAACGGTGCGGAGGCGGTCCTCAAACTCCTCTGGTGTGGGGCCGGCAATCAACACATCATCGAAGAAGGGGGTGACGCCAGGAATCCTTTAAGGAGAGAGTCCATTATATTCTGGAATATGCCTGGTGCCACGCTGACACCGAATTGCAGCCGCTTTACCCTGAACGCTCCTCTGTGCGTCACAATCGTCTGTGCCTCTGCTGTGGCCTCATCTACTGGCAGCTGTTGATATGCTTGGGCCAAGTCCAGCTTGCCAAAAATTTTCGACCCAGCCAGGGTGGCAAGGACATGGCTGACCACTGGCACTGGGTATGCGTGGGCCGTGAGGGCCTTGTTTATGGTACATTTGTAGTCTGCGCAGATGCGGACCGAACCATTAGGCTTGACGGGTGTGACGATTGGGGTTTCCCAGGGAGCATTAGGCACCGGCTCCAGCACTCCTTGCTCTACGAGTCGGTCCAATTCCTCGTCTATACGGGGTTTCAAGGCGAACGGGACCCGGCGGGCCTTGAGCCTGACCGGTCGTACTGCGGGGTCAAGCTGTAGCGCAATGGGGGGGCCCGTATACTGTCCCAATTTCCCATCGAAAACCCCTGGAAATTCCTTGCATATGGCGTCCACGTCCACTTGTAAGCTAGTGTGGTTCACCCCGGTGACAGCTAGCCCCAGTGGTCCAAACCATGCCAATCCCAGTAAGCTAATGTAGGGGCCCTTGACCACAAGCAAGTCCAGTTGCCGCGTCCGCCCTCGGTATTGCACCCTGAAGGTCCCCACCCCCATTGTGGGGACCTTACGTTTCTGGAAGTCCCGGAGGGTGAATGGGGCCGGCCTGAGTTTGGGACCCCCAGTGGGACACAGTTTCCTTAAGGTCCTTGCCGAGATTATGGATAGAGTTGAACCCGTGTCAAGCTCCATGCGGCATGGGGCCCCCTCTATCTGTACCTCTACATAAATTTTCTCTACGTTGGGGTGGGGCAAGTGGTATACCTGGAAGTCCGTGAGCTCCGTCGAGTTGCCTTGGTGCGTTGGGCCCCGGGACCTGGGGCTCTTGGATTGGTCATCTGATGCCTGGTGTCGGGTGGGCCGAGCCCGACACACCCGGGCGATGTGTCCCGATTTTCTGCACTGCCTGCACTCTGCGTTGCGGAAACGGCAGGTCCTCCTCTCGTGACTCTCCCCGCAGCTTGCGCAGTTCCCTCCTTCTCGTCGAGGCAGCTGTGGTCTGTGCGCTGCTTGAGTGCGCTGCTGTACTCGGTGCACCTCCTCCCTGTCGGATCCTGAGTCGTCGGTGAGGTCTTCATGGTGGACCCTCGGTTGGGATGGCAGGCTCGGCCGTGCCTCTTGGGTCGACCTCTCGGCAGCTTCTGTTGCCAGGGCCTCCTCCAGAGCGACCTGGAACGTTAGGTCCTTCTTAGCGTAGAGGCGTCGTTGCAGCTTCTCATCCTTCAGGCCACCGACGAGGCGGTCACGAAGCATGTTCTCCAGCTCTGAGAAGTTGCAGAACCGGGCGGCTTGGCGGAGAGAGGTCACAAACCCAGTTATGGTTTCCCCAGGGGCTTGCCGCTTTGCGTAGAAGGCATTTCGACGAGCCACCACTGAGGGCTGCGGCGAAAAGTGCCCCTTCAGCTGTTCCATTATTGTTTTGTATGGAACAGTAGCGACGTCTTCAGGCGCAAGGAGAGCCCGGGCGATTTCAAACGTCTCCTCTCCGCAGACGCTGAAGAATATCGCCCTCTTCTTGGCGTCTTCTTCGTCGGTGACCCCTTTGGCTTCTAGGAGGAAGGTGAAACGGGAGGCGTACGCTTCCCAGTCTCCAGATGCTGGGTTGAATGGCGAGAAGCTGCTGTTGGCTGCCATTCTGAGTTCCTTGTGCCCCGGAGCTGAAGCCTGGATACACGGTGCGAGGCAGCGGTGCGGCAGTTGGCGGTGCTGCGGTGCTGTGTGTGGCAGTCAGCTCAGCGGGATCCCACCTTCGTCGCCAGTGAAATATACTCAGAGTCGCAAAGTGATTTCATGCTCTTTATTCAGCTCATAGTGGGGAGGAGGAATGAATAATTGTCCCCTCACAGTATCTGCTTTATATACATTATTTACACAATGGGCTGCACATGATTGGCTAATTCTGGAATTCTACTGTAAGCCAATCAGGTTGTGGATTCACTTCTATCTGGAGCAGGATTGGGTGGTTCCTGCCAACCAATCATACTGCTGCATTGTTCTAGGACCAATCAGACTGCTGCATTCTGAATCCTATTGTTCTATGACCAATCAGACTGCTGCCTTTTGGATCCTATTGTTCTAGGACCAATCAGACTGCTACAGTTTGGATCCTATTCAACTCAGTACATAACAGAGTCCCACCTGCTCCATCATATTCTTGTCACTGGCCTGCAGTGGGGAGCTGCCAGTGTGATTTGGAAACCTGGAAGGTCACAAGTGGGGAACAACGACTGCCCAAGGAGGATAGGCTCCCCATGGCAGCTGTTCAGCCTCCAACATAGGCAGAAGGGAAGGTGAAAAAGGTTCTCCACTCTGACTTCTGTCAATGCCAAGAGTAGCCACAGCAGCGAAAACTTCTGAATGTCAGGCCAGCTAAAGACACAGAAGCAAGCAGGGCCAGTGAAAAGATGGCAACCTTTACGATGAGGGAGAAAATGCTTCTTACAGGCAGAGAAATTAATAATAATAATAATAATAATAATAATAATACTCCATCCACTCTGGGCGATTCCCAATAGAATATTAAAAACACAATAAAACACCAAACATTAAAAACTTCCCTAAACAGGGCTGCCTTCAGAAGGCTAATAAGTATCTGCAGGCTGAAAATCCTCACATTTGTATTTGCAGGATTGGGACCTAGAGGAGCAGCACCAATCGTATTTTCTATTCCTCAGTCTGTCCTTTCCCAATCATCTTTTTTTTAATGGAAAATGTTATTATATGTAATAATTTTTCGAGATAGGAATTATAGTTTATTACAAAGAGCATTATTATCATTTATTCATCATTTAAATTAGAGCAGATTTATATTTCAGCATTTTCATTAATATGTAATGTAAATTATTTAGAGTAAATTGTGTCACTTGTAGTGCTTGGGAAATGACAATTAAAGTTTCTTGTTGTTTTGATAGAGAAGGATGAGGTGGCAGGAGTTGCCATCGGCTAACTTCATATCCTAATGAGTATCTGAGTAATAGACAAAATACTGAAAGAAGAAGAAGAAATATTATGGATGTGTTTGACTGCAGAAGGATAATAAATGGCAGAGGGGAATGATTTGAATTTACCAGTTGAGAACTGATTAATGATTCCTATTAACTTGCTAAGGGGGACTTCACATGATAGTGCAAAAATTCTTATCTGTATCCCAGAAGACTGCTAATATCCCAGAAGACTACATTCCTGCAGACTCTGGTTAGAACCAAAGCAGTTAAAATTCTAAAAGACAATGTAACAGTGGTCTACTCACATCTTGTATTGCAATACCTCACATCCAGGTACAACTATAATTCAAATTTCCCTCAATTTCTGCTTTTATTCTATCCCCCAAATCAGTGGTGCAGCTAGGGTACACTTAGACCCTGGATGCAATGATCTTAGTCCATGCCCCTTCTGCAGCCGTGTGAAAAGATTCTGTGCATGTGCAGTTTCATATTTTAAAGTCACTAACATCTTAGCACCATAATGACTGCTGGGGTTCTGATTGCCCACTGAACCTCAACTTGTTCACCTTTGCATTAGAAATCACCCCAGAATTGGCTGTACTAAACATCTTCCAAGACAACAATGCCCATTTACATCACAAATAACTCATAACCCACCTACTTTCAGCAGCCAGAAACACCATAACCAGACACTGGAGAGACCTGTCAGGAGTAAGAATGGACCAATGGTACCAAATAGTATGGGAAACAGCCTCACTAGAAAAATTAACCAATAAACTGAAACTGACATGGGGATAAACAGAAGAAGACGCCTTTACCCCGGTATGGCTCCCCTTTATCACATACACAGCCCAACAAGGCAATGACAATAATCCACCAACAGCATACAAATCAATATGGCTAACCTGATCCAAAACACCCACCCACCCCACTCACTCATGAAAACAAAGATCACCACAGCCAATCACAAACAAACAAACAAGGCTAACCCCAACCTCTCTCACCACCAAAGAAACACAAGTGAACAGCAGAGAAGATGCACAAGCAACGCTGACACCAAACCCTACATACATTAAATAAAATAGAAACATTGCCACCCGACCCCACTCCCACCCATCTTCCACCCCTCTCCCCCTTTTCTTCCTATTGTCTCAACAAATGAAACTGATTTGTAAAAATGTTACATGGGGAAAAAATACAAGAGACATTACACATACTTCTGTAAATCAAGAAAATCTTTAATAAAAATAAAAATAAAAAAACTTGTTCACCTTTGCTGTAGAAGATAGACCTTTTGTCCTAGCTGCTCTTGAGAAAGGATGAAGAATTTAAAATGAAACTTTCCTGTCCTCTTCCACAGCACACGTCAACACAGCATATGTTGCATATGTTAAGACAGCATATGTTGTATATGTCACCATCATATATAACAACAGGGCTGCATGTTAATTCATATACCAAAGTGTTTCTTGTGCAGCAGTTTTGTTAAGTTTGAAGCACCCCGGTTTATTTTGACTCGTTTCTACAGAAGATGTGCATTTTTATCCAAGATGTGTTCTTGTTTACAATCATTTTAGCTGCAAAAAATAATGTCTACATAGCATAGTAGGGTCTCCCAGTGTGACACTTAGACTCTCTTAATATCCTCTCTCAGTGGTAGGCTCTTAGCTTAGATTCTGTGTGGCAAGTAATGATGATATGCTTATACAGCACAGCACAGGAGTACCAGTGATGAATTACCATTGCAATTGCTCAAGAGTAAATCTGATGTAGCCAGTCACTTCTCTCTTGGCATCAGCAAAAAGTAGAAAAAGGACAGCCCATTTTTGTGCAAAGCTGGGGAAACTTGACGTCAGTGGGTTTGGATGCACCACACAGTACAACCCTGTTCTTGTTTACTTGGGAAGAAGCCCTACTGTGCTCAGTGGGGCTTACTTCCTGGAAAGCGTGTTTAGAATGGCAGCCTTTGGGTTTATGAAATAGGCTTTTGCCTAGGGGATCCAGGATCCTTTGTTTCTAGCATAGCTCCGACCCCAAAGAAGCATAATCGAGCAATGATTCTGAGGTCTTCTTCAAGCTTTTATCATTCCACAGAGAAAAGGGGAATAGGTTGTTAAACAACACGATCTGTTTAATCAGTCCAGTGCACAGCACTAAAAAGATGCTGTTCTTTTTCTGGAGAGTTCCCCAGTGGTGCTGAATATAGAAACACTAGATAAGTATCAGCTACATGATGGCTCCTCAAGTACAGCCTGTAAGGGTAAAAAGCAGGCAGTAGCAGTTGTGGCCATTAACACTCTCTCTCTCTCTCTCTCTCTCTCTCTCTTTCTCTCTCTCATCTGCTTTTCTTTTGTTAGGCCTGAATTTGCTGGAGTTTATGCCAGATGAATGGCTGGTGTTAGTATTGTTTTATTTACTTGTTTGTTGAAAAGATGAGATTTGGCCATGATGCAATACAGGGAGGGAAACTGAAATATACTCGGAGTCCTGCAGTGATTTCATGCTCTTTATTGCAGCTTGTAAAACAGTGATTGCATTTCCCCCAAAACCTCAGGCCTTTATATACATTATTTACACAATGAGTCCCGTCTGATTGGCTGATTCTGCTTCCCTCCTGGAGCCTGATTGGTCTTCTCCTGCAGGCCAATCAGTTGTTGCATTCTAGGATCCTACCTGCCTACTGTTCTAGGAGCCAAGTTTAGTACATAACAGAAACCATTTGAAAAGTCAAAGAGGATCACACATTTATTTTCTAATGTCAGGTAATTACAACTGATGGCACCTGTCTCTTGAGAAGCTTTGTCAGAGCAAGAAGAAGCAGCCATTGTGCCTGCTACCAACCCACTGCTCCCCAGGTCCCTTTGCCCCTCCTCCTCCCTAGATCACGGGACAGGGAGTGGAGGGGGAGCCCTACTGGAGCAGCTGGCTGGTTGGGAGGTGTAGGGGGTGCCTCTTGTGAAAGAAATCTGCTCATTTCACCTAAGGATGGAAGCAGAACTGAATAGCAGTTCTTGTGGCTGTTGCGTTTTCAGAAAGGAATCACGGGGGAATCATCCATTATGTCTTTTCTCCTCCCCAAGATGCCTGGGTGCAACCCAAAACCCGCAAAGCACCTGAAAGGGTCTCATCTGAATTGCCCTCATGTGAACCACCCTGAGACCTCCGGATATAGGGCGGTATAGAAATTCAATAAGTAAAAAATAAATCTCTCCTACCTTCTCCACTCTGCCTAAAGATGCCTATCAGATGCACGTTCTGATGTTTATCAGATCTCTCGTTTTGGGAATTGAATCTTGCTAGAAATTTGTGACTTACTATTGCACAAACCATATCTGAGATCGCTAATAGATGCAAGGTTTTATCTAGGGGTTAAAAGAGGTTCTATATACTGAGAGGGCCAGCAAGTCAGAGCCTGGTTTAGAGGAGAGTCTTCCCTTGGAATGTGAGAGAACTGCCCAGTCATTATACTAGAGCTACTGGTATAATTTGTAACATGAGCATTTGGACTTTGATTACAGATTCTAATTTTGTCAGAGCAATTAGAGTATGTACACACACATGCTCTTAGCAGTTCTATTACTGAGTCCTTCATTCGGCACTGATAGCAGAATAACTGGTTAGATGAAATGGATAGGATGGAAGCCCTACTGAATTGGAGAGCGTCTAGCATGGAGAGGCTGGTTGCCTGTGTGTGTGGTGTGTGAATAGGTCTGCGTAGACAGGGATGCCATTAGTTAAAAAGGCCCTTGTACTGCAAGGCAATTGCTGTAAGGGAAAGGATGGCTTTTATTCTGTTTTAAAGGACTACATGTGCAATCAGGCAAAACAGCAGGGGAAGTGCTCTGCCTCAAAAGAATGAAAACCAAAAACAAAACCTTTGAAATACAGAAGACTGCACAGGGCAGGGCAAGGGATCATGTGCCTTTTTTCCATTAGTGATATCATAGGCACTAGTAGTCAATAGGAGTCTATGACAGCTGCATCATCATCTCACTCACAGCAATCTCATCTTGCACACAGCACAGGCTGGCGGAAAGATAATTGTTGCCAGGACAATTTTCATCCAATGGTGGGAGCAGCATTCAAATTCTGCCTCTGGTTGCCTTGGTTCTGCTCTGCATGTCCTGGCTGTGAACCTGGAAGTGGGGGGGGGGGAGTCAGAAGAGTTTACCCAGCAGTCTGGGCAAAGGCAGAGGTTACTCATGTGGCGCACTGGCCTGCTTGAGGTCAGGAGTGCCAGCTTGGCTCTGTGACTGTGGGTGCCCAGGCCGTTGGTGCCATGCAGTGTGCATGGCCCTGGCACTGAAATCTGTGGGTGCCCGGCCCCTTCATGGGGAATTTTGTGGGTGCTCGGGTGCCCAGGGGCCCAGGGAGTTGGTGCCTATGCTTGAGGTCTTCCTCTGGTGGCATCCACGAATCCTCTGATACTTTGCCCCTAAGAGACTACTTGAAAATTGCGGAGGGTATTGGTGGATGACTTAATATTCATTTCTGCCTGTTGTAACAGTTGTAAGGCACTGTATGGTTTTTTAAATTCAACTTATTGCTTCTTTTATTTCTTATATTGTATTTTATTGTATTACAATTTGAATTCTATACAATGCTATACAAGTCAAATTGTAAAGTGTTTTTCACAGGTGCCCTGTAGATCCCCTGAATGGTGCTGGGGAGGGGAATAATTCACTCTCGACACCACAATAATGATCTCGATGCGGGGTGGGGTGGAAGCTCCTGCAACAATTTATTATTATTGTTGTTGTTATTGTTAGAAATGGGAGAGCAATAATGCATTTCCCATCTTGTCTAGTTTGATGCACAGCATAAAGAAACAGCATTAGAGGAATAAGACTGCTGCCAAATAGGAAAGCACCACATTTCTCTCACACAGATTGGCTTGTGCATAGAGGACACCAAGGTAGCCACAGTTTATAGGATGTTTAGCATGTCTCTCTGCTTTTGGGCTATATCATGAAAGTTCCCACAAGTGTCAAAGAGAATTTTTAAGGTACTGGAGAGAAGAGGTTTATGCTGAAGGAAGGGGATACAACCTGTCAAGCTGGTGATGGATCTAGGCAGCTTTGGAAGATCTTATCTGCAGGATTTGGAATAGACTGAAGTTGACTGATTTAATAGAAAGCTTGACAAGACTATACGTGGAAGATTTTTGCTGATGAAGTGTGGCCTTGTTTCATAAGGCAAGCTCAGCCTAGAGTGAACATATCTTTTTGCCTTTAAAATGGGAAGCTGTAAAAAGAGTATGATATTTTGTTCCTGTTGTAAGAGATAGCCCTGCTCCCAGGAACATTTCAGGTGAGTTGTCTACTGGTTTACTGAGATGGAGGTATTTGCATGAGTTTCCTGAGACTTAGCTATGACAGAGTCCAGCTGATTTTAATAGGAGTCATAGTGTCATCCTGTGTCTGATGGGGCTCATATCCTAGTCAGTGTACAACGTCAGTGACATTGGCTGGATTAGGCTCAAAGCACCTAAATTACAAAAAGTCAGCAATGATCATAGCCTAATCGAGGTGACTCTTTGGCCTTATTCAGTTAAGAATTAGGGTTCCTAGGCTCTCCCATCCCTTTCCAGCCAAGCTGCATGGAGGATATCCTCCTTTTTTTTGAACTAACCATTGTTTACTGTTACTTCAGAATCTGGAAAAGCTGGATTAGGGAAACAAATAAACCGCAGCTTATGATTCTAGTTTGCTTCCCTGCACCGTAGTTAAGATTAACCAGTTTCGGATGAAACAATAAGCCACGGCTAATTGAAAATGGAAGTGAAAGCACCTACCTCCCTGTCCTCTGGACTGCTTTCCAGACATACTTGAGTGGAAATGCTGTAAGCTGAGTGGTAGACGACATGCTTTCATACAAAAGCTTCCAGGTTCCATTCCTATCACCTCCAAGGCAGGCTAGGAAATATCACTGCCTGAGACTCCAGAAAGACACCACCAGTCAGTGTAGGCAATAATGTCCTAGATAGACAAAGGGTCTGATTCAGTTCAGTAGCATCAGCTTTCTATATTTCTATCCCAGAAAGTATTTTTTGTCCCCTATGGGTTGAAGGCATGCGCGCGCGCACACACACACACACATATCTGAGAGAGATAAGCAGGTCTGGATCAGGTAAGTGCCTGGATGGGAGGCTTCCTGAGAACCACATACATGCCACCTTGCATTCCAATGTTAGAATTCCTGCTCCATGATTGCAGTCATGGGATTTTTGTCTATCACATGACAGTATATGTTTTGACTCCACAGAGTGGGAAGTGATGGAGACAGGATGTTTGTGTTACTGTGTTCCGTGAAGTGGGACTATTGTCCTTTGTTCTTTTTCTCTTTGCTAGAGAGAGAGGGATGTTGCAGTGCTCTGTGTGTGTTTATATGTAAATAAAGTAGATTAGCCAAAATGCTGAGTTGCTGAGGTCTGTCACGCAAGTTGTTAAGACTCTGCGGATCCCTAAGTGTGCCGATGTCTGTTGGCATTGGTCACTGTGATGTTCGGGCAGAAGAAAGCTTTTGAAGCTCCTGAACGATTGACCAGGAGGGAGAGAACATTCCAGTCGGGCATGTGTCTCTGCCAGGGTCCTACTCGAGTGTAGGCTGCGCTCCTGACATCCATGATGGAAAAAAGGTGTGATATAAATGAATGAAAATGACATTAAACTAAATATATCCAAGGCAATGCATTGGGGATATCAGGGTCCCTGAAACACTTCTAGAAGATATGAGGAGACACAGCTGTGTTATGGTGTTGCCTTTTTTTTTTTTTTTTTTGTAATTTTTGCAATGCTAATGTTGCAGGGTTTAGAAAAGCACCATTAGCAAACTGTGCCAAAGGGCTCAAATATTGTTTCCTCTTAGTGCCAA
Organism: Podarcis pityusensis; assembly: GCF_964106645.2. NCBI lineage: Eukaryota > Metazoa > Chordata > Lepidosauria > Squamata > Lacertidae > Podarcis > Podarcis pityusensis. The sequence goes on along the minus strand of NC_138026.1, from coordinate 76,561,715 downwards.
AAGCAAGGGCAGTTGCTGCCTCTTAGAGACAACAAGTGGGAAGCAACAGCAGGTGCTGTTGTACAGGCATGGTGCTCTGGCTGCAGTGACAATAGGAACTGGTTTTGTGGGGTAGAGGTGTTTGGGTTTGTTAAAAACAAAATGTGGGAGACCGTTTAGAATGGAAATTAAGTTTTACATTTTTAGTATAGACTCAGCGGTAATCCAGATAAAATTAAAAATGTTGGCAAATGGAACATGGAGATTCAGTGGCAAACCATACATTACCTGCCACAGATCAGGTAATTCTTTCAGTCTTGAGCAGGCTCTTTCTCTCCTTAGATACGTGAGATCAGGAGTTAATGGCTCTGTTTTTATGGAAAGCCGTGTTGAAACCTAGTAAACTCAATCATGAAATGGAAATAATAGGCCTGAATTCTGTCCTACACTTAGCTACTGTGGTGTTATTTTAAGGTATTATTTAAGACATTTCAACCTTTTAAAAAATAATGACTAGCTATTGATGAATCCTAGCACCAGTTCAACATGTTCCATGGGTTGTTTCTACCTGCAGAGTCCCCTGGGCAGTTTTTAGGCATCTGGAAAGTGCAACCTATCTCTGACTGAGGATGGCAAAGAAAAAGTTATTTGTGTGAGAACCAGCAACATTGGAAGGGGGGGCGAATTGGACCTGGTTAAAGTTTTGGCCAGGGCATAATTTCAGATTTTGGTCAGGGAGGGCAATGAGATCAGGGTTGGGCAGAATTATATTGCATTATGAACAACTGATTGAAAAAAAATATATATTAATCAAAATGGCATGCAAAAAATGTGTTTATTAGAAGAAATTCACACTAAAATTGTTGATGGGTTTTCATCCATCAGATAGAATTTGAAAACTGATGTGGAAATGATGTGAAGAATTGAGCAACTCTGGGTGCATTCAGATGTAGGGATTATTGTGTTAGTTTTCCTGATTATAAGGCTAGTGCTTCTGTCCTGAATCCTATCATTCTTTTTCCCTATTGTGTTATGGTGGAGATAACTGTATGCCAGAATATTGACTCAAATTTTGTCAAATGAAATTACAATGCAAAAGTCTTTCGATTTTCTAAGATAGCAGGGTTGCAAACAGATTTTTTTTTCCCTGGAAGCAAATAACATGGAAACGAGTGCTAATCTTCTGCTAGATTTTGCTGGTTTTCCTGAAGTGGTTATATCAGGCAAGGAAACATTGTAAAAACTGAATAAATTGCTGTCTGACTGCAGCTGAAGAGAAACCAAAAGTGACCTATTTGCCCCATCCCTAGTTGCAGCCAATGAATTTTTTTTGCCCATGCAAGGACCTTCCACTCCCTCTCCACCCCCTGTGCACTTTGATGCACGTTGTTGTTGCTTAGTCGTGTCCGACTCTTCGTGACCCCATGGACCAGAGCACGCCAGGCACTCCTGTCTTCCACTGCCTCCCACAGTTTGGTCAAACTCATGCTGGTAGCTTTGAGAACACTATCCGACCATCTCGTCCTCTGTCGTCCCCTTCTCCTTGTGCTCTCCATCTTTCCCAACATCAGGGTCTTTTCCAGGGAGTCTTCTCTTCTCATGAGGTGGCCAAAGTATTGGAGCCTCAGCTTCAGGATCTGTCCTTCCAGTGAGCACTCAGGGCTGATTTCCTTAAGAATGGATAGGTTTGATCTTCTTGCAGTCCATGGGGCTCTCAAGAGTCTCCTCCAGCACCATAATTTATACCCCCCCCTAAAAAAACACCTGTGCTGAGGAACAAATCTTCCAGAGAAGAAGTAGAATTCCTTGCACAAACAGGACAGTGCAATATAACCTCCACATGAGCTTTCTTCAAGGAAAAAATCAGGATGAGTGCTCAATAACCTGGTCATCTGGAGGAGCCCATATTTAACTTTCCATGGATATACCGGTATGTGTCATTGCCCAAAAGGAGACTTCATCCATTGTCCAATCCCTTAATTCCATTCCTAGCCCAGCTTGGAAATGAGATCTTCTTACAGCTATCAATCTGCTAGCATCAGGGCTCTGGCAGAAGCTATATAGGATATTTCTTTTTCCTTTTTATTTTATTTAAAACATTATTAATCTGGCCTTTATCACAATGTGATATCCAGGGCAGGGGTACAAGGATATAAATTTTAAAACAAACCCATACAATCGTAAACATAAAAAAATAAATAAAAGGAGGAGATAAAATCACAGCAAGGGCAGCAATAACAAGAATAATCAAAATGGAAGAGATGAGAGAGATGAAAGATGGGCAAATGGAAACAAAAGCAAAAATGGCTTTTTTTAGAAGTATGAAGAAGGCAGAGGGAGAGGAATACAAAAGTAGCACTAAAATAATTTGTTCTGCTGATTATTTCATGGAGCTTGGAGATTAAACAATTTCTCATTTGTAATGAACTGTATTTGTCCTGGGTGGCAATAAAAATATCAAAAGTAATATTTAGAACTCATATGCATCATAAATACTAACTCATTAATACTATTTCCACATAGCTACTATATCTAAAGTATTAACTTATTTTTTTTAGCTCTTCAACATCTAATATTAATCAAATACTTAGCAAACAAATATGACAAATACAGGCCCAACATGATAAAAATGAATTCCTGTGGAATTTTAATTTGCAAAATAAATGCCACTACATTAATAAGGCTTAATTATGTCATCAAATATTTAACAATTGATTTTGGAATCAGTTGTGTTTTTGTTTCCCAGTTTTCTTAAATTATCCACATAAAATAACCCATAGGACCTGATCCTGCAGCCTGCAGAATATTCATATTGCCATCCGTTAGCTACAAGGATTAGGCTTAGTGCAGCCAGTTTTTGTGTGAAGATCTATTAAAAGAGTCACATTACTTTGAAAAAAAAATGCTCTTCTGATAACACTAGCACACATCTCTTAGCTAGATGCAGTAACCTTGCTGTTAATTACCGGATAATTTCTTCCAGTAACACTTTGGCTTTTTAATTGTCATGCAAGAAATTTAAAAAGCTTTAGATGGCTTATTGCAACATACCGCATATTATTGCAATATACATGTTCTCTGAGGATTAAGTTCAATGCCATCAGTTATAAATTTACTGGAAGACTGTGTCTCTAATTTATAGTCTAGTGCAATGCTAACCTGCTGGTTATAATTGTTTCACTGGCACAGTGGACTGATTATTAACCAGCACATCAGCAACATAAACTCTGCACAGAGGCAAAAATAGGAGGAGGAAGCATCCTTTCCTGTTTCTGGCACTTCAAAACCATTGTGCACATTATATGGTCTTTCTCTTCTGAATGCTGAGGAAGCTTTCACTATTTTACTATTTCCCAAAAAGAGAAACCTTACTACTGCTCTCTTGTTTTGGGAGCCCGGCACAGACAGCAATACAGATTTATCTGCTATATGGCAGTTCTCTCTATGACACGGTTGCCTCTCTGTACCCAGACTCAAGCGGCTTATAAACAGTACACATGAACCTTCACTTGTTCCCTCTCTGAGGCATCGGCAGCAGTGCTGACTCCAGACACTCCAACCTGGATGCAGTTCCTCTAAGGCAGCAGTAGGCAACCTAAGGCCCAGGGGTCGGATGCGGCCAAATCACCTTCTCAATCCAGCCCGTGGACAGTCCGGGAATTAGCGTGGTTTTACATGTGTAGAATGTTTCCTTTTATTTAAAATGCATCTTCACAAGAATTACCAACTGTGGAAGAATGGCAGATGAAGATGATGGACTTTATGGAGCTGCCTGATCTCACTGGGAGAATCCGTGACCAGAAAGAAGAGGAATATCAAGAAGATTAGAAGAAATTTAAAGATTATTTGAATAAATATTGTAATTTTAAAGATTAGTAGTTACTTGTACTAAATAGGCCTAGGATTAAATTAGGATAAATTAAATAAATGAGATATAGAATGTTAAGAAAAGTTAAGAAATTTGATTATAATCGGAATTTTGTTTTTTGAATAATGATATTGGAAAACTGCTACATTCAGTTACAAGGAAATTCAGAGAGAAGAGATTAGAGGAAATCAAGTAATATGTTTATGAAGTTGGAAGTTTAATTAATTAATTAATTTTTACTGTTTATCTGTTTGTGGTTATATTGTTGGTTATTATTTGTTATATTTCTTTTTTCTTGTTCTTTTCTTTTTGTTTTATTGGTTTCACAGTATGTGTTGTATTTGTTTAAAACTTAATAAATATTATTGGAAATAAAAAAATAAAAAATAAATAAAATGCATCTCTGGGTTATTTGTGGAGCATAGGAATTCGTTCATTCCCCCCCCCCCCAATATAGTCTGGCCCACCACATGGTCTGAGGGACAGTGGACCGGCCCACGGCTGAAAAGTTTGTTGACCCCTGCTCTAAGGCTACCGCCAGCCCTATACCTCACTTTCCCAAACAACAGTGAGCGCACTCCATGCTTCAGAACAGGGAGAATCTGCCACAACTGGTATGGATTTGCCAGCTCCAAGAATCACAGAGTATATTGTCTCAGCCTGCACTCTGTAAAGCTGACAAAACATGCAAGGACAATGTTAGAAACGATAAGGGACTGGAGATGAGCAAAGATATTTGCACAACAAGGCTGTGCATTTTCTAACATAAATCCAAGTTTAAATATATATTATGGTCTAGCTACAAGCCTGAGTCTGTTTCCAATCAGTTTCCAGAACAAAACACTGAAAAGTTATTTTTTTAGCATCATGTATACAATTTGTGCCATCGGCTAATTAATGTGACATAGGCCCCCTCCAAACAACCTGCTTACTGAGAAATCCAAATTAGCTTGCACAAAGCTTATGTGGAGGTTAGATTATATCTCATCTTTATTGAGCATTCATTCTGATTTTTCCCCCCTGGAGCCATTATATGACAATGAAGCATTCATCCTGCACTCAGTCTGATTTGCTTGTGGGTTGTTTACATGTCTTCCTGTCAGTCATTAGTTCATCTCACACTTTTCAGTGCATTGGCCCGTCACCTTACAAAAGGTGTTGTTGCTTCCTTTTTTCAAAAAAAAAAAGAAAAAAGAAAAAAGAAAAGAAAGAAAAAGGATTTGTTGTGCTAGAGCAACAGATTTCTTTAATCCACTTCAAATTTGGAAAGCTATGCCCTCAAATCTCTCCTGCAAAATAGTGATGGTCTGAAGGCACCCACTGAAGAGAAAAAGGATGCAGTGAAAGCAGTTTTTACATTTGTGTTAAAGATTTCTTTAATGAATATTGTTTACTTCACGTGTGTGAAAACATGAAAAAAATTCTACTACTGAACTAAGATATATAAGCTACTTGTTTATATTTATTTTATTCATTTAGGGAAAAATATAGTCTGCTTAATCAGAAATTTTTATTACAAATTCAGCACAACTTTAAAAAACGAGCACACATTAAATATGTCTAGGTTGGCTTGCTGAAATAAAACAAGTTTCAGCAGGTGTCTAATAGTGAAGGCACCTTCTTAATGACAATAGGCAGGGAGTTCCATCACACGTGCTGTCCCACTAATAGACTCCCCCAAGTGCAGAATGAACATTATATGGATGGCACTAGTATAAGTGCATCAGTGGATTCCTCACCCGCTGCCAAGAGCATCTCTCTTTCTCCAGGAAAGCTTTATCCCTTTGCTTTCTTGACTGATACATGCCTTTTTGCTCTGTACTCTGTCAAATACCTGATCTGCTATCCTTTCTCCAGACAACGTGACTACTGCACTTGCACAGCAAGAACCAAAAACTGACTGGAAGGTCTCTGGTAGGGCAGAAGCAGCAAAACGTGTTACATGACAAAAGTGATGGAATAATCCCTTGGATTTGTGTGAGGTACTTGCCAGGCCCTTTTTGTAGTTATAGGAGGAAATGTCTGCATGACAACCAAGGAGATGCTTTTGGGTGAATAGTCTATAGCAGCGGCCCCCAGTTTTTCAGGAACCTTGCTTCCCGTGACTGGGCCATGTCATTTGTCCAGCCTGACTTTCCTCTACTGATTCTGTGCCATATGCACTGAGGCCTTCTTGTGTGCTAGTCACCAACAGTGGGTGAAGTATTTAATGCTGGCTGCTGTTTTCCTTGCGACCATTGCTCATTCTGTTGTTGTTTTCAAATGGCTTCTTTTCCTCATCAAAGCATGTATTGCTATGATTTCCTTGGCAATGCTCAGTTATGAAGCACTCTTTCTCTCTCTTGGGCTGAGAGTCTCCAAGAGTCTGCCTTGCTCTCTAATTCAGAGATGGGGCCCCTTGTGTATTTTATGCTGTTTTTTGTTCATCAATTAAGTGTTTTAAATCTGTTGTTAGCCGCCCTGAGCCTGGTTTTCTGAACCGGGAAGGGTGGGGTATAAATAATTTATTATTATTATTATTAATTATTATTATTGTGGACCAGGTTTGAAAGGTAGTCAGGGCTGCTCACCTGTCAGTCACCTGATGTGACAATGATGTCAGGTAAGGATTTTCAGGACTTCAAAGCACCACACAGGGCTTGCAGTGTGTGTTCTTTTATCATTAAGGGGCTGAAGCACATCATCCCCAGGACACATTCTCAGTGGAGCAGAAGCAGCCTGCACCTTCATATGCGCATGTGAAAATGACAGGGCCATCTTTACCCAGGGATGCAAGGGGTGCAGGGCACCTGGGCGCTAAATTCTGGGGGGTGTCAAGCGGCCGCCGCTGGGAGGAGCAAATGCGAAAACTGCAAAGGCAACCCTTGGGAGGCAGCACAAGAGAATGCAATGTTGCTGCCACGGGGTCTCGACAAGACAAACCCCGCCAGGTTCCTGACACAACGAAATTTGGCCTCCCCCTTGAAGGGGAAACGCGGGAGGTCACTGCCTTTCACTGGTGGGGATGGAGCAGGAAGGCACTTCCCTCAGGCCCGGGGCCCGGCGGTGGAGTACAGTGACCTTGGGGCCACCGGCGCGGGGGGGGGGGGGGGCCGCTGGGCGGATATTTGCACCCTGGTGGCCCATATGCTAAAGACGGCCCTGGAAAATGACATTGATCCATATAGCGGCAACCTTGCAATAGGGTCTCCAATGTTACGTTCAGCTAGCTCTGCTATTGGAAGTAAAGAAAAAGGAGGCCAAATATTACTACTTAATCTTAAGCTGGGAGGCTTGATAGCAGAGTCTTCAAAAGTGAAAGAGTTTATATGCAGTGCAGAGAATCACATGCGCACCCCTTTCCAATCATTGTGTGTATACGTGTGTGTGTGTTCAGAAAGGTGATCTTTGTGCTCACCGTTCATGAATAACTGAATACAGCAGAACAAAGCTTTGCACCGATTGAGGAAAAAAGGTGTTTGCCATCTTATATGCAATGAGGAATTTTTGCCAATATGTCTTTTGGAGGAGACAAACATGATTCTACTCCAACTTGATTGCAAGCCTTTGGAAGCTATTTTTCAGGAAGCTAATTATTTATGGTAATTTGAATCCTCTGTGAATTGGGGATTTCAGCTCTTGCTTGGCTCTGGAGAAGGGCTTCAACAACAGTGACAGCTACTGTATTCTCTAGCTGAGCATGACATGCACTAATCATTATTCTGGTGTGGTGAGCAGACTCAAAGTTTCTCAGTCACAAGAAACATGTTCCTTTGGGCTTCATCCTTCTAACTTTTATTGCTGGCGCTGTGACTTGAATAGCAATTCAGGTCTCTCAAGTGCAGCAGCGGATGCTACGTGCCGGCACTGCAATGCAAAGCAAACAAGACCAAACCATTTTCTCTACACCGCTCACTTAGAAGCTACTCCCCTCTGTACCCTCCCTTTATAGAGCGTAGTGGGACGTGTCATAGATTATTTAGTTTCTTGTTAATCTTCCTTCACCTATATCTGTAAGAGCAAAGGATTGATCTGAGCACATTTGTAAGGACAAATTCCCCTTTGTTTACGCAGTGCTCTATGCACCTAAGTCTTTTCAAAATGTCCTTAATAGCCTTGCTTACTATTCACAGTGAGCTTTCCTTTCTTGCAGCATCATAGACCAGCCCACTATGGGCAGAGCTGTGGCCAAGCTGCCGTGGTACATCCTCAGTTGTGGACCGATCCACCTTTCTACTCCCCTCCCCCAATTGCTTAACAGCGGGAAGGTGTTTTGTTTCATTGGCTTACTTACCTCTCCAATTTGTTGTTGACATACTGACAGGTTGCCTAGAATGATGGCTTCATTTCATCCATAGCTGCGTCCAGAACATGTCTTGAAAGGCAGGCCTATGTAAAATGCTAGTCGTTGAGAGTGTACTTAAGCATGTGCACATTAACCATCACTGTTCCCAAACATCTGGGATTAGGGGGCAGAGATTGTATGCGAAAGGAAGCAGAGTACAAGCTAAGTGCTAATTAGAAGTAAACAGCCTGCATTGAAGGTCAACAAGCATGCATCTCATCCATAAGAGATGAATGTGGTCTATTTCTAAGCGTTAGGGCATATCTATTTAAGACTGCAGCTAAATCAGTTTTGATCTCCCTCCCGTTCCTAAAGATGTAGAAAATTATTCACATCTCATAGTAGCAGGAAAATAAATCATTGTTACTTCCTGACAGCATTATGAACATTGGCATTGCATAGCATTTCTCGTTCTGGATGACGAATTCTGATTAGCATAGTTGTAGTAAACATCCCTTAGCTGCTGATTGCAGAAAACGTCCAATATTCTGCTAAATTCACTTTACTGCAGACTTTATAATTCACCAATATAACTTGCACATCCTCATTTAACTCCCCGTAGCATAAATCACAAGGTGTTATACCCTGGGTGCAAATGATGAATGCAGCTAATCTCTTTCTTTATCATTCCTTATAAGTGGCCTTAAAAATATTATGTTCCCTTTCATTTCTAGCCTTTGCCTGCTTGCCTGTGTGGGTGCTTTTACGCCTGTTTCCATAGCAACCGGCTCTATTGTATTTAAGACAGTAGAAGAAAAGGATTCATGCGGATCTGACACCTTGCGGCAGCTCGTATGGTGCATTGTCCTCTTATTTCCTGCTCTAATTTCTCCCATCCCTGCCTGCTCTCAAGCCGCCCCTCCTGCACAGTCTCTTAAATCTGGGTAGGCTGGGGGTGGGTGGAGGATCATGAATTTAATTATAATTCCTAATCTTTCTTTAGCTTCTTCATGGGTGGAAAATAATGCCACAAAGCCAATTAAAGTGCGTGTTAAAGACGGGTGCCCTTAAATAATTATATCTGAGGACTTAAAAGTGATTAACAGTGTGTGGCATCCATTTAAAAGCCAGCTAGGAATTTGGAAAGTAAACTTTTTACAGGAAAACATCCCACATTAATAGATGCTGCTGTCTTACCATTGGCCTGATTCAACGGTAGCTTTTAGACACCCACACACAGCAAGCGGCCACATGTTGTGTGTCATCTTCATCCTTTGAACCTGCCTTTAGGAGAAGGTAGGGACAAAGATCCCATGTCGGAAGGAGCACTGTGGATTACCTTGTGATGCAGTGACATTTGGGTGTCTGTATTTGTGCCCTGAAAAATGAATGAAAAAGGAAGCCAGTTGGGGTGAAATCCACCAGAAGGCATTCCTGCATGAGACTTGAGGAAATGAATAAGAGTTGCGCACAGACTGGAAACATAAGACACTTCCTTCTACCACGTCAGACCATCTAGTTCAACATCATCTGCACAGACTGACAGCAACTCTCCAGATTTTCAGACAGAGGAACGTCCCTAGCCTTACCTGCAGATGCTGGAGATTGACCCAGGAACCTTCTGCAAGCAAAGCAGAGACTCTGTCACTGAGCTATGGCCCTCGACTATTCCCAAGCTCATGTGCTGTTGCCATGCATCTCAATGAAGCTTGTGCTGGAGGACTTCCTAGGAGATTGTGCCAGTTCTTTATGGCTCTCTGCAGTTCCTCATACGAGTCCTGTATCTGCAGAGAACCAATTCATGGCACATGCTAGGGAAGAAGGTTGGGCAGGCTGGTGCTGCTGCCTCTCTCCTCGAGAGATCTGGGATTCTCTATGCATGCCTGAGTGCGATCTTGCTCAGTTCTCTTTCGACCACCATGACAGCAATCAAGGAAGCAACTCAAAGGAATTGCTCCTGTGTTTAAAAAAGAAACAAACACGACCTGCATGAAGCTTTAAGCTGCCATTAGTCTCTGCTGTTTTCACTGCAGCAGACTAGCATGGATACTACTAAGGGTAACAGACCTGCAAGCTTCCTTGCTTGTTTTCATTTAACATGGCTGTCTTTTTTGGAAATTGAATTGAAACCTGAGTATAGGCCGTAATCAGATGGGATGAAGCCTGTGTTTGTTTTGCAGTTGCCGACAGGTTCTTGCTGTATGCAGTGCTTTTTTTCTAAAAAAAATATGTTTGAGGGTACTCTCGACTCAAGAAAACCACCATTTTATAGTTCAAATGGGGAAAAATAAATACAGTAAATACAACGAAACTGACCAATCACCATGCAAGATTCCAACTTCTACTTCACACATTAAATGCTCGCTTTCCACTGAGACTCAGGAAACACTGTGACAGGAAATGAGGCAGCCATCGGGGGTAGCAACAGACAGTGGCGTCGCAACGGAGGGTGGGGGGTGTGTGCCCGGGGGGCCATGTCTGGGGGGGTGACAAGAAGGCACCCTGTGGGGGCTCGTGGCAGCGCGAGCAGCCATCGCGCCACCACAGCCGCATGTGGAGGATCCTCCATTCGAGGCTGCAGCCACGAGCAGAGGATCCCGGCGCCGGCGGCAAAGCGCATGTGCGACATTGCATGCATGCGCTGTACATAACAACGCCGCACATGCGCTGTACATAGCAGTTTGCCGCCGGCACCGCTCAAGCGCCATACGGAAGGTGGTGGGATCCCTCCGTCACTGCTACAGCTGCATGTAGAGGATCCTCCGTTCGCGGCTGTAGCGGTGATAGAGGGATCCCGGCAACATCCATATGGCACTGGAGAGGTGGTGGCGGCAAATCGCTATGTACAGTGCATGTGCAGCGTCACTACGTACTGTGCATGCATCGTAAATAGTGCCGCCGCACATGTGCCCTACATAGCAATGCCCTGCCCCGGGTGTCATAACGCCTTCGTTTGCCCCTGGCAACAGAGCTGACAATTCACCATGCTTGAGAAGAAACTAAAATTTTTAGTTTCTTCTCCCGTTAGATTCACAAAATGTTTAAGGATCTGTGTACCTCTACGTCCCCCCAGAAAAAAAGCACTGGCTTTATGTAAGCAGTTAAACTCATAAGCCATGCGCCATGCACAGAACCAACAAGGGTCTGGGACATGTTGGCACAGCTGCCCCTCCCTGAGAGATCTGTGATTCTCTGCAACATAAAGTAACACAGCTGCAGTGTTACATGTACTTTGGTCCTTAACATTTCCCATCTACAAGAAACTACTGGTATTTCAGTAATTATGCACGATACAGTCTCTTATCCACTTTTGCTTTGATAGGTCTGCAGTAGCACTGAAGTAAATGTACTCAGTCTAGTTGCACAACTAATAGCAGCAGTAAAGAACTTTACTGAAAATTTATGAGACTAAAAAAAACGAACGAATGAACGGTTCCAGTTCTGCAACTCTCCCCAATGTATCATTCTTACAAAAATGACCAATCTCAGTCTATCCGTCTCACTTGCCTGTTTTTAAGGCCTATGCTTTAGATCTCTTCCCCACCCTTGAGTTTAAAATGCCTCATGCCTCATTTACTGTGCTGCAACTCATCCCATCAGCACAAACAGTATGTTCTTGCCATGGAGCGTTATATGTGGGGAAAACCATGTTATTAATTTGTACAGGTAACATTTAAAATGACAAAACAAAACAAAGACAAATCCAGCACAGAAGCATTATTCATAGGACTTGCTGATAACATGCTGCTACTCTAACCAAAGTTGTGGCTTTTGTACAAATCCACTCACAGAAAGCCATGATCAATGAGGGAACAGAGCCTTTTTTGGAGGCACTCGTTCCCCTCTCGCTCATTATTATAGCAAATGGCTTTACTGATGCAGATGCATTTAAAGTGCCAGACTGTGAAGTTGTAGTTTTAAAATGTATATTTTAATTTGGGTATAAAAGAGCTCGATAAATCAACTCAGTTGCCTTTGGTGGAATTGTGCCATCTTCCAACAGGGTAGAGTCTGGCCTAGGCAAAACAGTATTCCTTTGTCAAAAGCCCTTTATTCTTATTTTCACAGACATGGCAGCCAATGGCCTCTTATAGAAGCTTCTCTGTATATGTGTTCAACATAACATTGTCTAGCTAAACCCAGGCATGGGAGGAGACTGATTTTTGTTACTGATTCTAATTGACTTGGCAATAATGCCTCTCTATTTTTTTTTATAGCAAAGGAATTGCTCTTGAATGTCACTCCTGCATATCAGTTTTATATTTCTTTCTTTAAAAAAAAAAAAAGCAGCCCAAAAACAATAAAAATGAAGCCGCATACCAGAAATTCAGAATCCCTACAAAGCCTCAGCTGTACCAATTCTCCTTTTTGTCTGACTCACTAGGGCTTTGGCAGCACTCCAAGATTTAGGAGATTGGCCAGGAGGTGGGGGCGGGGGGGGGGAGGGAGGGAGGGAGGGACAGCATCCTGAGCATACCAAATGCCTAATTTTGATCTGTGATTCTGAGCACTCATTTCCACTTCACAGACTCGACTGAGCCATGCCACAGAGAGACAAATCCCAGAAGTGGTGGGAGGAAAGATGAAAGCCGAAAAGAGCTGCATTTATTAAGCTGTTTTTCTTTCGCTGAAAAGAAGCATTTATCAGTGATTTCATATATCATGTGTGAGGTGGCTCCCTGCCAGTTTCCAGGGTTCCAAACAATCCGCTGACATCACATACTAACTATAGAGTGGCAGCAACAGTAGCAGCAGAAGCAGCTTTTGCTTAGGTGAATAAATAATGCAGCTGTGGTGACACACACACAGGACTTCCGTGACATGGTCTTTATTTAGGCTGTGTGCACACCATACATTTAAAGAACATGGCTTTCCTCAAAGAATCCTGGGAACTTTCGTTTTCTTCCCAGAGCAACAATTCCTGGCACCCTTAACTACATTTCCCAGAACTGTGGGGGGAAAGTCACACACTTTAAATGTATTGGGTGTAGACAACCTACGACTGGGCCTTGAAGAATCTGAAGAATCTCGCCTAATTGCAACAGTGAATGACAGTTTCAAAGGATGCCGATATAGTAATCTACCAGGAAGTTCTCCTACTACAACAAGCCTCTTTGCAATGAGCATGGCAGCAGCACTCTAGAAGTGCACACCTCCTTTACTTGCCTTGTGCAGAAGAAAAGCCAGTTGTGTCTCTGTAAATGATGTTGCCACAGTGGTCACGCAGTTGACCTGGTTACTCTGCTCCCAGGGCGCTCCCTCTCCTGGTTTGGGAAGTGGCGTGTATACAGTGCTAGACACAATCTAGAGATCTACCCTATCAATTTCTTATGAAATATTGCATTTTGATGTCTTTTTCTCCAAAGTAGCTTTGTTGAAAAATCAGAAAAAGGGCAGCCTCACCTTGTTTTAAGCTGGTAATATGTGCACAGTCAGTGCTGCAACCAGCACCGGATTTATGTATAAGCTAAACAAGCTATAGTTTAGGGCCCCACTCTCTTGGGGGCCCCCAAAAAAAATTAAAGGAAAAAGAAACTGGATGTACATTTCCAAAATATAAAATAAAAAACAAATAAAATAAAACCTACATACAGCAACAGTATTTTGTGTTGTGTAGGCTCCTATTTTGTTACGTGCAAATGGCTTTAGATACCTACTAGGTCCATAAATTACCATAAAGCATATATTCAACACAAAAAACAGTTACGATTGGCTGGACATATAAAGGGCCCTACTACCTTCAGTAGCTTAGGGCCTCATCAAACCTAAATCCGGCCCTGGCTGCAGCTAAGGGTAGGCTTCTGTATGCATTTTCGCAAACACTGTTTGGAAAACTGCCTTGCAAAATTCAGATACGTGCCAATTTTGAAGTATGCATTTCAGTTCTCATGTTATTTCAGATAGTGCAGAATTGATAGCTGTGCCTTTAAATGAGGACTGAATTGAATTTCTCCCCCTTCCCTAGTGGCAGCCACTGTAGTGGGACAATTACAACAATTTCTCCAAGCGCATACATTTATTATGATGAGATCGCCCGGAATGCATCCTGCTTTGTGCTTCGTTAGAGCAAAATGGAGATTTTCTCACAGATGGAAACTGTAGAACGCCACTCCCCAATGCATAACTTTTCAAAACAACAATAGACTTATTCATCTTAAAAAGTATATAATACAGTAAATAATGACACCCATTTACATGAAACCTTGTTTTGTCTACAGATTCTCTCGTAGTTCCTCTGCCCTCAGAAGTTCAGGGAGGGGGCATTCTCTGTGGCAGTCTCTAAGTTGTGAAGGAAACCCCACACAGAGGTGTGTCTGCCTGTTGTTCGTTGAAAGAAAATTATATGAAAATGATGTATCATTGGTACCTAACACTGAGTAAAATTGCGAAAATGTAGAAAACAAGTTCAAATCTGTGTTGGAAATGTAAAGGAAAGGAGGGTACTTTTTACCATATGTGGTGGATATGTACACTGGTAAAAGCTTTCTGGGAAATGATATATAATGAATTAAAGAAACTAATTTGTATCTTTTTAGGACCCGCCTTATTTCTGTGATTGTAAGTTGTTTTAAACTGTTTGTAACATTGCGTTTTGATGCTGTAACTTATCCTGGAACTTTAGGGTGAAGGGCAGTTACTAAATAAATATCCACAAATCGCATTGTGTACCATTTTCATTGTTTTGAGAGGTCCTGTGATTTTTGTCTGCTGTTTGTTATGCTCACATAATAATTATTCTTTTCCGTAAAAGCCAACTAGGAGGCCTTGTCGATAGCCACAGCCTGGGGGACTGTGTGGTATAGACTCTGGATTGCATTGTCCCAGTTCTTAGATCCCCCAGAGAGGTGGTTTTTGATTTCCCTGGCTATCTGATCTGACTCAAGGGTTCTGACTCAGTAGCTTGAACATTATACAAGCTACTTATACAGAGCCCTCTTTGGATTATGCTTAGAGAGTTTCTGAAGTTGTTTAAAGACTGGAACAGGTAGAATATGTCCTTGGCAGTGTGATTCACTTCAAACAAGGGCTATGGCTGTGTGATGAGCTCCATAATTAGTTCCCATGTAATATGTTGTGTTAAAAATCAAGGTGTGTGTGTGCACTCAGAAAGTGTATTTTGCCTATATTGCTGCAGCTTTATGTGGCATTTTGTGTAGCAAGTTCTATAGCATGGAGCCTAGGCAACTTCTTCCTAAGTCAATGTGGACAGAGTTTCACTGGAAATATGTAAGTGATCTGCCTCTTTGTTGCCGTGTCTTTTGTCTGGCAAAGAAACCCAACACACCCAGTTGACCTCTACTCTGCTTTCTGGATAATCTTCCAGGCCAGAGCCTGAGCCTCTTTCATCACTTGTGAAACTAAAACCATTGCTACTGGTCAGAGTAATGGAGTGCTTCTAGTTTAGCCTATTCAGACTTCTGTAGTATTGTATTCAAATCCAGAGCATCTCAGGCTGCAGTCCTGTAGTCAGTTACGTGCACAAACTTGTCAGCTGTGGCCTTGCGGGGGGTGGGAGGTCAAACGGAGTACTAGAGAATTGACTCGGCTTATGTAAGAGCATCACATATCGAGGCCGTGGCTTGTTTCGTTTTGGACTTGTGTTCATGTATTTACTGTGTAGGGTTGATATGACGTATTAAGCAGTACTCTCATTTCCAATTGTAATTTAAAAAATTGACCACAATGAATATATGATGATACATTCATCCATACTTTCCTTGCAGCTTCATTTATGGAATTAAGTGATTTTTTTATGCCTGACATGCTTTCACACTTTCAAGGGGCCCTGGGTTTCTCTCTTTCTGAGGTTCCCCCAAACCATAAGGGCCAGCACTGGACTTCGCTGTGTTCTCTGTAATGCCAGCAGGTTGCAGATCAGTTTGCCACTTCACACACAAAAATCTGCAAGAAGGGTATGATTCCAATCTGGAAATTAGTGGCATTTTCTGCTATTAAGGCTAATGCAGAGGCAGTGGCTTCTTTTGTAGCAGTATGCACTGTGCTAGCCTCTATCCTACAGCAATAAGGAGAAGAGGGGAGGAATCCTGCTGCAACAAAGCAGATTGCTTTCCTGCTACAGAAAATTCAGCGTGACCCTTTAAACCATGGGTGGGGAATCCTTTCCAGCCCAAGGGCGGCATTCCCTTGTGCCTAATCTTTGATAGCCAGGCAGGAGGAGATAGAACAGTCGTGGGTGGGGCCAATGCAAAAAAATGAATGGGGAAATGGAAAAAGTGGATGAAGTCACCTCTCATTCTTAAACACCCATTTGGATACATCTACACACAGAGAGATGCATTCATACACATCCACACTTTATATTCACACACATCCATATTCACACGCAATCCTTCCTTCCTTCCTTCCTTCCTTCCTTCCTTCCTTCCTTCCTTCCTTCCTCCCTCTCTCTCTCTCTCTCTCTCTCACACACACACACACACACACACACTTTTTAACCCCTCCTCAACAGCAATTAGACCTGGAAAAAGCACTGGAGCTTTTTTCAAGAGTAATTTGCTAGAGGAGGACAATCTTCGTGGAGATTGCAGCACAGAGGAAGGGAAAGAAGGCTAAACCTTCCCTCTCTAGCTTGAAGTTCAAAGAAACAAACACAAAATGGGAGGTGTGCACTCTATGCTGGAGTCGAAGGGAGGCACAAATTCTCCAAAGGAATAAAGAAGGATGTCTGCTGAAATGTAGGACGTTGCTGCAGAGAGCACAGCTGTCAGTTCTCCACTCCCCCAGCTTTGAAGAGCCATACGGGCACTTGTGCAATAGATCAGAGAGATACGCTCCTCCTGGAAAGTTCCAACACTCACAAAAAAAAGAACATTTGAACCATTTTAAAGTACAGAAAATTATGTGCATGTGTGTGTCAGCGTTCTCAGTGATAATGTCATAGGCACAATCCAATAGCAACCACTTAAGTTGTACCAAGGTAAAGTTGTACAAGCATATTATATACAAGATTTCTCTCTGTGTCAAGGTGTCAATAAAAGCAGCCACAATGATCAGCATAATTTCTGAATGCAAACACAGGTATGCATATTCACACAGTTTGCTGGGAGGAATGGGGTTGTTGTACTGCTTCTCACTTTGCCGCAGTTTGCTTGCAAAAACAGGAATCTAGAGATGAGCACACCATTCACAAATGGCAATCATGAATCAGTTCACTGGGACATAAAATTCCTCTTTCGGCATTCAGTATTGTTGTTAACACACAAGGGGTGAGTGTGCTGCCTGCCCCTGCTTTCACCATTCTAATCACCCTCCGTGACAGGTGGGGAATTGAGAGCGGAATGAGGCCCTCCACGTCTTTGTATCTGGCCCTCACAGCCGTCTCTTGGTCATGCGCCTTCCCTGCCATCCCACCCACCTACCCAGTGACCTGATTCACACCCTCCTGGATTGTTTTTACCTGGCTGAAATGTGTCCTTGAACTCTGATAATGCCTCTTGCTTACCGGGATGAAGGATAGATTGTTGGGTGTGTTTAGAAACTAGAAACTAACAACAACAACAAAATTTATACTCTGCCGATCTGGCTGGGTTGCACCAACCACTCTGGATGGCTTCCAACACATATAAAAACATAATCAAACACAAAAAACTTTGTACTGTACAAAGGTGACATTTATGTTCATTGCCCCAACCAACACTGGCATGTGGCCCCCAGAAGCTTGCACAGAAGGGAATGCGGACCTCAGGCTGAAGAAGGGTCCTCAACTCTTCTCCATGAGATAGAGGACAATCTTCAGAAGTGGGGAGCCCTCTGTACAGTGGTACCTCGGGTTACATATGCTTCAGGTGCATACGCTTCAGGTTACAGACTCCGCTAATCCAGAAATAGTACCTCGGGTTAAGAACTTTGCTTCAGGATAAGAACAGAAATCGTGCTTCAGCGGCGCAGCAGCAGCGGGAGGCCCCATTAGCTAAAGTGGTGCTTCAGGTTAAGAACAGTTTCAGGTTAAGAACGGACCTCCAGAACGAATTAAGTACTTAACCCGAGGTACCACTGTACTTGTATTTTCAACTGTGTATGGATCCTCCAAGTCTATAGGAGGCGCCCTACTTCAGAAGGCCTCCCTCCAACTCATGAATTGTGATCAAAATGGTGATGAGGGGAGCAGAGAGAACGTGCTCATCCCTATGCCACCGGCCCCCAAATTAAGAGGGTTCTAGCATGAAGAGGCCCTAAGCCTTCCAAGGAAAGCACACTGCTTCCACCCGGACTTGTGTCTCCATGAAGAAACCCTTATTGCATTCTTGAATGCTTGGCTGGCATCCTATTATGCAACAGTGAGAACAAGTCAAGGAGTTGACTCTGCTCCCTCTGGGCTGCGATGACTCAACCCTATCAAAACTGGTTCACCTGCTGTGATTCATTTTCATCACCGGCCTTGCATTTGTCATGCAGCAACACTTGTATGCTTTGTAGGAGCTTCTCCTGTCTTTCATTTTGAGCGCAAATATTCACACCTTCCTTTCCCCCAAACATAGCATAGCCTTGTCATTCATCATATGTAAGAGATCGCTTTTCTACAATGAAAAACTAAACACATTTTTCCTTTATGCTATAATTAAGATTCTTGACGAGTTTCAGATCTGTGCACTTTTGCCAGTCTGGATAATAACTGTAATAAAACGACTTAGATAAACATAGATATTTCTTTGTCTTTTTCTTTCCCTGCTTATTTTGTTTAAAATGCTTAACTGTAACCACAAACCCTTTCATTGGGAGAAAATGGCCATTTCCTTCTGACATACATTTTATATCCAAAGGAGTCCTTTAAAAAAAGAAGAAGTGATTTGTGTATTTTCTGGTACTCCTGTTACATTAGAGGAAATTTATGTGTTTTTTAAAGGGGGCCTATAAAAACATTGTGCTTGGATCGCTTTCTCCCTACTAAAGCAGAGGCTAGTACCGTACTTGTTTGCGGAGCAGTCTTGCAGTTACATTGTACCACGATTGGAGATATATTGCTGCTACAGAACAGCAATTAGATCCAAGGCAAGGGCAGGAGGGAAAACATACACAGACACAAAAATACAGTCTACCCATCAGTGCCCAGTCATTGGAGTGGGGTTTTGTGTTGGCTGTTTGTGCCTGGAGTTCTGAGGCAGTGCATCTGTTGGGGTTCTAGGCAGAGAAGCATTAGCAATAGGCTCAAATAAATGTGCTGTAAGGCCAGGGTGCATTTTTGTGCAACGAAGAAGGCCCCAGCTTCAGTCTCCAGGTAGGGCTTGGAAAGATTCACAGCTTGAAACCCTGGAGAGCTGCTGCCAGCCAGTGTACACAAAGCTGAGCTAGATAGACCAATGGCCTGACTCAGTGTAAAGCAGTGTTCTACGTTCCCCTACTCCCAAGGGGCAGATGTTCTGTGGGTTGGGGAATATATCAGCAGGGGCCTTGTGGGGACCAAGCTGTATTCCTTCATGTAAAGCCTATGGAAGCAGATAGGTGGTTAAATGATGAGGCAGGCATGATGGACTTCCTAACTGTGTAAGAGCAGAAGTAACCCAGGTCCCCCATATTAATTGGTGGCAAGGCCTAGGCTCCCACAAAGAGAGGCATGAGGCTTCTGCTGATTACTCAAACTGCTTAGCTAACAGATCTACAGTACAGGATTGCACCCTTAATTGTTATTCCTGAAACTGGGGTCATCTGAAGAGATACACACGTGCAACACCCTTTTAAAGTGGACGGGAGGCATTCGTGCGTGTGTGCAGCTGCCTTCGTGACTGGATGCCTGGCCTGTACAAGCCAGATCTTCAGCTGGCTGGGCAGATTTGATTGTCCTCAAACTTCATCTAACAAGGTCTATTTGCCTATGAGTGAGTTATGGATGTCCAAGGCACAGAGAATGAAGCTAGTGTTGTTGTTTTGTTTTGTTCTGTTCTGTTCCTCTCCATGGGATAAGGAAACATGACTCCCTAGCACTTCATGTTTCTTCTCTTTCTTTCTTTCTTTCTTTCTTTCTTTCTTTCTTTCTTTCTTTCTTTCCTTCCTTTCCTTTTGTGCAGACTTCTTCCTGCAGCCTTTTCCCCAGCCCCTCCCTTTCGGTCCTCGTGCTGATCACAAAGGAAATCTGCTTAGCCTTTGCTTTTCTCACACATGTTTCAGATGTGCAGGGGTGTGATTGTAAACAATGTTGTCAAATGCTCCAGAACTGTCTACTCCTACCGTGTCTTGTTCCCATCACCCTAGGGGGGTTCCAACAACAGGGCGTAAAGCAAACAAAGCAAAACAGTAATCTGGCATTCCGATTGCATATTTATTTTTTTGTTTTGTTTTTAGAAAATGTTAATGATAGGTTATGTGATTACCCTAGGTTTGGCTTCACTTACTCTTTATTAAGCACATCTGGTATTTTGTAACAATATAAGTAGCAGGAGATTTTGGCATGCAAAATTACCCAGTGTTGCCATGCAGGATGGAAACTCATCAGGGAAGCCAGCAAACTGCGCAGCTCCACAACCTTCTTGTACTCTGGGCATCCGGCCAGAATAGCTAAAATATGTGGATTGGCACAGAGTTCTTGCCACGCAAACACTTCTGGAAATTTCTGTGTTTGGGCCTGCCAGGTCCTTTATGCGTAACATGAGTTTCTCTCTTCCTGAGCAAGTCGGCTCTTAAGTCCTCGCTCGTCTGTACAGTTAAAAAGAAATACAATATCTCTGAGTCAAATTTCCATGTCTCTATTGCCAAGGTCACCATTTCAATGAATTAGTAGGAATTTCCTAAAACATTTGTTTGAGTTACATTAAATGTAACATGTGGAAGAGAACTCCTGTTTCCTGGAAAAATTTGAAAGGAAAACTGTCTCATTTCATGGATACTGCCCAGCATCTGGGAAGGAATACATATATATATAAACACACACACACACACACACACACACACACACACACGTATATTTAAGATAAATCGATTTAATTTTAAGAAAAAGTGCTCCTACCAATAATATGACATCCTTAAAACATCAACATTTGAAAAGCAGAGTTCTAGCTTATAACACAGGGGTGGGGCCCTGTGACCCTTCAGTCGTTGGTGGACTGTAACTCCCTTCATCCCTGACCATGGACCATGCTTGCTGGGGCGGATGGAGTTGGAGTTCCACAACATCTCCAGCCCTGCTCTAAGGATTAAAATTATGCAAACAATGGATGGTGAAATGATGGAAGCTGACAATAGGGAAGTCTCTTTTCTCCCCCAGTGTTCAGTGGATAGGATATTGTGGATACAGCAACCCTTGTTTGGTTTTGACTCATGGCAAGATTCTGATTCATGACAAGATTTCAGAATCTCCCTCTTCATCAGCAATTCATAGAAAAGGGATTTGCTGGCTTTGATCCAGAGCTCTTCAAGCTAGACATGTGCAGAGTCAGACAACTTTGTTGGAATAAGGAACACAGAGCAAGCTACTGTTCAGGAGATGGGGAACTAGATTTCGAATTGCACAAAACTCCTCTTCAGGTATAGGTGGCCACAATGAACATTGAAAATAAAAGAATGTTACCTGCCAGACTGAAGTTAATCTAATAAAATATATTGGGTAAATACTATTTTACAGTGTTGATAGTATGAAGTTGCTTCCAGAAGACCTGTTCGTTTGGCATCTATCATGACTTGTTTGCACAAAGCAGGTTAGACAATGTCGACTGTTTAATGAGCATCCATTTTGACTTGTTTGTGGAGAGGTTATGAGACGTCACAGAAACAATTGTTACTCCACCATTTCTGGTGCATTTCTCCATGACTTTCTTTAATGAGAAAGGTCCAGCTTCTTTTTTCTTTTTTCTTTTTAAGCAGGTTTGTTGCACAAGAGTGCCAAATGCACTTGGATTGTGCAACTTGATTTTACCGGTAGTCGCTGAATCCTGCTTGCGAAATAGTGGCAGACGGGAAGCTGTCTTAGTCAAAGGCAGTGAGATATTTGCCACTATGACGCGGCTGGGGCCAGCCCTGGTACAGGGTAGCCCCCTCCCCCTCCATCTCTCTCAGCAGGAAGTTCATGAATGAGACTTGTATAAGACGAGCAAAAAGCTTATGAAGTGGAAAGAAGTGGGAAAGTTTTGATCAAAATTGCAACAGTGCATGGTGCAGCAATGAGAAGGCTTTGTTGTGTACCCAGCAATGATGTCACAGACATTATCACATGACCATCCCCACAAAAAAACACCCACAACAAGATTTACAGCTTGCCAGCAACTCCAATTACTGGATTGCATACACAGCAGTTGCCCCACTCATAAGCTCCTGTGCCCTATAGCTCTTCTTAGGTTAACCACAACATGTGGGAAAGCCATAGAGGTTGTGTTTTGTTTGTTTGTTTGTTTGTTTGTTTGCTTAACATATGGGACATGAATGTACCTTTGGAGCCTGTCTTGGGCTACTGGGTTATATCCACTTAAGCCCATTAATTTTAATGGGTCTACTCTGAGTACTTAAGTTACTCATGATTAATGCCAGTGGGTCTACTCTAAGTAGGAGTAGCTTTGGATACAATCCACTGATTCCGCCTAAGAACATTGTTAATGCGGGTTGGAACATACAAGGGGGAAAAGTGAATATTTATTTAGGCCAACTTTTGCATTCATGTTACAAATCAGCTTAAAACCAAGGAGAATTCAAACCTTGGATGTGAAAATGACTTAAGGGATCCTGCAGGACTGAGCTAGGAGATATTGATCTGTAAGAAGGTAGAACAGTAGCTAGCTTTTGCTTGTCTGGTGCCTTATTCTAGCCATTGCCAACTTGGTGCCTTCCACATGTTATGGACTATAAATTGTAGGCCAAGACCTCTGGAGGGACCAGGATAATGCTATCAATGGCTACCAGCCATGATGGCTGTACCCTGCCTCCACGGTCAGAGGCAGTAATGCTTCTGAACACCATAGGAAGTGAGAATGCTGTTTGACTCAGGTCCTGCTTGTGAGCTTCTCGTGGACATCTAATTGACACTGTAAGAACAGAATGCTGGACTAGATGGGCCACTAGCCTCAGACAGCAGGTATCTTCTTTTGTTCTAATGAAGGCTGTCTTATTTATCTGCAAGGAACTCTTCATTAAAAAGAAGAGAAAGAAACAGAAAATAACATTCAGGAACATCTGGCAGACATTTTTACTTCTCCGAAACTGTATTTGCTTGATACATGTAAAATACAGACCATATTTAGCAATGAACAACAAAGGCAAGGACAAATAATAACACAATTCTGTGCATGCCTACTCAGTAGTATGTCCCTTTGTGCTCGGTGTGACTTACTTCCAGGTAAGCATGTAGAGGATTGCTACCTGAGTCATTTAAAATGAATTAATGACTTTAATTGCAGGCTCAATTATTTTTTCATTCCCAGGAAAACAACCAGTTCTGTCTCCTGCAATTTTTATAATGAGCGAAAAATTGTGGCAACCATCTCAAGAATTGCCCTGAACAGATCTGCTTTTGCACACTGTATTCTTAACTGCCAATGAGGATTATCAAGCTGCAAACCCCATACAAATGTTGTCTGAAGATTACTAAAGTTGGCAGCAAAGCAATATCTTTCCTTCTCCCAACGCCTTCCTCCTCCTCCTCCTTTCTTTGGCAATCAATCGTAGCCAAGTAAGATTGTCTTCCATAAACACAGTTTTAACAATGAGTCCGTAAGTGGCTGTGGAGGCCAATTCTGGATCCACACATCCTTCCACGGTGGGGACATTGGTTTCTGGGTGGGAGTTGAACACGGTGTGGATTTGCCAAGTGTGCCTTCCTCCTAGCACATTTCTCCCTTGCGTCCTGAGTTCGAGTGTCTTCAAAGCCCATGACACCTTTGGTAAAGGCAGTTCTCCAACTGGAGCGCTCACATGCCAGTGTTTATACTACATTTTTAAAGATTTGCCTTGAGACAGTCTTTAAACCTCTTTTGTTGACCACCAGCAGTACGCTTTCCATTTTTAAGTTCGGAATAGAGTAGTTGCTTTGGAAGACGATCGTCAGGCATCCGCACAACATGACCAGTCCAACAAAGTTGATGTTGAAGAATCATTGCTTCAAAACTGGTGATCTTTGCTTCTTCCAGTACACTGATATTAGTTCACCTGTCTTCCCAAGTGATGTGTAAAATTTTCCGAGGACACCATTGATGGAATCTTTCAAGGAGTTGGAGATGGCGTTTATAAGTGGTCCATGTTTCACAAGCATACAGTAAGGTTGGTAGTACAATAGCTTTGTAAACAAGCGTTTGGGTTTCCCTGCGAATGTCCCAGTCCTCAAACACTCTGCACTTCAATTGGGAGAAAGCCGCACTCACAGAGCTCAGGTGATGCTGGATTTCGGCATCAATATTGGCCCTTATGGAAAGATAACTGCGTAGGTAGGAGAAGTGATTCACATTTTCCAATGTTACATCACTGAGTTGGATTTGTGGCACTGCAGAGGAGTTATTTTGTACTTGTTGGTGCAGCACTTTGGTTTTTTGGATGTTGAGTGATAGGCCAATGCCTTCCAGGGTTACCCTTACATATAAGATTTGTTTTCTAACTTTTAATTTAGTATATTTTAAAGTTTTTCAATAAAGTTTGTTCTTTTAGTGCCTTTGTCTGGGATCAGCACCTGACTTTCCGTTTACTTTTAAGTGATTGCTGATCCATTGCTATTAGATATACCTCTGGGGACAATCTATTTGCTGATGAAGAATCATCTTTGAAACAGTTCATCCAGGAAAAACTGTTCTGTTTGCTGCTGTCTTTTGCTGTGCTTGGAATACCTTATTTCTATGTTTGGAGCACCTGTCACCGCATATTTGCAGGATATTGACTGTTGAAAGGCATTTTGCCTCCATCTTAGTGTTCTTTGATATGACTGGCCACGCCTACCGTACTTTTTCTGTTCATGGAACATTTATTTGACTCTTATTATTTGTGACTTTATGCACGTGTTACATGTTTGCTGTTTATGAATTGTGAAACAATATAATGTTATAAATTTATTGTCAGTACATTATTAGTCGCTTGTTGCTTGTGGTTGTTCAGAGTTTCCATTTACTGAAGCATTCACTTCCCTTTGTCCAAGCAAGCTGAAAGAACTTGTATATTGAAATAAAAAACAAAAGCTTAAAAATTAATTGGCCAATTGTTCATTGCATCTAGATTTACATTGCCCAGACACTGGAGAGACTTATAATGTGTGCCTTTGGACTACAGGTGTGATATTTAGCCCTCATGGAAATAGTGACACAAAATGATATTTCTTCATGGTATTAAAAAAATCACATAAATTTGTTTTGACTTTGCACTCACGTATTTTTTATGTTAGCAATAAGGGCCACAGTAAAAATCCACCATCCTATTATACTAGAATTTGGAATGCATGGCACTGTATTGTTTTTTTTTATTTACACACACACACAACTTTATTGCGGTCCATAGACCCAAAATACACAGTACTTTTTATTGTTGCTGTTGTTTTAATTTCGTTTTTGTATTATTCGCTTGTATTAATGGATGCATATTTGTACTTACATTTACACTGATTTGAAGTCACTTTGTGTCCTTCCTAAAAGAGGCTCCTGGGAGGTCGGAGAGACATTGCTGGAACAACTCTGGGGTTGGGACAACTGGGTAAATGTTTTAAAAGGGTCCAATTTTGCTTTTGTTTTTGTCGAGTTGATGTGGATTAAATGTTTAATTAGGGTTGGTGGTTATTTTAATTTGGGTATAAGTGTAAACTGTTTATTATTGCTATTATTGCTATTATTATTATTGGTTTCTTGGTTTGTTTGTTTGTTTTGTTTTTTAATGTTTTATGCATTGTTGTGTTGTAAGCTGCTCAGAGTGGCTGGGGAAACCCAGCAAGATGGGCGGGATATAACTTTAAAAATTATTATTATTATTATTATTATTATTATTATTATTATTATCATCATCATTAACAAAAGTCCTCCCAACTGGCTTACACTGATCCATTTCTCAGCTTCCTTTACAGTCACTCTGACATTTGCAGTCTTAATTGATAATTTTGCTTGTCTGAATGTGTGTGGGATTACTTATTTACTTATTTATTTTATTTCATAAATTGTGAAAATTGGGGGGGGGGGGATCACAGTCATGCTTTAAAGCATACAATAGTTAAAATATGAAAACAGATTAAAAGAGAAATACAGGGGGCAGGAATCAACTGACGAGTCCCTCTAGCAAAAGCTCATGTAAGAACTTCTGCTAGTGAAACAGGATTTCCCACCCCACTGCTCCCCAGTGCATCCAGACTTGGTTCAGGGAGGTGAGCGACCCCCCCAGAACAATGTGAGGGGAGATGAGGGGAGAGGGAATTGTTCCATTGGAATATAGCCATAGTGCTATGCTGAACTCCTCCCCAAACCACCTTTTGACATTCTCACTTCTATGAATTTTGCAATGCAACTCCCCAGCCAAGTAAGGCATACAAAATAGTAGTAACAATAATACATTGTAACAGGGAACATTATTTCGCAAAATAGTGTATATTAGACAAAACTGCATCCATTTAGAGAGAAATTCACTTTAAAATGCAGATTAATTTTCATGAGGGTATATATATATATATATATATATATATATATATATATATATATAAAGGTAAAGGGACCCCTGACCATTAGGTCCAGTCATGACCGACTCTGGGGTTGCGGCGCTCATCTCGCTTTATTGGCCAAGGGAGCTGGCGTACAGCTTTCAGGTCATGTGGCCAGCATGACTAAGCCGCTTCTGGTGAACCAGAACAGCCCACGGAAATGCCGTTTACCTTCCCACCGGAGCGGTACCTATTTATCTACTTGCTTTGACGTGCTTTCAAACTGCTAGGTTGGCAGGAGCAGGGACTGAGCAACGGGAACTCACCCTGTTGCGGGGATTCGAACTGCCGACCTTCTGATCAGCAAGGCCTAGGCTCTGTGGTTTAACCCACAGCGCCACCCGCACCCCATATATATATAATGCAAATTGATGCAGAAAGGTGGAGAACCGAACTTAAGACAGGAAAAATGAGAAATGGAAAGAAACCATTCCAGAGTCGTCTATCCCTAAATGGCAGTGTACTTCCCACCAACATGGTTGTATGAATCAGACCCTTCTAGCTAAGACACTCTCTCTCTCTCTCTCTCTCTCTCTCTCTCTCTCTCTCTCTGTGTGTGTGTGTGTGTGTGTCGGAAGGGGGCTCTCTGGGCGACTTGTTAAGATTCCACCACCAAACTGAAGGGAAGCTGGAGGTGATTTCATTGCCTCTGATGGAGTCAAGCAACTTGCTTCTCTTTCTGCCTAATCATCCCTGCCAGACATGACTGATCCCCAGAACTCATGAAAGTACTTTTGAAGAGTAAAATCTTTGCCTTGGGAATTAATCAGATTCTACAGTGAGTGTCAGATATTTTCAAAACAAATTTCCTCAGGGGCACATAGTAAATGAGCCTGGGTGAGAGACCATGTTTTCTTTCCCTTTCCTCCTGCTTTTCTTGTTCCCCTCCTGTCGTCCCCCCACCAGCCCCCTTCTCTTGGAAATACCACACAAGATATCAGAGGCGCGCATAAGGCAAAAGAAATTTGTCTCCTTAATCGGTGGGACAGTTTCTCCAGAAAGGATAATGATGGTAGCTAGCAATGGTTGGTGCTCATTTTAAACGCAGAACTTGCTACTGAGTCAGAAATATTCGGATCATTCAAATGGAGGTGGTTTTATTAGCTGCATCATTTTACTCGGGGGGGGGGATTGGGGGCAAACTCTGCTATATTTTATTTCAGGGCTTGGAATTTGGCAGGGGGTAGTGGAGAAGGAGCTCTTTAATGAAATCCACAAATCCTGCTTCTCCACCCACACCCCCCAGCAAAAGCAAAAGCATAGTACCTATGCCCCCCCTCTATAATCTGTATTATCTAAAGTAGTGTTATCCTATTCTTTCGCTGAAAGGGGTGTCCAGAGCAGCTTCCAATATCAAAGATATGGCAGTTCCTTCCTTCCGATTAATAATCTAAAAGATATGACACAAAAGGAAAAGGTACTGGGAGGGAGGAAGAAAAAAGCAAAGTTTAATAACTAGTTTAAGTTACAAAGTTCTCACAGTGAATAGCTGGAATGGAGCAATTTGGAGCCAAAAGGTGCTGGTCTTTCAGCAGAGCCAACAGAGCGAACCTGTAGTCCCATCTTTCCCAGAGCAGATGGGATGGACGGTACGGCCACAGGTGCGATCTCCTCTCTCACTTCCCTGTAGCCTGATGTAATGGCCTGTGCTAGATGACAACTGAAGCAGAAGCATGACGAAGCTGGCCTTTTAGAGGCGATTCACAGCAAGGTTCAAAGACTCGCTCAGGGTTAAATTGCGAAACTGAACTGCAGTATGTTCAAAAGCATTTGCTGCGGTTACTTTTTATACCACAGAGTCACCAGCAATGCAGAGGTGCTCCTGAGGAATAATGGTGTGTGGTCTGAAGCACAATGGGGTGAGGAGGGGGGTGGGGAGGCAACTGTCCCCACCCTCTTTAAATGGTGCTCCCTGTCTGATGTACACAACCCAGAGCCTCAAACCAGCACTTCCAGAAAGTGAGCAGCTAGTTTGGACAAGTTCTGACTCAGGGTGTTCCCAGACAGAGGCTTTTCGGTTTTGTTGATGTCAGGCATGATCAGCATGTCTTGCACCTAAAAGTCACATGACGGTTGTGAGGATTCCCATGCTGCCGTCCGCTGCAAGGACAATAGCCTGGGTGCATTCTTCCCCACTGACTGTAGCACTCAGCTTCCCAGCTTATCTTCAAACTGCAAATCACCCTCTAGAGCAGGGGTCAGCAACCTTTTTCAGCTGTGGGCCAGTCCACTGTCCCTAAGACCTTGTGGGGGGCTGGACTATATTTTGGAGGGGGAAATGAATGAATTCCTATGCCCCACAAATAACCCAGAGGTGCATTTTAAATAAAATGAGACATTCCACTCATGTAAAACCACACTGATTCCTGGACTGTCTGTGGGCCGGATTGAGAAGGCGATTGGGCCGCATCCAGCCCCTGGGCCTTAGGTTGCCTACCCCTGCTCTAGAGACACCTTTCCTCTCACTTTCAGTTCAGCACTGAGAGGAGGAAGCTGCCCCCCAGATGCTGCCTGAAACTGTAGCATTGTTGCATAGGTTTACATCAATTCTGATTTAATTTTGGCATCTCTTTCTGCCTGGAGAAGTCCTGTGGCACCTTCTAGACCGACACCTGCATTATTTGCCATCTGATGACACTGGATGTGGGAAGATCCAAAACAGACACAAGGAAGCACATTGTCACTCAGCACATCATTAAACTGCAGGATTTGCTACCATGAGATGTAGTGATGGCCGCCATCTTGGCTGGCATTAAAGGGGGTTTAGAGTAGACAATTTCATGAAGGTTAAGACTCTCAGTCGCTACTTGTCATGATGGCTGCATATTGCCTCTGGACTGCAGTTGCTGTTGCCCTCATACATTCCTTTGCAGACTTCCCATAGGCATTGGATCGGCCACTGTGAAAAAAGGATGTTTTGGTCTGATTCACTTGGGCTCTTATGTTCTTTCATGGACTAAGCTTTTGTGGACTCAAAACCCATTTTTCATCAGCTGCAACAGACATACATGGTGACACCCACACCCCCCAATTTTGGGCGCAACTCAGCACCTCTGCCAACACCCTTCAGCCCTAAGGCATGGGCAATGAGGAGATGATGGGATCTGCAGTCTGAAGGCTATAGATCCCTGTCTTGGTTTACTGTGGCATGCTGATGCTGCCATTAGGTCAGCAATCCTCACAGTATCCATGTATGGTAGGCAAGTGTCATCATTCATATAGTACAGGTGGTAATTGAGGCCGTGAGATCACATCGCATCTGGTTGGGCACCAAGGCTGTAATTTTATACCTATTTACCTGAGAGCAATTGTACTCAGTGACTAAGTAGATATGCATAAGACAGTTCTGGAAAGAGAGGGTCATTCTGTGAGAATTGCATTTAACGTGCCTGTTTAATGACAGCAGCCATGGGGGAGAGGGAGGGGGAGGATTGGAAGAATGACATTCAGGAGAGGGATGATAACCCTTCTTTTGCTAAAGCGCCCTCACCTCACAAGCTTTTATTTGCTCTGGAAGGGAAACTTCCATTGACACCAATTGAATCTTCCTGGAAGTTTCTTGGGATGAACTTTAAGACTCTTGTACACTTCCTCTTGTTCCACCCACCACTTCCCCTCAGGAAAACCTGCTGTTTGCTGCTGAATTGGAGCAAACATCAGTCAGGTTTTCTGTTTATTGACGTTTGTTCTGATTCAGCAGCAAACGGCAGAGTTTCTCAGGGAAAGAGGGTCTGTGCCTAGAAATCATGGGGCGTATGGGTGAGCCCTTTGTGTGCTCATGGCAGAGGGGAGGCTTAAGCCTTGGCTGCCCTAATTAAAGGGGGAAAACAGGCACATTTCATTTAGACCAGGGTTTCCCAAACTTGGACCTGCAGCTGGTTTTGGATTACAGTGGTACCTTGGTTCACAAACTTAATCTGTTCTGGAAGTCCGTTCCAAAACTAAAGCGTTTCAAAACCAAGGTGTGCTTTCCCATAGAAAGTAGTCTAATGAGACCATTGATCCATAAAATGAAAGCAATAAACAATGTACTGCAGTCTCACAATCAATTCGTCAATAGCTGAACTGGGTTCCACACAGTCAAAAACAAAACAAGAAACGAGCCACAAAAATGCAAAATAAATGGCAAAAACAGACAGACCTCAATGTAACACTCAAAACGGAAGCGTGGCACTCAAAACGGAGCACGTTCAGCTTCCAAAAAAAGGTTCACAAACCGGAACACTTACTTCCAGGTTTGCAGTGTTTGGGCTCCAAGTTGTTTGAGTACCAAGGCGTTCGAGAACCAAGGTACCACTGTACAATTCCCATCATCCCTAAGCACTGATCCTGCAAGCTAGGGATGATGGGAGCTGTAGTCCAAAAACAGCTAGAGACCCAAGTTTAGGAAACCCTGATTTAGACTCTGGTAGTGGCTTGCCTCAAGCCACCCATGAAGGTCATGGCTGAGGTGAGATTTGAACCAAGGGACCTTACAGCTCCTTCTCTTAATCCCTACTGCTACACAGTCTCTTCCTTTATTTACCATAATAGTTCCTTAATTGTACCAAACTTAAATGATCAGCAAGACAAGGTGCTGTCACACCTCAAAGTATGAGAGCTGACTTGTATTTAACAACCAGCTCTCAGCCGGGATTTGTGGGTGTAAGAAGACATACCCTAAAGGGAGTGTCCATTTAATGTTCTCAGTTGGCAGCATTGACCTTCCTATTAGCATGGACGTTTCACATGTCCACCCAACTTCCCATTGAGTCAGCTTTTGTCACAACACTGCAGTTATTCTAATTTTGGAGGTGGAATATTACAGGGCTTCACCTGACATGGTAGTAGTAGAAGTTTCTGTCGCGCGGGAGAACAAACCACACCCTGCTTTGTTTTGCTTGTGCATGAGAAAGACATGTGTTTAGTCTGCAATTGAAGGAAGATGACATCAAACAGAAAGGGTAAGTAAGTGTGTGTGTGTGTGTGTGTGTGTGTGTGATATAGTCAGAGGACACTGCAAACAGTTGCCACATCCTCCTTCCCTGTAGATGACATTCCTGTCTTGATTGTGGCCTTGCCAGGAATGAAATGCAAATCAGGATTTGCATGGTAATTTTATACAATTATAGGTCTTTTGGTGAGGTTGTCATTGGGGAGGTGGAAGGGGCTCACGTGGCATGAAAATACCCCAACAGGTGAAGCTTTCTTCATCACTGCATCGACAGTAGGAGAAACCGCTCCTGTTGAATTTAGGTCTGCCACAGACTTTTAATGGTACAGGAACCATGCCTGGGTGGCATTGCCATTCTGGAGGTACAAGATCCTTATCCAATTCACCTCCTGCACAGAATACTCCACTGGACGTAGGTTACAGAGAACCAAAGTAAGCGATGCACATTAGCAGGCTTTGTGTAGGAAAAATAATACAGTGGAGCGCCGCAACCCCAGAGTCAGCCATGACTGGACCTAATGGTCAGGGGTCCCTTTACCTTTACTTTAGGCCACAGGCGCTTCAGGTTACAGACTCCGCTAACCCAGAAATAGTACCTCGGGTTAAGAACTCTGCTTCAGGATGAGAACAGAAATCGCACAGCAGCAGCAGGAGGCCCCATTAGCTAAAGTGGCACCTCAGGTTAAGAACAGTTTCAGGTTAAGAACAGACCTCCAGAACGAATTAAGTTCTTAACCCGAGGTACCACTGTATTTAACGCCGTGCACCCAGATCAGATGACTTGTCTAAAATTACCACTTGTTATTTGATATCATCGTCTTTCTCAAATAGTTTCTCTCCGAGGCATGCCGTAATATCAGAATGACACCAGCGAGGTGGGGTGTTATGAGTAAGAAGCATTGCATGATAACACCTGAGTCATACTAATTGGAGCATTCTCTGTGTGAGAGAGACTAAGAAGGCAACACACCCTTCAGGGCACTGAGACTGATATGTATCTTGTTTTTAATATTCTGAGCACACCCTTACCTGGAGTCAACTACGTGCCTACTCAGAAACCTAGGCAGACTCGTTCAGAGTCTTCAAGTTTTCCCTCTGAATTGCAACCTCACTGTGCCAGCATCACAACCACTGGATTTGTGTGAGTTACAAGACAAAGTGTCCTTGGGATTTGTGCATCTGCTAGAAAGCAGGAAGCTTCCAAAGATTCCATCATGTTGGGAGGCTGGGGACTCCCAGCATGACGGACCTCCGAGTTGTGAAGCAAAGAAGGCAGGCAGGGCTCTGTGGTGCCTGTAATGCCCAATATATCCAGCTGTGGAAATGGGACTTGAATGATGTGCAGGCTAAGCATTTTGGTGGATGGGCAACTGGCTGGGTGACCAGGCGTCACTTTGACAGAGTGACTTTTGGAGAGGCTTCCTATGATGTTTGAAAGCTGGGTATGGGAAGGTCAAGTTCAAATCTCTACTCAGCCATGACACTTGAGTTGCTAAGAGGCCTTGAGCAAGTTCAGCTGCCATCTCTCAGCTTCGCTTACCTCAGAGGGCCGTAGGAAAGGCAACACGGGTTAATGGTTGCATATGCTCTCCTGAGCTCCTTGAGTAAAGAGTGGGACAAAAATCCAAATTTGCTGTTTCTATATGCCCTCAAGCTTGGTTCAGAAGCTGCAGCTGGTGCAGAATTTGGTGGCTAGAATACTGAACAGAGGACTGCACAATGCACACAAATCTTCAGAGAAGTTCTAGCTGATGGAGCCGCAACCTGTATAATGTCATCTGGCAGCAACCTCAAGCAAAGGTCCTTCTCTGTAGTGGTACCTATGTTATGGAATGCCTGCTCTCCTGTAATTCAGAGGCAATGACTGTTTATGTGCTTCCAACGTTTATTAAAAACTCATTTGTTTGCTTGGGCTTCCCATAGCAGGGGTGGGGAACCTTTTTGGCTCAGCAGACCAGATCTTTATCCCTCCCCCTGCAATAAACAGGCACTCTGACAGGTGAGCAAGACCAGGCACATCTCCACTTGCCCCACACATGATCTCACATGTATCAGGTGTGGGGCAGGTGGGTGTAGGTCTTGGAAAACATCCTCATGGGCCAAATGGGCAGGCCAAATTTAACTTGTGGGTCAGAGGTTCCTCACCCCTTGCCCATACTATTGTTGAAATTGTTTTAGTGCAGTTTTTATTCCTATCTTTGAAAACCACTTCATTTATTTGCAATGATTGGTGTGTGTGTGTGTGTGTGTGTGTGTGCGCACACACACACACACACACACACACACACACACACACACACACACATTTCACAGAGCTCAGTTGCTTCATTTATCTGAATGGAGAAAAACTGGGAGAAGCCCAGCTACAACACAGGTGATGGCAAAGAGAGAAGCAACTGAATGAAATAATTTTTGCACCATTAGATGAGCAGATCCAGGTTTCAGCTGAAGAAACCCTTTTTCATGGACCACATTAAATAGGTGTAATGGAAGCACTGTTTAGCACAATGACTGTAATCAAGAGTTCTGTGTGTATTGCAAATGAATGGAATAAGCTTGTGCAGGGTCACTGAGTAACTTGGGCTACTCAGCATGTGGTTTGTGGTTACCTGTCATCTCTAATGGAATTTGAATCTCGTTTCTTAATTTGCTACCTGTCAAGACTTGGTTTAGTAAAACTGTGGTGATGCACAGTCAGGTAATGTGGGAAAATCCAGCTACTTCCTGGCCAGTCCCTGTGTTAGCTGTGAAAGTATTCATACAGGCCTGGGCTTCTCTTTAAGGGGGCAGATGTAATTTCTCTGGGAATGAACTAATGTGGACATGTAATATGGTTCCCCCAGAGTACTTACCTGGTCAGTGGTACCCCAGGTTATGTTTAATTGACATTGGGATTTTCAGTTTGGACAAAATGCTTTCAAGGTGTTTCAAGGATCAAGGTCAGTTGCTATTCCATTGACCAGGATATAACTTGAGTAGAAACACACTGAGGCTCTACAGAAAGGATAAAGCCGAGAACGCAATATTGAATAAACTCTAATCTTCGTGTGCCCTAGATTTCTTACTGCATCCAAGGAATTTAAAATTGCATGGTGTTAGATAAGCACAGTGTACAATGAAACATATATTCTTATGTGCTTCCCCTAATATTTGTTTCTATAAAAAGCATAAATTAGTTTTTAGTTCTGGGTGGTTTATTTGCACTTCTATGTTAGGGAAAGACTGCCAGCCTGCTCGGTTAATATTCTGTTTCTGTTTGAGGTTTGGTACCGATATAATTTTTTATTTTGCAGACTTCCATTATTCTTACAGTACCTCCAATGCCTGTCAGAGGGCTGAAGATGCTTTCAGTGTTATAAACAGCTGGACAACGTTTAATATTGAAGCATCACACTCCTATTTCTGCAAAATTTCAAACATAGCAAACTATAGCTTTGTGTTCTGCCATCCTCTGCTTGCATAGAAACAAAGCATAATGAGAACACAGCATAGGTAATTCAGAGAAAAGGGAGATGCCTAGTGACTTATTTCTATCATTCCCAATAAGCCAATGATTCCCAGATGCTAATTTGAGGCCAACCAATGGAATGTAGAACAGAGTCTGGTCAGTTAATTAGTAAGCGAGCATTAACACTATGAACTTGATCAAAAGGGCAAATTGCAGCTATTGTAGCTTGCAGTTTGATTTAAGGTGGACAAGCTGGTAACCCAACAAGATTGTGTATTAACTATTCTTTCATCATGGGACTGCAAACATTTATACAAAACAAACCAACTCTAAATTAAAACTCTTAGCTATTGCAATCCCCACTGCCCTCTGTGACCTCAAGGAGATGCTTTGCTACATTTCCAAAATAGTTACAGAGAAAAGCTACCGTATCATTAGTTTTATTTTTTAAAAATATTTTATTAAGGGTTTTCTTGTTTACAGTGTAAGTGTAATGCCTCGTATGTTTTTTTTTCCATGTAACATACCTTATCATTAGTTGAAGTACTCTCCTTTATCTTTTCACCTCTGATTTACACTGAAAAATTTAAATACAGAGAGATTTGAGTGTTCACAATACACACTTTCCTCCATATGCAAGACAACATCCCAACTCAAGGAGATTTTGACAAAACCAGGAGTAGGCAGCACTGGACACTCCATGGGGCAACAGCCGCCGAGTGAAATAATTCTCATTATATCCTTTTCCTTTCAGTCCAAATTTTAATCACCCAGCTCCACAGGCATTCTAGTATGTCTTGGCTTTTACAAAGCATAATTAACGTTTATCACTTTGAGGTATGGAGTTAGAACAGGAAAACGATTACATTAGAACCCTCCTTTCCCACGCTTTAAGTACAAAACAAATATTATTTTTTCCAGATTCACGCTGCTTGTTTTCTCCTCTTTCTGTGCTTTCTAGCACAAGCACTCTATTCTTCCTGGTTGAGAGTCGGCTGAAGTCAATGAAATGGCTTCCATTCATTTTTTATTTTCATTTTTTTGCAGGGCGGGGAGGTTGTAAACTAGCCTCCACATCTTTCTATGCAGAGATTTACGAACCCATGGCCACATATGCAAAAGCACCAAGAATGTTTCACTTTGATCATTACAGACTTTCTTATCATGTTTTTCATGATCTTATGTGTTTGGAGGCATTCCGTTTTTTTAAAGAAACCTGCTTTGCTTCTTGCTTTTCTTGTGAAAAAGAGCCCTACAGAATATTGATTGCAGCAGAGAGCTGCTGTGGTTGATAGCTAAGCACTAACCCAGATAGGGCTTAGCATTACATCAGACATCAGGCGAGAGAATCTGGCAGCATGCCAGCCTGTAAAAATGAATGCATTTGCGTCACTGTTCCCTTGGTAATGCTTCTTGGAGCCTTGTCAGCTGTCCCCCGAGGTTGTTTCCTTAATATGTCAACAGACATTCCTAAATCTTTAATGCTGAATAGCTCTTTTCCTTCACCCAAAACAGTTAGGTGACAGATTTTGCAGTGTGTTCCACAGAACACAAGTCCAGTTAAAAGAATATAAACGTTTAAAGTCATTATGGTCTTTTAAGGTTTATATTTATGCTGGAGGAAAGCAAATCCTCTGTTTAAAGAGTGGCTTGTTGGGTACATTAAGGAGAAACGCAAGGCATCTTGACAAAACAGCTCTCTCTTTCTCTCGCTTGCTCGCTTTCCCCCCATTTCTACTCTATGTTTTAGAGAATGAAAGAATGTCCGTTCGGTATTTCTTATTATTTAAACGGTGCTCTCTGACTCTGTTTCAGAAATGGATGCTAAATAAGATGCCTCGAAAAAGAAAGCTCTCTGGTTTTTAAAATTGTGACAGCAGTGACCTCTAGCTTCCATAAATAATTTGCTGAAGTGTTAAGGATGGTTTGACATTGCTTTAAATGTAGCTTCCCCAAAGGGCACTTTCCCCTCTTGCTATATGATTGAATATATTCTCTCTCTTCATATAAAATAGCCATTCCTTGCAGAGCACGCCAACTTTAGAATAAAATCACAATTCCCTCTGAGAAAAAACTAAGAAAGAATAAGGCAAGTAAATAGATTCTGCACCAGCATGAACATGCTTGTGTTAGTCTAATTTACATGCCTTTTCCTCCACCCAGTGTTTTTTTCGGGGGGGGGGCACAGGAGTACGCATACCCCCAAACATTTTGTGAATCTAAGTTTGGCTTCATAGAGGGGTAGAATTTCAATATGAGTAGGAAAACGAGAGTACCCCTAAACATTTTTTTAAAGAAAAAAAGCACCATCCTCCCACCCCACCATTCTATTAAGACGCTCACTGGTTGTTTCTCCACCCACCCAAGAAACATGGCGGCTGGTGGGCTTGGAGGTACAGTGCACTAGTTTTGAAAGTGATTGGTTGTCGTCTCCCCTCTACAACAAGGGGTTGCAGCAGGTTAGGAAAGTGGTGGGAGAATAATATCTCAGTTGAGGTGAAAGAATACTACCCCAGTTGTGTTATTCAACGGACAGGCAAGCACAAAGTGACCAGCACTGATTTAGAGAGTTGAATGGAATTATTCAGGTGTTGAGAAAGACTCTCCGTCCCTCTCTCTATGTCTAGTTCCTTTTGTCACGTCATGGTGGTTACAATCTGCCATGACATCTTTTCTGAACAATACCTAGATTTGAACACTGATACCCTAGAGGCAGTTTGCAGAGAAAGGTTCTTGACACAGGGATTTGCTTCACAGGCTGTTGACTTTCTGTACATGAGTCTGTTAGAACTGTTAGCTTAGGTTCTGATGAGAAGGGTGTGGGAAGGAAGCTTCATGGGGTTTTTTAACCCTGTCATACAACCTCAGACACTAGTTCTTTAGTTACAAAGTTCTTATAATGACCAGCCACAGTGGAAAGAGTTAAAGGAGCGGAGGAGCAAAATATTTTCTTTACATTGGGTTCTTTAGATTCAAGCACCTGTGCTGTAGAAAGTAAAAATGATGTCATTGGAAAGTAAAGATCTATGGACATTTTCATTTCACTGCAAAAGAAAACGTATTAAAATGAAGACACGTAATTCGGATAAATGACACTTGCATTATAATAGACTTTTCAGCTTGTTTCATCAGAGTTAGGGAAATGCTGACCCAGTTTGTTAAGTGCTGTTTGATGTAACAGGTGATTTTGATGACCGAAGCTAGATTTCAGGTGTACATATTGCGAGGAAAACATAGCACTATATTGCTAATATGATAAGGACTATTGAAGCACCATCACTTGCATGGACTGGTGCAAGGCCAGTTGGGGATAAAGAGCCCTGTCTCTGAGGTGCAGGATTGAATTAGAATCTGCTAAATCATGGCATCTGGTCCCCTAAATTAAAGCCATGTGGAATGCCTTCTGTTCCCAACCCTTAGGCTTTAAAACCTGGTAATTAGTAGCTCTTGTTTCATCTTTCTGACTGGTTACAACCTGCTACAGTATCAGGAATAGACTCTGACAAAACAACAAACCAAACAGATGAAACTAAGGAACCCAGGCCTCCCTCTGAATCAGACCCCCTTGACAGAGTGGTACGGCTCAGGCCCTTCCCTTCATAATTTGGTAATCTAATGCCCATTTGAACCACACATTAAATGAAAATGAACTGATTGGATCATTTGATAGTCGTATACAAATGAACTATCTCCATTGTTAAAAGCTAGCATAATACATGAACAGAAATGAGGATGACGCAGGCACTGGTGGCCCACAGTAAATAGGTTTCACAGGCAGAGTGTCTGATGCATCAGAAAATAAAAAGGAAGGGGCATTTGCCTTCAGGCATCCAGTGTGAAGAGAGTTTTGTTTGCTTGGGCTGTGGCTTTTTTGCAGAGATTTAAAGGGGCCAATGTAACTGTGTTACACTCAGGCAACTTTAGGAGTTGATCCTCAAGCAGAGTTGTAGCTAGCCAGGTGCTTTGCCCCAGGGGAAGCCTCCAGGTGAAGCCTCCAGAGGGGCGCCACTGAGTCTCCCAACTTGTGTGTGTGTGTGTCTACACAAATGCGTGTGGGTGGGTGTGCCAAACTGGGTCTTCGACCCTAGTTTCGCCCCTGCCTAAGGATCTACCATATTTTAATAGAATTTCTATTTTTTTCACCATTTTCAAGGGTTGCATAAAGACCATTCCAGGCTTCAGGTCTGGAAGAAACTCAAAAGCCATCTAATGCAGCCCTTTCTCATCTACAGCATATCACTTTCCCCAAAGAATCCTGGGGAGCTACAATTTCCAGCCCCCTTAACAAACTCTAAGCTTCTCTGGGGTGAAAGTATGGTGAAAGTAAATAGTCAACACCCCAATTAATGTGCTACTTGACCATGCCTGTATTATTTATATTTTTTCTTGTTTCATTTGCTGACCTCATATTTTGAAGCAATTGTTTAATTTCCCTGGTGGTTTGCCAGTTGCCCTTAGTACCTGTGTCACACAGTACAACAGCTCTCATTCTTCAACAGCATGATTAATTCAGTTAAGCCCATTCATCCAAGAGGCAGAACTTTGTAAACTCTTGAGGGTGGTAACATCACAGAAAATATTTAGGCATCTGTTTTCTCCATCAAGCATCTATTGGAGTGAATGCTTGGAATTCCCCTGGGCTGACCTGGTGAATATAGGACTGCAGCCCCTTTTACCAGTGGGAAAGAGGTTATTTCAGCAAGTAGAGCTTTCCATCACCCCTGTCTAGAAACCTCTTTTACATAACTTAAAGGTATGGGAAGCCTTTCCCCTTTTAAACTGTTTACCCCAAAGCTCCTATAGCTTTAAAATACATTTGCTCTTTGGAAGCAACTAAAAGTATTTGATATGACTAATAACTTGGCTTGCTTAGTTTTCTTCAATTCCAGACACAAGACCTTTTAAGATTTAGAAGACCATTTCCTCTATGAACTGGCTAAAATAGAAGTTTGAGGTCTTTTCCAAACAATAACAAACACACAGTTGCTCATAATTTGTCACACAGGATCCGTCTTATACGGGAAGTATGCAATCCTATACCTACTTACCTGGGAATAAGGTCTATTCATTTGACCTTTCTTCTGACAGTAGACATGCAGGATTGCACTGTTAAAGACAGAACATTTTCCCTGCAATGATTTGTAACCATAAATGGCATTTATTGGATAGTGCCTGCGTCAACACTTTTTTCAGGGACACAGACCCCTTCCCCCTTGCCTTGCATGCTCTACCCCCTATCACTGAGAACCAAAACTTATGCGTTGGAACTCCCATAACTTTAAGGGAGTTATGGTAGCCAGATTCAAGAAACAACAGAATTTTTTCACCTTTAATAGTTGTGTTGAACAGCATGTCAAACTGAAGTTATTTCACATGTATTAAAGGGTAGGAGTCTTGCCCCCCTTTTCACCTACCCTCCCTAAAAGGAGGTGGGCAGCTGCATATGCATCCTACAACCATTATGTTTACTGAATAACATGATATCATGTTTATATTAAAACTTAACTAAAAATCTAATCAAACATATTTCATTTTTACAAATATTTTGGATGGCTCCTCTTAACTTGGGTGTCTTTATGCACTGCCCCATATCTCAAACAGTTCAGTTCTTGCTACAATACTTTTTGATTTCTTCCACCCTATCCAAAAGTCGCTTTAAAATGAAACGAGATCAGTACTGTACTGAACTTCTTTACATCCAGTGGAAACCTCTTTAATTATGGTTTTCTGCCACCTGCTGGATTGTAACTGTAATTGCAACAGCAGTCCAAATTGCTAGAGTGCTCCAACTTTTCTTCAAAGTCTATACGTATACTAATTCATTTCACTTAAGTGTCTTTGGCTCCTTCCCACTTATTGGGTCATAAGTGGGAGTAGCTGGGGAATAAAATAATTGCCCTTCCTTCTTGGGGAAACTGCAGTTAGCATGTTGCGCAAATTGCACAGGAAAGCTGTTGAGGCCAAAGTCTGCCCTAAAGACATGTTTCCCAATCTCAGCTACGCAAGGCTTGCTTGGGTTACCCAATACATGGGGAAGATAGCTTCATCCACCTTACATCTACAAAGCAACACATTCCCAGATAATGTGATACAGGGTTTGCATTCCAGAGCCTGATGTTGGCTTTCAAAGCAGATTCTGGTCCCTGACATTGGTGCACCGCTGCCAAAATTCAGCATGATGCTGGTTAATTGCGATGCTTCTTTATTTTAATCTTCCATTGCATCCAAATGATCAGGAGGCTGCATCCTTCTACGCCCAACACCACCACGCGCAAACTGACAGTGACAGCAAGTCTTAAGGCAAACTTTGCAGAAATCCCATCAAATCCACTGGATCTGAAACAATTGCAGACACACGCGCTAAACCCTGTCTGTGGTGCCTACCCCTTCCCCCCAAAGAATGAGACAAGAGACCAGAGTTTGGGTTCAAATTGGCCACAACTTTATTGAGCCTCAGAAGTGGGAAACTTGGCATAGGCCTTGGCAGCTAACCCTCTCAGCCCATCTGGCTGAGGATACGCAGGCTGATGAGGTGCAGTGGGAGGGGACTGTAAAGCACAAACGTACACAGCATGCCCTTCCCGGCCCGGGAGTTTGACCTACATGCCTCCACTCTAGGGCCAGGGACTCCCAGTTTTTGACCTTTAACAGGCCTTGCAAGCGTCGCCGCATGGAAAGAGAGCATGAATGCATCCCCCAGCTTGATGATAGACTAAAGGATACCTTGCCAAGGCCTAAAACCGCTACCCAAGGCCCCCTAAGGGCCTCCCCGCCAAGAGTCCCACAACCGAGGAACAATCACCCATGCTCTGCCATCAACACCTGCTGTCTCCCCAGGCCCTGAGGACTTGTCGCAAGTTGTGCAGCCAGAAGTCATTACCAAGTGGGGTCAGATGCACTCCATCCGCCCTGAATAGGCCGGCCGTATCTGCCCTGATGATGGGATGTGGAATAGAGAATCCCCCAATTAGCTGCATGGTATTGTGCATGGCCCGGTTGATTTTTTCCACCATATAATTGATGCGAGAGGGATGGGAAACCCCTCTCCAGTGCAGGCGGGGGAGGAGATTGGACCAGCCAATGGTCATTCTTGGGTACAAGGTATGCAAGCTTTCTATATCTGGCCTTGCAGCAAGGGTCAGGGCAATGCCATTTTGTTCAACTAGGTCATTCTCTCCCAGGTGCAAAATCAAGACTCTTGGAGGGCCATGCGCCGCCGCGGCCTTAATCAGCATGGGCATCAAGCCCGGCCAACGCATGCCCCATGTTGGGGTGGATTTTAAGGTTATGGCCCCCATTGTGCGACCAGGCATAATCCACCACCCAATGGACAATGCTGTGCCCCACAACCCAGATCTTCGTGGTGGGCAAACCTGTAAGAAAATTAAATTGCAAGCTTTAAGGAGGAGGAGCCGGGAAGGGAGGGTGGAAAATGTCTGATGAGGCACTTGCCAAGGCTAGCTAAATAAATAAATGGAGAAGCCTTGAGTCATACCAGTTCCTGTGGAATTTGAGCGCTCCCTGCTCCAGCATTGGAATATGCATCATCCAGCATGTCTTTACATGTAACATGATGACTATCCACTCCTGACCTTTCCCCCAAATCATTGCACTTGGGAGAGCTACTAGGCTGCTGGGACTTGCAGGAGCATCCCCATTGTATAGGATATAAAGCGGCTGAGGAGGCTTTGCTCCTTGATCATGTGGGAAAGCTCTGAGTTGCATTTAGTTTACATTTAATTTTCAAATATGCTTTATAAAGGTGCCTGCTATGTGAAAAAATACCTCTTTGTATAGACATTATCTCCCTTTATTTGATTTATTTATGCATAAAATGAAAGCGTTTGTTAATAGAAACAACTCAAATACAGAATGAGTTTAGTTTTTAAAAAAATATATTGTCTTAACTCTTGGTTGGTTGGTTTAGCCTAGGCCAAAATTTAAGCAGCAGCAATGCCATCCTGATGCCTTTTAAACTCTATTGGAGTCAATGGGTCTTACACCCAGGTAAATGGGTTTGGGATTGCAGCCTAAAGTTGCTTATATAAACTATGCAAGACCCCATGCTAACTAGCAAAGGCTTAGCCAAGCTCTCCCGCCTAGCTCCTCTGGTCCTGCTCTTACCATAGAGCCTTCAACCTGTTCTTGCTATGTCGTCTACTCTGAACTGAGCTATTTCGTTACAAGATTGCTCCACTACCAGCTATTCAGTTGCTCCCCCTCTATGGTTAATTTTTACAGCACAATCTCAGTATCTGTGGTGCATTCAAATGTAAGAAGGATGTAGAACATGTGTTGTAAAGCACTCAGTTGTTAACAGCTTTCAGTAGACTACGTTACGCCCACAGGCATTCCTCAGATTCAATCCTTAACATTTCAAATTTGTTTCTGTTGTCAACTCCTGCACTCCCAGCTTCCCTGAGCGGTGAGAAACTTCTGGGGCAGATGCACTACCTGAATTTGGTTTCTTTCTGCTGAAAGAGCAATGGAGATTTATCCAAAACTTATGGTAAGGCAATAACTATTTGTTGTTGTTGTTTAGTCGTGTCCGACTCTTCGTGACCCCATGGACCAGAGCACGCCAGGCACTCCTGTCTTCCACTGCCTCCTGCAGCTTGGTCAAACTCATGTTCGTAGCTTCGAGAACACTGTCCAAACATCTCGTCCTCTGTCGTCCCCTTCTCCTTATGCCCTCAATCTTTCCCAACAAATTTCACAGAAAAGCAAGTGAGCAAATTCTCCAAAACCTGATTCAGACTGGTTCTTAAAGAAAACAAGGGTTTTGTAGCAGTGGGGAAGGGACCCTGACATGCTGAAGTTGTGGAATCCACATTTAGTCACAGACTTCAGATGGAATGTGGGAGAGCATAGAAGATCTGAACAGATACGGGGCTTTACAGGTTTCAGGTTATTGCACCTAGGGCTACCCCTAGGACAAAAACTATAGTGATATTTGCTTTATTTACAAATATTTTAGAAGCAAACAGCAAGTAGACCTGCAAGATATTACCCCA
This sequence comes from Podarcis pityusensis, assembly GCF_964106645.2. Classification (NCBI taxonomy): domain Eukaryota; kingdom Metazoa; phylum Chordata; class Lepidosauria; order Squamata; family Lacertidae; genus Podarcis; species Podarcis pityusensis. Next base: position 76,517,617 of record NC_138026.1, on the reverse strand, counting down.
CATTAACTCCAGAGAGAGATGCTGCACCCACAAGGCCAACAGACCACTTTCTCTCCAATCCTCTTTCAAACTGCAGAATTGCTGCTGTTTCCTAACTACTCAAGGTCGTTTTCTTTTTCTTTCACACATACCTGCCCTTTCCCCTCAGAGAACAGGACAAGCCTCAGGCTAAGTTCTGATGGCTCTCTATCAGGAAACCCTCTCCTCGCCCACTGTTGAACCATCAGCCAACCAACCAACCAACCAACCAACCAACCAACCAACCAACCAGTAATCTACCTAACAAAGTGAATGGTGTGGCCAAATGGCTGGCCAAAGGGCCATAAAACCATTTACCGGTAGTTTAAAGTGCCAGTCAGAAAAATGTCATTGATGATACAGTGAAAACATGACACAAAAAATCCATTGCTTAGGGGATGCATAGCAAGGCCAAGGGGCACACACAGCTGTGCCCCCCAAAAAACATGCCTTATTCTCTGTCTCACAGCTGCCTCACTCTGCCAAACAGTAGCTGCAAGTGCTTTACCTCTGTAGGACCAGTTACATTTGCCAAAATATAATTTTCTGCACACTTACAAAAGATGCTGGAGGCCATATTTCTCAGCACTTGGTCATCCCAGCAGGAGAATGTAAGTAAGATTGTCTTCCATAAACACGGTTTTAACAATGAGTCTGTAAGTGACTGTGTAGGCCAATTCTGGATCCACAGGTCCTTCCACAGTGGCAGGCACTGTTTGGCCATACCTAACAGTGACGAAACTCATCCGTGAAGAGTGCTATCTATCCAGGCTATCTGCAGCACTGCCAACAGCAAGTTTTTCTGTGGGACTTTGCTACCCCAGGGCACTTAATAGACTACAGTTAATACTAGCATTTTAGTAATAGCTTAGTAAATGGGCTAAAGGTAAAGGTAAAGGGACCCCTGACCATTAGGTCCAGTCATGGCCGACTCTGGGGTTGCAGCGCTCATCTCGCTTTACTGGCCGAGGGAGCCGGCGTACAGCTTCCGGGTCATGTGGCCAGCATGACTAAGCCACTTCTGGCGAACCAGAGCAGCGCACGGAAATGTCGTTTACCTTCCCGCCTATTTATCTACTTGCACTTTGACGTGCTTTCGAACTGCTAGGTTGGCAGGAGCAGGGACCAAGCAACGGGAGCTCACCCCGTCACGGGGATTCGAACCGCCGACCTTCTGATTGGCAATTACTAGGCTCTGTGGTTTAACCCACAGTGCCACCCGCGTCCCTCAGTAAATGGGGTAGCGTGCTCTTAAATATGTGGGTCAAGAAAAAGTAGAACTTGTACACAGAATTTAAAAATAGACTGTAAATGCATTTACTAGTGGAGTGAGCATTCCTAAAAAAAAACAACTGCCGCTCTTAGATCCTGGAATTTTTCTGATCCTTTGATGGTGGGGCACCACAGGCCCTGGAACCAAATGTGATCACCACTCTCAGGCCTCTCTGTCTCGTCCTTGGGACTCTCCTCACACCACACCTCCTCTCCAACCCTCCCCATTTTTGCCTTAGCTCACCACTGCTAGTGGTGCTCAGTCTGAAAAAGGTTCCCCACCCCTATTCTGAGTTAAAATGCAAGAAGGAAGAGAGGAGGCTCAAAGAAAGCCTTTTTATAGCATCCATCAAGGGCCCACCTCTGATGCTCAATTAAGGAGACTCTAAGTGATATTGGAGTGAGTCAGGAGTTTTCAAAGCAATTGGCAAGGATCAGCTGGGCCCAGGCTGCTGTGTATATGAGCCAACTGGGAGGATTAGCCACTTATTAAAGGGAAAGTGCTGCATTAGGATGCGTTTTCTAATGCTTTTGCATTTGTTAGCAGGTGGGGGGGGGTTCTTTTCTTTTGGAGGCCATCATCCCCAACCAAACAAATGAGACACTTGTATGTTTACCCTGGGGGAAAAAACTTTCAAAGGGATCAGAGGAAGTGAAAGGAACTCTTTGAAGTTTGGTGTTTGAAGCACAAGCCAAACTAATGTGATATTGACACAAAAATCCTTACTCATTCATCCATTTGTTTTTATTCCTGCCATCAGAAGGTTTTCAGGGTGGCTTTCAGAAAAATAACAACATATAATTTACTCTAGGGCTGTTTCTACACCCACTGGCATATAGCATTGCTTTGTGGGTAGCATATCCCCATCCCTTGTTTTTGTTCTGTGGTCACTTTAATGGCAATGACTTCTTCCTCTCTTTCTCTCTCTTTCTCATCCATGGCTTACATTTTTGTTTGCTGCTACTACTGCCTTAGCTGTCCAAGCTCTCCTCCTGGTGGCTAGCACTTAGGTGTGCCCTGTAGTAAAGTACAAAGATCAGGGCTGCCACCCCTTGCTCTTGCCCCCAGATGGCCCTGATGGTTAGGCCCCAGTTGTACCGTGTTTTGCTTTATTGAGTCAAGATGTGAAGAGTCAAGATGTGAAGTAGCATATTTATTTGATACCTTTCTAAAAATAGGCAACTTTTTAAAAAAATGATGGGAGTTGCGTGTGCTTGTGAAATGCAGAAAATGCATTGGGCAGAGCATTTCTAAAAAGAAATGGGACTTGATGGTTTGTATAGAAAAGCTACAGTCCGCAGGTCGTTCATAAGCAGATGTCTGAAAAGTATGTTTTTATCTTTGTAACTTCCATAAAAGAAGGCATTTCAGTATTTGTTCCCGAGGTCCGTTCGTAACCTGAAACTGTTCTTAACCTGAAGCACCACTTTAGCTAATGGGGCCTTCTGCTGCCGTGCTGCTACATGATTTCTGTTCTCATCCTGAAGCAAAGTTCTTAACCCGAGGTAGTATTTCTGAGTTAGCGGAGTCTGTAACCTGAAGCGTATGTAACCTGAGGTACCACTGTACAAAGAAGCATGTGGTATAATATCAAGGCATGTGCTGACTCAGTTCAATGAGCCAATGAGAACATGTGGGATCTAAAGCACCTTTGAAAGAGTAAGTTCCTAAGGGTAGAATTTTACTCCCAGTTGTTCCATTTGTGAAAGCATTGCAGCTTCCCGCCACTGTTCTGCCCCCTTCGCACTGTTCTGGGGGCTCTCCTGACCAACACCAGAGACAATTCTATTGTCTAAAGAGAGACGGGGTAAAGCCCTTTTGCACAAGTGGAAGTCCTTGCATTCAGGTTCTGCTGAATGTTCATGAATGTTCCTGTTCTGCTGACACGGCTAGTTAGGTGAATCCTGCTACAAATGTTTAATAAAACACCCCTCAAAAACTAAATCAATGTTGAATAGCCTTTGTCTAAATTTTGTCTCCATTTTGCTACACGTTCATGGCACAAAATTCTTGGTCCTGGACCAGTTTTATGAGGCTCTTTAAAAAGGTTGATACAGATCAAAATTATCTCTTTTTTATTTTAAGGATTATAAATTTCTGAAAGGCTATTAAACTTTTATTTCCATTCACCTGTCCTTTTACCGGTGTGTGTGTGTGTGTGTGTGTGTGTGTGTGTGTGTGCAAAATAGTAGGAAGTCTTGACGATAGCACCATCTGGTGTTCTGAGAGAAACACAGCAAGCTGTTTCTAATGCAGTCATAGGTTTGTAACGAATTCCAAAGAACAGACTTCAAAGATAAAAAGAATAGCAGAGAACAAAATGGGACAGATGCCATGCTCCTGAATATCTCATTGAGAGGCTACTGATTGCTATGAGAGTCACATGCTCATTTAAAAGCTTGTTATGGTAAAATGCCTTCTCCATGTTGAAGGATAAGAATGATAATCTAACAAGGTCATATAAACAAATCCTATTTATATGTGTTTTCACGGGAAAATATATTTGTGTTGGCCCCTAAATGCCATTTGGTATCATGTTCCTTTTGTGCTATATTAATTCAATTTTAATCACTCCACTTCATATAAATAAGGTTATCTCTGGGGCAATTTATTCTAGTCACTATGCCAGTTTGCCATATCAGCATTTATAGTAATGTTGCTATCATGTGAGACACAGAGAAAGTGAAATCATATATTTTACTGTAAATTACTATGTTACAAAAATCTGAGTGCACACCTTCTTTATGCACAGGGGTTCAGACACAAAACAAAAATACACATTCTGTATCAAGGCCAACATACCCAGTTGCTTGTGTCTTTCAATGAAGCAGGTGAAAACAATTATCTTGTTCCAGCATGAATAATCCAGCACAGCCTTTCACTAGCTGCACATACAGACATATGTTTGGGTGCAAATGAACTAGTATGATCCAGTTCATGAGTTGCTCTGCTCCTCTAAGGGTGGGAAGAACCTCACAAGGATACTGTGGACAATTCTTATAGGAATTAGGTTCTTCCCACTGATATCCCCTTACACCCACTTGTGTGAACATTTTGATTTAGCCAGAACACCGAGTGCAACCCTACCCTCAAAATTACAGCACAGAATCAGAGAATTGTAGTGATGGAAGGGACCCAAGGATCATCTAATCCAACTCCTGCCATGCAGGAATCTTTCTTTCTTTCTATTGCCCAACGTGGGGCTTGAACTCACAACCCTGATATTAGGAGCCTCATGCTCTGTGTTTCGGACATGAATGGACAATAGTCATGTGTCTGTTTATGCTAAGATTTTGCTTTAGTTATGCAGTGCAAGTTTTTGAAAAGGGCCTAGAACACTACTGGGTTCTGCTGTCACTCCAAGGTAAATTTTGTGGAGCACAAATTCTGACATAAATGTTCTGCTTGAACAGAGCAGAGGCCTTTCTAGTTTAGCATCCTGTTTCCCAAGGTGGTCCATATTATAGGGATGGCTGTAGGCAGGATTCCTGCATTGTAGGGGGGTTGGACTAGATGACCCTCAAGATCCCTTCCAACTCTACAATTCTATGCCTTCAGGAAGCACACAAACACGAAGAGGGCAACAGCCACCTCCTGCTGCTGCTGTCGTTCCCCAGCAACAGGTCTTGTTTCAGCATTATAGGATCAATTTAGAGAATGGCTCTGGCAGGTGCAGCCTACTGATCAATTCAAAGCCGTCACTGGCTGGCAACCACCGGACTTACAATCACAACTTTGGAAAACGTTTTTCTATAAGACTCTGTAGTCTGGGGAAGAGTGGGGTACAGAGGGGAAGTATTTGTGTGTTATTTTTGAAAATCAATGAAAACAACTTTTTAAAAACTGTCACTGGCTGCAGTGCACAAACCCTATACTTTGGTGCAGCTCTTTTGCATGTGCAATCACCAAATAAGTGATTTGAAGACTGGCCTGCGAAACCCACATGACACATAAGCAGCCTTCCCAGGCAAGCTGTCCTTTAGTCTACACTCCGCAGCCTTAACATTCAAATCTTTGACCCAGTCCTGGTCGCAAGCGGTTCCAAGGACATTAGAAACCCATTCATTACCCGGCACGGTGACGGGGTGGCTAGAAGACAAATGCGGGCAGGGGGAAGTAGTGTGGTTTCACCTGCTGAATTTCTGCCTGTCAGGGGTACCGAAAAGGCAACCCGTGCGAAAGGCGAAGCATCGACTGCTAGGCAGGCCTGTCATCATGCTAGCCCTCGCTTTCCCCGCAGCCACCTTAAACGCAAGGGCTGCTGGGAGAAGAAAGCGCGAGGAAAGGCGTCCGACAGGCCTGCTAGGCCGCGCGCGCTCCCCGCCATGGACGCGGTCCTAGCCGACACGCTGCTCTCGCAATGCCCGGACTGGGGCGCGCTGCTGCGGGCCGTGTGCGGCGGTGGCGCCGAAGGCGGGCCGCTCTCCGTCGAGCAAGCGGAGACGCTGCGCTTCCTTCTCGAGCGGGTGGCGGCGGCCGGCGGGCGGAGCGACGAGCGGGACGCGGCGGCTCGGCGCGTGGCCTGGGAGGCGGCGCTGGGCCGCTGCCTGCCGGTGCTGCTCGGCGGCGCCTCCTCGCCGGGGGAGTCCCCGGAGGAGCGGCTGCGCCTGGCCAGAGCCGCGTGCGGGGCGCTGCGCTGCTGCGCCTCGCTTGGCGGAGCCCCTTTGGCGGAGCGGCTGGCGCGGGAGTCGCTGGAGGCCCTGGAAGGCAGCGCTGGGAGCGGGCGGTTGCAGGTGGAAGCGGCCGTCGAGGTCCTGGCCGCCGTGGCCCCTTGGCTGGAGGAGCCGGCGCTGCTCGGGCGAGCCGTGGCGGCGGCCCTGAAGCTGCTGAGGGGAGATGGAGAGGACGACGAGGAGGAGAAAGCCTGGCCGGCGGCCGGGAGGCTGCTGCCGGCGCTGGGGCGGAATAGCGCCGCATTGGGGCTCGTGTGGGAAGGGCTGATGGTGCCGCCGCCGCCGCCGCCGCCCAAGGGTGCCCCGCAGCGGGTGAGCCGGACCCTGCTGGTCTTGAGCGCCCTCTCGGACGCGCTGTTTCCCTCGAGCGCGCAGGTGGAGGCGGCTGCTCAGCTACTCGACGCCAGGCAGTGCAGCAGTTTCTGGGAAGTGGTGCAAAAGGGGCTGACGGAGAGCGATGCCCTGTGCAGGAAAAGAGCCCGTTATTTGCTGAAGCGAGCAGTGGATGTCTCTGATAAACTACGCCTGGAGTGCAGGTGCAACCGGCACAGTGGAAATGGTACAGCCCTGGTGATGTAGCATCCTTGCTTAACTTGCTTCCACAAATGCCATGCCACACACACACACCAATCTCTTTTCTCTCAGCCACTTCAGCATGTGGTAGGTTGTGGAGATAAGCCTTGCCTTGGTCGGCTGTGTGACCCGTGGCAGGCTGGACATGTGTATTATTTGCCACGTATAATATCCGACCTACGGCTTGGCTCCACAGAGCTTTCTAAATATGGGTTAGCGCTGACTTTGAATTTTACGTAGAGAATAACCGTGACCAGCAAGCCATAGGCTGCAAGTGAAAGACAGGCCTTTTCTCCATGACTCCCACACTCTGAAATGAATTACATTACCAGTTATCTTGTCTGCATCTGTACAAGATTACAATCAGTGCATAACATTTGTGTGCATTAGCTGGGATGTAATAAAAGACCAGGTCTCCTTCAAGCGTTTGTCAAAGAGAGAACGTGGGCACATGTACACATGTCTTGCCACAATGCTGTATCTTGTAAAAATGCCCCTTGTAGGCACAAGAAGTGCCATCTTCACTTGTGCTTTAGTTTTAAGTAGCCCCAGATTGTTGTGTTATACTTAAAAGCTGCAGCCCCCAAACTTCTTGAATGGCACATTGGTGAGATGCTCTGAGTAGCGTTAAATTTAAGAGACTGGTAGAAAGTGAGCAAGTCTCTTTGGTTCAGCTGTAGCGAAAGCAGGAGTTTGTCTATCATAGCAAATGTGGATAGCAAACCCACAGTGGTGTGCCTCTAAAGGTGTCTATAAACTTATTTAGATGAGCAAACAAAATGAGAGGACCTTCACTATGGAATTATAGTGTTCTAGAGACACACAGGAAGCTAGCTGCCTTTTTCTGAATCGTACCATCAGTCCCATCTAGTTCAGTACAGTCATACATTGAGATAAATACGCTTCAGGATAAGTATTTTCGGGTTGCGCTCTGCGGTGACCCAGAAGTAATGGAGTGTGTTACTTCCGGGTTTCACCGCATGTGCAGATGGTCAAAATGACGTCACGTGCATGCACGGAAGCGGCGAAACGCGACCCACGCACGCACAGACGTGCAGTCGCATCTTACGTTCTGTTCAGAATGCGAACAGGGCTCCGGAACGGATCCCGTTCGCATCCCAAGTTACCACTGTATTGTCTACAAGCAGGGGTCAGTAAACTTTTTCAGCAGGGGCTGGTCCACTGTCCCTCAGACCTTGTGAGAGGCCGGACTATATTTTGTAAAAAATGATGAACGAATTCCTATGCCCCACAAATAACCCAGAGATGCATTTAAATAAAAGCACACATTCTACTCATGTAAAAACGTGCTGATTTCCTGGACCATCCATGGGCCGGATTTAGAAGGTGATTGGGCCGGATCTGGCCCCCGGACCTTAGTTTGCCTACCCATGGTCTACAGCGACTGGCAGCAGCTCAGGTTTTCAGCCAAGGGTCTCCCCCAGCCCTACCTGGAAATACAAAGGAATGAACACTCAGATCTTGTGCATGCAAAGCAGATACGCTATGACTGAGCTACAGTTCTATCCCCAACCACCATTTCTTGTCAGTGGGCTATTCTTGCAAATACTGCTTAGGGAGATAACAACCTTTTAAAAATGTTTTGACTGTGAAGGAGGATGGGCGAAACAGTAACCAAAGTGAAGGCCGTTGCTTAATTGTTCATGCATTACCTCATTAAGCATGAATTTACCTTTTCACTGAGAATGGAAGATAAATGCTAATGAAAGCAAAACCCAAGGTTAGAAATAAACATTAATGATAGAAGAAAGACACTTAAAAATCTGGTGGCACAATCCTATCACAGTCTTTCCTGGTAACTTAATGTTGTTCCACGCCTCAGATATACTTATGGGGAGGAGCCTTTTTTCAAAACAAAAACCCATCGGATGTGGTGTGCTTGTGATATACATGAGTGGCCAGTTTGATGACAGGTGGTGGAGCTGCTGGATGGTAAGATGTGAGTTGCAATAGTATCACATCTGCATTGCACTCCCTGTTATATTATGCCTGACACAGTGATAGTGCGCCAAGATAGGAGGAGGCTTCCACGGAAATAGGTTGCATTCCCCTCTGCATGGGAAGGAAAGGGTCATGCTCTTGACCTACATTAATACTTTTTTGCTGTCCATTTAAAGTTTTGTCCACTAATACTGAACGATTGCAGCCTGTGCTTTCAGTGCATACTGTTCTCATGGAAAGAGATATCTTTATTGACACTTATAGGCTTGGTATAATAGCCTTTTCATGCTAATGACATTAAACTGGATGTAGTATCATTCATATGTTCCCTTTGATTAGAGGGAAGAGAAGAAATGCCTCTAATTTGCTTGTATCGTATTGCAGAACCATGTCTGTTCTGGTGGTGTGCCGAAAAAAATGATCAACTTATTCAGTTTTGGGAAAATTACATCTTAATTATGGAGACTTTGGAAGGAAATCAGGTAAATATGTAACGTTTTTACAAAGTGCTGCTGAGAGTCGCTGTTCTTCATTGTTGCTATGAATACGCAAAATACCAGAGGGTTGTTCTATACAGTGAACAAACGCTGAATGCTGAAGTCAGGAAGTGTAAAGACTATTTTTTTCTTAAACAAAAATCTTCCATGCATTTTGAATGTATCAATTTCCCTTTGCATGTTTATGGGGAAACGAGTTAAAAAATGAAAACGACATCTCAGTCTTAAGTTAAACTCTTCCAAGTTCCACTGAAGTAGATCACAGCATCAGAATTATTTATAGATTTGCTGTTCACAAGGGGCTGAATCTTGGTTACACAGAGACACTGTGTTATAATTTCTGTTATTGTAAAGTCACTACGTTATGTAATTTCATGCCAGAGGTCAATATCTAGCTCTTAACTGTAGTTATGATACTTTTCAGTTACAGAGTAAATCAAATTAATGTAATAATGTCTGTTTTTCAATTTTAGATACATGTTATAAAGCCAGTATTGCCAAAGTTAAATAGTTTATATGAACATGCAGTATCAGAGCAAAATGGTAAGGCTATTTTTTTTAAAGAAAAGTGCCAATAACTTTGACAGGAATCAAAGGATTGGTTTATATGTTGCAAAAATTCCTGGCACTTGATTGCTCAACAGCCTAAATAATGCCTTTTTCAGGTCAAAGGCTGTAACATTGATAATTTCTAAATGGACGCAGTTTAAAGGCCAGTTCATACAATATCAGTTTAGAAATTCAGTACAGAACAATGGGACATCAGAATTGTACCCCACATTGAACATTCAACATAATGTGTGTAGCCTGAGAGTAGTCTTTCTGCAATTCCTTCCCATAAAAACCAAGTTGGAGGAAAAAAACCACAGTGGAGGGAGGGTTGCAAGCTAATATTTTCTTACTTACATATTCATGGGATGAGAGGTGTGTGAGATGCCCTGCCACATTTACATAATGTAGAAAAAAATTGGCAGTTAATTGCATGAATTATCCCTCAGTTGTATAGGGCATATTAGGACAAAAGTCAATATGAAAGGTGAGAGACATGGAGATAACAGGGGCCTTCCCAGCCAGATTCAGGTGGATGTGCTAGACAATGAAATGACAGTTTCTTAAAACTCTTTTTCAAATGTGATTAGATGTAAATATATTGTGAAAACCTATAAAGGTACATATGAATAATATGCGTCCCTCCCTCCTTACTTCCTGCATACAGATAAAATATATGTCGAGATTACTGCCATTGTGTACCCTTGTAAAAATTCTGTTTTTTGCAACAGATAGTTGGGTGTTTCACCCATCGTGGCATATGTGCATTTACAAAAGAATGTTTGAGAGTGAAAACAAAACATTGACAAAGGAAGGTGTAATTCACTTTCTTGACATCTGGCAAACGAAACATATCCCTATGTCACCAGGATTTTCAGAGGTAAAGTTTTCTTCCCTTTCCCCTCCTAAGATTTCCTGTATTGTACCTCCTGAAGTTTGCTCCTTTGTCTATATTATCCTGGGGGGTGGGGGGAATGTTAAAAGTTTGCTGCTCTTGAAGGGAACACAAGGAAAACATAATTCTCTTCGTAAGCATACCAGCTTGTCCACCAGTGTCTAGGGTACACACTGCCTGGTTTGCTCTGATTATAAGGGCAGAGAAAAACAATTGTGCCCATTACCTTAGTAAGGTTCATCTCATTTTTGATATGCGGGAAAAGTGGTAGTGAGTAGGATCCTTCTAGCCACAGCATTTTTGGTGATTAATTGTAATGGTAACAGATCTGCACTTTTAATTTTATTTTTACAGGAATAGCCTCATTACATAATACAGTTCAGGAAGTACTTTCGTTTCTCTTACTTCCTCCTGTCATGTATATAAATTTTTTTCTTTAGCATGTTTATAAGGCTGATTCATAATTTCTTTACCCATTTTTTATATTGAATGTGTTGTAAAGCCAGATCCACAGTTTTTCTGTAGCAGAAATAAATTTTAGTTTCATACTGGCTTTTCTACTAATACAGGTCTGATTAAACATCCATACATGTTTTGCAGGACAAATACCATTTTTGTCTGTGTTACAGCTTTTAATACAAGAACGCTTTTTTTCTTTCTTTAGTTTATTATTGGCCCTTTAATGGATGCTCTTTCGGAAAGTTCTCTCTATAGCAGGTAATATATTATTCATTGACAACTTGTTGAATTTCTATAGATACTAAAACAGATTTTTAAATGCCACTTACATAGGGCTGAATATTTGCAGGTATTTATGGATTTTCCTCCATTGAGGACAGGGATTGAAAAAATCCCACCAGGTTTCATTGCCATAGAATTATGTAAATATATGGTGCATCTACATTTACAGTACTGCAGGCAGTTCTAAGTGTCCTATCCCACAAAAGATGAGAGAGAACTGGAGCAAGTACAGAAAACATTACTCTCAGATTTCTAGATTTTTAGTGTTAAATGATGACGATTATAATTATAAAAAAAACTTCCTAGGTGTGTTAGGAGGATGTTCTTTTGTTGGGATGGAAACTTTTCTAAGTAGAGCAATTCTAAGTTCTGGAGTAGAAGTGGGAATCTGGGGCAGAATCACTTCCACATCCAGAGGCTCGATGTGACCAGGGCTTCAGCATTTTCCTGCCTTTTTATTTCTGTATTCCTTACCCTTAAATTGTCCCACCCACTGAAACCAATGGGAGGGGAAATTAACTACACCAAGTTCAGACTAGTGTAGTTATGGGGTCTAATCTGCAGGGGGTACAGGGGACACATTCCCAACCTATTCCATTTTGGCCCTTGCTATGACAGTAGCAGCTGGTGCTGCTCATACACTTACACAGCTTTCTGTGGATGTACTGGGAGGTTTCTGGGATGGATGTACCTTCCTTTGACAGGGGTTAGAATTGCTCTGTTAATCAGTGGTTTACTAGCTCAGAATATTTTTGCTCGTTGAGAGAGGCTAGCTTGGTTACGACATATTGGTCTGATATTAAAGGTGGCCTGTAAGTTATTTTATAAAATAACCTGTAAGTTATTTTATACTTCAGTGTAACAAATATCTGCATAGAGTTTCTAGTAGTATGTAAAATGTATTTGTTTAATTGATAAAGTTGACAGTTTTGTCTTTGAATTTCTTCTACCATATTTCTGTTTTTAATTTAACAGGTTATCAGGTCAGATTATTGGAACCTGTCCTCCTTTAGGATAATTGATAAAGTTGACAGTTTTGTCTTTGAATTTCTTCTACCATATTTCTGTTTTTAATTTAACAGGTTATCAGGTCAGATTATCGGAACCTGTCCTCCTTTAGGAACGAAATTGCAAATGTTCTTGGCTACCTTTTTCACAAGCCTCCCCGAGAAAGAAAAAAGTATGTTTATTTAAAATATTATGTTTTGGAATTGCATAGAAGTCACCTGTCCGCTTCATTCATGCCAAGTGGCCAAAGTAGGGAGGTGGTTGGAAAGAGAGGAAGTGGCTGTGTGTGCCCGGCATATAAAGCCATCTCACTTAGACTTCCACCCCGCTTATGCCATGAGTCTACCACAGTTGAATGTAAAAAGTGCCCAGCCTTCATTCTCATAGCTTTGTTTACATGCATTCCCCTTGACTTTGGGTGGAAAGACTGGAGAAGCTGGCAACTACTGTGCAAGGGCACAGAACTACCTCTGTTCTTGGATTGCTGCCTTCCTTCCATTCTTCCTAACTTGACTGGAGATAGGAGGTCCTGAGGGGACCTTTACTTTTTTCTCATTTATTATATTGTCATCCCATTGTCCAAAATATAGGGTGCCGTGTGTCTCTTCCCAGGACTCATCTTGAGCTCCTAACAAGACCATGAGAAACATTAGGCTGAGAGAGACTGATTGGCTCAAGGTCACCCAATGAGCTTTATAGCTCAGCTAGGATCCTTGATCCTAGTCATACACTCTAAGCACTGCCCTACATTGACTTTCCTTTAGTTATGCTTTCCATGGTGGTTGGGGTCAGAATCTGAGGGAGATGGTGAAAGCGTTTACACTCAGGAATCATTCACAGTGCATAGTAGGTTTGTGGTGTTCTTCTGCCCATTTAAGTCAGCATGTGTACAGTGTCATAATGCTGCTCTGTCCTGCACCTGCTGTGTGTCGTACAGACAGCAACAGTTTTGTGTGAGGGTTGCATTCCTGGCCCCTGTGCATGTTGGGGGAGCCTGTCCTGCCCCGTCTCACTCTGTCCCCATTCCGCCCTTCTTCTGGGTCCAAAAGGACCTTCATGTTGGCAGTCATACAGCAATTGGACATGTGCGAAACGGTTACCGCCTGTACTACCATGTTTTTCTCTGCTGTCACATACATCTGAGCCCTCGGTCAAACAGGCTGTTGAGGCTGGAATTAATGAAGAGATCATTTGGACTTAGGGAATGTAATCCATTTTTTCCCCTTGGAAAAATGGCTTTCTACTGCTGAGCTTACTTTTGGGGTTAGCATTGTTTTATGTTAGATGATTTAACAAAAATCTTGTTTTTCTTTTGTTTTTTAAAGGTAGTTTTTTGTTAAAGTTTATACAGAAGATGAGCAATAGGCACTGGTGTGCTGTTCCAATTTTGTTTCTGTCCATGGCACTGGCAAATATTCCAGCATATAGAGTACTAGATACCGAAGGACTCCTAGCTCTGAGGTACCATTTTGAGTGTTGTTTGTGTGACTAGTCCTCAGTTCATTGTTTTAACTTTTCAAAGCATGTATCTTATCCGTTTGCAGAGATGTCCTGCAGTGCACCATGATCACCCATCAGATTCTCCTACGGGGAGCTGCTCAGTGCTATCTTCTTAAAGCAGCTATACTCTTGACAGATGTAGTAAGTCTTCCTATTCTGAAATATAGTCGCACTGGAAAGGCATAAAATATAGCTGAGTACTTTTATAAAGCTTTAGTGGATAAGGTTTGCTACTTCTTTGAATTAAAAGATACAGAATTTTAGAATCATTTGATTACCATTCTTAAATCTCAGGTGAAATGTTTTCCTCCTTTGCTTCATTTTTCTAGATGCCAAGTTTTCAGAAAACAAAAGCCACTGGCTTGGGCATTCTTACACACCATTGTGGCATTAAAATGCATGACTACCCTAAGTACTGTGTTAGACTTGCGATGACATCTTTGCATATTGCACCTTGCACTTCGTTCTGTTGGAACTGCTCTGAGTAGAACACTTGCATTGTGGTACTTTGCTATTAAGCTTGAAGGAGTTTGGAGTAGGGAGAGATGTATAACATTGCAAAATGATTAACACAACTCTGAACCTAAATATTGTTTTTCTTAGTTTCAAATGAATGCTACTTACATTTCTTTCCTTAGGAGAAAGTGTCCCTTTCAGATATTGCAAACTTCATTGTATCTCTGAAACCAGAAGAGTCATTAGGCAGAGGGACTGTTTTGTGGACAATGGTGAGAGAAGTGAAAGCAAACTATTGTGAAATTGGTTAGTCATTATGGCATTTTAGATGTGTATTATTATTATTCAGATTAAGCCTTTTGTGTTTCTATGCTGTAAACTGCCCTGTGATCTTTGAATGCAGGGCAGTATAGAAATTTAATAAATAAAACAAAAATAAATAAATAAATCATTTTGTTTTTCTTAGCTTTGTAATTGGTTGCGTGTAAATGACAAGCACTTTCGAAAGCCTTTAAACTGCAATGTGCCTCAAGACAAAACTGCATTAAGTGTTTATGCACAATCCCTTGTGGAGGATTATCTGAAAACACCTATAGCCAATTGTAAGTAGTTTTATAAATATTATAAATAATACTGTTTATGTAAGCAATGAGCACATTTGTTAAATAGTTCCGTTCCTAAGGATTAAGGATTATTTAGTTCTGCATAAAAGTGTTTGGAACACTTCCTGGTTTATACATGATGTTGTTTTGAAGGTGGTGCTTTGTGAGGAGGGGTCGAAGATCAGAGGTAGATTGCAATGTAATATATTTCTGCACACCTTACCAGAATCCCCAATTATGCTGAAATCCTTTGTTTGTGGGTTTCACTGCCCTATTGCTGGGACAATGCCACCAAGTTTGCTTTTGTATAGAAGCTCTTTGCAAATATTTATAAAGACTCAGATTTGATGAATTACATGCATCGAGAAGGGGGTTGGATTTGTGCTTGTGGAAAAGTAGCCTCTCATGCCTCTTGGCAAACCACTTTTGAATCCAAGAGGAGTTTGAAAAGCACTGGTGTGACATGCTGTTCAAAGCAAAAATGTCAAAAATCCCACTGTGTGTGCACAAGCCCTTCAGCATATATAAAGTAGCTCTTTGCTTCTTAGTCATTTTGTATTAATTTCCTGGGGTTTATCCCTCATTAAAATCACTAGGCATATTGTTCACTAATTTAACTGGGAATAGGATTTCCAAAGTCCTGGTAAATTATTAAAACGACTGAAGTTCTCAAGCGCAATTCTTATCTCAGTTGCTTCTATGTTCTATTAACTAAAGAGTCTACTTCAAAGCATATCGTACAACAGCATTCATAAAAACAATCAGCTTCATTGCTTATTTCATTTTATTTCTGTGCGTGACACTTCTGTCAGAGACTTTTAGCTACAGAACGCATTATCTCAGCATGTGTTCTCTAGTCTAGCAAAGCCCCTTACCATTGTTGATCCTTCTCCCTTTCCCTCCAGAACCACTTTGCTGGCACAGGAGAAGCCAGCGGTGCTGACTCAGGGCCCCAGACTGTGGGTGCCCAGCGCACCTGCACCCATGCCGCAACGGCATGACATACTCGTTCAGGCAGAGCTCTGCAACATTGTACAAACTAGTATTATTTTTTTACAGCTGCAGAAGACTGCCTTATGCCTGACTGGTTTGAAGCTAAACTTGTTGCTACGATGATTCTGCTGACTGCAGATGTGGAAGAGATGAAACATGTATACAGGTAGACACCCTGTTTTCTTTGCATTTGCTTTGGATGTGGACCACAAGTCTCTTGAGCTGCTTTGTCCTATTAGCTTTAGTATATTACATCCAAGGAAAGGTTAGAGCTAAGTGGCATAATGTAAAGATTGTATATATATATGAAATAGCACCAAAAAACACATTGGGTTCTTAAAACACTTTCTTAACAATGACATTTTGAGTTCGCTGTAAATGAGCTGTTGGTCATATTTGGTGAAAGGCAGCTCACAAATTGGGTTTAAGCACAGAGATGTTTGCTTGAATCTTTTGTGGATTACCTTGCCTACATCTTGAATAGAAATTTATTGTTTCTTTTCAGCGTGTGTGGACAAAGCGATTTGTACAGATAATAACAAACTTTTGTGACACAGCCAGTGTATTTAGAGGTATTTCAGGAGCTTTGAGTTCATAATTCCTATGAGCAACTGTGGATTGGTGGAGTGTTGACTTATTGTCTGTTCATTGATTACTACCTAGAGGCTGGCACCATAAGAAAAAAAATGACTTGATTGGGCATTTGTTTTTTTAAGAGAATTGAAAGTGGTTTGGGAGACCACATTGCATGTGTTTCTTCTGTTCCGCTGTTGTCTCTGGCCAAACAGGCTTTACAGATTTTCTAAATAATACAAGAGAGAATGAGAGAGACAGAGAGGGAGCCAAAAGTTGGTTATCTGTCCCCAGTACAAGCAGCTTTCTGTCTTTCAAACTGCCTTCAGCTATCAAAAAAACCTCCTGTCATCTGTTACTAACCACTGTTGTGTTTTCCCAGAGTATAAACAAATGTTGGAACATTTTGTGTATTAAGTTTGGTTTATCCACTCTTTAAAAATAACTAAATAAACAGTGTCAGCACTGGGTGTTCGAATGTGACACCATTCCTGCTTGATAGCATACAATGTAGGCTGAGGTATGTTCTCCTGCTTTTTGCTCAGTTGGAAGGTGAATGCAGTTTATCTACCCAGAAGTCAGCAATACAGACAGTGGAATATGTTTCTCTTTTTAATGTTTGTTTCGTGTAGTGTCAATGGCAGCACAGAACGGATTGAGCTGAAGGCTCTCCTAAACCCTCTGCTAGATGTCTTGCTGAAACTTGGCACTAATCCCTACATCTCATCACTGAAAACCGATAAAAGCCTACAGCTGCTATTGAAGCTACTGCAGACTTGTTCAATCAAATGTTCCAGTCCACGAGTTGGTTAGTGGTATATTCAGTATGTTGCTCTTATGAATCTTGCCCTTCTAACTGGTGTAACAAAATTAGGCTAATAGACTCATCAAAACAAATTGTAGTAAGTCGCTTTGAAACAGGAATTCACATTAAAAGCAAATGGCCGTATTAAAAATGTCCAGAATGCATCTAATAAGGAATTACTATATTCTTAACAAACATCTAAATTCAGAGATAATCTGGATACCACAGGAAAAAAATAGGCATATTAAGCCACTGTGTGGTATACAGTTAGTGTTGATAAACCTGGTAATCTTTGTCCTGTTTTGCCTTACAAGTAAGGGTTCTATTTTTCTTTAGAATGAGGCATACAGAATGAAAAGTACTTCTAACATATAATTGTTGTTATAAACATCTTTGTGGGTTTGATCAAGAGGTTTGGTAAAGGTGAAGGGGGCTGGTGGAAGTGCTTTGCTGCCCCATCCTCCCATCAGCAGGCCCCCAACATCCACACCCCACCTCAAAGTCCTTACTGAAGGTCCTGGGACCCTGCTGAATGGGCTGCCCTCTGGCACAGGAGGGTGGGGAGAATGGGAGAAGTTACCTCTACTTTTCAGGGATCTCTCCCTATACCCAGCATCCCAGCCTCTGCCCCACATTCCGCCTCATTCAATAGGCACTCCTGTCCACAGGAAGAGGCTTTTCAGGACAGTGGAGGAAGGGAGAGGGTGGGAAAGTTTGGTTCTACCAGCCCCTTTCAGCATGCTTTATCTCTGGATTAATTCTTTAAAATTGCCATTCAAAATGGCCCCAAGAGCTGCTTTTAGAATGCCAGACATTTGGAAACTGGGGTGATTAATACTGCATTCTACTTTTTTTTTTTAAAGTAAAAGCATGCAATTGGGGACTGTGAACTGTGATTTGGGGTGTGTGTCTGTCATTTTGAATGATATATCCTATTATATGCTTTACCATGGTAATTTCATTGTGTACTACATCACATGTGTATGATACTGTAAGCCTGCAACATTTAACTTGTGCACATTCAGCTTTTACACACATGGCAAAAACCCCAAACACTCAATAAAACCGGGCAGAAAGCAGGCAGGGTTCCTGGACTTTGGCGATCCTACTTGCTCTTGAACCCAGTGAGTTTTGGCTAGACACAATTTTGGTTTCAGGGGCAATCCCCGGAATGCAGCCCTTGCATAAATTGCAGGCTTACTGTTCAGCTTTGGGAATAATGGTACTACCAGTATTTTAATTACATGTATCTTCATACAGATGGGATAATAGCATTTCTCCAGAATTCATTTATGACTGCCACAGAAAGTATTTTGGATTTTCTCCTCAGAAGACTTACAGCAAATGAATTAAATACTGTAAGTACTTAGTGTAAATATTGGCTTGGAATTATTATTATTTTAATTCAGAAGGGTAGCAATATTGTGAAAGTGTATTCATTTGGAATGTTCAGAAAAAAAATTAAAAGAGAAATGCTTTGTCAACAAACATTGTGAAAAGCATTTACCAAAACAGATGTTTTAAAATTTCTCTCTAGCCATGTAAAAATATTTGAAACCAAATGCAAAAGTGCAGATCCAGTCACAAAGTTAAAATGAGTATGTTGGTTGTCACGTTATTGTAATGGAGGAGCTGGTGTAGTATTCACACTGGTTTTTAACTGAGGCTTAGTGCAAACCAGGCCATTGAGGCTGTTAGATTAATGTGAAGCAGTTGCCTGCCATAACTTGAGCAGAATGTGGGGATGGATGGGGACATGCAGACCTTTGATTCTGTGACCTGCTCTTGCATGCTGCCTGCCTGCACATTCGTGCATTCATGCCAAGCAGGGGGACGGAAGGACATTAGGGCTCTGTTAATGCTTTGAAGAGCTCTCTGCAGACCAAGAATGATTAGATCTGGATCTAATTAACCATCAACATAGTTTTGCATGCCCAAATGTATCTTATATCAGCAGCCTTCTGTGTCACATGGCAATCTGCTTTTGAAACAGAGATTTGTTTGTTTGTTTTCAAGGCAATCTATGGTGTGGCCTGGAGGCAACATGCCAATTAAAGAAAAGTCAAAAATTATACTGAGCATGTCTAAAGCAGCTACTTTGGAACTTGGCATTAATATTAAAGTAACTAATTGTGCAGACAGTATCTCCTAGGTTTTGTTTTAATGGACACCTGTAATAACGTATCCCTTCAGATTTCAGATCTGCAGCGCTGTAATTTATATCTAGAAGTGTTGTCAGAGCTGATGAACATTTGCTCAGTCAATGGCTGGAAAAAAGGACCATCGATCTGCAGCTTCATCTCCTCTCTGATAAAGACCTCTCTCTGCAGTGTTCAAGAGGGAAATAGTGAAAAGGTATTGAGTCATAATGCTTAGGCACAGTGCACATATTTTCACAAAATACTCCTTTGTACTACTTTTGAAAGGAGAAGAGAGCAGCTTGGATTTTAAAATGTTGTGGCACTCTTCTGTTTACAGTAGAAAACCAAATACTCTTGATATGCCATAATAGATACAGATACATTTACCAGCTAATGTTTTCCAGTTTTCTGATGTGTGGTCTAAAAGTAATGAAAGCAGACTATGGTCAGATATCCCAATTTTTAGTGCTGTATTGAAATAAGACCAGATCAGTTTATTAGGGCCAGGGTCCAAAGAGCCGTGAAACTGATTACCTGAGCCAAGTGCCCTCCATGTCTAATGGCAAATTGCTTTTGAAAGTGGGTGGGAAGTTTCAAAAAGAATTTGTGATGCCGCTTTGGCTCCAAGCCAGTACAAAATACCTCAATGTAGCTAGTGAAAAGGAATGTAAAGCGAGACTCACACACTTCTCTATTTGTGCTTTGATATCAAGAGTTTGGGCAATAGGTATAGAAAGAGGAAAACCTTGAAATAAAAAGTGGCCACATTTTCTGATAATCATCTTGTGTTAGATGGTTCACGTGGCAATTATACAAATCCTTACAATTTGACATTAGAAGGAAATAGAGTCCCTGCCTAATTCCATACCCAGCCTGCTGCTTTCCTCCAACCCAAAGGCAACACCTTCCTTCAGGCCCAGTCTTCATATCCTACTTTCGCTGTACAGGCCCTGTTCCCATCCCTTTGTCTCCATCTTGTGTAGAACATGCCATGATTCCTCCTCACAACGTTAATCTAATCTATTCAAACCACCTGGCAGCTGAATATATGCTGGGGGAGGAAAAGGGGCTTCTCTTCATCTACCTCATTTGCTGAAATGCTACATATAAAATGTGTCACTTACTTTTTTAAATTGAACTCTTTAATATATTTAAGAGTCAAAGGGTAATGTGGAACCGACCTTTTATTCTATATTCAGACTAGCATAATTATTTTTATTGTTATTTATTTTTATTTTTTCCATACTTTATTAGAACACATTGTAAGAGTTTGAAAATTACCTGTGTAACTTCGCTTTCAGGAGGTAAAACTTGGGGAACAGATTCAGAAGGTAGTGAGTATGGCATCGCTAAGTGTGATTTGTGAAATTATTGATCAGAAGCCAGATCTTCAGCTTGAATCTCTCCCAGCTGTTGAAACCCTAAAAACAACTATTTCCTGTGCTCAACTTAACCATGTATTAAAGAAGCCTTGCAGTATGGAAAAAGATAGGTATTTGTGTTAATCACTTTGTTTAACAAATTTTAATTGGAGAGAAATCTACTATTCTAACTTCTATCTGTTTTCTTAAATCCTACCTTTATATATATATAAAAGCAGAATACCTTAAAGGCTTCTTTAGTCTTCTGCCATTCGTGTTCTAGATGTGTTCCTATTATCCCATTTCCTAATATGTAAGCATTTTACTCTTAGGATTTAGACTGCAATCCTAACCATGTCTATTCAGGAGTAAGTCCCATTGATTTATATGAAGTTTAATCCCAGGTAAGTGAGGTTAGGATTGCAGCCTTAGTTAAATTCTATGTGATCATGAGCTTGGAAGTATGTTCCCAGTTATGTCTGTGGGGTTGTGCTGTTAATTAATTTTATTGGGTCTTGAGCTGTTGCTAGACATTTAATTTAGTCTATTCCTTTCCTTGGAGTACAATACAGTACATTTCTCTTTTTTAAAAAAAGCAAAGGTGAACTGAAATATTTTTCAACTTTTATTACAGTTATCTTGAAGAGCCAGCATCTCATCAAGGATGGGGGAAAATTGTAGCGTGTTATATACATGATCAGTGGGTTTGTCTTCATTTTGTTCTAAATAATTATCAAAAGCTTTCTAAGGACAAATATAGAGAGCACTTTTTGCCAGATGTTCAAAAATGCACAAGAATTTTACAGTCTGCACTGGAAGCAGTGACAATTCTTCCTTCTGATCATATCTTACCTGTGTTTCATTCCATGAAAATAGTCGTTTCCAAGGTAAATGGTTTAAAACAATGTTTGACTTTATTACATGGCTTTATATTTTATGAAAAACTAAATGCTACTTCTTTTTGCCTTTAGCTTTTGGAATCCTCTGAATCTCTGTGCATAGAGGCGTTTGACTTAGCATGGAAAATTATATTTGCTCTTAGTAACACACAGCTGATCTTTTGGCCCAATCTAAAAGCTTTTGTTCAGTTTGTGTTTGATCCTGAAATTCTTGCTGCCGCAGCAAAGAACAAGAGTCAGGCATACACCAGGATAAAAGAGGTAAACGTTTTACATTTCTTGTTCTTCCTGCAATCTCTATTCTTGGCAGTTGTGTTCAGATTATCGTATCTCAGCTTGTTAACCTGTTAGGTGTGCACAAGTGTTCTGCTTCTGCACATAGCCCTTGAGCCATGGTTAAACTTGGAATCCCCTGGTTAACTGGGAAACTATGGTTACTAACTCTGGAAGAAGCCAGAATCAAATCATTGTTTTAATTTGGTTTAATATCCTAGGTTGTTCTGGAGCTGGTAACCTAGTTTCCCAGTTCGGAGATTCTTCAATCAATTAGAGACTTTCTGATATGATGGCAGCTCATGTGAAAGGGCCCTGTGCCCAGGCAAAATCTTATGCTATCTTGTTTAAGAACTATGATTTTCAAAACTTGCTCATAATCTTTAATTGAGCATTCCCCCAGGTCAGCATGAAGCAAGTATATGGAAGCTTGGTTGCTGTTATGTTTTTAACCACTAAATCTAGGGATGTAGCTCAGTAGTAAAGAATATGCTTTGCATGCAGAGGGTCATAGGTTCAATCCCTGGTACGGTTGGGAGAAACTCCTCCCTGAAACTACAAAAGCTGCTGCCACTCAGTGTAGACAGTATTGAGGAAGATGGACCAATGGTCTCACTTGGTAAAAGGCCACCTCCTATGTACCTGTCAGGGAACTGCCATCAGCTCAGAGGTGAGAGGTGGAAGGGCAACTGTGTTACAGGGAGCCTCCGAAGATCTTGCGAAGCAGTTCTTCCTCGGGCAAGGAGGGAAGCCCCACCTCCAGTGGGGAAGGGGCGCAGGGATCAGAAGATGCTAGGGAGAGCCTTAACACCGAGCCTGAGCAAAGCGGAGGGGAGGCAAGTCCCCCTTTGCCAGCGCCCACTCAGCGCAGTAGGTTTGGGCGCAGAGAGGGGAGGAGAAGGATGGGGGTCCCATGACTGTTATGCTGGGGAAGGTATAAGGACCCCCCACTCCCAGATTCTGCTAGCAACTGAGCAGGCATGGACTTGCAACACTCTGCACTGAAAATAGTTTTGTACAGATAATAAAGCCTGGAAAAGACAGGTTGGAGTCTTGCCTGTTTGCTCTCGAGCAACCACACCAGCACCTGACAGTACCTATGCAGAATATAAGCTGCCTCCCATCAGACTTGTGTAAAAATGACAGCTAAGGATATAAACGATGTATGCTATACAGTCAAACCTCGGGTCCCGAACGCCGAAAACCGGGAAGTAAATCCTCCAGTTTCTGAAAATTTTTCGGAAGCCAAATGTCCAGCGTGGCGTCCGCTGAGTGTAGGAAGCTCCTGCAACCATTCGGAAGCCGCGCCTTGGTTGTCAAACATTTCGGAAGCCGAACGGGCTTCCGGAACAGATTACGTTCAGCAACCAAGGTTTAACTGTATAACTATATAAACTATGTATGCTTTTGTTTTACTTCAAATCCATGTTTCTTAAACTTCTTAAAATGCAAGAGAGTATATGAGAAAAATGTTTCTTAAAACAGTAGTATGCAAAATGTGAACTTTTAATGCTAACTTGCTTTTACAGAGGTACTCATTTGTACCCACTGAAACAAGACTTGCTTTTTTTAAAATATGCTAAAACCAGTAAATGATTGAAATGATTTCCCCCCTCTTTAAGATCATATTTCAGATGATTGAAATGTCTTCAATGAGGACTGGCGTCTTTAATATGTTGTTGACTTACTGCTGTCAGTCTTGGCTATTTCCTACTTCTGATGACCCGAATGCTGTTGAAAAGGCTTTTTCAAATGCTAGCAATTACAGTGAACTTGTAGTAGAGGCCTGTTTATTTGGAACTGTTTTCAGGCGTGATCAAAGGTAAAAACAAAAGCAATGTTACTTTTGTGTTGCACTTGGGAAATGTATTGCTGATTTATGTAATAATTTCCAGAGTTGGTTTTTGTTGTAGCAAAAATAACAAAGGGTTGTATCCAATGGTGTCTATACAGAAGGGGAACAAAGTTCACTTGAGCAATGGGGCTTCCCTTTCCTCTTCTACTGCCTCCAGCTCTCTGCATAACCTCAATACAGGCATACCTTGGTTTTCGAACAGCCTAGTTCTTGAACATTTTGGCACCCGAACAATTGAAATCCAGAAGTGATTGTTCCGGTTTTTGAACATTCTTTTGGAAGCCGAACATTCAACGGGGCTTCCACAGTTTCCGATTGGCTGCAGGAGCTTCCTGCAGCCAATCAGAAACTGTGCTTTGGTTTTCAAACATGTTGGAAGTCAAACGGACTTCTGGAACTGATTCCATTCAACTTCTAAGGTACGACTGTATTGGCTTGAGGGTCTAGGGATCCTCCTCAGGAGATCTTGAGCCTGGAGGGAGAAGAGGAAGAGGATATCCTGTTGTGCAAGCAGGACTTCAAAGCGTCTTGTGTCATCTTAAAGATCAGTACATTTATTATGTATTATTTTGCATGGATCTGTACCACAAGACTTTCTGTTGTCCTTATGGATTTATCTATTTTTTCATTATTTTATTAAATGCAAAATGAAGCATAAACAAAATCCTCACAGGAAACAGGTTAGAAATATTGAAGCAGAGACAAGATGGGGGTCAGAGATATGTACAATACATACCAGACTTTTCATATAATAGAAATTAGAACAAGTCTATAAAAATAGAAACATAATTAATATGGAGAGTCCTTAATTTCTCAGGGTAGTGAACTGCATTTCCAGCAAACCTTAGTTTCTGAAGCTCTGCACAAATTTCCTGCTTTATTGTATCATCTATTTAAAGGCTGGGGGTGAAGGAGATTGGTATGATTATCATGTTTATGTTAATAATGTAGAACAAAGAAATTTCTCCCTTTTATGTGGATTTATGATGGCAGGGAACCTTAAACTATAATAAGTAAATATTGAAAAATATATATATTTTTTTCTTCTCCTTTTAAATACATCAAGACTCGTTCAGGAAGTATGTGCTTTTATAGAAAATCTTGGAGATGAATGTGCAGCAAATGTTGTTACAGAAAGGTCGGTATTTCGTCACCTGGTTTTATAATAGTTATAATTCACTGTATCTGTACCATTCATAACATTCATCTCCCCACTTCTGTTTCTTCTGAATCATTGTTTCCTGAATTGTGCTTCAGAAAAAATTATCTAAACAGCAGGGTGCTAGGAAGTCATCATGAAAAAGAAAATAACAAGGAAACTGTGCTCTTACAAACACTATAGCCAGGATCCAGAGAACTACACAACTAGTTTTGTTCATCCAATGGGATTCTGGGCTTGTGTGTTTTGAACAGCAGTCTTCCATGCTTTTGAAACTGAGCAGAGTTTCAGAAGTTGTTTGCCATTTGAAGATGGGGAGTGAAAACCCTCCTAGGCATGCCAAAAGCCTTTTGGACATGTGTAAAATAGCTCTTTAGATTTTGTTTCCATGATTTGATCAGACAGAAACAGCATGTTGAGCTAGGTAAATTCTTAATCTTGCTATAAGAGTCACATTTGGCTCCCCCAGCCTCAGATTCCTCATTCCTGATTGATGGCATAAATCATGCTGGATAGCTGCAACAAGATTAATTCCACAGTTTCAAACTTGATCCTGGTAGGGCATCTGCCTGTAAAAATGCAAGTGTTTGATTTATCCTAGCAGCCCAGCCAAATTAGAAGGGGGGGGAGCAATTATTGTTGCTCCCTTAAGTAGATGTTTGCACCACTGAAATATAAAGCTGAAATGAAGAGTGACTAATGCAAAAAAAGGGAGCACACGGTCAGAGGATAAAAAAAGGAATATATTGTATTACAGTACGAACAGGGATGACCATTATGTGAGAGTTTGCGCCATCAAATTTCTGTGCTTGCTGGATGAGACAAATACATTGCACAAGAAGTTTATAGAAGACTTTGTGATGAAACTACTTGACAGGGTAGGTATCTGTTTATGGTGCTTTGTGCATATGTCTTGGCTTTGACAGTTGGTCTGCTCTGGTTGCTGGGGACATAGCAGCCCCCCTACCCTCACAGACATTAGTTCCATACTGTTATTATTTTGTGGCAATCGTGCCCTTCATTTCTTTGCTTGCTTTGCTGTCACTGTAGCTTGTAATAAAGATAAGATGGAAAATGATGGAAAATAATGGATGGAAAATGTGAAAGCCTGGGGTGTGTGAGTGAAGCACCTTATCCAAAAGTTGCTGCTTATATGACACCTATTAATCATGGGGCAAGATATACAGCAGCATTGTGTTAGCTACGTCAGATATTTGTGTTAGCTGCTTTAGAATATGTAAGGTTGCTCCTGAAGAAGGAACCAGTTCTAAAACTAGATTGAGCTACACTAGATTTTAATAGTTGTTGCTTTTGAGAACCAAAACTCCTCTTTGCATTCTGTGTATACTGTAGATATCTACAGTGTTCAAATCCATGATGTATTTCTGCAGCTAGAGTACTGTCATCTTTATGAGAGTTGTGTACAGGGTCTTCCTTACTTGCGAATCGCTGCATTCAGTGATCTTTCCTCCAGCTTGGAGGTGCTAGGAAGAAGTGTCCTGCATCTGCTGCCCTTTTGACCTAGACTCTCCCTTGTGATTAACCTTTTCAACCAGAACTGAAAGAAACTAAAGTACCAAAGCATTCAGCTTGAGCAAATTTATATTCTCTGCAGGGTGAACTCATGTCCAAATCAAAAAACCGCTATTATGTGAACTCCTTACAACACAGAATTAAAAATCGACTGTGGCAGACATTGCTAGTTCTGTTTCCAAAACTTCATGAGGTACTGTTTTTCATAGCATTTGTTTTTATTACTTATTTTATTACTTATGAAGGGAAAGTTAATTAATAAAACAGCTTTTCTATTTATAAAATGGGGTGCATAGTACCACAAGTATGTAAGACTTCCTTCCAGCATATAATTTCCCTAAGAAGAATTGCTTAGAATTAAGAAGGTAGGCTGCTTTTGTGGCTGTACTATTAGTTTTTTAATTGACTGGCTAAATTGAAATGATTCATTTGCTCTTTTACTGCTTTTTATTTTTATTAGTTTGTTGTCTGTTTTGAAAGAAAACCCTTTTAAAACCCTAGGAAGGAAAGAGTAGTGTGTTTGTGTGTGATTGATGTAGGTTTACAAAGTATAATTGATTTCATACCTGTTATTTTATCTAGGATATTTTAACAAGAACTATTGACAGGATTCTACAAGCTGGACATAGTAATAATCAAGCATCAGTAAAGTACTTAATAGAATGGAATATCATATTGATTCTACATAAGTTTCCTCATTTTCTTCAAAAGTTCTGGGATTGTTTTAACTATGTGAGTAGTAAGGTATTTGGTTGTTCAATTGTGAATAAATCATATATGTTTTTATTGAGTCCTTAAGTACTTTTCAAGTATTAATTTTGTTTTTCTTAAATGGATTCCAGGGACAGGGGTAGCATTTACCATTGAATATATTGACGTTGATAATATATGTAATAATTGTGTTAAAACAGTTAAGCCCCTGTATTTTGGAGGCATGAATGACTGTTTCTGGGTTCAAAATTGGTTGATAAGATGTCATTAAACTATAAGGAACTACATGCATTGGGAAACCTTGATACTAACACATGGCTTATTTTTCAGGGTGAAGACCAGCTTAAAACTAGCATTTGCACATTTTTAGCAGTGATGTCACATTTTGACGTAATTCTCCAAAATATATCTGAGAAGGTACATTTTTTTGGTTGAAACTAAGAAATGGGGTGTAGGGAACAAATAATAATAATCCGCTAACTATATCTTGTTGAGGTTACTGCAATGTGTTTTACGGGGCTGCCTTTCAAGACCACTCAGAAACTTTAAAGACCAAGGCCTATCTACTCCAAACCAGTGGCAAACCACTGTATAGCAATTACAAGCCAACTAGCAGGGTATGAGTGCAGTAGCTGTCTCTCCTGCTGTTAATCCCTTAGCACGGGCATAGGCAAACTCAGCCCTCCAGATGTTTTGGGACTACAACTCCCATCATCCCCAGCTAATAGGACCAGTGGTCAGGGATGATGGGAATTGTAGTTTCAAAACATCTGGAGGGCCGAGTTTGCCTATGCCTGCCCTAGCAGCTGGTATTCAGAGATATGCTGCCCGTGATTCTGGAGGTAGAATATGACTATCATGACTAGTAGCTGCTGATAGCTCTGTCCTCCATGAATTTGTCTAATCCCCTTTTAAAGCCATTTATATTGGTGACCATCACATCTTGTGGTAGCAAATCCCATAGTTCAGCTATATGCTGTGAAGTAGTACTTCATTTTGTCCATTCAACTTAATTAGATGACCTGGGTTCAGGTGCTTTGAGAAAGGGAGAAAAACCTTTCTGTATCCATTTCCCCCACACCCTACTCATCTTACCCCTCCTGGCAGAATCCCCCCCCCCCCATGCCTTCACTTGGCTAGATTGCTGACTATTACAGGTCATTTGGACCATATTTTGGATGTTTAAAAGTTTCACTGGTTCCCCATGCATTTCTAGGTTTAAATAAGTGGTTCCAACCTGTAAAGTTCAGTATTTTGAGGACCACTTGCTCCCATTCAAGCCTGCATGTTCATTAAGGTCACCTGGAGAGGCCCTATTTTAGATACCTCCAGCTACAGAAGTTAGTGAATGGTGATTGAGAATCGGGTCTTCTCAGCAGAGATGCACTGGCTCTAGAATGTCCTCCCCAGGTCTGTGCACATAGCGTCGGTACTTAGGACTTTTAGGCTGCACGTGAAAACAGCCCCCCCCCCCCCCCCGCCTCCAGCCTCTTTAATAACTACGTTGTAACATCACAACACTAATGTTCACTTTAGAGCATCCCCAAACTCGGCCCTCCAGATGTTTTGGGACTACAACTCCCATCATCCCTAGCTAACAGGACCAGTGGTCAGGGATGGTGGGAACTGTAGTCCCAAAACATCTGGAGGGACGAGTTTGCGGGTGCCTGCTTTAGAATGTATTGGTCTGTTAACTGAGGTCCAGCTCTGAGGGCCTTCTGGTGGTTCCCTCATTGTGAGAAGTGAAGTTACAGGGAACCAGGCACAGGGCCTTCTCGGTAGTGTGGAACGCCCTCCCATCAAATGTCAAGGAAATAAACAACTATCTGACTTTTAGAAGACATCTGAAGGCAGCCCTGTTTAGGGAAGTTTTTAATGTCTGATGTTCTATTATATTTTTAATATTTTGTTGGAAGCCGCCCAGAGTGGCTGGGGAAACCCAGCCAGATGGGTGGAGTATAAATAAAATATTGTTGTTGTTGTTGTTGGGTGGGGTATAAATAAAATGTTGTTGTTGTTGTTTAGCAATATTAAGAAATGTTAATAGTTTTTACTTTGCAATGTTTTGGCATTTGTTTTGTTCTGTTTTTAATTTGTAGGCCACTTTGAAAATATGTTATTGAATGATGGAAGACAATTTATTATTAATTATTAAAATTAATATACATTTGCAGATATATGTTGGTTTATAATGCTGCAAGTTAGCTAAGAGTTGAAGGCTATGCATAGAAGTATAATTCTATATGGACTAAAAGCTGGAGTAAATCTTATGTTTGGATGTAGGATTTCTTGATAAAACTTCAGTTGAACTTCCAGCTCATTGCCATGTCAATTTAAAAATGTTTCTCATTAGGAATTAGATGAGTTATAGTTATACGACTTCTTACATATAGTTGTATTGCTTCTTACAAGAAATGTATGAACTACTAAAGGAATGCCTTTCTCCCTCTAGACACCAGCCTTAAAGAAAGCCCTCGTCGTTGTTCTACAGTGGTGTTTCCATCACAATTTCAGTGTTCGACTTTATGCTTTAATTGCCCTTAAGAAAATTTGGGGAATGTGCAAAGCATTGTGTGTGGAAGATTTTGAAGCTTTAGCTCCAGTTATTGAATGTAGTCTCAATCAAGCAGAAAGCATGCATGGAACAGGGTTAGTAGCTCATAATTATTTTAAAATACTGCTTTGAAACTAGTGATGCTCCAAAATGAAAACACTTTCTAGACCACTTATGGATGAATCTAATTTTCTCAAGGAGCACTTTGTTATACCCATAGTTGTGTTGTCTCATCTGAACAAGGTAGAACATTTTAAAATAAACCAAATTCAGCAGTAACAGATAAAGTGAAATTATGAAAAATGTCTGGGGATTTCTTTTTCATCAGAAGCATACCTGGCCTGTGAAACAGAAAACTAGACTGCTTGTCTCTTGAATTTTAATAAACTGACTTACTCCACTTATTTGAATATAGGTCAATCACTTCCATATTATTATTGATGGATTAGATAGAAGATACTGGTGGTTTGTGGAGTAAAAGGGAGAGACCAATAGTGTGGCAATTTGTTTATTCTTTGGGAGACTGTGAGGTTAAATTGATCTGAAAGTGCTGCATTAATATATGACTTAATGTCTGGAAGAATGTTAAGTGGTGAACCAAATAAGGCAAGTAATAACAGTGTAGGTGTATAAAGTAGGATTGCTCTTGTATAGTTCATTGTATATAAACACAAATCATAATGAAGTCCTAAGCATTTTTACTTAGAAGAAAGTCCCATAGAGTTCAGTGGATCTTACTCTTGAGGTGATTATGCTTAGAATTGCAACTTTGAACTATGCCCGGTCTGGGGAAGAAGGTTTAATCCTTTGAATATAGTTCATTATTATATTATATTATATTATATTATATTATATTATATTATATTATATTATATTATATTATATTATAATTAACCTGGCCAGAGCCTCTGAAATGGGACAAGATAAAGATCTAAATTTGATAACATATATATATATATATATATATATATATATATATGTTGTGATTCACAGACCCACAAATGAGTTTTCCCAGCTGTTTGTTCTGTAGCTGCTTCCACTGCCAGATCGTGGAACTACTGTTTAAATTCCATAAAAAGCAGCTGCAATATGTAATTTGCCCCAAGTGTT
Organism: Podarcis pityusensis; assembly: GCF_964106645.2. Taxonomy (NCBI): domain Eukaryota; kingdom Metazoa; phylum Chordata; class Lepidosauria; order Squamata; family Lacertidae; genus Podarcis; species Podarcis pityusensis. The sequence goes on along the minus strand of NC_138026.1, from coordinate 76,486,903 downwards.
CAGCACAGAAAAGGGCTGGAAGAATTGTGATGCGTATTGCTTAAAACAATGAGTTTTAACAATGAATCAATGAGTCGCAGCCATAGAATCTAACTCACAGATATGTGTATGCTCAAATGTGATTTATTCAGCGGAGAGACCTCAGCTTAGTGTGAAAGGAAACCATGTGGAGCTCTTTTAGTTCTTCTGCACCACAAAGAAATTCCCTTGATCGAGGCGATGTTGTGTAATACCTCATAATTACCCTTGTGTGCTTACTAGTTGGAAAGTGACCAAATCGTAATATAAAAAAAGAAGAATTATGCTGCGGTCCTTACCCAACTTATCTGGGAGTAAGCCCCATTGAATTAAATAGGACTTACTTCTGAATATACATGGTTAGGATTGCCTTTTGGTAACCTTCTAAAAAGAGGCTTATTGAGACATTTTCTTGTCGTACATCATAATATTATCCTTACAATGCAGGAATGCTAAAAAGAATTGGCAGCGCATCCAAAAACACTTTTTCTTTGAAAACTTTCATCCACTTAAGGATTACTGTGTTGAGGTAAGTACATAAATATTCAGTGGTTTGTTTATTTGTTTTTTAAAAAAACAACCTTAGATCTGTCTAATTAATGACACTGCTAGTGTGATCAAGGAGACATGGCTTCAAATTTCCACTCATTCAAGAAACTAACTGGATGACCTTGGGTAATTAAGCAAAGGCATTTTTGTGTGTGTGTTGAAAACATCAAACTCACTGCCAGAGTTATCCTAATTCTGCACCATTTTGTTTTTATATGTGTGCTTACTTTGCCTAATGTACAGTTCAGTCCTGTGCATGTCTTCACAGGCATAAGCCCCATTGTTCTCAACAGGACTTACTTCCAGATAATACATGATTGCTTCCTTATTCAGCTTTTGCTACAGGACCCTTAAATCACGCACCCCAGATATTTGGAAATTCACTAAACCCCTTCTGTTTCTTGAAATTTTATCAAATATTATACACATTCATAAAAGCTAGAAACAGACATTAAATAAGAAAATGAAAGTCCAGGGTCTGAATTTCACGTTTCTTTGCAACCACAGGATGTACACAACCCTGAACCTCATATAGAAGCGTGTGCTTTGAGAAATGACTACTTACTTGGAACATGTCTTATTTTATGGATTGCCATTATGCAGTTAGAGAAGGTGGGCAGAGCAGTTCAATTAGGGTGGAGAATTTATGGTGGAAGAACCGCCAAATCCAGAGTCCTCCTGACCAGGGTGGCAAGACACGAAGTACACCAACTCTTGGTATTTTCCCTCCAATGTCAGGAGAGTGGGAAGGTTTTGGATACGGCAGATCTTCTTAATATACCCATATGATGTCCATTTTATCTCCCTACTGACATTTCAGGTGGGGTTGTACTCTAAATATGCTTGCCTTCCATTAAAGTCAATGAGATTTAAGCCCAGTCATACCTCGGCAGTTGAACGGAATCCATTCCGGAAGTCTGTTCAACTTCCAAAACGTTTAAAAACCAAAGCGCTGCTTCTGATTGGCTGCAGGAAGCTCCTGTTGGACTTCCGAAAGAACATTCACAAACCGGAACACCCACTTCCAGGTTTCAATTGTTCGGGAGCTGATTTGTTCGGGAGCCAAGGCATTCAAGATCCAAGGTACGACTGTACACTGAAATATCAGTAGGACAGACCGAATCATCATTTTGTTTCTCTTATTATAATAGGGCACTAATGCTTCACTTCGACTGGTTCATGGCTAATATACTTCGGCATTTTCAGTGCTAGTTCAATTTTCCAAATATTATTTTTCAGACAATATTTCACACCTTGCCGCATCTTTCAGAAATTGCAGAAGAGGAATTGATTTCTCTATCTAAATTTAAAGCATTCACAGACATCCCACTGAGCTCAACATTTCCATTCTCTCATTCTCGAACTTCACTTCTTGATCTGAAGCAGTGTGACTGGTCTCAGCAAGATTTGGGTAAATAACTAGTGCTGGCTTAAATAGTCACATATATTTTATATACTTCTTTTAAAATTAATTGTGCAGTATTTTAACAACACAAAATGTTAAATGGTTATGAAGAATATTATCTGCCCTCAGTATTTAATTTCTAATATGCTAGGATTCTCAGCAGAGTTTGTTGCATTCAGGTAACTAAATATTCAATCTTAGGTTTGAGTTCAGCTGAATCAAGCAGCCAAAGGCAATGGACAGATGTTCAAAAAAAGATAATTCCTTGGAAGGACAGTACTCCTGATCTGGAGCTTGTATTTCAAGATCGGGCTACTAAACTTGGAAAAGCAAACAATAAACTGATTGTAGTGGCTTCACTCATTGATAAACCTACCAATTTAGGAGGTAAGATCTTACCCACTTGAAACTACCAGTACTTGAAAGTATGTTATGTGACTTACATTTTTTTTAAAGCAAACTTTATATATTCAACCTCTCTATATAAAGGATTTCCAATGGAAATTGCATTTAATCATTCAAACTACAGCACAAAAGAGAAGTGCCTTTCACTTTTCCCCCTGACATTACCATAAATTAGTGTAGCCACTTGTAGTAATTAGTTGTTTGCAGGGCCATGTTATAGGCTGATGATGCTTAGTTTAAGATCTTTAAGGGAAGAGTGAGTCATGCTATTGTATTTTTGTATAGCCTGATAGACCCACCATGAATGCCCTTCTTCAGCATCTAAGTGCGCCATTCAATTAATGAAATATGACTCATATTAAATGAAAGTGTTCTGCTTCTTTGTAGGCTTGTGTCGTACATGTGAAATATTTGGGGTGTCGGCTCTCATTGTTGGCAGCCTTCATTATATAAATGACAAGCAATTTCAGTACCTCAGTGTTTCTGCTGAACAATGGCTTTCCCTTATTGAGGTGAGCAAAGAGTATATTACTTGTAGACTACTTAAATGTAACTTAACTTGCCTCAGTTTTTCATGAATGGGCTTGCCTAACATTGTATGGGATTAAAATTCTTTATGCTAGTGTTGAAGTGTTATGTATTAGTCTGCTACCTTTACAACTCTTTCCTGTGATTGACTGGGCTGAGCCTCTGGCTGTTTTACTACGGTTAAGCACTTTGACATTTCTTTGATTTTAATGGGAACGTTAAGCATGTGTGTTCCTGAATATATCTCTGACTAGCATTGCTGGAGTGTGGGCTATTGTCTTCATAGCTTGTTTGTGGCATTTATGGAGGCATCTGGCTGTCAGTTGGAAACGAGTTGCTGCACTAGATGGATTCCCAACCTGATCCCTGCTTTTTTTGTTTTGAGTGATTGAACCTAGCAGTGTGGCTTTATGAATCTTATAAGGATACTGTATTGGTCCACATGATGTTAGCCTTTCAGCTGATCAAAATCTGACATATTTTGACTGATACAGCTATTTGTACTGTATATTAATAGAGGTTTGCATTTAAACATTTCTATACTAATCTCACTTTTCTAAAAATAAATAAATGCGCAGGTAAAGCCATTCCAGCTTGCTGATTATTTGGAGCAGAAGAAAATGGAAGGCTACACTATAATAGGTGTAGAGCAAACGGCTAAAAGTTGTGATCTGACAGAATATTGTTTTCCAGAGAAATCCCTCTTGCTGCTGGGGTAAATAAAAAAACAAAACTTTTTAAATATAAAATGATTCTAAATAATTTTTTTGGTAGTGAAAGCTGAGAATTGTAGAGTTTGAGGAAAATGAAAAGATCAGCTATAATTGTTGTTCCCATTTACTGTAGTGGCTGAATAGGACTAGAATAGAAATATATGAAGGCCTCAACCACCCAGCTGTCCGTCATTGTAGTTTTATTTCTGATGGTCCCCTGGTGTAGAACTCACTCATTCCAGATATTTTTGTCCTCCCCATTCAACAGGGCTGTAGGCTTATTTTTCATGTAATTGAAATGGATGTAAAACAGTAACACATCAGCTAATTGCACTGAGCAATATTTTTAGGGAGTGAGGCAAGAGTCATATTAACTGCAATTGATCTGTCTTAAAAGCAATATTATTTATGAAAGGGGACTGAGGAAATGTTATCACTGTATCACAGTGCTGTCTTCTCTGCTAAATATATGATTAACATTATCTGGCCCAGTAGCAGCAGTGACTCCTCAGACAGGGTCTTGTTACCCAATATCATTTTATTTGGATATTCCTTTGATTAAACCTGGGTCTTTTTGCATGCTGAGTAGATGCTCTCGGACTGAACTGCACCCCCTCTGCTAACTGTGTTATATGTTTGTGTGCTTTTCTTGTCAGAAATGAGCATGAGGGAATCCCTGCAAATCTAATTCAGCAGCTGGACACCTGTGTAGAAATTCCTCAGCAAGGAGTTATCCGGTCACTTAATGTCCATGTAAGTGGAGCTCTGCTCATTTGGGAATATATAAGGCAACAGATCGTCAGGGAAAAAGAATGAAGAGAAATACATGAATCTTGTCAAAGCTGTTGCTCTGATGGTGCTTGGAATTCATGGAGTAGAGATACTGCACAAAAGAATAAGTTTTGTATTTTGCATGCCTTCATTTTTTAAAAGAACTCAAATGCCTTAAACCATGACTGTATTGAAATATTCATTGATGATAAATATTCTTTCAGTATACAAGTTTCTTGGTGTAGATTATGTTGCTGAAAAAATCTCTTTATATTCTTCTTAGGTGGGTTCCAAATAACCATTTTGTAGCAGGGTGGCAACTCAAGTTTGTGGGTTCCCTTCAACCATACACAGAGCTGCTGGGGCAATGCTCCTATTTTATCAAATTAATATGCAAACAGACTCAATGTGTACACTGGCATGACTGCACAATAACTAGCATTTGGCTAATTTTATTTATTCACTTGTGAAGATCGACTATCAAAATGGATGTAAGCGTTCTATTAATACAAAGGAAACTACTTGAAAGAAGAAACTGGTAATGAACTCACAGTGTAACATTTGAGTAGATACAGTGCACCAATTTGCCCTTTATTGGTAGTAGCAACTTCAATGAGGTGTGGTTGGGAGCCTCTTCTCTTCACCGTGCACTTCAAAGTACATACAGGCTAGGAGCCTTCACGCCGATGCCAGATAAACAAGTATAGCTTTTGAAATTATTTATAGGCCATCACTGTCCTTTACTGATACTGACACTTTTAAGTATCACTCAAGTGCTCTTCTTCTGCAAGCTCCTTTGTCGTGGCTGTATTTATAAAAGCTGATGAGTAGCTATGACTTCTCAGTTGTCTCTGAAGGCTGAAATTCTCCTGCTTCCAACTTTGCTTTATATTTTAGATAATCTCTTCTTCTATCAAAATATTTAACCTGTTTTGAACAAGATCGCTGTTAGGAAATGAGATTGACACAGTAAAATTCTAGTGTAATGAAAACAGGAAGGACCTCTTTTGATTATCATTGCAGCATTTCAGATCTGGGTATGTAACCATGTTGATGTACTCTGAGCATTTCAGGGTCCTCAACTCCCTTAAGGGAGAATTCTCCCCTAGTTCTATTACCAAACAGTTCTAATGTCTTCTTACAGTGAAATGTGGGGTGCCACAATCAACCCTACCTAATTGGTCAGGCAAATATCTCTGAGATGCTCACACAACCCTTGAGGTATTTGATACAGAACACTACGCTTTACACCCCTATCAGTGCTATGCCAGTTTATAGGGTTTATCTCATTGCTGGTAAAGACAAGTACATACTGGAAACCTAGGAAGCCACCTTACAAGAGTCAGACATAGCCTAATGTTGTCTCCAGTGACTCTTCAGGGTTTCAGACAGGAAGTCTTTCTCAGTCCTATCAGGAGATGCTGGAATATTTGGGGGGGGGGGGGATTTGTGCTGCTTACCCACTGTTGTGGACACACATTTTCAAAAGAGCACCTAAGTTTCTCACACTTCGATGCCTCTTCCATATTATCATCTAAGCACTTCCAATACTCATCCCGAGCTCCCCAGCAAGCCTTCCTTTCCTTCATTGATGGAGCTGTCATTTCTGTCACAAGAAACAAAAAGATCGCTGTTATTCTTGAACTACTTAACATAACTTACAACATAACAAGTCACCATCCAATCCTACACTTTATTGAACCTAAACTGTTTTTACTTGAGTCTAATGTTGAATGTAAAATGTTTTTTAAGTGTGTTTTTTTAAAAAAAAATATTTTGAAAGGCACTGTATTTATAAGGGGGCAATACTGAATTGAAAAGATAATCAGGCTGTGAAGCCTGATACTTTATATGTAGCCTGTCAACATTGTTACAGTTACAAGAAAGCAGTTAAAGGCCTATGTCAGCTATCTGAATTATAACTGTGAACAGCTAAAATAGGGATGGTTAACCAGCAGCCCCCCAGGGGTTGTTGGACTACCAACTCCCATCATCCTTGACCATGGTGGGGGCTGATAGGAGCAGTAATCCAACAAAAATGGGTCATAAATTAGCTGCCCCGCCCTATAGCATATAGCAGATGATCCTGACAGTAATTGCCCGAAAGGACTGTCACAGCCTTGTCCAGTCAATGTGGTCTGGTGGTCAGTGGAGACAGAAGAACCTAGAAAGAGTGTGAAGAGCTGAAATCTCTTAAAAATTGAATTCGTGAAAGCAATAACAGTATTCACATTTTAAGAGAGTATTCTTGACCAAGATTCAGGTGATTTAAATTCAGGCACAGCTTGCTTTATTGAGCTTTGCTTTACCATACTTTGCATATATTGCCCCTTATATAAGGACATTGGCACAACTGCTGGCAGCCCTTACCTACCACCACCTCTTCTGGTTACAGGAGCTCACTAGGGTTAGAGCTGGCTTTTTTCTAGCATGTAAAGCACTGTTCGACTCATGTCCTGCTTTTGGGCTTCCAATGGGCATCTGGTTGGCCAATGTAAGATCAAGACACTGGACTAGATGGGCCATCTATCTGATCCAGCAGGTGCTGCTTATGTTTTGGGAGCCTTTGGAGGGGGTGCAATTGTGTGGGCCACAATCTGCCTTACTATTACATAAATATACTGAGATTCCAAGGTTGGCATTGTTTGGTTCACAGCAGAGTCTAAAGCCCAGAGATTTTAACTGTAGTAAAAAAACCTGCCACACCTTATGTTTAAGGAGGCACCATTTCATAAGCTCTCTGAAACGCAATCTTCTTAAAAGCAGACAACAATGTCTACAGTGCACTGTTACTTAGTATTTCAAGAACACTAACACCATGTAAGACTGGTTCGTCGTACAAACAGCGTACAAAACTACTGAACACTAGAAACCCTACAGTTTGCCACCTGCATTGGGCACATAAAACAATCCCAGGTTGTCAGGTGAAGAGTTTTAAGAAAAACATTGTATTGCTGGGCATTTGCCACATTGCACGCGACCAACCTGAGCTGCTGAACTCGGGGCTAAATAACGGGGCTCCCCAGGGCACCTATCCCCAAAGTCCAGTTTCTGCAGTGAATCGCCGAAAGGAGCGCGCGCGGTCTCTCCCGCCGTTTCCCTCCAGGGGCCCCGCGGAGCCGCCTGCACGGAAGGCGCCGCGTGACCGAGTCCCGCGCCCTCGCCGCGCCTGGAGAGCGATGCCAAGTGGGCACAAGGCAGGGGAAGCGCGCGGAGGAGGCTCTGCTTGCCCTCCACGCTCGGCTGCTGCAGTTTTGGGAGTCACCTCCTCCTCTCCGCCCGCAGAAGGGCTGAAAAGGGTCTCCCCGCCCGACAGAAGCGGCCGCTCCTCTGCGGGAAGCCAGGCTCCCGACCTCCAGACAAGGTGAGGATTCTACACGCGACGCCTTCACCTACCCGCCGCACTTCCGGCTGAGCTTGAAAAGCCCGGATGTGCATCCAGGTGTCGAACACACAACACACCGGAAGCGCATGCGCAGCTAACATGGAGCGCCTGAGCTTATTATGATAACGCGGAGGCGGAGAAGAGAGGATGTCTCTCTCCGCCTGCTGCGTTATAGGCTGCGCGTGCGCACTTACGCAGCTTGCTTGGCGGCTTTGTTGCTAGGCTACTGCCCGGCCCCCTTCAGTGCTGCTCTGCGGGCGGGAAAACAAATGGGCTCAGGATGAAGCCCTGGGACAGGGCAGTGACCTAATAGACATGAATTGCAGTTACATTTCGTGCGTCCCACAGGTTTGGAAGCCCTAATTTAGCCGTTAATATTCTGGTGCTTTCGAATAAATGGCAATAATATAATTCGGCAATCGAGTGAAAATCTTCAAAATTGCCACCATGTATTTTTTAAAGTTTCAGTGTTAAAGCAGCGGCGTCTGCATTAGCAGGTGGGGCTTTTTTGAGGATGGAAGCAGACCAATTAAATTGACATTTGCAGCTGATTTTGGTAGAAAACGGACGGGACTGTCCTTACGCCACTTTGGCACCCGCCGTGCTTGCAATTGTGCTGCCCGTTAAATTCCACATTTAAAAAAAAAAAAAATCCTTCCTGGTGTGTGTGATGAAGTATGCGCGCTTTTCGAAGTCACGGCAGGCCAGAATTTGTTAAGAGACGAGGAACAGAAGCGGAGAATTCGGGAGGCTCCGAAAGCGCAGCCTTCCTTTGTCGCGCAAGGGCTGCCTGCCGCCGCCATCCGAGCAGGGATTCTGCAGGAGGTTTTTGCTTTGTAGTTGTCAGGTCACCTCTGTGAGTCGCGACAGAGACGAGGCCCCAAACGGCTACAAAACGGAACAACTTTATTAATTCCTCCTGATTTAGCAGCAGCGGCTTCAGTTTGGACGCAGCGCCGCCTATGGTTGATCTAGCAACATAGGAGCCCAGACTTCCCATATTCTGACAGTTTAAGGAGGGCAAAGTGTCCAGCTGGTGGCTTGAGAGTTGCATTTCATCCCTGAGGGAAGCATTCATGGACCCCAGGAACCGAGGAGTTCCGGGCTACACCATGAGGGACCAATGAAAAACAGCTACTTCCCCAAGTCTGAGTAGATTTTCTCAATTCAGTCACAGCCTATTTCTAAAGGCCGAGAGTTACAAAAATCTTCCCTTCGTGTGTGAGTGAACTCTCTCCTCCCAAGCAGCAAAATGCTGAAGCAGATGGGTCCTCAAGCCTAAAGTCTGATCTAAATGATCACAGTATGGGGTTTGGGACCGATTCTGCCCACCTCCCCAAGTCAGATTAAATATTGTAGGGTGACTAATGCATCTGAACTGGATCTATCTGCTCTGCAGGTATCTTGGTGGTGAAGCTTGATTCCTGCTCTTTACTTCTAGTATTGTGAATGGGATTATGGCATTTGAGGGAGGGGGAGCTTCTGACAGGAGCCAACTCCTAGGGGCCAAAGTCCCTTCAACACCCCCAAATAAAATATTTGAGGGGGGCTGGCTCCCCCAGAGTTGATGGGTATTGCCATTCAAATAGTGTGTTTGTGTGTGTGCTGCATCATGTGATTATGTGGGCAGGGCTTATCTCCCCCCCCTCCAATGTTTTACCCTTGGCTGCTGCTGACCCTGTTTTGAGGCAAGTGCTGGACAGAATGGTCTTTTGGTCTAATGACTGAAACCAAAGCAACCAGTGTCTTAATAATTTATCAGTTTCCTAAACTGATTGTAAACCCCACACACCTTTACATTCTACTAGTGGAACAGTAAGAAGTGCTGGCTCGTTTCCATGGGAACCAAGGAGCTGCGCTTCTGAACTCTGTGGCTTTTTCACAGCATTGAGGTAAGGGTTGATCTTGAAAAGTATTGAATGATTATAATTCTTAAAAGCCTTCCATAAAACACTGCAGGACTATGCCACTTTTGAACTCCCAAGACAGACACTTACAATGTTATCTTTTTAGTTGGCATACATGTACTTGCTTTGTTTAGGTTCTTCTTTTTATTTTGCTGTATGATTTTCTGTAGAAAATTGGTGGCTTGTTGATAATTTGCTGTCTGTGGGGCATAAACCTAAAGCAATATTGTTGATACTTAGTGGCTGGAGAAAATGCAGAGTGGGTAACTCTATAGACAAGCTCCCCTGTCTGGAAGAGGATGGCCTTCTGATCTTTTTTTCCTCATTGTCTTATAGAATGAGTTGCCCTGTCATGATTTACATGAAAATAGCATCTCTCTGTTGCAATGAGTCCTATGTATTCCCAGATAAATAACTCCTAGTGGTCAGAATAGGCCCAATTAATGTTTTACATTAAGTCCTATAGCAATGATGAAGCTACCAAATTATATACCTTTTCATTTGATGGATTGGAGACCACTGGATACCTCATGTAAGCTCCTCTGAGCTTTCTAAAGGAAGAATGAGACGTGTGCATTATTAAAAATTAGCTTCAACTTTTATATAGGTAATTAAATAAATATCCCAGGCTTATTTCATTTCATTATTTAGGGAAGTGACCATAATTCATTGGCAGAGCACATGCATTGCAAACAGAAGACCCCATCTTCAATCCCCACACCCCCAGTTTAAAGGGTTAGGTATCAGGTGAGGGAAACAATTTCTGCCCGAGACCCTGAAGAGTGGCTGCTGCTCAGAATTGATAGTATGGGTGATAATACTCTGTCAGGATGTAAGGCATCTTCCTATGAATAGTAGTTATTCTCAGAGAAACCATGTTAAATTTATACAAGGAACAAAAACCTCAGGATAGATATGCTAGAATCTGGCCAGGTTTGGTGTTCTTCCCCCATTACCTCAGTGAAGGCGGCAGATCCCTCTTCCAGTGCACAAAGTCATTGATTAAATCCTGACCGGCAAGAATATAGTGTAACCCAGGGGGTAATTTCTACCACTGAACCCTCTTTTACTGCCCCCAGGAGCTGCCTACCATATCCCCTAATTCCTGAAACTACCAGTTGTCACTAAAACCTAAACCCTTAAAAAGGGGTCTGTGGCCATTCAGCCTTTGCCCCTCTTGATTTCCCCAACCTGCAGCTCATGTCTGAAGCTGCCAGTGCCAGAGGTGACCATTGAGAGCAAGTTTGCAGTGTTAGTTTGGATTAAGTGTAGAATTAGTTAGACCAATATTCTGGTATTTTGAGCTGCACACCTGCCATTTCTCCCCCTTCTGCCTTTTTAAAAAATACATACTCCATTTGAATAAACTGGTTACCGTATTTTTTGCCCTATAGGACGCACTTTTCCCCCTCCAAAAATGAAGGGGAAATGTGTGTGCGTCCTATGGGGCGAATGCAGGCTTTCGCTGAAGCCTGGAGAGCGAGAGGGGTCGGTGCGCACCAACCCCTCTCGCTCTCCAGGCTTCGTGCAGCTCTCCGCAAGCAGCGGGAGCCCGTCGCTGGGCTCCCGCTGCTTGCGGAGAGTTGCCTGCATGCTGAAGCCTGCGTGCGCTGAGCTCAGCGCGTCCAGGCTTCGCGGACCTCTCCGCAAGCAGCGGGAGCTGGTGCTGGGCTCCCACGGCTTGCAGAGAGCTGCCTTTTTGGGGGCTGGGGTCGGGGGAAGCTCGGGCTTCCCCCGCCCCAGCCCCGCGCCTGGGGGGGAAATAATTCTTTTCCCCTTTATTTCCCCCCCTAAAAACTAGGTGCGCCTTATGGGATGGTGCGTCCTATAGGGCGAAAAATATGGTAATTAGAGGTGAACACACTCAAGGCCTATGCTACTGATTGTTAATGTGCCTAGGAAAGTGGAGGGGAGACAGGCTGAAGTTGCCAAGCCAGGGATCTTGAGGAGACCACGGTAAGGCCTTGATGATGCATAAGCAAGCAGTGGCAGCAGAGAGAAAGGGCTAGGACAGATCCCTCAAGACTATTAGCCTACACTACAGGGTTCTCACTGGAGCAGGGACTTCCCTCTCATTACAGAATATACCTGAAATATTACACTAACTTAATGCTTCTTGTTCATGTGAATTCAAGAGAAGTTCCTTGGCAATGGTGGATGATGACATTTTTAAAGAAAGAAAGCTCCTAGTCAAACTAACTCTATACTTATATTCCCTGAGCCAAGCTATGTATCATGGGGGGCTGTCTGGCAATGAATAGTCTGACATAACAAAGCAACTTCATCTATCTAGCTCAGTACTTCTTCTTCTGGCTGGCAGCCTACCCCATAAGCAAGTCTACTGATTTATATCATACTATGCTTACTCTGAATGTGACAGCTAAGAAGGTTGCCAAGTACTGCTTTCAACAACAACAAAAGTATATTTTAATTTACATAAATTTGAATTTTGGATGCACTTTAGGGTTTTCACTTAGAGATTTTAAGCTTCTGTTAATTTTTCAATAGTTATCATGCTCTGCTTAGCATTAAAACTTCCAAGCAGAGTGCAGCCTCATTTTTTGTGTGCCTATTGTATTGCCCTGAAAACTATTTTGGTAAGGGAGCATGCTGAGCTGCAGTCTTCATGCTTTTAGATAATGGATGTTCCTTATATCCAAGTCATTGTATAACATTTCTCAGATAGTAATAAGAATCTGAAGACAGCTAAGTAGCTAAATAAACTAGCCATTTCAAGTGCAGGTCTGTTGTGCTTTAACAATGCAGTATCAGTATGTGAAAAGATGTGCGGGTCTTTGAATTAATGCCATTGCTTTCACTGAAAATTCCTTGTTGCCATAGGAAACTACCTATACACCATGGAGTACCACCGACTACAGTATCTTTCAGTACTAGTTTAGTTGTAGTTGTGGTAGTTGTAGTGGCTCAAAGAAAGCCTTGTTTTACTGCAGTCAAGTGGCATTTTGCTATGCGTGCAGCATAACATCTAGGAGCCTCATGCCCTCAGATTTCCCTCTTCTCCCAGTAAGTACTAATTTGATGGCACAAGGTTGTGCTAGGAGCTGGACTGCTGCTCTTAGCTGAAGCTCTCACCTGTGTCTGTCTCCATCTCGATCCTCTCTGCCCTCCTTGTGTAACACAACTGCACAGTGCATAGGCTTCTCCAGGACACAGGCACAGTAGCAACCACCAATTCTCTTGTATAAGCAAAGAAGGTAGGCAGGCTGGCCCACAGTTCCAAAGTCAAGGGCTGAGGTGTTTCATAGCATCATACCATAACTCTTGCACTGGATGCTGGACTGGGCTGCTGGGCCAAACAACTACAGCTCTCAAGTTCCTTGGGAGTAGGTAGCACTGTTTTCAGGAAGATCTACTTATTGTGTGTGTTCAGGACTTGAGCAGAGTTTCTAAATAGAGTAAAATAATCCATGAGCCTAGTGAATTGTTGTAGAAAAGAGTTTAACTACTGCACACATTTTCCTGTTCTGTTTTAGAAACCTAATTTTCATTAGTGCATGCAAGAACAAAATAAATGCCCTATTCTGTTGACATTTGAACAGAGACTGTTCTGTTTTGAGTGAGTCAGAATATTAACACCCTTGCTTTGATCTTAGTTGCACATACTCCATATGAATTAATGCACACTTGAATAAGCAAATGGCTCACATTTTTCATTTGAACTGTGCAGATTAATTCTGGCAACTATCTTTATTTTTTGGTGGGCAGGGGAGGGGGAATTACAGATATGTAAAATCTCTAGACAGTATATATACATAGCGCACTTGCTTAGAATAATTTCTAAAAGGTTTTGAAATATTAACAAATAGAACAACCACATTCAGGCTTTTTTCCTATCACCTAAATCTTGCAAACTAACAGGGTGTTACATAACTCATTGCTCACATGGCTGGCTGGGCTGCATGTCCTGGATAACATTTTCAACCTAGCTTTTAATTTAAGAAATGTACAAGACAAAGGGAGGAAATAATAAACTGCGTAGATAAATTTGTCTTACTATTTGGTATCTAGATCTTTGGGGAGGTCATTCTTATCTGCATGCTACATCTACCACTAGTACAATGTTGGCAATGCATAGTGTTTCGGGTCAGTGATGCACTGGTAGGTCTCGAAAACTAGAAAAATATGGGTGCACTCTAGCAAAAATTAGGTACACCTTACTTCCTTAACTATTCCCAAATGTATTTAAAATATTGAGGCTGCAGTTCTAACCCCCAACCATACTGCTGGTGTGTGTGTGTGTGTGTGTGTGTGTGTGTGTAGGATTCAGTGAATAGCCCTGCCCACTAGCCTCTGCCCACCATAGAGCTCTCCACTGTGGCCTCAGCAAGTATAGTGGAAGAGACATTGGTCCAGGGGGTGGCTCCCAAGTGGGGTGTTACAGGGTCTGGGTTGGGGCTGGAGCTGGGCTGGACCATGGATCCATTTTGTTGTAAGCCAGTCCAGCTCCTGGGCCCCATCTACTACTCTGGACTGGAGCTGATGCACTTTTGTAAAGAAAAGAAAAGAAAATGCCCACCCCATCTTCTGCCTTATACGGAAAGAGCTGACAGGGCTATGGTTGTGCCTGCAGATCTGTGGCTCTGCATCTCCATGGCTCCCTTGAAGTACTGCTCTTCCCACTTAAGTCTTTTTTGATATAAACAAAATCAGTGTAGCTGAAACAACCTGGAGAAAGTATTTTTCAGGGTCACAGCACTGGGCTTGTTATCCCTTTCTTTCCTTTTGTCACTTCCACACAAGTAAAATATTTCTTAGTAAAAATAACACGGTATCTCACCAGAAGATGGGAAACAGAAGCAGAAACCATAGACTTGGTATGAACTTTCAGTAGTTTTATTAGTTTTGTCAAGCAAATAATTGAATCTGAAATTGATTCAATAAAAATTTGAGAAGTGAACACCACCTCCATTTGACATGTAAAAATGCCACAGAGACAGCATGTACCATTGGGTTATGGCAACATTTCAAAATAACATTTTTAATTTGTATGTAGCAATGTAAACTTCAAAAATAGTAAACTATAACCTTTGCCTCTTTCTTTGTACATATCACATAGTCTATCACAGATAGAAATTTAATGGCGAACCTAAATTGTAAAAGTAAACAGCTTGGTGCTTACAAGTTTTGTAAAAAGTGTTAGGTTTGATGTTAGTCTCTTGTGTGTTCTTTAAAAAAACCCCACCCTCAAAGCAATGTAATAAAAGCAAGTGGCAATTCACCTCTTAGTCCCCTTTTGTATACATCATAAACTGTGTTCCCTGTAAGTGGCTGCTAGCTTTATTGTTGGTTTTTAAGCAAGGTTCTTACATGCAGGGCTTGATTCTTTTCACACTCACAGAAATACAGATCAGGAGGAGAGTCCCACCTCAAGACCCATGTAAGTGGGAAGCAAATCTGACCTGGCAAGAGACCCTGAAGTCCCCAAGTGTTCAGCACTCCCATTAATCAGTGGCTTGAAGCAGGCACTCATTGATTTCTTTGGGAGTTTCAAGAGCACTGTGTCTGCAGAACAACCTTTTCATGTTGTAAAGACCAATGCAGAAGCAACTTGCAGTGTGACCTAATTCTACACAGACAATGGACTAGATTTCTGTAGAAGGCACTGTATTTTCCCTTGCATGAGAAAAAGCATGGATTGCAGTCAACATGCACAGTTATAAAGAATGGATGCACTACCCCAGAGAACTTTTCCTGCACAAACTCTATTGAGATGGATGGGAGTCATGCAAGACACCACGCAGGAAGAAGCCTGCCATGTTCTTGCACACCTGCTATTCACTTCAATGTGGCTTTCACAGGAAAAATCCCTGGCTAATGGTGCCCTGATACTCTTGACTGCTTTCACCTTCATGCTTTTGTGCAAAACTTAACATTTTATCCGGCCTCTGCTCTGGCACCAAGGGCACTAAACTTCACACAGCAACCCCCCCCCCCATTTTCTCCCTCCCCCACCAAAAGATTTTCTTTTGGTTTATATGAAAACATTTATAGAGTACAGCTCTGTTTAAAAAATAAGCTTATGACATAGTATAGCATCTGTTTTTCTCTCTATATATATTATATATATTTGTAAATCACAGTGTGCGATGTGTCATTCAGTACTTAATGTTCAAATTATATGCCCTGCTTTTCATGATGATTGATCATTAAAACAATATACGCAATATAATTCATTTATACGTTACATTCATTTAAAAAGAATTCTGTTTTTGCCTTTTTAAATGAGTTCTCTCAAGTGAAGTATCTGATGTGAAACAGTGCAAGCAATTTGGACATGCTGAAACGTGATGCCTCAGACTCTATTATTATCAAAACTGTACATCTATGTACACTGTATTGAACATATGTGCTTTGCAAGAAAAGATCTGTGAATTATAGCATATAATGTTAAGACTTTCCATAAAAAAACAACATTAATGTGAGAATGATGACATGGATGGGCGTGTTCTCCTGCTTTTATTTTGTAATCCTGAAACAATGTCTCCATTTCCTTCCGGTATCTCTTCCTTCTTTCGTACTTTGAGGCGAGTGAGGAGCTTTATCAACCACTCATCCCATTCCTCTGGTAAAAGCAGCAGCAGGAAGCCCAGGCCAATGATGACAATGGCAATTACGCGGACACTGTTGAATTCAATGTCACTCAAGTAGTGATCAACAACTGCATGAAACATTGAACTAATATCATTAAAGGGTACAAAGTATCACATACTCAACAGAATATCACATAACTAATAGCAAAGAGCCTCCATTTCAAGTCAGTTTCACAACTTTAAGGCCCCAAACATGCAACCAAACAACACTGATGAAACTAAACATTATCAGTGGCATTAAATATTGCATGGGCCTGGATACACATAACTAGTTTATGCATACTCAAGGGCATGTATTCTTGTAGGTACTCTTGTTGGTATAAAACATTTCTCATTCATTTGCTTTTTGCATTTGGGTTAGACTACACAAGCAGCAGCAGTTAATTTTTCCTCAAATCAAGTTCATACACGATGCAGGGTGAAATATAAATCCTATAAAGAAATAAGTTGCCTAGAAGCCTGATTGGTCATCTCCTGTTGCATGTGGTTTAGATACCTTGTTTCAAAACATTTGAAAAGGTTGCTTTATGGGCATGGTGCTCCTGTTCTCTGTTTGGAGCACACAGGGGTTATGGAGGCTAATTTGTGACAGGGCCTAATTTGTGACAGAAGGGTTTTCTGATAGAGATGATCACACTTCCAGAAACCTCAATCAATTAAGCTTGAATGTCATTAGGTGCTAAAGAATATTGCAGAAATAGCACGGTCATGAGCTCCTGCCAACCTAGCAGTTCGAAAGCACGTCAAGTGCAAGTAGATAAATAGGTGCCGCTCCTGCAGGAAGGTAAATGGTGTTTCTGTGCGCTGCTCTGGTTCGCCAGAAGCGGCTTTGTCATGCTGGCCACATAACCCAGAAGCTGTCTGCGGACAAACGCCGGCTCCCTCGGCCAGTAAAGTGAGATGAGCACCACAACCCCAGAGTCGTCCGCGACTGGACCTAATGGTCAGGGGTCCCTTTACCTTTACCTTTTAAGCTCCAGCCAAAAGTACCTATCAGATACTGCTTTTTATCTCACTGAGGAGTCACCTTCTCCTTGTCCCGCTGTTTTCCCCCAGTAAACCTGCTGTTTACTGTTGAATCAGAGCAAACATCAATCAGTTTTTCTTTCTGGGTATGGAACAAGCTGAAGTGTGGATGAACCCTGAGTTTGATCTTACAGCTACTAGTAGTTTAGGATGGGTATTTTAAATGGCTTATTCCTTACAGATTCCCCCACTCAAAACTTGCATTCATATTCTCAAAGCTCATATTGTCTACTGAAATGGCTATCTTTTTCCATTTTCTTGAATATGATTAATGATTAATATATCATTAGGAATCAATCAGTTTACTTTTTCAAACCATCACTTTCACACCTGGCACTGAAATAAATGGGACATGCATAAAACCTCATTATTGTGCCAATAGAAAATTAGAGATAAATGCTTGAAATCAATTTATTTTGACATTCTTAATTTTTTAATCTAAAGACCAATACTATAAAATTATACTACTTGCATATAGGAAGAATAAGAACTCTGTAGTTCTTTAAGTATAAACCAAGTATATGCTATACATACATGTGCATATAATTTAAATTTTTAAAAAGCTTTCTTACCGACATTTACAGGTACACTTAGTACAATTCCAAGAGATATCAAGGTAGGATATGTAATAGCAATCCCAAAATTTAATAAAATATTGAATGCTGAAATAAGAAACAAAATTATTTCATTTTTGAGAGAGCAGTTGTAAAACAAATCCTCTTTAGTCATGCAGGTTTAATTAGTTCACTTTAAGCAGTCTCATTTCAACCAGAGTGAACATTTGCTAGTAAAAAGTGTAAAGATTAAAATCTATCAAAATTCTCTAGATTTTGCCCTTATAAAGAGGTTCCTCATGTCTAACTTCTTGTATAAAAAGGAAAAGTTCCAGCAGATATGCAATTTGATTTGGGGTGTTGAAAAAGATGACTGAAGGTGGAGATTCAAGATAGGCAAAAGGAAGTATTTCACATAGCACATTGTTACATTACACAATTTACAGAAGCAAGGTGCTGTGATGGCCATAAACTTAGACGTTTTTAAAAAGGGATTAGACACATTCATGGAGGATAAGGTTCTCAATATCTATATGGTACCTCAAGAATCAGAGCAGAATGCCTCAAAATATCAGTTGTTGAGGAACAACAGCAGGAGGCGGCTCCTGTCCTCCTGTGGGGCTTCCCTTAGTGCATGGTTGGCCACCATGGGACACAGGATGCTATACTAGAAGGACCTTTGGCCTGATTCAGCAGGGCTCAATCCAGCCCAGTTGGCCAGCTGGTCTGGCACGGGTCAGAGGCACTGCTATTATTGGAAGATTATCAGAAACGCAGCATTCACTTACTCAATAATAGGACTGAAAATCCGCAAATGCTTCCCCAAGGAATGTCATCAAAAGAACTCCAGTATTCAACTTTGGTAAAGTAAAGGATGATAGGAATACAGGTAACAAAAAGTACATTGAAGACTGCTAACACTGACAAAAATAAGGCAGCTTCCCCAAATTTAGCACTCCCCAGGAGAAGCTTAAACAAAACCTGTAACACAGAAAGATAAACAGATTGAAAACCAGGTGTATTTATCTATATTTGGTTTTAAAACCTTAACTCAAAGCATATACTGTAATTTCCCATTTAAATCATGTTTTCCCTGTGCTAACATCATAGTGGATAGAGAATATATAGGTTGTGCCAGCATGCAAAGGCAGGTTAGTGCTTTCTGTATTCTGTGAACGAGCAAGAAATAGCTATGGATGCTGGGGCTTTCTGCCCCCATGGTTACAATGTCATCAGTGCTTCACTGGAGATGGGGCTGAAAACAGCTCAGTTTGGGAGTGTGTTGGGGTCATTAAGGATCTATATGATCTTATGCCAGCCTGAGAACAGGCATTTAATTACCTGCTATTGGCAGCAATATTAGGGAATGTTAGGGAACTGGTGGCAACCCTAATGGACTGGATCAATATTAAAATGCCCTTATTTCCCACTAACACCTATGGGAGGTAAGTCATGTTTAATTGATTTTAAGGGGATCTAAATGCAACTAACATAAGACTGCATCCAACCTGATGAGCTTAAGACTTAGAGGTAATGAATACAAATTGTTTTTAGGTTCTTCCAAGGAACTTGCAAATTATCTTACATGGTCTTGTGTATGTGTCTGCACCACTGTAACTAACATGTAGCAACTTTCTAGCTAGGATGCTAATTCCACTAAACTCTGATGCAGTTCTTTAATGCAAACTGCCTATATTTCACTGAACAGTTACCTTTACCTCATATTTATTACTCAGGAACTCTAAAGCCCATTGCCAATGATAGGCCTTCAGTTGCAAATGCCAATCCTTAGTAGCTTCAGGCTTTGTCAGCTTTGTGTTTTTACCACAAGGCACCGTTAAAAATGGGTAGTTCCTTCACCCAAAGGTGACATGCAGTTTAGATAAAGTGTTGTTGCCAGGGGAAAGAGATATACATAATTCATTCTGCACTGCTTTGAAGAGCAGCAGATATTATTGTTATGATTTCCACAACACTATTATTGCTCCAACCTCAGCTGACTTTAATATTGGAATGTAGAAACAGAAATTGGAGCAAAGGTCCCTCAAGGAAGAAAGCTGACTAATGTGAGGGTATTGTGCTATAGACCCTGTTTTGGATTGTGCCACTCATGCTATCTCTGGATCTGCTGTTCGGCCTAGCATATGCATAAGCCATAGATTCCCGTATTGCTTGTGAGTGGCAGATTTGCTGATTCAGTGCACTTGGCACTCAGAAGGCTACTGAGTTAGCAGTGTGCTGCTGCTGCTGCTGCTGCTGCTCTTACCTTCATGACATGTATCATACAAAGTGGCACAAGGCACTGAATAGCCCAAGGCTATGCCAGGACACCTTCCACTGTTCTTGATACTGAAACCATTATTCTCTAAATGGCATATTTTGATTGCTGCCTGTGATAACTATCCACCACCCCCATGACCTGCCAGGTATAATTGTTGGCATTACACAGTGGCTATTTTTTCACTATACACTGTAAGAAGAATGAGTGCAAGCCTTCAGATGAACAGCAGATATACAGAAAATTAATTTTGACAACTTTGCTTAGGAGTGATATGCTAACATGACATTGGATGACATCTACTGCCCCCATTTACTTTCAGAAGACGTGCTTCAGGTCATGAAGGGAACACTGTATAAAGTTTCTGTTCTGGAGTCCTGCAAAAATCAACTCCCCCCCCCCCCCCCACCTCTACTAAGAAGCTCATATGGCTATTTATCCCCAATAATGTAGCTAATGTACTAAAGAGCCCTGCTCATTCTGGTGCCTACTATCCTATTTTTATACAATCAGTATTAATGATGTCTACCTCCCTCTTTCCAACCCTCTTCTTTTTTGTTATCCTGACAGCATTCTGATTTTACATGAAGGAGTGTTATAGACAGAATAGCAGAAGTGCTTCTGCAAACAGAGCTGGCTACTGTAGCCATATTTTCTGCTCCTTATGCTGACTCAATTATGGACCAGAAGGTTCTAAATTTAAATTTCAGCTGCTGTTCTCCTAACACCCACAGGCAACCTGTCTGATAGCTGTTTCGCCGAAATAAGACAGCAGTGGAAAGAAGGCAATGGAAAGAGCTCGTCTCGATCAAATGCAGAAAAAATGACAGCAAAGGATTTAAACCACCAGCTGGTGGCAGACATTTCTCTTCCATGCACTATTCTTATGTCTGCCTTTCACTATGCGCAGTAGGGAAACAACCCTGATCTGTCTAAAACATGACTGAATAGATTCTCAACAGTCTGAACAAATAACACTGTAAGATTCTTAAGAGGCATAAATAAGAACAGCTTACCAAATTACATACTAGATCTTCATGTCACAGAGAGAGATAAAATGGGAAGAGAACCCATTTATTACCTTCTGGCCATCAGAAGACTGAAGCATACTCACCTTATAGAGGGCTGATGTTGATGCAGATCCCACAACAAGTGCTATTCCAATAACTGAATGACTGTGGAATCCATCAGCATAAGTCATCATGACTATCCCTGCAATAGCAAGTATAGCAGCCACAATCTGTTTGGATACATAGAAGAAACATGTTAATGTTCTCTCAAGCCCAGGAAAAAGGACTACCTTAACAAAGAAGACATCTAATTTGTATCTTTTGTAAGACCGTGACCAATATTAAGAACTTTTAAACAGTAATTGCTTGTATTAAAAAAGCAAAAGAAGTGAAAAAACAGTCACAGTGGGGCTCTATGAAATCCCAACATAGCAAGCAAGAGTATTGTTCTTCAAAGTACAATCTCCCTGTACAATATTCCTTGGGTAACTTTACGGTCACTAGAGCATGTTGATTCACAGTCTGCAGTTGGAAGTACCATGCTCCATGACAAAGAAATTACAGGGTATTGCAATCATTAGTACTAATGCAAGTATCAAAATCTCAACTGTTTGGTTAGTCATCTCTAAACTTTTGTGTGTGCTATAGGGGAACATAAACATTTGCAGCAAGGGCATCTTAAATAGGATTTACAACAGCCAAACAAAACACACAGAATGATAGATGTATTGAAAAATGGTCTCTAGTCATAAATTATTGGAATAATAGAAGATAGGATACAACCTTTTGACTTTTCCATTCTACTTTATGACCCAGTCCTTAATATTTTTAGAATTCTCAATATACTTACTATTCTTCAATATTTTCAGTATCTATAACATTCTAGAATTTCTAATACTTACTTGATTCCTATCTTCCCATAAATTATTGCTCTCATAACTTTTTTTCTATGACTACATGCCTAATTTAAACTTAATTCATGTCTTTATTTCTGCACATTTAGTAACTTGATCTTAGAAATATCTTTTTTTCAAAAACAAGTGACTAACCTTTTTCAGCCATGCTCAATACTCTAGGCGCTACATCTCAAAGTGGTTGTGGTTGAAATGTAAAGGTTGGTGCGGCCAAAGTGTAAAAGTGGGTGTAGTGAGGGGGAAAATGCCTTTTGATATGACAATATCACAGCGGGGTAACACTACTGTTAAGCTCCCATTACTTGGTCCCTGCTCCTACCAACCTAGCAGTTCGAAAGCACATCAAAGTGCAAGCAGATAAATAGGTACCACTCCGGCGGGAAGGTGAACGGTGTTTCTGTGTGCTGCTCTGGTTCGCCAGAAGTGGCTTAGTCATGCTGGCCACATGACCCGAAAGCTGTCTGCTGATAAATGCCGGCTCCCTCGGCCTATAGAGTGAGATGAGCGCCGTAACCCCAGAGCCTTCCGTTACTGGACTTAACTGTCAGGGGTCCCTTTACCTTTAATTTACCATTTATCATTTACTCAAGGGAAAGCTGGCAATGTTCCAGGAGAAGGAAGTAATGTTAATTCAGCTTTACCAAGAACATTACAGCTTTCAATCAATCACCTTTGGCACTATGATCCCCACTGATGTCTGTGAGACATATTCCAAGAAGCGTGGATCACAACTAAAATATCCTCCCACCCAAGAAAGATGAATGTGCCTTCTTTGCTTTCATTCAGTTCCTTTGAAGGCAGCTTGACCTAAGTGGGTGGGTGATTTTGTATGACTGAACTCTCAACTGAACATAGAGCATTCCTCCACTCCCCACCCCCCTGTATTTGAGGCCTGTGTTTACTACTAATTTTCTGGCAACTCAGGTTCTGTCACATCATTAATAGAAAATAAGTGGGAAAAGGTGCAAACTAAAATTCTAGATTTATCAGAGTCACCAAGACCATATGCTCACAAAGAGTATTTGGTTCCACTGTTTAGGAACAACTTCACCCGATAGCCTTTGAGGTTTCTTGAAATTATTTGTCAAGATGTATTTAAAGGCACTAAAACCCATTTTGACAGCCTTCTGGTTTTCAAAGTTTGGATTAAAATGTTCACTCATTTTGTCTAATTTGGGTGGAAGATGGCCCAAAATAATGGGAAAGGTACAGAATGTATTGAAAGAATGACTGGACTCATCATGCAAAAAATGCAGAAGTTCAAAATGTGTGCAACGTACCTTGATTCAGATTTTGCCCATGGATGTGGTTTATGGAGTCTAGAGTTTTCACTCGTGCATATTTAACACCCATTTACCCCTATTTAGCCTGCTATCTTAGTACTATATAGTACAATAAAAGCTGTACCTTTTTGCCCCCCTTTTGCTGCTATTGATTTGCTATAGTTTTTTTTAAAAAAACCTGCTGTCTCCTCTGTGTTGATTGTTGTAGCGTGCATATTTTGAAATAATTTATGATTGTGATGTAAGCTGTCTTGAGCTTCTCTTCCGAGGCAGAAAGTCTAAATATATATGTTTTAAATAAATAACAAGGCAAGTATATTTACATTTTTAATAAAATGATGAATGTTTTTCATGGGAAATAGTGTAACTGGCATAGAGGCAACATTACAGAAGAAAATAACATCCACCAATAGGTGCAAAAGGAATAGTTAACTTGACCATAGCAGTGTTGTAACACTCTGCTACATACAAAGATAGCATAGGACAACAGGCTAACAAGTCATGTTTCTATGTTTCAATGAAAGTTTATTTGCCAAAATTTAATTTCTTTAATTGCAAAAATATATACTGTATTCATATGTATGAGCTTTATGTTGTTTCTTTATCAGTACAATTTATAAAGAATTTTATTCAAAAGCAAAATCTATCAAACACATTATGCACCATGTATTATAAATTTTGCATGATTCTTTTTGCTACTTATGTTATAGACCTCTTGCAATACTTTTGAGCTCTACAAATTAGAAAAAGAAAGTTTTAGCCTCAAACTCTTGAACTGATTTCATAATGCTATACACAGTTGAGCTTCTTTCCTATGTTGCTCTGCATGTGGAAAGAGAGAATATCTGGCTTTAAACATGCTTGCATTAGGTTTTAAAAGCAATTGATGGCCATGAAAGAGGGTGAATTTATAATCACATTTCAGCTTACTCTTTTTTTGGGGGGTGTGCATGTTATGAGTGTACATTTATTTATTTATTTATTTATTTATTTATTACAGAAATGGCAAACCTTTGCCCCCTACATATTGCTCGACCACACTGCCCTTCATCCCTGACTACTGGTCATGTTGGTTGGGCTTGATGGGAATTGGAGGCACTAACCTGCACCCCTGTGAGCATGTACATTTGTATACTCAAAGACCATCTGAAAAGCACTTTAGTGAAGGCCAGTAGTCCAGGAAGGGTTGAGATTTATACTTAGTAGGAGATAAATCTGCTTTACAACAGAACTTACTAAGCATGAAATCCTCTTAAAATATGCAAATCATTAGTAAGGCTGGCAAAGCACAAAGTCTAAATTTTGGCTGTAGGAGGCTTCACTTTATTTTTAGTATATATTTTTCAACTAGAATAGAAAAGCAATAGATTTAACATCATATAGTCATGTATCAGGTAGTGATAAATTAAAGTAGGAGGTTTAAATGATTATGTTCACCAGTAACTTTGTTTTGGAATGAACATTCAAAATCTTAGGAAATAACAGAGGAAGAACCACTTTAACAAGTAAAATGCAATCTGTTATAGTGATGTTTTCCCAGTAGGGAAATTCCTGAAAAGTCGAGTGGTGGAAAAACAGGTCAATAATCACTTACCCTCACTCCCATGAATCTGTCCCTGAGAACGATCCACGAAAGCAAAAACACAAAAGCTTTGTTGCAGCAGAACAACACGGAGACGTCCGTGGTGTTTATTTTTTTTATTGCATGTAAGTACAGGTAGTTTGTGAGTGTCCAAAGAACACCAAAGGGTGCTGCCTTGGTAAAAAATGCCTTCAGTGTCAAGCCGTTATCTCCAAAAAATTGACAGCACTCCCTAAAACAAGAAAAGAAAATGATCAGACCCTCTAGGTTTCATATTCTGTAGCAGCTGTAGAATCAAACCAAATACTTGGTTAAACTTCTTTTGCTTTTCAAACCGGAAAAACCTTAATTTTTATTTGTAAGTTTCTGCAGAGCCTCAGCTGGGACTGAAAAACAAAACATTCAGGTTACGAGATGAGAGAAAAGTTGGAATTAAAGAAGATACTGTATCCTTCCAAATTCCCTCTATTGCCAGTTCCATTACAATCATAAATTAATTAAGACATATTTGGGAAAATTAATACATGTGTGGCTTTTATTTAGTTATTTCTGCCCTATTCTGGGAGTGACATATTCTTCTGGGCTGACCTGGTGGCTTGGGAGAGGGAGGCACAGTAATATAATGGTTCCACACCTAGCTGAGGAGCAAGTTCCAGTGACCGGTGTAGGGGACTTTTGCTTGGCCCCAAGGGAGTTGTGTTGTGGCATCCTGCAAAGTTCCAACTTACCATATTTTTTGCTCTATAAGACTCACTTTTTCTCTCCTAAAAAGTAAGGGGAAATGTGTGTGCGTCTTATGGAGTGAATGCAGGCTGCGCAGCTATCCCAGAAGCCAGAACAGCAAGAGGGATTGCTGCTTTCACTGCGCAGCGATCCCTCTTGCTGTTCTGGCTTCTGAGATTCAGAATATTTTTTTTCTTGTTTTCCTCCTCCAAAAACTAGGTGCGTCTTGTGGTCTGGTGCGTCTTATAGAGTGAAAAATACGGTATTTCCTGTGCCTTTTAACCTCCATATGAAGCTGTGCAGTGAGTGGCCATTCAGGAATTGAAGTGCCATCAATATGTGAATGACACCCAACTCTTATTTCTCCCTGTCACTTGAATCAGGTGAGACTGGGCAGATGCTAGAGCACTGCCTGAAGGCAGTATTGGGTCAGACTATTGTAATGCCCTTGAAAACAATTTAGAAGCTTTAACTAGTGCAGAATGTGGCTGTCAGAGTCTTGACTGACTCAGTTGCTCAGAATAATTTAAGAATATTTGAAGAACCTACTTTGAAGAACCTACAGATACATGTCTACTGTGCATAGGGAATCCCTTTCTACCTTCCCTCCAAAAAGGGTGAGGGCATTGTTTGGAAATGAAGGGCAGTAAAAGCTTTTCTAAGGGCAACAAAAGTTAGGTCTTGAAAGTAGTTTATAAGCATATGCTGTCCATTTCTCCCAAAACAATATCTGAAATTGTTCAACCAACCCACAAGGTATCATTAACAAACAATGAACACAAACAATAATTCTGTAGTTTATTATGGCAAAAGTATCTCAAAGACCTTACAGATGGGGCTGTAAGAATGCAGAGAAGGTTCAGTGACACACTTGGACTGATGGCTCCTAAGCTAACTTACATTAAAAACCCTTTTGGTTCACCATGAATATTAAGCAAGCCTTTTTTTTTTTTTTTAAAGGGAGTTAAAGTTTTCAAGGAAATTCCAAGATGTAACAAAAATGAAACACAGATCTTAACTCCCCCTTTCCCCCTTTGCATGCAGTAAATTGTATTAGACATCTTTATGTGAATGTAGTCAAATTTGATCTGTGTGCTAAGGAACCAACGAGCCTTCTTGAAATGCAAATTACACAATATCACTTCATTGCGAAGTAGGTTCAAAAGAATGGCAGGAAAATTAATTTTATAACACAGCAGAACAGAAAGAATAACACTGCTTAAATTATTGCGTGAACAAAAGGTCTCAAGGTTCCAATATTACAGAGCACATGTCAGATTCTGTTTGTGATGAAGTTCTTGACAGTATAGCAAGGTCATCAAAGGGATGAGGCCCACTTATTTCTGCTAACAAAGCATATTTGGTGCAGTAATACTCACATTTAGCTGGGGGGGGGGATGAACAGGAAGGTGGATCAAACACTATAATGTAAATGCAAATGCTTACAGAATTGCATAAGGGAGTCAAATGCACCATCACTCAATACTCAGTAATGAGGGCTTTTCACTGTATTTATCCAAATGCAAAGCATTTGTGTGTTGGGTGGGGGGAGTGATGGAGTGCAGTCTGCCAGTAGCACTTTGTGGGAGTCAGAATTTCTTAAATATTAGTTTTCCCCCACCTTTCCTCCAAGTTGCTCAAGGTGGTATGCATGGTTCTTATCCCAAGAGCAAAATAAATGCCCTGTCTTCAGCAATGCCATTGTGTTCCTCAAGGGATCAACATAAAAGTTGCTAAAGTGATCCAAATGAAAAAGAGAAAAGCAAAATCTTCCTTGCTGAGAAGTATGAGGAATTTGCTGCAGTGTAGGCAAGGTGCCAACACCAGAGTACTAAGATGCAGTAACAATTCCAGACATTAAAACAGCAGAGCATTCAAGTAAATGCCTAACCAACTACCGTATATCTTTCTAAAGAGTTCCATTCCTTTAGGGGAGTTCATTAAAGATCTTCCCAGAAGATTAAAAAAATCTAGCTCTTCCCTTTAGCATGCCGACATCCTGTCCTGCACCTAAGTAATCAATGAGGGAATGTTAACAGGGCTGCAGGGAAGACAGCCTTGCTATGGGTATAGCTCCATGCTGATTTGAAGGTTTGAAAAACATGGAACTGAGAGGCACCACACACAACAGTTTAAAGCGGATTTGATGCATCCCATGTCTGCATATTTTAGTACTGTCCACACAACATTGACCTCATTCAAGTGACAGCCTGCACTCTTGCCCTGTCCCCAATTCAATTTGGATTTTTCTGATTCATGGGTAATGTGATAAAGGAGGGGGGAAACAAACACAAAATGGTATGTTATCCAAATATGGAAACACTGAAGCACATTGTGTGGATGGATTTGTGTCTGTCTGTCTGTCTGTGTGTGTGTGTGTGTGTATAAGATGTTTTGCTGGGTGCTGTCTAATTACCTCACCCACTATTTTTGCTTTATCGCCTGAGCACAACTTAGACATTTTGTTTCCATCAGCCCTAAGGAAAGGATGAGAGGGTGGAAAGCAGTGATTTAAAACAATGGCAGAAAGTTGAGTAAAGAAAGTTGAGGAGCGGAGAAGCACTGAGAGGAAAATTGTGTTTTTAAACAGCAGATGTTTGAATAAAGCAGGGATGGATCAACACTGAGGATTTTTCTTTCTTTTAAAAACAGTTTTACCAAGGAGATATAGCAGAGGTGAGTACAACACAGAAGGTAACACAAAAATATTTTTCCTGCTCTCTTTACACTATATTCAAAGTTTGTTTTAAACTGCCATTTCAACCACTCAGTGACCTCTAGTATCTAGTAAAACCTCTATCATTGTTTAAAACCACCACTTCCCCCCCACAATCATGCTAATAAAATTTATTTATTTTCTTACATTTCTATTTCGCCTTTCTTCCACCATGGAAACCAAGGCATAAAATGGGCTTCCCAGGTGGTCTCCCATTCAAGCACAGACTAGAATCAAACCTGCTCAGCATCACTGGCATGGTGGTCACATGAGTCTTCAGACTATATGCTGGGACCTGAATCTTTTCTGCAACTCTGCTTATCTATATTACTGATATACCGGTTGTGCTTCTCTAATAATTGCTGAGGCCCTTTTCACACATTATGTTAAACATAACTATGAAGGTGAGGGGAATGTACCCTGTGTACTCTGCCCTGGCTTCTGCTTTGTACCCACACTTGGGTAAAGGTGTGAGGAAAAGTTTAAACACATTCAAACTGTGTTGGTAAGCTATGTGAAACTTTCATGTGGATGGATCCTATAGTCTGAATATGTATAGGCCCTTTTTGCATCTTCAGCTACCCAAATATTGTTCAAGAATTGCTCTCTTTAAATGTAGAGTCTATTATTATTATTATTATTACTACTACTACTAATCTCACAAATTCCATTTTTAAGAGATTTTGGCTCTTCTTCAGACTCTTCCTAAGTTCGTCTGCTGTCTCCACTGACCACCAGACCACACTGACTGGATGAAGCTTTGGCTGTCCCTTTGTGCAATTTCTGTCAGGATCACCTGCTGTATGCCTTAGAGTGGCGGAGGGTGGCTAACCTATGATCCTTTGGTATTGTTGGATTACTGCTCCTGTCAGCCCCCACAAAGTGGTCAGGCAGTCCAACAACACTTGGGGGACTGCTGGTTATCAAAACAGTAAACAATTTCATAAGCAGTTTGTATTTCTGTTGTATTTCAACTATCTGAGATGTTTTGTATATTAACATGAGACGTTTTCAACTTGAATGGGAAAACACATTTTACTTTCATTGATGCTGTAGAACTACATCGATTTAAATATGCTGTGCAGTTGTGGTTGAAATTAAATCCTTCCATCTTCAGAGGAAGGAGGAATAGAAATTATTTAGCTGATCACAAGCAGAATTTAGACCTATCTATCTGTCACATGGGCTTTTATGACTTGCAGCAGCCACTGGAACTGTCTGTCTTCCTTAAGATGTTTAGGCTGAGAAACAGAGCCATCAACTTTATTTACTAAACTAATAACATGTTACCAAAATAGCCTAACAGTGCCTTTAAATCATAATTAAGTGAATTAAATGAAAACTTCAAAATGCTCTGATTATACTATGATAATAAGCTTGCATGAAAACATACCAGTCAGTCACCTATCTATAGATTACAGTGGTACCCCGCAAGACGAACGCCTCGCAAGACGGAAAACCCGCTAGACGAAAGGGTTTTCCGTTTTGGAGGCGCTTCGCAAAACAAATTTCCCTATGGGCTTGCTTCGCAAGACGACAGCCCATAGGGAAATCTCCGGGACAGCGGGGAAGCGCAGCGCGTCTTCCCCACTGTCCTCGGACCTCCTCCCCCCGCCCGGCATCGGAACGAAGCTCCGATGCCGGGCGGGGGGGGAACGCCTCCTCCCCCCGCCCGGCATCGGAACGAAGCTCCGATGCCGGGCGGGGGGGGGGAACGCCTCCTCCCCCCGCCCGGCATCGGAACGAAGCTCCGATGCCGGGCGGGGGGGTGGAACGCCTCCTCCCCCCGCCCGGCATCGGAACGAAGCTCCGATGCCGGGCGGGGGGGGGGAACGCCTCCTCCCCCCGCCCGGCATCGGAACGTAGCTCCGATGCCGGGCGGGGGGGTGGAACGCCTCCTCCCCCCGCCCGGCATCGGAACGAAGCTCCGATGCCGGGCGGGGGGGTGGAACGCCTCCTCCCCCCGCCCGGCATCGGAACGAAGCTCCGATGCCGGGCGGGGGGGGGAACGCCTCCTCCCCCCGCCCGGCATCGGAACGAAGCTCCGATGCCGGGCGGGGGGGGGGAACGCCTCCTCCCGCCGCCCAGCTTCGGATGGCTTTCCTGAAGACTTGGGGTGGGAGGAGGGTTTTCCTTCCCACCGCCAACATTCAGAATGCTGTTCTGAATGTTGGCGGTGCGGAGGAAAAACCCTCCTCCCACGCAAGCCCCGGGAACAGAGGGAAAGCGCTGCGCGCCTTCCCCTCTGTTCCCGTACCTGTCCTGAAGGCTTGCGGTGGGGAGAAAAGCCCTTCTCCGCACCGCCAGCCTGGCAAGCGGTTTCCCTAGGAACGCATTAATTGATTTTCAATGCATTCCTATGGGAAACCGTGCTTCGCAAGACGAAAAACTCGCAAGAAGAAAAAACTTGCGGAACCAATTAATTTCGTCTTGCGAGGCACCACTGTACAGCTTTATTTTGCTCCAGTTACAATTTAGGCAGAGAGAGACATGAAACCCCAAGAACAGGACTTAACTTTTGAACTTGCTGCAGGTTTAAAGCTTCCAATAAAGTTCCTTATAAAAATCCAATTACCGTATTTTTAGTTTTTATTTTAGGCAGTCTTTCTCCCTCATGTATACATGTGTGCACACACAATGACCAGGCTAGATTCAAGTTACAAGAAAGGAGGTTCCAACCAGTGCTTTTTTTCTAGAAAAATAGGTGTCGGTACTCACCATGAAGTTGTTACAGTAAGTACCACATGTTTTAACAACAACAACAAAAAGAGGTGCTGGTTCTGCATACCCTTGAGTACCCCTTGGGGGAAAAACCACTGGTTCCAACTAAACATCAGGAAAAACTTTCTGACAATAAGAACTGTTTCACAATGGAACAGACTCCCACAAGAGGTAGTGGACTCTCCTTCCTTGGAGGTTTTTCAGCAGAAGCTGGATGGCCCTCTTTCATGTATGATTTAGTTGAGATTCTTACATTGCAGGGGGCTGCACCTGGTTAGAGAAGGCTGAACTGGAATAGCACTGAAGACCAAAACTAGAGAAATAAAAACGGCAAAGCTTTAACATTCTAATACTAGAATATAAACAACAAAATGGAAGGTAAAACCTGCAAGAACGGGAAACAGAACTTTACAATAGGATGTCTGGAAGCCACAATTGTACAATTGCTGATAAAAGTCTAAGCACTTGACAACTTAATAATTGAATAATCAGCTCCAAAGTGCCTGATACTCTTGTGTTGACGCCTAACACTTAGTTCTCACTGAACTTCTCTTTGTAATGGTTCTAAGTTAGGTGAGGAGCAGGACAGAGAACCTCTGACATTTCTAAGTTTAGACAATTATATAGTCACTCTATCACCTGTAAAAATTCAATACTCATGCAAGTCAAAATTCAAGTAGTCAATAAAGTAATTGATAACCTTGAACATATCCATAAAGCCAAGGCCTCTATAAAACCAACAACACTATAAAATATTATATGAGTGAATCATCTTGGTAAACCTCATTGGCCATTTATTCTAAGCATCAAGTAACTCTTCAATAACATTTTAAACAGCCCTAAGACACCATGGCTGTTCTCAAAACAGAGTTCATATGGTGTACAAAACAGATGACCAAAAACAAACAAAGCAAATGACCATTATGTAACAGAAAACTTTGGGACAACCCTTGCTTAAGTGTTTAAAATGTATCAGAAATTAATGTCTTTTTTGCCTTATTAATTAATTTAGTTATGCTATCATCTATTTCAACCTGGCAGAATCAGAAATCTCAATCCAGTATAGTATACTGTCAGTTGAAAACCAGGTTCTGGCATAATAATGTACTGACTCACGTACTTGGACATATAAATCAATAAAACTGCTCCAAAGCTATCCCTTTCCAGCTATGACCTCAACAGATCCCATAATCTAATCATAGTCAGCTGACTAGAACTAGTGAGATGACTTTGAGATTTCTTGAAAAGCAGGAAGAAATGGTGAATAATGTAATTCTGTGTAGTTAATTCTCAGCCTGTTTCCTGTAGGAGGTTTTTGGCAAGAACTGAGGATCACTGTCACAGTTGTGTTATGATTTGATTTTGCCTGTAAATCTGTTTATGAATTTGGCATACTTAGGCATTCTGGAGATAATGTTGTAAAGCTTTATGGCTGAAGTGAGATTTAAAACAGGGATTTCTGAGATTTGTGTAGTGCCCCATGACTGCAAAAATAAATATGTTTTCAGCTCTAAAGGCTAAACCAACCCATCCAACCTAGTCCTTTCCAGATGTTTTGGCCTATAACTGCTCACCTGTCCATGTCAGCATGGCTGTAGTCCAACAAAATGTCTGGAGGGCACCAGATGGGGCTGGGCTAAATAAATTAAATGTATGAAACTTACTGAGAAACACTCTTAGTAATATTTTTAAATAGTTTGGAGATGCTTGCCTGGCTTGAAGGCAAGAAGACTAGCCTGCAATATTTCAGATACATATATAAAAACAAGAATCAAAACTACTCTCTAAATGGCCTACTGGAGACAAACATAACGAGGAATCTCATGTATATAGGAGTAAGAATTACCCATGATATTCAATAGATGATAAAATTTTATAGGAAATAATGCCCATTTTATTTAACCCAGTGGAATCAGAGGAGGGACTTTGATGGAGCAGGTGGATTTGTCAACCAAGCTTTAGCATGTGGGCTGGGACACACTTTTAGGGGCAAAGTTTGACACTTTGGATATGACATGTCCAACACACACAAAATAAGCACCTTGGGGAGTCGGGCCATTGGCATGCTTCAGTAATTAGGAAGGTGGAAGTAAAAGGTGAGACCAAGAGAAGTTTCCAGTCTACTCTTGGTAGATGAGATTTATACGGAGTGAGTTCTGTCCTAAGGACATGGATAATGCTTGAAATGTGCTAGGTAGGTTTCTATGCAATGGGGAAGCTAGACCATTGTGCCAGGTCTGTTGACTCCCAAGGTACATTCTAAAGGAACATGAGGCTGCCAATCTTGCTGCAGCCAAAGATGTTTGGGTCTAGTCAGTGCCTGGGAACCAAATTTATATTGCAATGGGTTCCATGATAGATGAAAAGTTGGATATAAATGCTAGAAAGTAAATAGAATAGAGACATTTTAGAATAGAAGAGAATCATAGTTAGAAGGGACACTGAGGATCATCTAGTCCACCCCCTTGCAATGCAGGAATATGCAGCTGTCAGGGATCCAACCTGCAACCTTGGCGTTATCAGCAGGATGCTCTAACCAGCTGAGCTATTCACAGGCATTTATTTATTTATTTTTTAAATAACTTTTATTTGCTTTAAACTGGTACATATAAATATAGACAACCAAAATTACAAAGGAAAATTCCTTAATAGTAATGGAAAAAACAAACTACAAAAAATATTGAAGTACATGACACAGAACATAAGCAACTATGGGAAAGATAAAAGAAAAGAAAAAAGAAAAACAGGGGAAAAAAGAAAAAGGAAGATGAGCCAAAGCAGGAAAGCTCATCTATTGTACACTTCCGTCAAGCTCACAACAGATCATTATTCTTATCAATTAGCTCTATCTGCATTCCAAAGGAATCCCTCATCTTGATATCAGGGAACATTTCTCTATGCGGTATCATTCTAAACATAGCCAGATCTTTCTTGCTTGTCCCCTAAATAATTATTTAAACATTCCCATTCTTCTTTCACCAATTTTTTAGGTTTATCTCTTATTGCATCTGTCAGCTTTGCGAGCTCCAAGTACTCGTACAATTTGACTACCCATTCCTCTTTAGTGGGTGTATTTTTATCTTTCCAGTGTTTTAGGCACAGGCATTTTGTTCTCTAGCATTGTTCCACAATCAAGACTGGAATACCATCTTCAAAACTCTACCAGCTGTTTCTCTACATGTTGTCTACCTTTCATAGACAATCATGTGGTCAATTTATTGGCGTTTGGATTTCTAAGAACCTGACTGTAAACATAATCTTGGTTTTCTTCACAACCGCAAACTAAGCTTGAGGAAATGTGAGACTTCTGAGTCAATGTTCTAAGAAGAGCTTGGTATACATCTTGCTCAGTCCTACTACAATGTACTTTTGTTTTACTTTTCTCTAAGCAGTGCAATATTTTTAGATGAGGCAATAGAAGAAAAGGTACTAATCTCTGGATAAAATGCAAAAACAAAGAATGTCCTGGTGAGAAAAAACAGCAGCCAAGTAGCATTTGATTTTTGTTAGACAACATATTAGTAATATGGACATAATGGATGTAATGTATCTGACTAACAATCAGTAAGAAAGTATATACAGAATTTAGGTTAGTCCTAAATTAGGTTAGATCTTCTGGCTGCTTCCTAGCACTGTTATGCATGTGTTCGGGTAGATCCAGGAAACAGAGATCTCTCACCTACTGAAATCTTTCTAATCTTTGCAGAGCATCTTATTTATATACTGCAGTTCAGGGCTACACAACCTCTCCAAGAAGACGTCACACAATAAGAATAATAAAACCAATAAAAAAGGATAAATTTGCAGTCTCAAAACAATTCAATCTGAAGGTCAGAAGTAAAGCAGTAAAACAGCAGTTGTGGTTGAAATTACAACATAAAGCTAAGGCTAACCTCAAATTAATTAAAAGTGGATGTAACCAGCCAGGTCTTTAGAGTCCTTTTTTAAAACCAATTTTTAAAAATTGATTTTCCATGATTTTAAACAAATTGTCACCAACTCAATACAAATTCAATACAAATTTAAAAAGCTGACTCCCCCCCCATGTCCCCTCTAGTTTCCTCCTTCCTTCGCTGTTCCCAATAAAATAACTTTTCCACTCTCATTTCAAAATCCATTCATCCCTTCTCCCTACACCTGCTCAATCACCAATTTCTATGGCTTTTATACATTGTTACAACCTGTCCTCAAAATAGTTGAGTAGAGTAAATACTCTTTTATCTATCTATAATAGTCATTCATCAATTTTGATGGAAATGTTTCAATGTTTTAGAGTCCATTTTAAAACAATGGGGGAGCTTGGTGCACTTCCCACAGGAGAGTGTTTCATGGTTATGGGGCCACTACTGAAAAGGTCCTGTATCTTGTATCAATCCACCTGATGGACCTTGCCGGCAGGTCCACAAGTAATGTCTCCGTGATCAAATAAAGAGAGAGAAATCTGGACCACAAAATATATTGTAGAAACTCAAATCTTAGAAAAATGTATAGATCAAATAGGAAAAGGATAAAATATGAAAAAAGTCTCAGCAGGTTCTATGCTTTATAAAATGGGAATCCTCTCAGCTGTGTAAGAAAATAATTACTACTACACCACATTCAGATATGCATATTGCTATAGTTTTCCTGGTTATAATGCACTTCTGTTCTGGTTTCTAACACTTTAAACTTTATTTATTCCCCTTACACTTTATTTCTGGTTGCACTGTGGAACTGTGGCTTTCTGATAGATATATTACCATGTCACACTAATTTTCATATCCACCAGGGGATGTGGTGTGGCATAACAGCAGACATCATAGGACATGGCACCACTGCTCCCCATTTATGTACATGTGCACGTCTGTTCCCCCATGAAAATGTCTGGAAAGAATGGTATCCTGGCAAACTGCATCAAATGTCAACAAGCAATTTTTTTTTGAAGGGGTGGGGGTGGGGAATAACAGGGTTGCAAATGATATTTTCCTGGAAGCAATTAAAACTGAAATGTGCGCTAAACTCCCAGTAGATTCCACAACTTTTTCAGATGAAGTTTTTACATTGTGTGAAATATCACATAAAACACAAATCAAATCAGGTAAGGAACTGTTGGGGGGGGGGAATAGAATAAAATTCTGTCTGAATGCAGGCTGCACTTTTTGAAGACCACTAGAAATATCAAGTGAAGGATACATTGGTGCTATCTGTGTTTGTAGCATGATGTTTTGAAGCAGCAATAATACTGTCACACTTAAAGACATCTCATTTACATTGACTGTTTCCCCAACGCCAAACCTTTGCTATTTCCCTTTTTATTTCTCTCTCCTTTGACCCATACACCTCCATTCCTTCCTCTTGTTTATCAAACAATTCCTAATCATATCTTGCAACAATATGAAGGAGAATTTAATACAATACCAATGAAGATAACATAAGGCAGCACAAGTAAAGCCATGAATCTGCCTTACCTGTATTTTTGTTGTGGAGACTGTTTTTCAGCTGACTTACAAACATGTCCAATGTAATACAAAGGAAAGAATAAAAAGTTCCAGTTTGTTGCAAACCATGTCAAAGTGAAGGGTGCATCAAATTTCTTAAAGGTCAGTTTTGCTAGCTGGGTTGAACCTGACCAGGAGGAGCAGACGCCAAGCACCACCAATACACCCCAGAAAATTTTCTTAAGCTGGGTCACAGAGCATGTCCAGCAACATCGGCTCCCTCTTCCACCAGCTTCCATCCCAGCTTGTGCCTGGGCTTCTGCTGGGGCTGGGGAATCATGGGAACGCTCATCCCCTGCGGAAAAAGGGAGAAGAGAAGACAAGATATGGATGTTGGAATCAGCAAAGAATATTCTGCACAGTTTTATTTTACAAGCAGCAAATACTGAGATATTTCATGCATGGTTCTCTACCCAAGTAGAGAATGTGCAGCTATATACATGCTATACTTCTAAAGCACACCTGAAGCACTTTTTCTCCTTCAAAGAATTCTAGGCACTGCAGTTTTTTATGGGTTGGTGGGAATGGCCAAACTATTTAGTTCTAACCAAGAAAGAAAGAGCCTGAAAAAATAAGAATGAAGGGTAAAATACAATGAGTAAGGATATTACTGCCAAACCAGCCAGCAATCACAATAAATGCAAGTAGGTATTAAAAGAAGACTTATAGCCAGTCCAAATGTAATATTTACTATGTGTTTGATTGATTTTATCATTGGAGTACAACCAAAAAACATAACAAAAGAGGAAGGCACCGCTATGAGATGCATATCACACCATTAATATACATATTTGAAGAAAAGGAATCCTAGAATTACTAGCAGCAGGTTTTACTGAGCTTTTACCTGTAACTCAGACTTTATTGGCTTTGCTCTAGCTGAGTCACTTTTTAAATAATCTTTAGAAAGCACCCAGTGAAGTCATGGCCATTTAGGAGCAGAAGGAAATACAATTTCTCTTGAAATTTGCTATACCAATCACAAAACATATATATTCAAACTTTACTTGTCCAAGTGTTACATACAACTCTTCTATGTGCACTTTTCAGCCATGTGTTAAATACACTAGCAAAGGTGTTTACACTGCAGAAATACTGTGACACACAATACTTCAAGTATCACTTTACTGTGAAAATGATCTCACACATCAGGAGTTGAATTCCAAGGATGCTCTTCTGATCTTTTACTGGAAGGAGTAAAGCACATGCCAGACAAAACACACAGCACCATTTTGGGAAGTAGTACCTGGGCTCCCCAAAATGTCTTTCTATTTGCAGTGAGCGTCATTAAAACTTCCTTACCTATTCAGTAATATGAAAAAAACAAGTGTTGCCTGTTTCCAATGATATGATTTTATACCATGGCATAAATACACTTCAGTATCAAATGGATCATCCATCATCCCTGTACAGCCTACTGTTTAGCCCCTGGTGTGTAAGACCATCTATAATGTCAGAGCAGCACAGCCAATGACAGGAATGGAAACTGTGATATCTGTGATTTCTATCAGTACAAGCTTTTGACTCTCTTGCAAGAGTAAAGCATGCCCAACTGTGATACCAGACTAAGTAAGCCAATAGAATCAAGAGAAGTAAACAAGTAGAGGGGATAGAAGCAAGGAAGAAAGATGAAAGATTCAACCATCTTAGCAAGTATTGCTTGAACTCACTGAACACTAGCAGCTGTCTACCTATACAATAAGAATGGAAGTAGCCTACAGTTATGTTTCCCTGAAAACAATGGACTACTCAAATCCAAATCTGACCTCCTACTGTGAATTATTCCTAACTTCACCTGATTTGGCATCATAACTGCACTCCAATACAGTTCTCTCTCCTATCCCAAACCTAATTGATGCCTTCATAAATATATTTTATCCCACTGTGGAGGTGTTCATGTAAGCAGATCAGTGCCTTCTGAAGCTTTGTTCTTGGGTTTGCAACTTGTGATTTGTCTCAAGCAAGACAAACCACGAGGTTGGCTTGTGGGTGGCATGGCTAAGATCACAGCAGTGCAGCAACTGCAGGACTGTGAGAGGAGCACAGCAGCTGTGATCTCCTCTTTGAGAAGCCTCACACTTGTGAACTTGTGCCAAGGCATAGTTTGACTTAGTATTATATGTGAACCTGTCCCCCTCCCTTGATTTTTATTCTCCCCCACCCAATTTCATATTCTTGGGTCATAGTAAGCATCTGCCCAATTACCTGATGCTATGGCACATTGCATATTATATTTCTCCCTCTTTGCAATGCCATAGATTTTGATGCAGCCTCTGTAGCACAAGCATGGGAGACCGGCTGTCCTCCAGCTGTCGGATTTCAATACCCAGCAGCAGCAGCCAGCTTGGGAAGGGGTGATGGAAGTTGCGGGCTGGTGTGGAGGACTCCCTGGTCCTGAATAGGGTAACTGTGCCCCTGAAGGACCAGGTGCGCAGCCTGGGAGTCATTTTGGACTCACAGCTGTCCATGGAGGCACAGGTCAATTCTGTATCCAGGGCAGCTGTCTACCAACTTCACCTGGTACGCAGGCTGAGACCCTACCTGCCCACGGACTGTCTCGCCAGAGTGGTGCATGCTCTAGTTATCTCCCGCTTGGACTACTGCAATGCGCGCTACGTGGGGCTACCTTTGAAGGTGACTCGGAAACTACAACTAATCCAGAATGCGGCAGCTAGACTGGTGACGGGGGGCGGCTGCCGAGACTACATAACACCGGTCTTGAAAGACCTACATTGGCTCCCAGTACGTTTCCGAGCACAATTCTAAGTGCTGGTGTTGACCTTTAAAGCCTTAAACGGCCTCGGCCCAGTATACCTGAAGGAGCGTCTCCACCCCCATCGTTCTGCCCGGACGCTGAGGTCCAGCACCAAGGGCCTTCTGGCGGTTCCCTCATTGCGAGAAGCAAAGCTACAGGGAACCAGGCAGAGGGCCTTCTTGGTAGTGGCACCCGCCCTGTGGAACGCCCTCCCACCAGATGTCAAAGCGATAAACAACTACCTGATGTTCAGAAGACATCTTAAGGGGAAGGGAAGTTTTTAATGTGTGATATTTTAGTATATTTTTGGTTTCTATGGAAGCCGCCCAGAGTGGCTGGGGAAACCCAGCCAGATGGGCGGGGTACAAATAATATATTATTATTATTATTATTATTATTATTATTGTGCAGCAACTTCTGGAGGGCCACAGACTCCTGCTGCATGTAGTGACGGCAATCAGCACTACTGGTTCTGTGTCATGCTATGCCATCAAAAGACACTATAACTAACAGTAGTAGAAAGAGGAGGTGAGCCATGCATCTTATCTATCCAGATATTTCCAGACATAGCATAGGAAAGCTAGCAAGACTATGTTATGCATCCTTTTCTGGCAGTACACTACTGGGCAGGAACATTACTTGCAAAAATAAACATGCTGCCATTGGACTAAACACACTAACCAAAGTGGGAATGGATGTTTTGAATTATTGTTTCATGTACCCTTGTCTTTGTTTAACAGAGACTAAACAAATGGCCAGCTTTGAGAGTCCTGACTATCTGACTGACTGTATACACACACTGTGGAAGGATTAAGTGCACACACCAAAAGGAGGGTCCTTTGCCCTTGAATTGTAAGAATCACCAGTAGAAGATGTATTTTAACAAAACTGATGAACAGCTTATCCCACAATAAATGTTGAAGAATTCCAGATCCTATGTTGTTTTTAATCAGAGAGGCTAACAGCATCATGAGAGTTGCTTCAGTCAAGTCTATGTGATTAATATTAGATAAACATGAAGTAAGGAGCTTGAAAGGGATCACAGCTAGAGGCTGAGATTCCTGTGCAGAGTTATACAAGAATAAATCCCAGTTAGTAAGCCAGATTTAATAGCAACATAATTAATTTTGTTATTTAGTAACTAGAAGAAAAATCTTAACTCTAAAGACAGGATGATGAACACAGAGAGTAGTCTGACATATCTGTGCAAACTTTAAAAAATATATTCTTTTGCCTTAAGAGCTGGATTGGAACTCTCTTAAGTATTCTTGTCCATGGAGTTTTCTTGGCAGGGATACTGGAGTGGCTTGCCGGTTCCATTCTTAAGGAAATTAGCCCTGAGTGCTCACTGGAAGGACAGATCGTGAAGCTGAGGCTCCAATACTTTGGCCACCTCATGAGAAGAGAAGACTCCCTGGAAAAGACCCTGATGTTAGGAAAGATTGAGGGCACAAGGAGAAGGGGACGACAGAGGACGAGATGGGTGGACAGTGTTCTCGAAGCTACAAACATGAGTCTGACCAAACTGCGGGAGGCAGTGAAAGACAGGAGTGCCTGGCGTGCTCTGGTCCATGGGGTCACGAAGAGTCGGACACGACTAAACAACTAAACAACAACAACAAAATGATTAATGTTTGTTATTAGTAACATCATGTTTTTGTTATTAATGTAAGACGCAGTCCCATATTAGAAATATTTGAAACCAGATTCCCTAACAATGAGCCTTTAATTTGAGAATGCCTTAAAAAACCCCATGTCCATTAATACAACTATTTCTGAAGAACATTCCACACAGTATGCAAGTACACTTTTTACATTTCATTTGACATCTAGCATCACTTACTAGGGAGACCATTAAAACTGCATCAAGTAAACTTTTAGTATTTGCCATTATACTTTCTAAAATCACCACTATTACTATTCTTTAATTGGTGCCACATATCAGTCAGAAGATCTATTTGACTGAATCTTTATTTATCATGGAAAGCAAAAATTTCAAACACTCTACAGGTGGCATCTTTAACAGAAGAGACAACAGGAAGTACTAGGATTGCCATATTTTGAAGAGCAAAAAAAGAAGACACTGATGGCCATTCAAAGCAAATAAATGCAATTTGTCTCAAATTTTACCCCTGAAAAAGAGGATGTGTCCTGGAAAAAGAGAACACATGGCAACCCTAATTAGTACAAACTCAGCAAGATACATACTGATGGCCAGTAATAGATTCTCTACCTAATTTAAGGAAAAACATTAGTTGCATTGATGCAACTAATTTCGAAGGGCAGCTTAGGAAGGTCTATTTGGAACAAAGAAATAGCAGACAAAAACAGTTTGTATACACCAGCCACTTCTCATTCTCTTTACAGGTTTCCCAGAAAGGAAGAGTCATTGGTTACAATATGTATGTGTGTAACATGTACAACACAAAAATTTAATTGAGTTGTTCTCTTGTTCCGAGTTTCATTTGTAAACAGTGTTTGAAGTACTAGCTCTTGATAAATCAAACAGTGGTTACTTGATCAGCCCCATGGGAGATTGTATAAATCTGCACTTATTATCCAGGATTAATTAAATAGCTGCTGTGTGTTTATGAAGAAGCAAAGTTGATTTAAATATCACTAATGCTCTCCAGCTTAGAATAAAAAACACTGGAGACAAAGAGTAGAGCTTCTTGTTTTTATGGCTGAGATAAACAAAATCTGGGACCTATTGCCCTCATTTTAGATTGGGGGAAAATACAAAAAGTTTACAGTTGTAGACGATACAGTGGGTGAGAAGTACTCAGGTAGATATCTCAGAATAATAAAATAA
Organism: Podarcis pityusensis; assembly: GCF_964106645.2. Lineage (NCBI taxonomy): Eukaryota > Metazoa > Chordata > Lepidosauria > Squamata > Lacertidae > Podarcis > Podarcis pityusensis. Next base: position 76,444,763 of record NC_138026.1, on the reverse strand, counting down.
GGCTTTGTCAATATGCTATTGGGAAATAAAATGGAATCTTTGTGGAAAGATTGATGAAATAAAGATGCAGAGTGAATTGGGAGCTTCAGGATGAGGATGAAAAACAGCTATAAAACTGAACTAATAATGAAACTTGGATGATGATGAAGGGATATATTTGGCACGAAGCTCAAATGCACAACAACAAAAATAATAAGAGACTGTGTGTCAGGAAGGAAAAACAGAACTAATTTCTTTTTCATTTAATATGTTTTAACTGCTTGTGGAAGTTATATGTGTTACCAAAGTTTACACACACTCTCTCTTATGTGTGAACACTCACTGATGTTAAGCCTCAGGGGACAACAGTTAGTTTTTTTATTTCACACAGTGTAAGGATGCCGAGTCTCTCAAGCCAGGTGACCCAGCAGTGAGGCTCTAGTATCTTCTTGCCTGCCTCACCAAGACAGTATGTCTGCTGAAAAGAGTGCAGGCTGACCTGTGTTGTTTAAAGGTGACACCTGGATAGCATTACAAGCCCTAGCAGTTGACTCAGCACCTTATCAGGAGACCCAGGCAACCAATGTATAAAACCTCAGCTTGATCTTTGAGTATCTTGGTTCCTAGTGAGAACAATGTGCCAGACTAAGCGCCTGCTCAGCACCCTTTCCTATATTCTGTCTTTCAACTTGGCCACCTGCCTTCTTTTTACTACTCTGCTTGCTCTGGCACATCTGCTTGTTAGCTGCTGTCTCTGTAACCTAACCTTTGCCAGTCTTGGCTGCTTGCCTTAGGCCTCCACCTAGCTGATGGCTGGTTCCTTTCTAACTTTGGCTTCTGACCCTGTTAACAGTCAGGGTGCAATTCCCCAGTGAATCCTGACACAGAACCCAATTTCAAGACCTTAAAAGTATCTGTTTAAGGGAAAGAAGTACAAATGGAGTTCTGGATTTATAAATAAGCAACAACTTTCGGCAAAGGTGCTTTCCTAAGCATTGTAAGTCTCATTGCAATTTATTTTACAATACACTGCTGATAACGGTATAGTAATGCAAAATGCAAAGCTAGGCATGCTACTCAAACCCTGTGGAAGGGTAAGCGGCTTAGAGTTGGAAAATGATGGTGGTGGGGAACCATATTACCCCTCTCCCCATATTTTACCCACTCTAAAAATCTCCTTTCTTGAAACAGTTTTTTTTTAAGGTGTTAAGGTCTCTTACATGCATTCACACGTAACTCACTGCTAGTCCCACAGAAACTACTTTGATGATGTCAAAAGACACAGAGTTAATTTATAATAGTTCTTTTCTCCCTTCCAATGCAGCATCTGACCATTATGGGCTTACATACAGAACCCCAAGCATTAGTAAACTCAGGCTGTTTTACAGTCATCAAGTTCTTAACAAGAATCAAGCCCAATGTGAAAAAGTGAATCTCATAGAAAGTCTAGCTGTATTTTAGGCACAAAGAGATAGTAGGAGCACAACCAAACCATGTGCCATGTGAGGAAGAGCTGCTACATATTGCCCCCACCCCAAAGGTAGAAATATTTAAAGTATTACTACATGTCACCCCAATCTCCATGAGCGGTGAGAGATTCCATGAGTTGCAGGCACACTTTCCAGAGTCTGTGTTCCCTTTTGGGAAAATAGGGCACAGCAGAGACGATGGTGTCTTTTTGATACAGTGGTGCCCTGCAAGACGAATGCCTCGCAAGACGAAAAACTCGCTAGACGAAAGGGTTTTGCGGTTTTTGAGCTGCTTCGCAAGACGAATTTCCCTATGGGCATGCTTCGCAAGACGAAAATGTCTTGCAAGTTTGTTTCCTTTTTCATAAAACCGTTAAAACCCAAGGTGCATTGCTTGAAGAGGTGCAGTTGTGACTTGACTTCGAGGAGCAACTCATAACATGCGGTGTGGTAGCCTTTTTTGAGGTTTTTGAAGACTTTGGTGATTTTTGAAGCTTTTCCAAAACTTCTTTTGCAGCCATTTGGTAAGTTAAACTTTTAAAACTTTTTGGGGGGCTTTTGGATTTTGGGTTGGGTGTTTGGAATTCAAGGACTTGGTTCTGGGTTTGAATTTCTGTGTGGTGGGTGGCTGGGTGCTTTTGAATTTTTTGGATGTGAAGCACTGATTCTTTTCTCTTTTTTTGAGTTTGCGAAGGTAGGAGCTGGGACCCAAGAAGACTGCTGCTGCAGAGGCCGGCGAGAGGAAGAAGGAGAAGGTGACGCTGGAAATGAAGAAGGAGATCATCCGGAAGCATGACGGTGGAATGCGTGTGACAGACCTCGCCAGGGAGTACGGGAGGAATCCATCGGCCATCGGGACCATCCTGAAGATGAGACAGAAGATCCTTGCGACTGATGCAGCCAAGGGAGTCACCAGGATCGTGAAGAACCGCCCAGCTGTTCTGGAGGAGGTTGAGAAGTTGCTGCTCATCTGGTTAGAAGAGAAGCAGCGTGCAGGGGACACAGTGACTGAGGCCATCATTTGTGAGAAGGCCAAGGCCTTGCACGCACACCTCGTCCGGGAACGGCCAGGAACCTCAGGCGAGCCAGAAGTCTTCAAGGCAAGCAGAGGTTGGTTTGACCGGTTCAAGGCAAGATCTGGAATCCACAGCGTGGTCAGGCATGGAGAGGCTGCCAGTTCTGATGTTTCTGCGGCTGAAGACTTTGCAGCGGAGTTCCTGGAGGCTGTGAAGATGGAGGGCTACGTTCCACAGCAGGTCTTCAACTGCGACGAGACCGGGCTGTTTTGGAAGAGGATGCCCAAAAGGACTTTCATCACACAGGAGGAGGCCAAGTTGCCTGGCCACAAGCCCATGAAGGACCGTCTGACCCTGCTCTTCTGTGCCAACGCAAGCGGCGACCTGAAGATCAAGCCCCTGCTGGTGTACCACTCGGAGAACCCACAGGCCTTCAAGAAACACAAGGTTGACAAGGAGCAGCTGAGTGTCATGTGGCGATCCAACAGTAAGGCTTGGGTCACACGTGTGCTGTTTGTGGACTGGGTCAATCTTGCTTTTGGCCCTGCTGTCAAACAGTACCTGCTGGACAACGACCTGCCACTGAAGGCTTTGCTTCTGATGGACAATGCTCCTGCTCATCCTAAAGGCCTTGAGTTGGACTTGTTGGAGGAGTTCAGCTTCATCAGCATCATGTTCCTGCCGCCTAACACCATGCCACTGCTCCAGCCAATGGATCAGCAGGTCATCGCCAATTTAAAAAAACTCTACACCAAGGAGCTTTTCAGGCGATGCTTCGAGGTGACTGATTGCACCACCATCACCCTGCGGGAATTCTGGAAGGACCACTTCGACATCGTCACCTGCTTGAAGATGATCACCACGGCCTGGAACGGGATCAGCCAGAGAAATTTGAATTGCGCTTGGCGCAGCCTGTGGCCGGACTGTGTGGCACCAAGTGACTCTGATGCACCAGAGTCAACAGTGGTGCAGGACATTGTTGCCTTGGGGAGGACCATGGGCCTGGAGGTCACAGGGGAGGACATCAGCGAGCTGGTGGAGGAGCACGACCACGAGCTGACCACCCAGGAGCTGGTCGAACTGCAGGCAGAGGCTGCGCAGGAGCAGGCCTCGCTGGAAGAGGAGGAAGCAACTGAGGAACGGCTGTCCTCCAAAGAACTGAGGGACATTTGCCTGAAGTGGAAGGATGTGCAGGCTTTTGCACAGTGGCACCACCCTGACAAGCACGTGGCACATGACCTTGTGAACACTTTTGATACGAGGGTCATGTCGCCTTTCAGGGAGGTGCTGAAAAGGCGGATGAAGCAGCAGACCATGGACAGGTTCTTCAGCAAGAAGCAAAGAGTGGAAGAGGAACCTTCTTCAAGTTGTCCCCCAGAGTCTTAGAAAATGTACTGTACACTTTGTTGATTTTTAAATGTTTTTCGGTCATGTTTAGAAACTTAATTTATTGTTCCTTCAATTTTTGAAATGCTCTTTACAGTATGTGTGACTTTAAAGAGCACTTAATAAACTCTTGTTGTACCAAATTTGGCTTTGTTTGGACTTTTTTTGACCATAGGAACACATTAATTGAATTTCAATGCATTCCTATGGGATTTCGTGCTTCGCAAGACGAAAAATTCGCTGGATGAAAAAACTCGCGGAACGAATTAATTTCGTCTTGCGAGGCACCACTGTATATGGTTTTATTTACACATATGTACAACCTGCATCTAGATTGAGGGAGTGCAGAACATTCACATCCTATGAGGGTCTGGCTTTCCCCATAAGGGCAGCATCAGATTCCAAGGACAGCAAAAAGCCATATTCTGTGTCTCTTTGTTCCAGCCTGTCATCCTCAGTTCAGTTGGAGTTCTGTCCCTCCTTCTCCTCCTCTCTGCTAACAGACTCCAAGGACCTCCCCCACAGCCTATGTCATTCAAAGCTGAAGCCCTAAACCTGGCCTCTCTGCCTGTGCCCATTAGCATGCAGCAAAAAAGGGCCCCCTCAAATATTCATAACAGTGTGAAGCACTGATTTACAGGCACTTAATTATTCATACAGATAACCCCAACTAACAACAGGCAGAACCAAGAGCAGGTAGTAAACTTCTACACTTTTTCTCCTTGTTATTCTCTATCAGTGACATTTGAAACACAGCAACACTTGAGAGTGGTGAGTAATCTCACAAACCAGGTGGTTTTCTGGATCAATGCTGACCTGATTCCCATAGTCAGATGGGTAGTAAAGTTAAATTTCCCAGGAGCTAAATATCTAATATCTAATCTAATGTCAGGTAATGACCACTGGAAGGAGTGCAGTGAGAAGAAATGCCATTGTGCATCTGCAGCAGCACAACCAGATGCCTTCATCTGCCCCAGCTGTGACAAAACATGTCTCTCCCATATTAGTTTCTACAGTCACAGCAAGCACTGTAACTCACTAACAATTTGACTTCTCCCCCCTCCATTATCTCCCAAGACAGATGGATGCCAACCAACCAAAGATGTCAGATAAAGAGAAACTAAAGTTCCTATAGCTAGACTTCATTAATACTTCAAGGTACCAGATGAGCCATAGAGAAGTGGAGGGCAATTGATAAGTACTAGAAGAGCCAGTGTGGAGTAATGATTAGGGTGTTGGACAATGACCTAGGAGAGTAGGGCTCAAATCCCCACTCAGGCATGAAGCTCACAGGGTGACCTTGGGGCAGTCACCATCTCTCAGCCTAACCTGCCTCACAGGGCTGATGAGAGGATGAAGTGGGGGGAGGGGGGAGAGAACCATGTATGCCACCTTGGGCTCCTTGGAAGATAAAGATGGTCTATAAATTTAATAAATAAAATAAATAAACAAAGTCCATTTAAACTTTTTTTTTTAACATTTAGAAAATCCTTAAAGAAGCAATATTCCAAGCAAAAAGAAGATAATTTATTTCAAGCCACGTTCCCCAGGACTTGTCACTGATAAGAAGAATGATAGAAAAGGAATGGCTTTTTGATAAATCAAGGAGGGCAAACCTCCTTAATAATAAATAATATTTTTAAATTAAAATTTGGATGTCTTCATATGCCCAAAGATCCACATTTTAATGCTACTGTATGATGGCAGGTGCTGAAGGACAGCAATTCTTCACCAAGAACTTGAAACCTCTTTTAAATCAGTTCTGTTGTTTGCTGATGCTTTTTTAAATCTTTGTAAACTATTTTAAGAAAAAATATCCCAAGCTAAATAAATAAAGGTATTTCAAATCAATGTACAGAAATCCTACAAGAGGAGCATTATTTTTGGCAGACATAGCAGCCGGAAATTGAGTTGTGATAGTAAGGGAGACAATATGAATTGCAGGTTGTATATTACTCACCTTTTTCTAGTGACTGCACCTGAGACTGCAATTCTATCTATGCACAATTATTTGGGAGCAAGCACCATTTAACTCAATGGGGCTTACTTCCAAGTAGACATGCATGACATTATGCTATACAAAAATGATTTCCAGCCTGCGTTATGGGAAACCCCAGGGTTTCTCAATTAGAATATCAATAATGATGGGGAGTTTCTCTGAAGGACAGTTTGCCCACAGCTACTGCAATGTGCAAGCACCACAGAAGACATTGGGCGTGTTTTAGGATATACCTGAAAAAAATGAATATAATTTATGTGGTGGACAAACTAATGATGAAAATGTTTCCACCAAGACAGAAATATTGATGGCCATTGGAAGAAATTGGAAGAAATCACTAAAGACTGAGGAGCTTTAGAAATTCTGCCTACTGTGATCTAGGGGCAAATATTCATTGTGGAGTAAGTAGAAATCTGAAAATAATGAGCAGGAAAATGTAAGAGAGCACAAAGCTTTTAGACAGTTGTTTCATCCCCCTTCCCATAAATATACATGAAGGGACACCAAGCCTAATTTTTGAAGCAACCTCAGTGTGTGTGCTACAGAGGTAGACACACACACAAAAAGACTACATTTGCTGCCTTGAAGAATAATGCACAGGTATGTGAAGTGGTGGTTTTACAGGCTCAGTGGGTATTGAGGAATAATTTGAAATGGCAGTTGTGTACTGGAAAGAGCAGGACGTTCTCATCTCCCTTTGGGGACAAAGAAGGTATTGCACAAGCAAAGAGAGGGAAATGCTTGAAGGCATTAAGGGCATGCATATCAATGAAAGATTCCTCCAGGCACTCCATCTGGTAGGTGCCACATCCACTCAGGATCTAGTACCTCTGTCTAGAACTGGATCAATCTTACAATGGCCATGGGAGGGGCAACCAGTGAAGCAGCTGCTGACTTCCTGCTAAGTTCCTACTGCAGAATCCTAAGCATTTCCATTCTAGCACCATTCTAGTGAGAAAAACTAGCACCATAATAGCTTCATGCTTTTGCTGATGTGAAATAGGACAGAGTACATGAACCTTCTTCCCTCTTGAAGCAAATCATCCCTCAAGCAACCTCTTCACTCATATTTGACATGGGTGGCACTGTGGTCTAAACCACAGAGCCTAGGGCTTGCCGATCGGAAGGTCAGCAGTTCAAATCCCTGTGACGGGGTGAGCTCTTGTTGTTCGGTCCCAGCTCCTGCCCACCTAGCAGTTAGAAACCATGTCAAAGTGCAAGTAGATAAATAGGTACCGCTCCAGCGGGAAGGTAAATGGCGGCTTAGTCATGCTGGCCACATGACCTGGAAGCTGTATGCCGGCTCCCTTGGCCAATAAAGCAAGATGAGCACTGCAACCCCAGAGTTGTTTGCGCCTGGACCTAAGGTCAGGGGTCCCTTTACCTTTACATGAACTTTCTTCCCTCTTGAAGCAAATCATCCCTCAAGCAACCTCTTCACTCATATTTTCCAGGAAGAAAAATATACTGTTGATAAAATTTTGTACACTGTAACAAGAGTAGCACATACATGGTTGATAGAAGAAATTGTCAAAAGGCTTTTAAATCCTGCATATTAAGCAGTATATAAATGCCTGAAGTAATTAAATGTGCCTAAATTCCACAGATCCTGAAGTTATTCATTACTGAGTTTCTATTTTTTAGCTTTGGAACCTGGGGGGTGGGCAGCTTACCCATGATTACAGTTTTACCCATGATTACAATGGCAGCAGGATTTGGACTTACAGCAACTAAAGACGTCAGGCTCTTACTAGCTCAGTTCAGTGCCTGGAGGATGTTGAAACAGTATTAGACAAATTCATGGATGTCTATATTAACTTCTGTATCAGAGGTAGTACATCTCTGAATACCAGTTGCTGGGGACCACAAACAAGAGAGTGTTATTGTCCTGCTTTTGGCCTTTTCATTGGTATCTGGCTGGCATGTTGGACTACACAGGCCTTTGATTTGATCTAGCAGAACTCTTCCTATGTTTGGTATTGGAAAGTTAGCCACTAACCAATGCCAACACACACAAAAGCCATGTGAATACAATTTAAGTTGCAGAACACAGAGAAAAACCACAACACTCTGACATAACTATGAAGCTGACCATTCAAAAAGTGACAATATGACTCTTCCCATTTTTCTTACCTTTAATCTCTATGGCCATGGAAGAGTTCTTAGTATTGTGATGAGAAAAAAAAGAACACTTGTTTCCAGCCCAGTGAAGCTTAAAAATTCTCTCTCTTACAACACAGTCCTGTACCTGTCTACTCAGAAATAATAATCTCCACTGAATACAATGGGAATTATTCCCAGGTATATTTATAGGATTGCATCTGGGAATAATCCCTGTTGAACTCAATAGGACTTGCTTCTGAATAGACAAATGTTAACAAATGTTCCTTATTTGTTTTCAGCAATGACTTACTTTCTACGTGCTAATCTAGTTTTCCTCCTTTAAACACTCAAAGATAAATTATCATGGTTTCTATTCCATCCTCTAGCCGTGCAGTACAAGACCTACATATAAGCTACCTCTGTCCTTGTTTCTGTACATTCCAGTTTTTTCCTTCAAGAAGTTATCCTTTCTTGAATTCTCTCACTTCGTCATCGTCTCTTTTACCAACCATTTCTCAACTACAAAAGCACTTCATCAATAAATAACTTGTATAGAAAGGCTGCAAAATACTCTTCAGAGATTTTCAGGAAACGATGGGAAAGACATTGGGGAGGGGAATATTGTAGTTACATGAGGTTTTTTGTTGTTGTTGTTTAAAGACAATGGAGTGAGTCAGACTAAAGGGTCCATCAAGTCCCTTGCAACTCAAATTACATTCACAACCCTACGTACTTTTTCACGCTAGGAGTAAGTCACAGTGAAATAAATAAAACTTACTTCTGACTCAAGACATGTAGAGTTAGGGTTGCAAGGCTCAAACCTTTTCTTACTCTCTCCTGAGCCATGTCCCCACCTCCCCCAACATTATAATCTGACCCATTCTCTTTTTCTGATTTCCTTACTCTTAAAGTCTACTATTACTAGTTTCAATTATTCATCGCTTTATACCAAAGAAAAATGAAGACTCTAAGCAATTTAGAACATGGAAAAAAATACAAAACAGTTAAAGCAGTTAAAAGCCAGGTAACAACAATGAGTAAACAAAACCAAAAACACAGTAAACAAGATTTCTTGAAGTGCTCCTTCAGCCACAGGGGTGCCAGCTGCGCACACACAATTGATCACATGATGCAGTGCACACGCACCATTTGAATGGCAATGCTCATCAACTTTGGAGGGGCCCCAATGCCCTCAAATATTTTATTGGGGGGGGGCAGGGTGGGAGAAGGGACCTCGGCGTACCCAACTGCAATTCAATGTATTCCTGTTGTGTTACTTACAATATCTTCCTGATATTGTAAGTGAGCCGGAAGTGGTCTGTGACTGTAATAATAAAATTCAATTCAAACCCCACCCCACCCTATGCTTCTAGCGGCAGAATCAGCACTTTCCACCACAGTTGCAACAGTTAACTTTCCCCCTTGGCACCTCTATCTTCTTCCTCGCCTTTCATAATGTCCATTTTTCTCTTGCCCTTCGCCATCCCTGATTCACCCATGCACCCCTTCCCCCTCCTCCTCCTTCACAGGCGCCCTTCAGCTTCTTCCTCCCGCCCGAGGCTTGGGAGCATCCCCGCCCGGGCTTTTCACGGGCTGCTCTCGCGACGCCCCTCTTCTCCCAGCGCCCTGTATCCACGGCACAGGCCGGCCAGCCTCTGAAAGCCAACTTCCAAGTTCAGCCGTGCGGTTGCCTCAGCGCAGCAGAGCATCTCTCGGAACTGCTGCAGCCCAACTTGAAATACGGCAAGGCTCCCCCGCCAGCGACTGGCACTATCCATCTGCCTGGCTCGAACGGGTCCTTTTTACCTGGCATCACAGCTGCTTCACAGACTTCGGTGAGCCCAGGCGACCCGACGCCGCCTCATAAAATTGCGGGCAGAGTTTGGGCTTCGCCTATATCCAGACCCCCATCCTCCGCCCGGAAGCGTTTCCAGAAAGCTCTCCCCTCTCCCCAAAAGGACCAGGACATCGGAGGAGACAGATCTTAAACGAAGGCGCAGCAGCCTGAGGGCAGCATCTTTGGCTGGCGGCGAAACGCAACAGAAGGGCGCGGAGTTTCTTCCTCGGAATGGATGCCCGCCAAAATTACCTCACATCTTCTCTCCACCCAAACCCCGAAGCGGAGCGTTATGATGCTCCATCTCCCACTGGTGACGCCGGGCGACGTGGGCTGCGCCCCTGCCAATGCACCAAGTTCCCTCAGGCGCCCCCGGCTCCTTCCCGTCCGGAGGAAACGCCTCGTACCTGACGAGAGAACTTATTGCGACGAGGGGGCTCCCGCTCCGCTCACTTTTCTCCCGAGAGAGAGGCGAAGGGAGGGAGAGACGAGCCGGAGGAGAAGGGCATCCCCAAAGCCCGCATTGGCGAAAGCTCCCTTCTGAGGGAGTCCAGCGCCCCCCTCCTCCCTCTCCCTTCGCCGGCACAGCGGCGGAGACTGCAGCAGGCGAAGCAGCCCGCCGCTCAGCCCCGCGTCCCCTCAGCCCCGCCACGCCTGCCGCCGTCCAGCCGCCGCAGAGCAGGTGTTCCGCTTCCCAGCGCAACCCTCCCCGAAGGAGCTCGGCGCGGCCGGGAATGCCGCGTTCCCAAGGCTCGTCTCGCCCTCGAGGAAGCCCGCTCGGAGCACTAGTTTTGCTGCAGAGGCTGGCGCGCCGAAATTACCTTCCACTTTGGTGAGAGTCAGCACGGGGCTGTTGCAGGCGCTGAGAGGGGCGACCCTGGCCGAGTGTTTCTTCATGATGAGCCCTTCCGCCAGTAAGAGCCCGTCAGCCGAGCGCCTACATCCTGACGCCGGCTGGAGCTGAGCGCTCGGCTCCCCGGCCCGCTATCAGCCCGCCTCGGCGGCAGCCTGCCTGCCTGCCTGCCTCTCTCGCCCGGCCTCGCGTACCTTCTGCTGCTACTGCAGCAGCTTCTCGCCGCCTCCTCGCCCGCACGCTCTCCTTTACTTGCAGCAAACAAAACGTCACCAGCCCAGCCATCCCCTCCGCCCACCCTCCCTCCACCGGCGGCGGGGCTGGAGCGTCGGGCTCTTCCACACGCTCAGGGAAAGGCTGTCCCCGTTAACAGCCGCAGTTTTGCCTTGGCTGGGTATTCCCGCAAGTGGCCAGAAAGACCGACGAGTTCCTTCCAGGCCCAACAGAAAAGGACGAGTCCTCAGAGGCAGCTGCGAGGCTTAGAGTTTGTCTCGCCTGTTAACTCGTGAAGCTCGTTGTTCAGTTAATCTCTGCAGTAGGTTAGCCTTTGCTATCAGGCTGATCCAGAAACTGTAAGGTTCGTCTGAGAAGCTGAGTTCCACGAGGGCAGGGATACTTTGCAATCCATTAGAATGCCTCGATGTAACACTATCCAAGGTACATAGTTGGTGTTCTTCCAATTCACGTATGTATGGTAGGCGCAGTCATCGCTGAGATATTTGGTAGCTGCTTAAGTGTGTGGCCTTATCTCTGAATGCAATAAAAATGGAACCTTTTACTGTATTTGCAGAACCAGTTTCTAAGTGGACCACTCTCATTCCAAAATGAAATCATCTTTAAGCAATTCAATATGTTCATAAAGGCAGTTTTTCTGTAACTAGCTGTTTAATTAACACTTTAGTGGAGCCAACACGCTTACTGTACTTAGATCCAACTCTGAAGCAATTATGCTTGCAAAAAAAGGTTTCCCATAAATACTGCTTCTTCCATGTATTTACAAGCACACAGTACTACTCGCGCCTTGTTTTCATGCACACCTGTTGCAAGATGGGCATATGATCCCCATTGTGAGATTTCCCCACAGCTTCAGTGTGCCTCTATGTATACAGTACTAGCATCATGTGAGAAGAATGAACTGTGTGGGATCCCTGACTCCACATGATCAACAGCCCACTGGGAGGAAAAAAAGATTTCTTAGCAGAAATCTGAAATTTATTTGAAATTGTATATCTTTTCTTATTGGGAATTTTTATTTTTGCAATCCAGTCTTTTTAAATATATATAATTACAAAATAGAAAGCAGAAACTACAGCATTGCTCTGTTCTTCAAACCTAACAGTTTCAATGATACCATAGGAATTTTTTGTTTTTGTGGGGTGGGGGGATCCGTATTGTTGTTTTTACATAAAATCCAACAACAGTTTTTTCCACTGGGCTCCAATTAACAAGGCGCCTGCTGGTTGCATTCCTCTGTGCTGCTGTTCCTACTTCAGACACTTGTCTGTCCCCCTTGTGGTTGGAGTTTCCAAATAGCAGCTGAAAAACTAAAGTAAACAAATGCAAGAAAATGAAGTAAAGCCATAGCCAGCCAGCATGTCAGAAAGGTTGTGGCCAGCAAATGAAATGCTGGTATGTGAGGAGCTCAGTCCTTTATATTTGCAGCAACTAAATTTTAAATCCAATGTGTTCACACTATAGAGCAAGAATAGTGGCATAGATCCATTTACAGATATTCATGAAGTATGTAAGGTTCAAAATCCTTTCCTGGAGATCTTTCAGGGAGGACTATTTTTCCTACTGGTACTGCAAAGATCAAGATTTCCTAACACATAATACCTGGTACTGAGGTAGCAGCAGCAGCAGCATGCTTAAACTATTCTTCTTATTTAATCACCTTCCACATATATGTCTCAATACAATGTACAAAGGAACAAGGGCACTCTATGGAATGTGAGCACCAGCATCCAAGCCACCTGTTGCCACCTATTCTACTAGTACTTTAGACCATATTATAAGGAGTGGGTGTCTAATATCAGCAACTTATTTATCACCATTGCCAATTTTTATCTGTACTTCATAATTCTTGACACATCAGATTAATTTTTTTGAAGTTAGTTGTAATGATAGGACTAGTCACTGATCACAGGGCAGAGATGTGTATGGTGAGATAAATGTACGCTGTGCAGAATTTCTGGATCCCTCCTTTGCAAAACCAGCCCCATTCCCTGTGCTAGCCAGTAAGCCTCCTTAGTGGCTCTGCTTGTCTTCCATTGCTTTACAGGGAGCTGCTTGGGGTCTTGGGAGTGTGCAGCACATAACCCACTTCCCCATCTTTGAAGAACAAGATGCACTGAAGTAATTAACAATGATCTTAAACTAAGTTAAATCACTTTAATGGGACTGTGGCTCAGGCTGTTCGCCAATGTAGACATAACAGTAAGAAACTGCTTGCAAAAATAGTAAACTACTCAGGAAGTAGTCACCATTTTCTAAATAAGATCATCATACATAAAATATTGATATCACACACTTCTCCATTGTCTTCTGAGACAGTTGGTTGCCAACATATTTGATAATTATCTTATGGTCATAATCTTTCTTTCTTTTAAAAATGAGTGTACTTTTTATTTAACTCCTCTTCTGATTGTGAAACCACTATATTATGATTTCAAATATTCATTCAGCTAACTAGTGCTGTCCCTGTGTTGTATATTAATTTATAAAAGGAAGGAGACAAAGGAAGGGTTAGCACACAAACTTTACACTACAAAAGGTCTTATATTTTACCAGTGGCATCTCCAGTTAAAAGGATCAGGCATGTTGATTTGCGTTCTTGACACTGGTCTTATTTTAAAAATGACTGGACATAAGAAAGTAAAGAGATTTTTCTCCAAGTCCTGTCCATACATATCCTTATTCTTCCCAAATAATGTTGTAGTACCACAGTGATTCGTGATTTCTGCAGTCTCACAACCTCTCTAACTCTAGCAGTCACTTCAATTTTACTTTTTGATTATGGCAAGTACTGAATCATTAGTTCTTCAGAATTGCATTATATACCAGGATATATTGCATGCAAGCATCACTGTCATCAAGGAAGGGTATGCTGCATTATTTAAGTGAAAAAATACTGAGGTGGGTGGGTGGATGGATAGACAAAAAGACAGACAGATGATAGGAATAATCATTCATTTTTTGGGAAAGGATAATGAAATTGTATTATTTTCTGTATCAAAGTATGCAATGGAGAAAGCATGTGCCAGTCAATAAGTGAAGCGCAGCTACTATTCAACATCAATACAGCAATTCTTCTACAGTATATTATAACGCAAGTCCTGACAAAAGGGATCCTGAGAAAGCTTTTAACAACTCACATTGAATGAACACAGTGCTATCATTTTTTAAAAATAACAACAACCTTAAGATCTTTTCATATTCCAACTATCATATTTGTTACACAAACATTCTTCTGTATACAAGACTAACATTCAGTGTGATAGATACACAGTTGAAATATTAGCCAGCCACACACAGGACCATTCCAAGACATTTTGTCTCAGGTGAAGGACAAGAGGACACTCCCTCCTAATTCAGAAGCTGCCCAGACTGGCAATTGAATCTAATGCCAACACTGATTATGGGATGGGATAGCATCCCTCAGCCCACCTGATGCAGCTTGCTAAGCTAGGAGGCCATGTGGCAACAGAATGGAATTACCAGGGGCTCAGGAGACATAAGCAGGGGCTATTCCTAAGCATCTACCACCTGAGGTGGCTGCCTCACTCTGCCTAATCATAGGGCCTGCCCTGGCCACACAAGATGGTCTGATCAGTAACAAACGGTTCACATTTTGCCTGTAATACTATAAAGCTGGCATCGTCAGTCACTGATTGGTTGTATATCCTTGTTCCCGGAGTAAGCTGTATACATGGGAGGAGAAGGAAACAATATTCCAGATGTATAGGAAAATGTGTTTCACACTTGGGAACATAATGGTGGTTTTAGACATGCAGAAGTTGCAGCAGAATGCAAAGACCAAATCGACCACCAGGCTCCAACAGCTAGCCCACTTCCCTGGCCATCTCTAAGTTTATATTTTCTCTCCATCCTGCTACTAGGAGTCCTGTCTTCTTCAAGCATCCACCTCCCACTCCTTCTCCAACCCATTGCTCCATTTAATGCCACCTTCCTGTGCTTCTCCTCAATCTCCTTTCTCTTTATACACTGGAATATAAAAATACTTTTGAACTATCAAAATCTTGTCTGAAAACCTGCTTTATATACCAGAATGATGGCATAAAAACTGTGGGAAAATATGAATCACACAGACAGCATGATTGTTGCTTTGCCTGCTTGGTGCATGACTCAGTAAGAAGCATTGTAACGTATTAACAGCTGCCTTAGTGCTGCTTGAATGCTGGCAGAGAAGCTTAACAACACAGAGTTTTAAAATACTAACTTAAAGATTTATGCATGACCTCCTTAAAAACTTGCATCAGCAAAGCAGTCAACATAATGCATGTATTGTTTAAGGACCAGACTCAGTTGTGCTCAGTGAATTATCATGTTAGACATCAGCAGAATCAGGCATTCTAGATTCAACAATAATAAACCTGAATACTGCATTCATCTGAAATTTCAGCTTAGCTTTTTTTCCAGCATGGAAGCTGCCCTTAGGTGCTAAGCATATGGTAAATTACACTGTTCCCAGCATTGACAGAATGGATGAGGTTTCCATACCATTAGCCAAATATTCAAAAGCACTGGAGATGGGTTATAATATCCATAAAATGAAGGCAGGATATACAGGCAATAAGTCCTGCAACATTTACAATACTTCATAGTACAACGTTTTGCTGTCAAAACCTGGGTTTTCACTAAATACTAAAGAGCTAGTAGCTTCTTACCATCAGACTCAACTGAAATTAATTATTACTTAGATAAGTCTAATTTTTATTTTTATTATATATTATATATTTATTTTTATTATATATATTGTGGTGTTTTATGTTGAACTTGTTCTGTGAACCACCCTGAGACCTCTGGAGTTTAGGGCGGTATATAAATTTAATTAAATAATAATAATAAATGGACAATAGTTTTTGCTAAGCCATCTGTGACCAGGAAGTTGCTTTGTGGATTCAAATACATATTTTGGATACATAAAACTAGCAAGAGCTAGGAAGCAATCCACACCAGTTTAGTATTCATTCCATATTTTTGTCAGTTCTACAACTATATGTCATGTGCAAATGCAACTCACAACATAGGAAGCTGCTTTGGCCCATCTTGCTGTATATTGTCCACACTGAGTGGCAGCAGCTCTCCAGGGTTCCAGATGGGGGACATTGCCAACTCTACCTGGAGAAGCTGGGGACCTTCTGCAAAGCAGATGCCCTACGGCCTTTCCTCATGAGCTGCTTTGGAAGCCAACTGTTATTTGTGGTTGCCCACAAAGGACTCTGGCCCAGCAGGTCTCAGTATAGTAAGAAAAGTGAATGAATCTTGTACTGCTTTGTCATTTTATTATAAATTTGCATAAGATACTATAAATTTGCATAAGATATTGTTATCTATTAATGTCTTATGCAAATAGTTCTGGGAAATTGTTCTGACTACACATAAAAAGCTGTATAGCAATCTTTATTTTTTAAAAACCAGGTATAGCTTGAACTTTTAATACTGGTATTGATAACTGAAATGGGCTGCAGACAGAACTGCGTATCATACAACATATGTATAACCCCACTTTTTTAAACTGCATTGAGCCTGAGGAAAGCATTCCATGTCACTCAGAAGCTCACATACCACATTATGAACTGTCATCCTGATGAAGGTCTTATTTTACTATCCTTGAACTTTCTTGTTCTTCAACATGTGATCTTAAAAGTTCTACTTTAGCTAGGTATTTACTACTTAATACACCTTTTTTCAGAATTAAAGTTAGATGAGTTAAATGCAGCAGAACAGGACTGCTGCTCTAAATTTTGGTATTTTGCACAGGTTTAGAGTTTGAAATTCCCATATGAAACGATCTCTGTTCTTCTCCTCAGATTATTTGGTTGATTTATCTCTGAGAAAATCTTACTCATTTGCATGCAGAGGATTGGAAAAAAGGTCTAAATAGTTGTTGCTTTAAAAATTTAGCCTGTTGACATTTTCAGCTTGGTGTACAGAACCTCAGTCAGAATGTAGTCCACCAGGGATCTCTGTCTTGCTCTCAGGACTCTGCCTGAGCCATGTCCCTTCTACAGGCCACACCTCTCACTGGACCCGGGACTACATGATAACACCTACGCTTTTTCAGCTGTGCTGGCCATCAGTTCATTTCCAGGCTCAGTTCCAATGCTAGTTTTTACCTTTAAAGCCCTTCACTGCTTGGGACATAGAACCTCAAAGACCACTTGCTTCTGCACAGGGGCATCATGCGGGCAGGTGCTAGGAGGCTGTGGCCCCTGGCACAATTTTTTGTGGGCGTGTGAACCAGGCACCCCCACATAGGGGTCCCCAGCACAGCATAGTGCTCCTTTCCACCCGCCAAGGGCTGCGTTGGCCCACTTGGCTCACTGCTGTGTTGCCCTGCTTTGCTCCAGTGGGGGTGGGGTCGCTCTGCCAGCATTGGCAGCGAGGGTTGGGATGCTGCCTCCCCCACCAGGTACACACGCACACCCCGGGCACCAACAACTGATGCTACGCTGCTGCCTATGTGTCTACCTATAACACCAAGGCCCTTCTTTGGGTGCTCCCATTATGACAGCTATCTACAGGGGAAAGGGCCCACTCAGGGGTGGCACCCTGAGTGTGGAGCCCTTTCCCTGAGGAGGTTCACCTTAATGTAAATTGGATGACCTTTTTATTTTCCCAGCCTTTAAAATCCTCTCTATGCTGCTTAGTTGTTTTTTTTAATTCCACTTACTCTTTTCATGCTTCTCTTTTATATTTAAATGTTTTCATGTTTTCGTTTCATTAGCTTTATCCTAATTTCATACCCTCCAACTTTCTCTGATGAAAATAGGGACATCCTATTCAATAATAATAATAATAATAATAATGGCAATAATTTTATTATTTATACCCCACCCACCTGACTGGGTTGCCCCAGCCACTGTGGGTGGCTTCCACCATATATAAAAACATAATAAAACTTTAACCTTTTTTTAAAAAAAAACTTCCCTATACAGGGCTACCTTCAGGTGTCTTCTAAAGGCTATATACTTATCTCCTTGGCTTGGAGATCACATAATTCCATAACCTCCAACATTTCTCTGATGAAAATAGAGACGTCCTAAGGAAACATTCCAGGATCAAATTAGAAACCGAGAGAGCTTCTGTAAATTCGGAACTGTCCCTGGAATATAGATATACATGGAGGGTCTGTAATTTAACTTACTGAGTAAGCCATTCTGGGAACTTTTTGGAGGGTGGGCTATAAAATAAATAAATAAAACAAACCAGGTATATAGGTGTCCCCAAACAAAACACAACGACCTGAAGAACTAAGTACTGTACTCCTGTTGCAAAGGTTGCTAAGATTCAGTGTAACAGCCCATACTTTCTCTACAATTTAAAGCCTTGACAAATCAAGGATGGACACATCATATTAAAAACAACCATGAAAGCATTTTCAGGTATGTTCTCATTTTCCCTCTGCTGAATGGCAAGCATTAGTACTGTGCTTTCATTATTTTTTACCTTGGACCTCTAGCCTTTAGGGAAACCCTACAGTGCAAATCCAGAACACCTCTTTTATTTTGGAGACAGTTTCTGCTATATTATTTGTAAGAGCAGCTGCTGAGAAATGAAATTTATGCAGAGAAGCTTTAGTGAAAGTGTTTTATTGCATTATGGCTAAGTTTAATATTGAATTCTGAAGACTGGCCTAATTAGAAAAGAACAAGACGTCATTTTTAATTTCCAACTGCTCATTCCACAGAAGCCACAGTGGGAGACCGGAATTAATATATTTTTTACTACCGAAATGCAGTCAGACTGCAGAACATAGCCTATTTCAGGACTGTGCTGGTTGTTACAGTTTAGTTTTCAAATAAGATTTTTGTCCAATGCATGACAAACTGAAAATCTATTTTAGAGACAGCCAGGTACCTTTAAGGACATGTTGTATTATAATCATGTACACATACCTTCCCAACTGGATGTCAAGGTAGTTATAAAATCTGTGTGCATACATTCCCAAACTGTGATTTTGTTTGATCAATGAATTTGTATACATCATAGAACTCCAAATTAGCTTTAATTGTACAACCTGAATTCGCTGGTAATTGATTCCCACCTGGGAAGGCTACTCATGATGAGTAGATTCAAGAGATGACTGCAGGCTGCTACATGCAGCAAATCCTTTATCAGCTATTAGATAAATCTTTTATGGTACACTGATCCAATGTTCCTTGCAATGTCGATTCAGACATTACACTGAATATTGTGGGGAAATAGGTACTTCTTTAATCAGAGACTTACTTTTCCTGTAACAAAACAACTCCACCCAGAATGTGAAGGAAAGTATACTAGCATAAGACATTTGATTTCATGACTATACCTTCAATTAACTTCCTGTTATACATTAATTTGACTGCAAAACGCAAGCAAGTTATTCCAGAAAAATGACTTATCAGCAATTCTTAACTTTTTTTTGCAACATCATTGCTTTAACTACCAAACAAATGGAAAAAAAAAAGAGAAAGCTATCTACAGATTAGCAAGTGTAAAAGCACTAAACATGAGGGCATATCATTGGATGAAGGGCAGTATAGAAATTTAATAAATAAAAACATATTAAAATGTTCAGGTGATAACTCTAAAATTATAGCACATGATCAGTGTTATATATTACATATATTCATCCCTTAATCCATGCTCCCTCTGCAACTACTTTCCTAGTATTGAAGACCTTCAGAGAAGTTCATTAGAAATCTCACTGATCGTCTTAAAATGAACTTCAGAGTAATTAAAGGATCCATTATTTGACTAGTGGCCTAATTATAAAGTCCCATTGACTAACTACAGTGTACATTTATAAAAGTCTTTCTAAAGAGAAGTTAACAAAGCTGCTGCCTATATATACTGTTTGCAACACCTGAATCACCTGCAAGTGCTAATCTCATAATAATCATTGCATCAGTTAATGGGAGGCTTGCAGCATGTAGCTTAGACCTTAAGGGCTGCTGGTACTCTAATTCTACTTATTATTGGAGGCTGCAGAACGAGCTCTTTAACACTTGACAACCTACCCAGCTTTGAAATTGCATTAGTGCAGCAGAACGCCTAGGGTTCAGGCAACTTGGGATGCAGCAATTGCCATGGGGCATCTTGCCAGATACAAGGTCTTGCACAAGTTAAATGTGGGCACAGAGGATAAATCAGTCAGGAATAATGCAGAACACAATCTTATTCATTTCAACAGGATCAGCACTGCCCCCCCTTTATGCTATGTTGAAATGCAATGCTCTTTAACCTCGTTAAGGCTTAGGTACATTAAAACCAATTAACTCAGAGTGTACCAAGCCTGGTCAGGTTAAGAAACAGAAAGCAGTAGTGCACTGCTGGTGGGAGTGCCACAACTGACCCAGTGCATCCATGCAACCTCACCACCACTCTGCTATTGGTAGAAAGCCTGTACTCAATTGTGCACTAGATAAGTAGATGTATGCTCCTCCTGTGCATATGATGGAAGCTGAACTAAGGAGCAAATATGTGTATGCTTGATTCCCATGATCCTTTCATCCTCAAGGGACTGAATCTACATGCATATAGATGTATGCAAATATGTGCCATGTCATACATTTTGTGTGGTTGGGGGCATGGTGCATACATGCCTACTGCTCTGCCACTTATGTATACAGGATTCTTGCCTCACCTGTGTGAACCAGCCCCTGGTTTCATAAAAGTGCCTTCCTTATACTGTATTGGATTTACTTTTATTGCTGCAGCATATTTTGAGAAGGCCAAGGGCATGTAGTTAAGATGCATTTTTGACAGCTCTAATTAAAAATGTGACTGAGCTCTTTTTATTACCTAAATAGTGTGTCTCATTATATAAGAGACAGCACTGTTGTACTCTGCAGCAGATGTAATTTGGAATATTTAGCAAGAGTGCTTAAGAGCAGAATTCCCTGAACAGCAGTAAACCAGTATTCCTGGCAACTATGCATCATACAGTAAATTCACTATACAATTACAATATTGGGCTAGAAGAACAAAAAGAATGCTTAACTTTTGGCTTTCAGTATAATAATAATAATAATAATAATAATAATAATAATAGTTTATTATTTACACCCCACCCATCTGGCTGGGTTTCCTTTTGTTTTCAGATACTGTGATGATCCCTCCCTATGTGACACTCCCCCCCCCCCAGCTTCACAACTACCACCTTAGCTTGCCCCATCCCAATAAGCATAGTGTCATCAAGAGGACACTACTGCCTCTGCCCACCCCGTTATGGACCATTGCTGTGTGAAGGCAATCAACCAAGGTAGATGATGTTGCCAAGCATGGTGCCCCACTGGATGGAGCTCATTGGCTGCATTGTTGCTTGCAAAAGACACACTATGATAGCAAAGTGTATTACCATAACAGTATCTGAAAAAAGAGAGCCTCTTGGTTGCCAGAAATAGTTTTTGCTACTCTCCTGACTCACAACTTTTACCAATAAAACATTAAAAAGATAGATTTTGGTAATTCCAGACAAGATTTAAAAGAACTGCACTACTACATTCCTTAGTAAATGAGAAATCCTGTGTTCACAAACAGATATAAATTTTCATTGGCTTTATAGACATGTCAGTCAAGGTGGCAAGCTGGATTTCGAAGGGGCAGAGGAACCAGAGACCAAATTGCAAACATGCGCTGGATTATGGTGAAAGCTAGAGAGTTCCAGAAAGACATCTACTTCTGCTTCATTGACTATGCAAAAGCCTTTGACTGTGTCGACCACAGCAAACTATGGCAAATTCTTAAAGAAATGATCACCTCATCTGTCTCCTGAGAAATCTCTATGAGGGACAAGAAGCTACAGTTAGAACTGGATATGGAACAACTGATTGGTTCAAAATTGGGAAAGGAGTACGGCAAGGTTGTATATTGTCTCCCTGCTTATTTAACTTATATGCAGAATTCATCTGCGAAAGGCTGGGCTGGATGAATCCCAAGCCAGAATTAAGATTGCTGGAAGAAATATCAACAACCTCAGATATGCAGATGACACAACCTTGATGGCAGAAAGTGAGGAGGAATTAAAGAACCTTTTAATGAGGGTGAAAGAGGAGAGCACAAAATATAGTCTGAAGCTCAACATCAAAAAAACGAAGATCATGGCCACTGGTCCCATCACCTCCTGGCAAATAGAAGGGGAAGAAATGGAGGCAGTGAGAGATTTTACTTTCTTCGGCTCCATGATCACTGCAGATGGTGACAGCAGTCATGAAATTAAAAGACGCCTGCTCCTTGGGAGAAAGGCGATGGCAAACCTAGACAACATTTTAAAAAGCAGAGACATCACCTTGCCAACAAAGGTCCGTATAGGAAAAGCCATGGTTTTCCCAGTAGTGATGTATGGAAGTGAGAGCTGGACCATAAAGAAGGCTGATCGCCGAAGAATTGATGCTTTTGAACTGTGGTGCTGGAGGAGATTCTTGAGAGTCCCATGGACTGCAAGAAGATCAAATGTATCCATTCTTAAGGAAATCAGCCCTGAGTGCTCACTGGAAGGACAGATCGTGAAGCTGAGGCTCCAATACTTTGGCCACCTCATGAGAAGAGAAGACTCCCTGGAAAAGACCCTGATGTTGGGAAAGATTGAGGGCACAAGAAGAAGGGGACGACAGAGGACAAGATGGTTAGACAGCGTTCTCGAAGCTACAAACATGAGTCTGACCAAACTGCGGGAGGCAGTGGAAGATAGGGAGTGCCTGGCGTGCTCTGGTCCATGGGGTCACGAAGAGTCGGACACGACTAAACGACTAAACAACAACAGTCAAGGTGGCATTGTCACCAAGGATTATCAAACTATTATCAAAGGCAAGACAATCTCACTGAACATAAAATATAATTATATATTAGTTTCTCTGGTGTCAATTATTACTTGACTCCAAAACAGCAAAATTTCATCACAATGTGACTAATAGATTCCATGCCATTTATTTTTAGATTTCCTAATTATATATTTTTTAAATCAAGATAGAAAAATCTGATATAGATCATATTGGAATCTGCTTCCTTGTGATCTGCCCACTCATCATAATATGTCATAGGTCTGTGACATGCATGACTCATGTGCATACTCATAATATAGTTGACTTTACCATAATATTACCTTGCTGCTTGTAGGGACACAGGTGGCACTGTGGTCTAAACTACTGAGCCTCTTGGGCTTGCCGATCGGAAGGTCGGCGGTTCGAATCCCCACAATGGAGTGAGATCATGTTGCTCTGTCCCAGCTCCTGCCTACCTAGCAGTTTGAAAGCAACCCAGTGCAAGTAGATAAATAGGTATTGCTGTGGCAGGAAGGTAAACAGTGTTTCCGTGCAGGCCTGAAAGCAAGATGAGCACCGCAACCCCATAGTCGCCTTTGACTGGACTTAACCGTCCAGGGGCCTTTACCTTTACCTTTTTTTTTACTTTGCTGCTCCATAAAAAGAAAGAGAGTGAGGCACGCAGAATATCTAGAGTTGTCAGGCTACATGAGTTTTGGTGTACTAGGGTTCTTCTTTATGAAGGAACATATATACTGACAGACAGCAGTTAACTACTGATTCCTAGACCATCTTGATCCTGCAGCTCCTTCTTACTACTATTGTCAGTTACCTGCTCTGAGCTGGTGAGCAATGAGAGAGCAGTTACCTCTGCAAACACCTTATCCTTTTCCTAGTTAGCAGAAACAAAACTCAGTATGGTATTGAATATGTTAATTTGGTAAAATCATATAAATGTATTTATGGAAAGAATGAAGAAATATTTCCTGCACTTTGTTAAAGAGAGACAAGCCTTCTTATGATGCCCATGAAGAGAAATGGCTCTTTTCAAGCCACTGTCCCATAGCTTTTTCCATTTTTGCTGAAATTCTATTCATTCAGAAAAGCTGCTAATGCAACATCACAGTCAATCCATCCTATATAACATTTAATTTCTTTTTCCGATTTGTTTAGTAGGCACCAAATACCCAGCCACTTAACAATCACACTTCAAGAGCACCCACTTGTATACATTTGTGAAAGAGGGAATAAGTAATGAAAAGCACACATGAAATGGAAATAAAGATTGGCACGAGGAGCAAAGCAAAATGAAATCCAAAAAGGGTGCTGGCTGGTACCACACATCTGTACCCAGTGAAACCTGGAAGGATCTGATGCACATTGTACTACTTAATGCAGCTACATTAAGTAATACAATAGTCTTAAGTACTGAAGTACCCTCATAATTGGTACTTGTACTGAAAATTATGCAATTAAAAGAGCACTGGGAATAATTAAAACAGGATCAAGTTTCATGCAGACCTATTATGCAGAGACTTCCTTTAGGCATTCTGTAGCTTGGCCACCAAGGAGAGCACCAATGAACCATTAAGCTGACATAACAAATCAATCCACTTGCCAGGGAAACCAGTTTAAAAGGGAGAAGGAGATTGTGCTTGCAAGGAAAACGGCTATAGTTTTGAATTTTGTTTCTGGTTGACAGGGGTGCTATGTGGTTTCTTAACTTTATAATCCTGGTGGAACTGAACAAATGTGTTAATCTAATACTGCCTGCATGTTTACTATGGCACCCTCATATTACTTACCTGGCATGCATGTTCCTAGATTTAAAATACCATTAAGTCACCACTGGCCACTTCTTAATGTGTAGACTACATTAAGGATGCTGTATTTTTCTCTCTCTTTGGAGAGGGGACAAGTACCGTATTTTTCGCTCTATAGGACGCACTTTTTCCACTTCAAAAATCAAGGGGAAATGTGTGTGCGTCCTATGGAGTGAAGACGCCATAGCCCCGTGACCCTCTCCCGGCTGGAGAGGTGACGCACGGCTATGGCAGGAGCCTCTATAGCTGCGCGTCAGCTCTCTAGCCGGGAGAGCGCGTGCGGGGCTAAAGCAGCCCCCCGCGACTCTCTCCCGGCTGGAGAGGTGACGCGCGGCTATGGCAGGAGCCTCTCCGCTGCGCCTTTCCGCTGCTCCCTGACCTGCTCTTTGGGGCTGGTGGTGGGTTTCCCCCCGCCAGCCCCAAAGAGCAGGTCGAAAGGAACCTGAAGCCTGGAGAGCGAGAGGGGTCAGTGCACACCGACTCCTCGCTCTCCAGGCTTCCAAGGTAGCCGCCTGAACGCACCTTAAACAGCACCTTGTTTTAGAGCGGGAAAACAAGAGGGGGAAAGTTCTCCCCCTCTCTGCGCAGCGCCTCCTGCCGCTTCACTGAAGGGGCGCTGGGCAGAGAGGGGGAGATTTTTTTTTCTTGTTCTCCCCCCTCTAAAACAAAGTGCGTCCTATTGTCCGGTGTGTCCTATGGTGTGAAAAATACGGTAAACCCCATCCTGCATAATCAATCACATGACAAGGAACACCCCCCCATTTGAATGGTAATGCCCATCAACTTTGGGGAGACTACTCCTATGGATGACCTATGGCTCCTATGACAGTGTATGGCAAGCATATACTGGCTTGGATCCAAAGAATCTCTAGTGTAAGTTCTTCTAGATGCCACTTTTACTGCCTCCGTTTTGGGTCTTGGGTCTCCTATCACCGTATGAGATCTCTTCCATCTGAACATTTCCCCTCAAGACAAAACTTAGGTTTCCAATTTTGTTTTGTTCGGTTCTGAGTGACTGCATTTATAAAATGACTTATTGAAACCACTTTGGATGAATGCTTGTTCACCCATTTGTTATTTTCGGATCCAGCACCTAGCACTGTATATAAATACTAAATAGCACTAGATACTCTATTCTAGATTTTCTAACATTAATGTTTCTCCACTTTGGGTAATGCATTTATTATTATATTGTACCCACATTGTCTACTTTTATTCTTGAAATATACATGCAATAAGGTGGACCACGTTTCTGCACCTATATAAGCTGGATGCAATATAGGCCTAACTTGTGTATAGTGCTACTGAAATGCCACGTTGTGTAACATTACTTGCATATTAGTGTGTGTTAAAATCACAGCTAAGTGGTGCCACTTTAAGATATTCATATCTGTAACTCTAAGTAGCCACTGTAATATATACATATATATAACACCATGTGTCTATTTTTACAGTTTCAGTGTTGCTGCTGTTGATTTTCTTGACTTTTAGAATATGTTTGTATATAGTGCTTTTCTTCTTGAAAAAAGGGTGCCTGTATTCACCATGAAGTTGGTACAGTAAGTATCACATTTTTAACCAGTGCTTTTCTTCTGGGTGTGTGTGCTGGTACTGCGTACCCTTGAGTGCCCCCAGGGAGGAGAGCACTGATTGTATGCCATATTCCATAAAATATGATTGCCCTGTGTCAAAGTTCCACTAAAGAGCATGCACATGACACACTCACAAAAAACAAACCTTTCAAAAAATTTATAATGTACAAAATTAAAACAAACAAACAAAAAAGCCCCAAACCAATACATTAGAACACACAGTAGGAGAAAAGCACACTGTCAAGAAAGCCTAGTCTTCTGGTGCCATCTTGTGTTCAAAAGCCAAGCACTGATTTTCTGAGCACAGACTAGGTATCTTACTGGCAGCAATGCTATCCAGCATTTCAAACTTAGACTGAAATCCACTGCACTATCACTATCACTTAGGATAAGGTTACCAGATTTTTAAAAAATGAATCCAGGGACACTTCTCAACTTCCTACTAAACAGATGGATTTTGTCAGGGGACTGATTTGTAAATCTGGGGACTGTCCCCGGGAAACAGGGATGTCTGGTAACCTTAACTTAGGAGCCTTTGAGGAAAGGGATTTTTCAGTGTCGGGGACTTATTATGCCTTTTGTATTCTCAGCATCTCTCCCAAATTTACCTGTATGGGGTAAGGTATGGCAGTTAAACTGTTAAAAATTGATATATGCTCATAAAACAGAGATCTCCATTTGCTTAGAGCAGAAAGTCACACACAGGCTGTGCCGATTCCTCAAGTCCAAATGGCATTAGAGAATTATCACCAGAATCAACATTGGTAAACTTTTGCAATGAAGTGTTTCCCTAGGGTAGGGATGGACTACATGCAGCCCTCCAGATGTTGTTGGATGAGAACTCCCATCATTCCCATAACTATTGGTCATGTTGGCTGGGACTTGTGGGAGTTGGAGTCCAATGACATTTAGAGGGCGACAGACAGTAGGATCACAATTATCAATGTATTTGTGTGAGAGGCAGATCTCCCTTTTGAGAGAAGAGGGTAAAAAGAGAG
This sequence comes from Podarcis pityusensis, assembly GCF_964106645.2. Lineage (NCBI taxonomy): Eukaryota > Metazoa > Chordata > Lepidosauria > Squamata > Lacertidae > Podarcis > Podarcis pityusensis. The sequence continues at coordinate 76,417,721 of NC_138026.1, read as the reverse complement.
AGACCTAAGATCCCTATTGAAAGCAGAGGGTAAACAGTCAACAGAGAACTATTGGCTTAGGTAACAGAAGCAAGAAGCAGAGTGAAATCATGCACATGTGAAATTAGACTGCCCCAGCATCTTCCCCTCTTGATTTTACTGATTTGAGCCAATTTGGATTCAAGTTAAAATGATTGGGTTTCTACTTCTGTAATTTAGGGAATTTTTTGAAAAACAATTTATTTATCCTTTGGCATTTTAGTAAAAGGGCAGAATTAAAATCTGATGTTTAAACTAACCTTCTGCTGCACTTGACAAGCATATTTTGGTGTTTTAGTTATAACATCACAGCCTATTATTTGTACCATGGCAGGAAAAGCATGCAGTGTTCACATCCCTTTAACTGGCTTTTCAGAAGACTTTAAAGCCATTAAGGGAAAATGCTTGCTGCTGTTAAAAGTCTGAAAAACTAAGCAAGAATACTGGTGTCTAGACTTGGTAGTCTGCTGGATAAGGGTCAACTAACTGCATCTTGGCTAGATGGAGGTGCTGTGGATGGTTGGTTCCTGAATCCAGATACAGTGGTACCTTGGGTTAAGTACTTAATTCGTTCTGGAGGTCTGTTCTTAACCTGAAACTGTTCTTAACCTGTGATACTGCTTTAGCTAATGGGGCCTGCCACTGCTGCCGCCGCGCGATTTCTGTTCTCATCCTGAAGCAAAGTTCTTAACCCGAGGTACTATTTCTGGTAACAATGCCAGGATGTTTGTGTTATCACCAATGCTTTCGTAATGGTCACTCTGCCTATTTTACAGATATTAAAGTTGTCAGAGTCTGTACTTTTTGCATTTCATTTTCACTCACTATTTACATTTCCCTCTTATGCATACCTGCTAACGTAGGATGACACTTCAGAAATCTGATAAAATGGATTTTTTTAAGTGCTTAGCCAATAATTAATTTGTCACTTTTTAAGGTGCCACAAGACTCTCTTGTTTTTGCAGCAAAGAATATGCGTAGATAAGCAGAGCTGTCAAGTTGCACCAGAAAGCAAGGTATGTTATCTGAAGAAAAAAGCCACTTGTGACTGACAGATATACAATGAATCATTCCTATAAAAGGAAACTCTTTTGACAATAACAGAAATGGAAGAAATCTGAATTTCTGATAAACGTGGCACTGCAGATCTCTGGATAATCCCACCCGCATCTATGGAGCTGTGTATTTCCTTTCTGGTTATTCAAAGGCAGAGAGAGGACATAATGCACAAGCTTTACTAAAATTACAGATAAAATCTGATCAGTCACTAAAATATGAGGCAAAAGCTTGCACAAAAGTTCTGCATGTTCCCAGGAGCTTCTTATGCAGCAGGAAGTGTCAGGACAGATTAAAAAAAGTGCATTCCCCCTTTAACCTGGATGTTCATGGAAAGAAGCAGAGTATCCTTATACTTTTTTCTATAAAAAAAAAATCCTGTTAGCGTCACAAGTGCAGGAGGCTTGTGAAGAACCTTCAGGGCTAGTTCACTGAAGTTAGAGCAATTACCCAGAGAACCACAGATGTGACCTCATTTTATCTCCAAAATAGAGAGAATTGCCTTTTGCACACATTGTTCTTATTGCAACATGATATACAGATCAGACTGAAGTAGTTTGTAATAATAATAATAATAATAATAATAATAATAATAATAATAATAATAGTCTTTTCCTTGAAAACTGCTCTCATTGGGCTACATGAAAGATTTAAAAATGGCATTGGCAGATCAATGGATAATAAAATGTAACATTTCAGAGATAGGACATTTTTCTTTTGTTTACAATATTGAGGTTGAGTTACTTTAGATGGTAAGAAGGTAAGAAGGGAAGAAGACACAAGTGAGAGGAGGGTAAAGGGTGGAGAGCTATGGATGCTGCAGAAAAGGGAACTCTGTTGCTTATTTAAAGTTCTAGGTTCAATGTCTTACACTTTAAAAAATTGTTGATTTTTAAAAAAACTGAAAACATAACAAAAATAAAGAAAATAAAATTTGTGAACCACAACACGTCGCAGTCTGCAAGGACTAAAGTACAAAGATGCAGAACAGCTGCAAAGGGATAATAAAGAATTTACAAAAAATCACTTTGCAAACAATATGTCTAAAAATAAAAGCATTCTTCACTTGTGAGTTCCACCATTACTGCACATAAAGGTTCTGTAAAGTCTTAGGTGAGCCATATATTTGCATATGCTGGTGGCACTGAGCAACTGTGTGCCTCAATAGTCATATAATAAATAAAATCCTGCCATATAGGAAAAGAATGGCCATTCAAGCTCAGTGTCTTATATTTCCAGAGAAAAGGATTTCAGAAAAGCAGGGCAGGGAAATATCTCTTCCTTAAAAAGCCTCTGCCAGTCACAATGGGCACTATGGGACAGAGAAACATATGGTGTAAGTCAAGAGTTTTATATCACAGTATTTAATTAAATGGTCTCCTGTGAGTCCCAGTGCCTGATTGTGACAATATTTCATAATCCATCAAGATCTTTTACTAATTCTGAACTCAAACATATGTTCAGTAGTACTTTGTAGCTCATTTATCATGTGGCAAATGCACATTATATTAGTTGTTTTATCCCTGTTATATAAACTATGTGTCTGCATTTCTGTTTCATTGCAATGAAGAGCTGGTCTCAAATCCAGCACAGTCACTAATGTCCTTTCACTCCATAAATCTGTGGGATCTAACGTTCGGCTTCTAAAATTAATCAGCTGTTGTTGTGAGGTGTCATTGGCCCTGCTGCAGTGTCAGGATCAGGCCTGGATCGGAAGGCTCAGACACAGCAGGAGGAAGTAATTGGGGGGGGTGTCCCTTTTTTGCCCTGACTTTAGCCTCTTTGGAGGGGAGAGCAGGGGTGTTGGCTCTCCCCTCTGACCTTCTTACTGAAGTGAGAGCCTCGGAGCCGGCTCGGGAGGGCTATGAACAGCTGAGTAGGGTGGCTGACCAGGAGGCAGTAGTGACCAAGCAGGAGAGTGCAATGTTGCCACTTAGAATCAGGTGCTGCCTTTGCAGATCTGGAAGTTTCAGACCAAGAAAAACAAGGGGGGAAAATAATTTTGTAAATGATAGCACTTGGGTAAACTCAACCATAGGTGTCAGTAATACTCCATCTGTGGTGTATAAAGTCCTGGATCATTCTTTGTTTCTCAAGGAGCCTCAAATAGAACACAATAGGTAGAAAGGATATGTACCTATGTGTGTATGTGTGTGTGTACATGTACACACACACACACACACAGAGAGAGAGAGAGAGAGAGAGAGAGAGAGAGAAATAATGTTAAACAGCCTCTCTCTGAGTAGGATCATCCTTCAACACACACACACAAACACAGCAAATATGTTACCTTTTTATTCAAAGTGGACCTTGAAGGCTTGTTAATTTATTCCAGTGCTTTCTTGCACACTGAGAAAACAGTTCAGATTTACTGAGGATTAAATCATTGTTTCAATTTGTTCTGAATAAACATCACTTGGAGAAGCCAAGCCAAAGGGGGCAGGAGAGGGTGAACCTGAAACTGATGAACCAGCCTTGCTGGTGGAAGCTGTATATTTCATTCCCCTCTTTCTGCAGTGTTTTATTTTTTAAAAAGAAAATGATTTTCCTCCCCCAAAGAGGAAAGCAAAAATTTTGCGCTTGAGGCAAAGCACAAAATTGTGCCCCCTCCCTCATGCCAGGGAAGAAGGGATGAATGAACTGGGAACAAAGTGTTGGGGAGGGGTAGATAATATCAACATTCCTAGTGGCTGAAGTGGGAATCATAGTCTGTCACAGGGGATGGTGTGGTGTGGTGAAGGGGCTCTGAATCATGCTGGCCAGAAGACCCCAGAAAGCAGCGCCTGCCATTTCCTCCCTAGGGGTGGGAGGAAACAGAGACCTATTTGCCAGGAGGCAGCTGTATTGGTAGCACTGGGTGGGAAGGGCTGCCAGGAGGATGCAGATGTAGCTGGCAGCAACAGCAGTGGTGTGGAATGCATTCCATGAGGCCAGATCTGCTGCCCACCATGGATCCTGCCACCCAAGGCAGTCTCATGGGTGGGCTGGCTCTGTCTACCACTTGTGGAGAGGGAGAGGTACACAGTCCTATGGTCCCTAGGATGCCCTTCCAGTAACCACTGAAATGTACCCTTATTTATGTTTCTAATGCAAGCTCTTTAATTTTCCTTGGTTAGTTGAAAAATGTAGTTAAACAAGGCTGCTTGCATCCAGATCAGGTTGGATTGGTTATATCATCATGCATATGGTTTAGTATTTTTCTTATCTACAACTATCCTGTTCTATACTTTGGTGGAGCCTCCCTGTCTCCAGGGATCAATCTGAAAATAACTAGTAAGTGTGAACATTATTTACTGTGTCATGGGATACAACCTTAATGTCATTACATTCAGTGGTTATTTTTGCTACTGGAGTGTAATTTGTTAGGACTGTTCCCAAAGACTCTAGAAAAAAATATTATGCCAAATGTGCACAGAAAACACTGCAGGAATATCATCTAAAATACTTGTTAAAGCTCCACTAACATCTCTGATGAAGAACAGGAATGACAAAGGTTTCTAAAATATCTTTTCAGATTTGTAAGTTAGAGCATCACTCACAGCCAATTGAAAAGGGCATTACATTTTTGACACATATAAAGCATGTCATGTAAAACAGCCTAGTTATACTCTAGTCAGAATTTACTTTTTCTCTTGTGATGCTACAGTTCAACAGAGCCAGCAACAGAGAATAGGGATTAGGCTACTTAAAATTTCATTGCATGTATCAAGAAACTTTAATTTTCTGTTAGCTTAAAACTAGAATGCCGCCATTTATCTGAAGTTAAATGAAGTCAAATTAAAATTGGAAAAGTGGATTATTAAAATAAAATTATTTTAACATTATGTATTGAAGAAAGCAACCTGAGAGGCCAACCTTGCATTTCAGGAGATAATTACTAAGACTGTTGCCCATTCAGGAGTTAGCTGAAATCAGACATTTGTTCAACTAAGTATTTTCCAGAACAATTAATTCTAAGTCTCAAGCTGACTCCTAGAGATTTCATAGGCCCAATTCAGACATTAAATATAGGAGTTCTAACAAGAAATGGGGAAAAATAATAATCTCTGTTACTGTTTTTCTAATGAAAAAAATGAGCCAGTCCTTTTTATGTCTTATATTTTATTGTATTTCTATATACTTTTGTATATCATCTTGATATTTTTTATGAGTGGGCTGTATATAAATATTTAAGAATATTTAAAACACTAAAGGCACAACTAGATGTGAGGAATGAGATCCACGGCCAATACCTTCTGCAGTTGTTTTCAAAGTTTACAGCAAACACAAACACACTTGTACACATACATACACATGCAAGTCAGATTGGGACCATAGCACCAGGAAAAGGCATGGCCTGAGCCTTTCCCCAGTATGGTTTTCTAAGTTAATACCTTCCCTTTTGGAGGGAAAGAAGACGTTTAGCGAAAATACTTCACTGGGTTTCCTTTTTCCTTGAATAGCAGACATAGCATAGTAGCACAGTACATGCCTTGCATATGTAAGAACTTTATCCAGATCAGTATCTGACTCTGTTGGCTGAAAGAACCTCAGGGAGCTATTTGCAGCACATAGCACTGTGCTAGGTGGACAAGTGGTCTCCGACTCTGTGTACAGCAGATTTCTAAGTTAAAAACTGAAAAGCACAAAGTGTGTACATAATCATTCAGCAAGGATTTCAGGCCATCATATCCTAGTTAAATTAAACCACACTGCAGTATCTAAGAAGATATTTGTCTTAACTTGTGCATTGCCAGTATACTTGATTTTACCTCTCAGGCTTATCGCTTTGCTAATAGGAAGCAAATATATATACACGCATGCACACTGTCCATTGTAGTTTCTCAATTGCACAGATCTAGCTGCTTCCAGTTTTCAGAAAAGATAAGGCGGCTGCTGTTCACGTGTTCATTGTCATAAGAAAACATAAGTGCTTTGACTGTTGAAGAAAATGCTATATAAAAAGTTGCTATTTATATTATTCAAAAAGAGTCCACAGCCCAAAGAGCAGGAGGAGCAGCAGAGTGACAGTGAGAAACAAGGGGTGACTTAAAGCAGTCAGAAGAAGTTCAACATAAGGCTCCTTGTAGACAGGAGTGGACGTAAATGGTTCTGAACAGCAGGTACTCAGTTGCCTTTTCATCTCTTCCTGCTAGCACTGGTGAATCACAAACTTGGCTCCATAATGGGATGATCTTTACTGAGTCAAAAGGGTTCACCTCTACTACTGTGGATGAGGTCATGAGCACCAACAGCCAAAGAGAGCATTATTTAAAGCAGAATGTAACTGAGATTTGCAGAATCAATAGCAAAGATTGAGATGCTATCCAACATACTGCAGCTGGTTGATCAGTGCTTGCTGTTGACAGAGTATACTTCAGTTCATGCTTCAAGCCATCCAAAATGTAGCAAAGGAAAATACAGTGTATGTTATGAATGGCTAATTCTGACTCTGGGTTATTCTGGGACACAACAGGGCATGTAGTGAGTGAAGTAAAGGAATTACCATACTCATTTATATTAGATAGGCATACTGGCTATGGAGCTTTCCATGAGATTGCCTTCATGGTTAAATTAGACCCCCAGCTGCATTTAAACCTATTGACCTTCTTTGCTAGACAACATTGCATACACAGGTGAGGCAACGCAACCTGGTTTGAACAAAATGCTAGCTACATGGAATACTGCCTGCTGAAGTTTTTATATGTTCCTGCCATCATAACAAACCAGGCTGCTCAGATGCACAAAAGTATGGGATGACAGGTCTTATGGATCGTCAGTCACAACGAATTATGGGGTTAGCAAGGGTCCCCCCCCCAAAAATATCTTGGTCCCTCAAGTAAAGTGAAAAAGATACTCTGAGTCAAAAAAACAACCCAGCCACAAGTTCAAAACAAGAAAGTACTTGGACTCAACAAAGTCAAGATGACAAATCAAAAGGGCAGCTAATATTCTGAGTTAATGTTGCATATAAACAATAAAAATATGCCAGAGCCAGAGCTGATGAGGCATGCAATGAATGAGTCTGCAACTCCAGGTACAGAAGTTGAAGAACACCAGACACAGTGGAAGAGACCCAGAGTGCATGCGAATCCAAAAGACAGGAAGCATCTGAGGCAACAACTTGCAAGTAGTGCTTCACTGTGCAAAGAAAAGCTTGAGGAGGAAAAGGGGAGGAAAGAGAATATGTTTAACTAACATGGACCTGGTGAGTACGGTATTTTCAAGTTTCCATTTACTTTTATTTGGCTACATTTGCTGCTGCTGAAGAAACTATGAGTGAAGTAGTTCTACTTAGCATTCTACTTAGCATTGCTAAAATAAATTGGGGAAATGTGTAAGGTGTTGGTGTCAATATACATATAAATATGAGAGCAATTAAATACTAAAGTAGGAGAAGTGGAAGATAATTTTTGGCAATATATTTTGAAGATGGGAATGTCAGGACATCTTGAGAGAGGCACAGTTAAGAGCAGCATCTAAATGGCTGCTGATACCATCAGTATTTTAAAAATGACAGGTGTAGATTTGTCTTGGATAGGCAGCAATAATAAAGGTACATAGATCCCTGTCTGGTGTGGATGTTGAATGTTGGAAAGAAATTATTTAGGTATCAGCTGAATAATGACCCACACTAAACTAGAAGCCCCTGAAGTGTTATTATTAGGTTATACCCCTGTTTACATAATGCATGACCTAAGAGAGCTAATGTTAATTTGGGGGTGGGGGTGGGGAAGAATCTGTAGAATAAGAAATGGGTTCTAAACATAAAAAAATGGTTGATTAAAATTTGGCAAATAATTTTATATTAAAACATCACACCTACTCTGCTAGTATGCCCAGTATTTAATCAAATAAGTTTAAAACAATAAATGTAGAGCATTTGTTTCATTTCAGAAAAATTGTTTGCTGGTTTACAGAATGTATGGTAACATGTTGTGTAGCTATTTCTTCTCTCCTGATTCAGTTACATATTTGTATTTCTCTTTAATAATAATAAAAAAATTCCAAGGTAAAATGCCAATGCTTGGTGGAATCTTAAGTGATACTGATTGGTTTGATAGCAATTGTGACTTCACTGAAGATTAAACTCACTTTCATCAAAAGATGCACCGTTTTTAACTCTATTTTTTAAAAAATGAACTGTCTTCTTCTTCACCAATCACTTTAAAGATTTTTGCATTGTTTTTAAAGCTGTTTTATTGTTGTACAACACCCTGGTATTTTCTGTACGGCAGTCTAAACTTTCATATATAAATGTAAATAAATCACTCTCCACTCGAACCACCCCTCTAAATGATCACGCACCTTCTGTGATGTGTCACACCATTCCCCCCCCCCCATCTCCACTGTGACTGGATATTATCCTCCTTGTGTTTGATCAGTGACAAAGAGGGAGAGTAATTGAAATCAGTCCAGTTGTCTCTTCCTACGCAAGAGGATAATGCTATGGCAGCACTGCCCCAGGATGAAAATCATTATAATATTCAACATCAGTTATGTGTGAAGAGGACTTCCAGGTATTTGCTCCTCAGCCTATGATGATAACTACAATACTTGTTTTCTGCCTATACCCTGATATGTAGCACTCAGGCATGACAGCCAAATTCTTCAGGAAATGAAGAATTCTTCAGGGGAATGAAGACCAGCACTACTGCTTAAATTAATCAAAACACATGCACAAGATAAATTTGGGATCCATGGTTCCACTCAGTTCTACCAGCAACACATGGTGCACAAGCTGTTGTGAGTGACCTTAAGCACAAAGGAGATTGTGTAGAAATATTTTAAACAAATAACCACAAATCCCCAGGGTTTGCCTCACTTGTCAAAAGCTCAGGCATTAGATTTGAATCACAGCTTAAATTCAGAGATTACAAAGGTCAGTTTGGATGAAGGAATTAGCAGCAGCAAATTGTTGCCTTTTACTTCTCTGACTTGGTCTGAATGCTTTCCTAAAGGCATAAAAGCACAAATCCCTTCTACAAATCTTTATTTTGCTTTCTGAACATTAAATTCCCTGCTAGCAATTTTCGCGGATTTGGGGTGGGGTGGGTTTTTTTTTTAAATAAAAAAGGTCTGATTTAATTCCTCCTGTGTTTTGTACTATTGACATTTTTAGGAACAATATTGCTGCCTTTGCATCAGAATTCTGAATACATCTGTTGCCTATTAAAATAATGTGATCAACGCTATTATTTGGCAAGACCATTAAGTCCAAAATAGGCTTTTACAGCACTATAACATTGAAAATATTAATATTAATAACTTCATTAATAAAAAAAGCTCATACCAGCTGGAAGGACGAAATGAAATAAATCACAATTGTGTTTAGTTAATATTTATAATCCAATCATCCATTGTCCCTTCCTACAACTCCCTCTTTCCTACATCAAAGTCATAGGTAAGAGTTTGAAGGAACCAGGACCTCTAGTCAAAGTCCCTGTCTAAAAGACCGGATGATGATGATTACACCTTAAGGTACCTCACCCTAAGGCCCCAGGGTGGATTACAGCTATTAAAACATAACATTAATATTAAAATGCAATAGTAAAAACAGTTTAAAGCAACTTACAAAGAATAAGGTGGGTCCTAAACATATATACCTAAAATGTCAAAAGAGGTGCATGTTCAGCATTCTTTGAAGTATAATGAAAGTTCTGGGGGGCGGGGCAGGTAAAAATCATGCCTCTAAATCTGGCTAGGAGTGGCTAGGAGCCCACCTTCCCATGTGCTCCCCAGGCTGCTCCTCCACTGCTCTGGAAAGGACTGGGGCACTAAAACATCTCCTTGTTTTAGGGCACATCTCCTTGTTTTAGGGCACAAGGGAGCCTAGGTATGCCTCTGGATGTATCTCTGTGGGAAGGGAGTTCCACAAGTTTGGTGCAGCCATAGAGAATGACCTCTCCTGGGCCTCCACCCCCCAAAGCTTCTGAGTAAAACAATTATGAGGGCACCCTCCACCGATCTTGGCACCTAAGAGGGTCTTTACAGATGGAGGTAGCCTTTCAGGTATTTGGGGCATGAATTTGGGGCCTGGAAACAAACTATCAACTATCTCACAAACCAACCCATAACAGATTAACATATGCAATCCAGAAAACAAATAGAAAGGATATGCAATGGAGACAGGTGATGTCGGAGCAAACAGATCCAGATTGCTCCAACAACTGAGCCAGGCCACCACTACAAGGAAATAAAAAGGATGTTGGGATTATGGATCTGTCCGACTCAAATGCACACCACTACTTAGTTTCAAGATAATGCTCCCATCAGAGCTGATGGCAAACTTTAATATCAATTTTTATGTTTCCTCCTTTTAATTGTTCTCCATGAAGCTATTGAAGAGGTGAACAACATGCACTTTTGGAAGAAAGCAGCACTTCTAAAGATGATTACACCTTCAAGCAGAAATTATATGGAGGATCAAAGCTTCATTGCTGATATCCAAGGCTGGAAAGTAATCCCAACATAAGTAGGTTCAGGTGCATCTGACATGAAAGGGTCTATTTTTAGCTCATGCTTTTAAAAAAATCTATTTTTTTCTTTCATGTAACCAACTATTTCATGTAACCAATTACTTGAAATCCAAATTGAAGATAATTGATCAATTAAGCTCTGTGAGGCTAATCATCGATTTTAAATGCCACACAAATCAAATAAATGAATCAGATATTATCTTTTCAAATTGATAACCCAGAGGCAGTAGATGGTAGATTGAGATCTACTGGTAGCTGTCTAGGTGATCTGAAGTAGAAAGGCAAGATTTCTTCAGATGCTTTTGACTTTATTTCTGTTGTTCCTGTGACAAGAACAGCTCCATTTATAACAGTAATGCAGAGCCTTACTGATGGCAAACCCTACACACAGTTACTGACCAAAGGAGGAGCTATAAGCAGTAGTGCTGATAAAAACATATTCAGAATGGAGTGCAGTGGATGTTGCACAAACACAACATAATCATTTGTGGGATTGTTCTGGTGTCGTGAAATGGTATGCTGATTCTTCTAGGGAAGTAACAGCCACATCCTCTAAGTGTAGTAGTGCTGTGCTACTCAAAGGTGCCATGGAACACAGAGTTGAGTAGAGAAGATATGTGATTTTACTGAGAGTAGACAGGGTATCACTTCCCTTATGTAGCATCCTAGACATTTTGTCAGCCACAGGATCCATGAGGATTTAGCTGTCCCAATGGCAGGGATTAGAAGCAGCCATTGATGCTGTGGCTCAGCAGTGCATATAAGCAAAATTAGATAAAAGACGGGTGGGACAATTTGAAACTGAAGAAAGCAGCATATAAAAAACCCATTTTCTATACTAAGATGTTGCTACAGTTACATCAATATGAGCTAATCTATGCACCATCCCAGCTTTGCACACCTAGAGAAATATTAATTTACCATATTTGCCTATTGCTGAGATTTATTTATTTTTGTCTTTGGATATAGGTTTGCATTAACAGAGCTCTAAAGCAAATAATCCAGATGAAAGAATCAGGGAATCAAATAAAATTTCATGTGAAACTCTTAACATTTTAAGTGCCATTTCCACAATTAAAAGCATTTTCATGCTTGCATTTTCCTCTGTAGTTGCCAGGCAACTATAGGACTTTGAAACCTTGAAATGTAGAAATAATTTAGATTGAGTTATTATAATCTTCAACATGTTAAAGGTCTGACTCATCTGCACCTGTTCTTGAGATGGGTATAATTAAAGATTATTGTAACTGAATACAATTACTGTATTGCTGAGGTTGGCTTTAGACTGAAATCATTGTTGAGCACATAGCAGTAGCAACACTGTAAGTAGCCTGGTTCTAAAACCAAGATGGTTATATCTTGGCTTAATAAGCAGAGATATGAACAAGCCTTGGGCCTGCGTCCCTTCCTTCCAAGCTGCCTGTGGCTTCTTTAATGGAGAAATTGTGGCTTATCCCTTGCTTATTATTATTGATATGAAATCTTACTGTTGTTCAGGACTGCAGAGTATGCCAAGGAACGTGGTCTGGAGCTTGTTCATTGCTGACAAAGGGCTTCCCAACGATGAAAGGACATAAAATCTGCTTTGCTGTTCTTTGTTGTTCTACTGGTAATAAAACTGCTAATAAAACTTCTTGGCCAACTCAAATCCTGAACACCAACTCTAGCAGTTGTACAACACCATGTTTGGAACAAGCCATAATCTTAAAGCATAGTTTAGAGCATCTCTGATTTCCCCTTCTGAACTGCCTCTAAAACAGCACTCCTCCCCAGTCTTGTTGCTGCCACACTAGATAAACCATGGTTTGACTTAGTGTTACAGCCAAACCTGGACTCATGGTTTATCTTGCTCCAGATAAGCCAAAGCTTGCAAATAAGGTGTGTTACTGGGCTTCTGTGTTGCAGTATAAAATGTCCTTCTGCATTTGCACAATCAACAAATGTAAGTTTTCATTGTAAATGATTTTACTTCAGAATTTTAGCAGTATTTTTTCTCCCCTTGCCTTCTCTCACTCCTTTTCTTTTCAGTTCTGAGGTAACTTCTTGTAACCTTGGCAAGACACAACATGAAGTAATAAATCAGTCTCATCAGCAGGACAGAGGGTAGGCACAGCGGTACACCTTCATTCTCTTCATTGTTCATTAAATTTAATGGAAAGTGGATGGTGGAAGCAACTAATGTTTGGGAACCTGAGCCTTACCTGATGTCTGCATTGCTTAAGCCTTCAGCCCCCTTAGCTTATTTGTTTTATGCTAGCTCATACAACTTGTGATTTTTAAAAATGTATTTTTGCTTCAATTCCACTCATTTAAACACCTGCCTACAAACTACCTACAATCTATGATCAGTTAAGAATTATATTTTAAAAGTATAGTTTTATACATGTACAGTAACAACGACAAAACACAGTGGATTCAACAGTTGCACTGCAGTGAATGTATCTGTTTTGTGTAGTGCAAAGACTGAATGTGCTCCTCAGAACTCTGGATACTTCTGCCTCATCCCTCAGCTTACTCATATAAACAATTGTGCTGAGATGTTGATTTCTGTCAGTCCTTGCAAGGTTTGCTTTAAAACGAAGGGGAAGCGAAGCACAAGAATTTAGAGTTTGCATCATGGCAAAACTTTGGCTATGGTGAAATTGCTGTAACTTGCCCTAACCAGGCTATACATATAATAAAACATGAATTTCAAATGAAAATATCCTAAAAATTAATTTCTAAAATGTATTGCTGCCAAAGATTCAGAAGCTGTCTTTCCAAAAGAGTTTTTTCTCATTTGGAAGTAAACAGATCAGCTTCCCTCCTCCTCCTCCTCCTCCTTCTTTTAACAAAGTTTTTTATTAATTTTCATGCATGAAGTATATCAAGAATTTAACACTACTGTTCCTTCATTAACCTGGATATGTAGAGTCAGTGCCTGAAGTGCAGGGGGTGGGGAGGAAGGAAGCGGTATGACTTCAAAGTGTTGGGGTGGGGAGAGATGTGGGAGAGTAAGGGCAGACTCTGTTATGCCCACCCACCTGAAAAGAAGAGGCATCTCAACTCCAAATACATACAAAGAATGGAAGCTTAATGCATTCCCTGAAGTAATCAGTTTTACCACATGACCTAAGAGGTGAAGGATCTATTTACTTAGATTTTAAGCCCATATAATCCCAGGGCCTTGGGGTAAAATAAAGAGCCAAATGGAAATTAGTCTTCTTACTCATAAAAACAAGTGTCACAAAACAGTTTGTTCTCAAACACAAACATCAAATAATAATTTATTTTTTTAAAAAACAAAACAAAACCTAGAGTGGCACTCTCACATCTTGGTCCTCAGGCTAAGGGACTGTGGTGATCAGAGTTCTTGGCATGCAAGTAAAATTGCTTGGAGCTATTTTGATTGGTACAGAGTAACAAATGCTGCTGCAAGCAATGACTTGGTACCTTACATATTGAAAGAGTCAATAATGTGGCCTCTATCAAGTATTATATACATTTTGTTAAATACATAATATTTGGGGGTCCATATTTGGACTCCTCTGATTTGGATAAGTATAACCTAATATTGATGGGACGCGAGTGGCACTGTGGTCTAAATCACTGAGCCTCCTGGGCTTGCCAATCAGAAGGTTGGCGGTTCGAATCCCCGCAACGGGGTGAGCTCCCGTTGCTCGGTCACAGCTCCTGCCAACCTAGCAGTTCAAAAGCACGCCATAAAGTGCAAGTAGATAAATAGGTACCGCTCCAGCGGGAAGGTAAACGGCGTTTCCATGCGCTGCTCTGGTTTCAGTGTTCTGTTGCACCAGAAGCGGCTTAGTCATGCTGGCCACATGACCCGGAAAAACTGTCTGTGCACAAACGCCGGCTCCCTCAGCCTGTAAAGCGAGATGAGTGCCACAACCCCAGAGTCGTCTGCAACTGGACCTAACAGTCAGGGGTCCCTTTACCTTACCTAATATTGAAAGTCCCTTTTGGGGTAAGGTATGAGAGAGAGTTTGGGTGGCACAGCTCCAAGCATTTTTCAGTCTGTCTTTGGCATGGAAATTCTCTTGGTTGCCATAATGAAGACTCTGTCTCTATTCATTCCTAAGAGACAGGACCTAGAAGGTGGTGTTGGAGGACTGACTCCGCACCCCAAATTTCCATATGATCTCTCCCAGTGTATTTTCATGGCAATGATTAAGATTTGAAATATTTTTTGTATTACTGTTGATTTTGTGTTGTTAACTGCCTTGAATTTCTTCTTAAAAATTGGTGGGATATAAAATTTTAAAATAAAATAAATATACTTTCTTCAAAGCTACAGTTCTCAACATTTTCATGCATCACCCTATTCTAAGCAACAACATGTAGTTTAAGAAAAGCCTTGTAAACTTTTTATTCCTTAATGGAAGCTTATTTCTTCCAAAAGTAGTTTGTTAAAGGCAAATCAAGTTTGGGAAGACAGAAAAACAAGAAATCAGAATAAATCAGTAAACATTATTTGTCTACTCAAATATGTTCCAATTTTATTGCAAGAATAACCCATATAGGATTGTTCCATACAAAATCTTCAAGGATTAAAAAAAGCAACAAAAAGATACAGAGGTAAGAATGCCTGATAAACCTAGAATGAGTTTAACTGTAGTAACCAAGGCAACCAAAAGAAAAATAACGAAGAAGTGAAGTAGTCTGGTAGCAGAAGCCCTAGCTCCTTCAAAACCCTCTACACTGCAGAGCTGCTTGTGATGGTATTGCTAATATGGGGCAGACACAATCTTTACTTCTCAGGAAATTGTTCCTAATTTTCTGTTCCTAACATTGCCACAGAAAAATACAAAGGACTCATCCTGACTAGAGCTCTCTAAACTGGCACTAGTTGTTACTGTGCAAAGCTTTTATTGCAGAGATGGTAATTGTAGTGCATTGGCTGCAATCCTAAACATATTCACTAGGAAGTAAGCTCTGTTGCACTCAGTAGGGTGTGATCATTTTCAGACTTTATTTTTTTTGCCAAGATACTTGTTGCTTGTGTTGCAGAACATCATTAGAGTATGTGCAATTTATGTGAAGACTGAGACAATTCCCCACTTCCAGTAACATTTCCAGCTGATGCTGAACTTCAGCTTAAAGCATCCAGGGATCCAACTGTATTGCTGAGGTGGTGTGGTGGACTCAAATCGGTTCTGAGCATTTTCTCACCCAAACAAACCACAAGGGGTAAGTCATAGGACAAACCTTGGCCACCTCTCATGGTTTGTCTGGAGATAAGCCCAGACTCAGATGTAATATAGGTTATTTTACAGCTGCATGGCAGTGACACTGAAGAAAGAGCAAATCAGTAATGACCTTTTCTCTGGGAACCTGCTTGTTTGCCTGTTTATGCTAAGCCATGGCATGGCTTAGTGTTACATGTGGATCGGATTGTTTACTATCCCACTGCATCACTGGGAAGCCTTATTTCTACTGGGCTATTCATTGGGTTTTAATGTATGTTATGGACAAAAGAGTGGTCATAGCCAAGTAGGCCAAGTAGATCTTTCATTAGCCTATAAGCCTCAGTGATCTAAAACAACGTTTTTCATGCAAGCATTCCTCCAACATGGGGGCGGGGAGTGCTGTTTTTATTCAATGCTATGCCTTTACAGCATGGAATATAAGAATCAAAATGCAGATAATACTGTATTTTCCTCAATAAAGAAACAAGATAATTAGAAACATTCTGCCTTTTTTAAAAAAGACAGGCAAACATTCTTTATTGCTGTCCTTATTGAAAGCAGATTCCTTTTGATTCCCGTATTGCATCTCATCTCTGTTGCATCTACAGTCCAACCTTTTAATCTGATAATTAAAAGAGCACAAACTACAATAAAAATGAAAGGGCTTATAGATCAAGATTCAGGTAGGTGGCCGTGTTGGTCTGGCGCAGTTGAAATAGAAATAGAAATAGAAATAAATAAATGTCCAGTAACACCTTATACCCATTTTACCATACCCATTAAGCCAATCACCCATCTCCTACTACCCTTCTGAGAAATACCCCCCCCACCCTCCCACTATATATAAGGGTCTGGTGACTTCTGCTTCAGTGTATCTGAAGAAGTGTGCATGCACACGAAAGCTTATACCAGAACAAACTTATAGATCAAGCTATTGTTTATACAACACAGTTCTGACCAACTACCATTGAGTTGTATATGGTGGTGGCTTTGTGCTAGCACAAAGCACTTCCACTCACACAAGCTAAGCTACCTAATTTTCAGTGATTTGCCTCCACACTTCCAAAGTGGCCACCTGTGTCATATCTCATGCTGTTTCCTCAGGAGCTGCTGGGAGAATAAGTTAAATTAGAAAAATTGCACCTTTTACAAACAGAACTGCTTTCTACTAGTGCAAAGCCACCATTGGCTAGAACCCAGTGAAATGTCCACTGCTGACCACTTGAAAATGTAGTGGAAATATTTGCATCTATCCTCATCTTACTGTCCTGAGTGAAAACACTGTTTCATTTAGCTGAGAAGTTATGATGTGCCTGTCATTTATTTCTCCCTCAAAGCTGATTCCTGGCCACAATTTTTTATAGGGCTGATTTAATGCTGAAGCACTAAACTGCAAATGAAGAGAATTGTTCCTCAAAATAAAGATACCAGCTAGAAGCTACAGAATTGAACTACAGCCTCTGTTTTGCACTGGACCACTATGCTGATCAAGCTATATCTCATGTACTCTTCGGACTAGCAGAAACCTGTTCAGTGCTCAGCATACATCGAGAGGAGATTGCAGGCATTAAACATTTGCTGCACCTAAGCCCTTCATCTGTTTAATACTAACTCAACCACCAAGAAGTGGAAATTATATGTGAAGAATTCACACAAACAAGTCCATTGTTGCAAGTGCTTAGCATATTCAAGGTTACTGCTATGCACACAGACAGAAATTACATCAGGTTCAGTGAAGAATCATACTAACTTTGCCACAAAGCCTTTTATTAAGAGTAGTTGCTCTTTAGTACATGTTTTGGTACAACTTAATGTGAATATTTTTAGGCCATTTGTAAAAAAACAACAACCAAAAACCTGAAGAAGACCAGCTGTCATTGCAATAATTCACTCTTCTGTTTTGCTACACAGTTTTTCAGGCCCCATGATGGAAACAAGAATGTTATTCTTATTTGTTAACTGAGTAATTTAATGTAAGCTATCAACAATCCAGAGAGGCCACAAGAACTTAGGGTTTAAATATCTCTTCTACCTCAAATAAGAGCATAGAAGTTCACTACAGTCACTGTTTTTCTGCTCTCACAACCCGCTTTTTGTGCAACCAAAAGAACTTCCTTTGTCCTTGACCTGACCTTAGATTCACATAAGCACAGGCATGTTTGTTCATCAAGGAAACCACCTTGATTTTAACCCAGGAATTTAGACATTTCTGGTTCTACTCCTATAACTCAAGTGAACAGGTGGCACCCCTGCCCTGTCAAACCTACAAGTTTTTAACACTTGTGAAGTGTCCTTGTATAACTTGAAGAGCTGACTCTAGAGATACAGAGCAGGTCTATGATTGTCCAGTCCTACTGAAGATGAATCTAACATGGGGTTTGAAGGAGGAAAAGTCTGTCAGTGGATAGAGAACAGTCTGAGGTCAATGAGCTAGAACTGTCTGCTCACTTTAAAGCTGAAAGTATGACATCGGGGAAACAAGAGTAATCAAAGACAGCTCCTTCAGTACCCTGGACAGGTCCAAGGGAGCAAATTACTTCTTCCCTGAGCGCTTGGTGCTAACACAGTTCTTACATACTCCTCCTAGGTTACATTCTTTTGCTGGACACAGGGATGGACAGATCACTGTATGTGCATTTCATGCCAGTTTTGCATGTGCTCATTTGTAAGTCTTGTTTCTATATTAATCTGCAATTTTTAAAATAAAAAAAAAAATTCCATGGAACTCTGTATTTAGATTTATATTCAAATATATTTGAAAACTCAATTTTTTATTATCAAAAATTAACTTAAAAATACATATTTTATCTCAGCCTTCCTGAGCTGGCATCTCTCCCTTGAGGTCACTGCCTAGGTCACTGCTAGTGGTTTGCATCATGACAATGATTGTCCATTTCCATTCTACAGAGCTGGTGAACACAGCAAATGCAAGAAGGTGTCTTAACCCAGGTTATTTGATTTCTCCATTGGGTGCAACATTTTCTACTCTGACTGCTAGCAGCCCTTCAGAGCTCCAGAAAAAGGGTATTTCCCATCACTTGTAGGTGAGCCTTAAAAACAAACAAACAAACTGGAAATGGCGGACACTGAACCCGGAACCTCATGCATGCAAAGCAGGCAAATTCTACCACTGTCCTGCAGCCCCTCCATGAAAAGGGTAGGAGAAGAAAGGTTGTTTAAAAAACACAGTGCATGGGCTTTTCCACCACAGCTCCTAGTCTGTTTTTATTTCCCCTTAAAAACTGCAGTCAAAAATTAAAATGTGTTTTGAAATAACTTCATACTGAAGTTGTCTTGTTCACTGCTGAGACTAGAGGAAAAGGCTAATTTAAAAGCAACTATACAAGGAAAGGAAACTTTATGTACCATGTAGAGAAGTAGTTGTTCTGCACAGTTACTTGATTTTTCTTCCACCTTGGAAATAAAGTAGCAATTAGGATGGGGAAAAGAAATCAGCCAGTTCTTCAGTTGGGACTGTGATTACACAATGCTCTCATTGAAGGCAGAGCAATTCTGCCAATAAAGACTCAAGCCACAGGCAATGCGGGAAATCCATGAATGGGTCTCCTAATGTGTTAAAAATTGGTTTAAATTTCCCGTGATGGTATTTAACCCTTTTGCCTATGCCATTTTCCAGAACGAGAACACTTTCCCAAGCTGCTATTAGTCATCTAGCAGAAAATATTTAGGTATTTCTATCTTAACTATGTCCCTTTCCAGTAGAAAACAGTGGGGCAGCACTGCTTACCTGTCTTCTAAGTACCAAATGTCACTGCTGGTTTCTGAGAGGGAGAGGAGTGATGCATGGGGAGCTCAGCACAGTGCAGGTGTGGTGGTAGGAGTGCCAGGATGGCTCTGCTGCTGCAACAGCATCACACTGAGCTTCCTGCACATTCCCCTTTCAGGAATGGGAAGAGACACTAGTTCCTGTCAATTCAGTGTTCAGAAAGCAGGTCTATGCCACTCCGCCAACCACGACTGCCCCCAGCAGGGCTAACAGCAGCTTCAAAGGGTGAGCTTTAGATCAAGAAAATGCTGCAGGAAGAAAAGGTTCAACATACATCCCCTTCAGTGCTGTGACGGCAACAAAATTTAAAGCAGTTACGAGAGAAGGAGGATTTTTGTTGTAGTTATTTTAAGGACACACACTCATGGATCTCCTAACTCAGATATGGTTTGGCCGAGTGACAAAGCTTTGCCAGTGCCACTGAGCTGCCCTGAAAACTTTCTTAAAGGAAGTTATATACATGTATAATAAATACATAAGAAATGCATATTGTAGGATGATGATCTAATGAGTTAAACCATTTTTTACTTTAGGTTGCAAATAAAAAAAATTAAAGACCCTTGTGATATTTGTTTCTTGACAATGTGGTACAGTGGTAACTGTGTCTGTTGCACCATGTCCCAAACCCTGCTCAAGTCATTAAGCTCACTAGGTGACTATGAGTCATTTTATGTCTCAGTCGAACCTACCTCACAGAATTGTTGTAGAAATAAAAGGGGTTAATCCCATGTATGCTGCCATACGTTTCTTGGAGGGATCAGACTGATAATCTGTCTGTCCAAAGGCAACAGGGAACTTTGGAGTATTCCACATGGTTCCAAGCTTATGGAGATGCACATGTGGTCATGTGCTGTTGCACACATGCTGTTGCAGCTTCCATGCCACTAACATATGTATACTGAGCCCAAGTCATTGTTTCATTTGCTTCTACAAAATCTCAGTGTAAATTTTGACTGATTAGGGAGATTAAGATCAGGACCTAAAATCATTAACTCAATGTTACTGTTTAGTAATGTGAACTCTGCAGAGATCTGTGCTGCACTTTATATAATAGATAAAATAAAACAGAGGCAGAAGAACTGTATACGAAACTATTTTTCCCTGCTTTAGTCTAGATTTTATCCAACATCTGTCTTTTTCATTCATTTCCTCTGCTTACCCTTTTGCCTCTTTATTTCCCAACAGACATTCATGGCCTTTTCAGTGAGTAACATGAGCTTACTTAATATGAAATGATTTTTTCTAGTTTATTCATTAAATGTAGCTTACCTCCTCTATTTAGTATAAGTAGATAATTTTAAAAAATAATCCATTCTTCAAAAATTGAAACCAGATTCTCACTGTGAGTATGCCAACTGGTAGACTTAATAGTGGTCTGAGATTTCAGAATGATTACCGTATTTTTTGCCCTATAGGGCGCACTGGCCCATAGGACACACCTCATTTGGGGGGGGGGGATGAATTTAAAATATTCCCCCCCCCAGCCGCGGGGCTGGGGCGGGGGAAGCCCGAGCTTCCCCCGACCCCAGCCCCCAGAACAGGCTACTATCAGCAAGCCTTGCGAGCCCGGCGGCAACTCCCGCCGGGCACGCAAGGCTTGCCGACACCTGCGCGAAGCATGGGGCGTCCTCCGGAGGGCGCCCCGTGCTCTGCGCTGCAGGCTGCCGCCCGCAAGCCTTGCACGCCCGGGGGGAATTCCCCTGGGCGCGCAAGGCTTGCCGACACCTGTGCGAAGCACGGGGCGTCCTGCGGAGGGCGCCCCATGCTCCGTGCTGCAGGCTGTCGCCCGCAAGCCTTGCGAGCCCGCGGGAACAATCATATGCATGTTTACCAAGAAAAGTAAGCTCTGCTGTGTTCAGCAGGGCTAACTCCAGGGTATGTGTGCCAAGGTTTGTATCCTCCTAAGTTACTTTTGAATTTTGAAAAGAGACCATAAAAAATAGAGTATCAGAAATCAGAGAGGCATGCCCATTGAAGTATTCAGCTTACTGAATTTCCATTATTTAGAGACTTCCATATCACTTTAAGTTTTATTTCTTTATTAAATTTATCTGTCCCTTGCCACCTAACATGTCTTCAAGCAACTTACAATGAAGAATATATACATAAATACATTATAAAATAGAACAAAAAAAACAAACCCTACCCCTAACAGCAATAACAATGCTGGCAGCACATCAGCAAAAAACAAAACTATACTTTCACCCACCAACCAGCAGAGAAAAATGAAAACTCAAACACCAGCTTCCTGCTGCAGGTCCCAGAAGGCTGCCACATCAACCCAGCTTTTTTCTGTTTGGTTTCATTTGTTTGTCTTTAAAGTTGATCCTGGCATTCTATTATTCACTAAAGAACTTGTGATTTTAAGCTGGATTTAGAATGGGGCATCATGCACAGCTAAAGCCCTCAAGAGCAGGTTTTTAATTTTTATTTATTTTTGAAAAAGCATTTGTATATATGCACTCTGAAGAAGAAACAACTTCTGTTTGCACCTTTAAAAGAATTGGTTACAATGTGCACTAGGATCCACACTAAATGAATATTCCACTAATGAAAGTCATGTTAAGGAAATAGTGTTTCTCAAACAGTAGACCAGGACGCACCAGTGGACCTGCGGAACTTTCAGGTGGGTCTCAGTGCCACTGTCTGCCCAGAAAGAGTTAAAAGTCCCCTTCCATTCTGCTGATCGCCTCCTTTAAACAAGCCACATTTTGTAAAAACAAAAAACTTTCTTGGAAAGAAAAGTTTCTTATAGAGCTGGAAAAGGTGTGGAAAATGACAACCAACATGCTCAAGGGGCTGGAATAACTCCACTATGAGAAAGGTCACAGCATTTGGGAATATATAGGGGGTTTGGGGGGGGGGAGGGAAGAGAAGAGAAGGACAGGAATATATAAAATTATACATGGTTTGGAGAAATTAATATAGTACTCAGAATCATCCAATGAAACTGAGGGTGGCAGATTCATGACAGACAAAAAAAGGGAGAACTTCATTGCACAATGCATACCTACAGAATTAGCTAACACAAGATATAGCAATGGCATAGACTCAGTAAAGGTGGCTTTAAAATGGGATTCGACTAATTATGGTGATTAAGACTGTCAATGGCTAACTAATAATCATAGCTATGTACAACCTCTGGTATTAGATGTGAATGCTGAACTCTCATGTTGTGAACACAATATTTTATTTTTGTGGCTTAACCTTCATTGAAGTCTCCTTTTTTAAAAATCATTTTTTTAAAAACTGATTACTTTTTTAAAAATTTAAAATAATCCACATACAACAAAACAAGCAGAGATCCTACAATCCATCAGCAATAAGAATAATGGCGTGCAGGTGCACTTTTAATACTTTTGCAGCCGACTATGGACAACACTGGGCAACAATTTTTTACTTTTTGAATGTTGTCTAGATTTCTACAACTGATTTAGGGTATTTTTGCAGTGCTGAATCAGGAAATGGCATTCGTTTCTCTCCATCAGGTCAGGTTTACTGTAAACTGAATGGTGGGCATTGATAAAGGTAAGTACACGTAAATTGCATGTTGCTTCACCATTTTTCAAACTTCAGGGCTTGAACTTCTGTTTCTTGGAACTCTAGGAATGCTCAGCGGCAGGGAGGTCTCTCTTCAGAGTCCAACAGTAGTCAGCCATCATGACTGCGTCCCAGCGACCCTGATACCTGGTCTCCATCTCGTTCATGTCCTGATGGAATCTCTCCCCCTGCTCGTCACTCATTGAACCCAGGTTCTCAGGAAACTGGTCCATATGTGAAAATAGGTAGTGCATCTTGACGCTCATGTTGTAGCCCAGGTTTCTGAAAGCAGTCAGCATGTTGTTGACAAGTTCTGCGTAGTTTCTGGCCTTATTGTTGCCAAGAAAGTTCTTCACTACCAGAACAAATTCCTTCCACGCTTCCAGTTCCACTTCGTTCATTGAGTTTCCGAACTCTGGATCTCTGATGAGCTGACGGATCTGAGGACCGTCAAAGATGCCAGCTTTCAACTTCTCCATGGTCAATCCTGGGAAAGCCTGGCACAAGTAAGTGAAGCAGTCACCATCCTTGTCCAGAGCCTTGGTGAACTACTTGATTAAGCCGAGCTTGATGTGCAGCGGTGGGAAGAGTATTCTGTCTCTGTCCACCAGAGGGTCGTTGATGACGTTCCTTTTTCTGCAAGGCACCAATTCCTCCTGCACAGGCCAGTCCTTCTTCGTGTAATGCTGAGCACGGTCCCTACTATCCCACATGCACAGAAAACATGGGTACTTGGTGAAGCCAGACTGTTGTCCCAACAAAAAGTTCACCATCTTCAGGTCAACACAAATAAACCACTTATACTGATCATAACCAATTTTCTCCAGCACATACTTCACCGCTTCATAGTTCTCCTTCAGTGTACTCGAGTGAGCCAGGGGTATAGAGGCAAACTGGTTGCCGTTGTACAGCAGAACACATTTCAGTGATCGCTTGCTGCTGTCAGTGAACAGTCTCCAATCTTTGGGTTCATACTGTGGCACTCCAAGCTTGAGCAGAAGCTGCGCAATATCTGCACAGTACACCAAGTCCTTCTCTTCCGAGAAAAAACTGTCAGAGAGGAGGTTTTTTTCCTTCAATCTGGATGCCAACAGTTCGGCAGAGTCCTTTGACAAGCTGAGGTCGTGAACTGGATCATTCAACTCCTTTTGGGAAAATGGATGTGGAGCATCATCTTCAAGAACCACTTCTTCTTCTTCATGTCCTTCAACACTGGAGGCATCTTCGTCACTAATGTCAGGAAGTTCTCCGAAGATAGGCACTGGAATTTCATCACAATGAGCTACAGGACGACGTGCTGATTGAAGATCAGTATACTTGAGGCTGCTCCGGTTCTTTCTGTTGATCCCATTCACATCAACAGTGCAGAAGTAGCAGTCAGTGACATGGTTTGTCGGCTCCCTCCAAACCATGGGAATTCCAAAGTTCAGACTCCTCTTGCCATTGGTCCACCCACACAGAGTCTCGGTGCATGCCTTGCACACCATGTGTGGCACCCAAGCTTTACACTTTGTGGGGCGGCTGCCCCATTAACTTAGTTTTGATCCCCCAACTTTATGCTTTGCCGCACCAATTTAAGGAAGATTTCGAGGTTTTATGACTTCAAACTGATCCCTTTTCGAAATAATCACCCAGAACTATCGGACCTGAATACTTCTTGTCATTAAAATAATCATTTCCAATCAAAACAATTATTCGACATGGCATTTTACCCCCACCAACTTCTTCTAAAATACTCCACACAAGCGTACATGTGAACAAAAACGTAAAAAAACGACATGTGGTCATACCTCAAAAACTTGACCTGATTGAGCAAAACCAATGTGATTTTTGGATTCAGCGCATCAGATTCGTCCTAAATCAGCTGAAAAAACACAGACAACAAATTTGTTGTTGACCAGTGCAATACATCAGCTTTTCATTAATACAGATCAGAGTTACACCAGCGAGTATCTCCAGAATGAATTATCTGCAGAGTACTGCCTGTTTCTAGAAACACTGGGTGGAATTCTGTGTTGCATCATGATGAAAGCTCCAGCTGCACAAGCATCGGGATCCATCGAAACCCCTCTCTCCTTCCCCCATGTGCTATTCTCCTGACCTTCCCCCCAGCCAATTGGGGACATAGGGGCACATGTGTGTGGGGGGGGGGAAGCTTCATTGCGTAACTGGAAGTCTTTGCATAGGGCTTGGGGGAGATTTAGGGATAAAAGGAGGAACAAACCTGCCCTGTATTTTTCTCTGATTCCTCCACCATCACCTATTTTGTGGTGAAGGCTAATCTTCCTACAGCCAGTGGCTGGTAGCTGCCAAGCTTATGTCACTGAATGCCCCTTCAAAAGACACTGGGTCATCTTTCTGGGACATAAATATGTCAGCTGCCAGCCAGGGCTGCTGAGAGGAGCACCAGCAAATTTCACAAATATTTCATTTTGCTTATTATCATGAAAGCTCTGTTTCTGCCAGTAGGAGATTTTCTCTGAACACAAATAGTAGCTCCAAAGCTTTGTTAGGACCATGGTAACAGAGAAAAGGTTGACACACTGCAATGTCAGAAATTAATAGCCTGCCTCTAGCAGCTGCTTGCATATTAAACTCAAATATATGTTTAATGCCACATCTTGTTTGGCCCTCTGACAAACCATCACTGCACTTCATGCCCCATCCTATGATCTGTTCCTGTGTTTGTCCAGCTGCTTATAGATTTGGGTCACTAGATTCGCTACAGCAGTTTGTCACAACGTTTTTAGTAAAAAAAGAAACAAAGAAAAGTTAAATGTTCAACCATATACTATTAATAGTTAGACTCCCACCCTCCAAAAAGGGCAAAGTTCTAGTATCACTTAGTGGACTCAGTTTTATGTGTAAGAACCACTGAGCACATTTACTTCCCCCTTTTTTAAAAGAAAGCACATCTGAGGCCATAATAATAAGCAAAACAAAATAATAAACAAGAAACAAAAAGAGTATCATCTAAAACTATCATTATTTTACATACTGTATTTGTTACAAGACAGAAAGAGAGGTGTTTATTGAGCTGAGGCAAATTACAGTAATTATTCCAATAAGTCGCCAAAGCATCCCATTGCTACAACAGTTCATTATTCGCAAAATCATTCCAGAATCATAACAATACAGTTAGCTTGTCCATTGCTACTACCAAGAGTGCTTTTTTCAGTCACTGAGTTTTGATACAGACCATTAGATTTCCAGTGTTTTGCATTAACAGCATTTTTGGCAAGTAACTTTAAAAAACCCAACAAGACTCCTATGCCTGCACACACCAGAATCTTCCAAGCAGTTAAACAAAACCATTAAGCAATCATATATTGATTTGTTTGTTTTTGTGTTGCTGTTTTTAGTGTAAAGTGCTTTGAGTTTGTGGGGAAATTGTTTAAACATGTTTTAATAAACTTATTTCCGATTACTAACCTAACACTCTTCTCCAAAGTAATCAACTGATTGACCTGATCAGAAACTGCAAAAGGCCATAGAAATAATGTAATTCTTTAGTGGTTTTAATTCACCGCAAGGGTAACTTTGATGGGACTAAAGAGCTTATACAGCTCTTGGTACACTGATGGGCTGCCACTAGCTCAATCAAGTTCCCTTTCCCCCTTTTTCATCCTGAGATTGCACCCTCAATCCAAAACAAAACAAAACTGAATTAAATTATATTATATTATATTAGTTCAAACAAAAAAGTGGAAGATAACTGTAGAAACAGCACATCAACATTTTCTTCTAGGACACATTAAACAAGGCATGCACCACTAAACAAACATTTGAGGGTCTGTCCTACAGTATTTCACAATTCTCTTGTTGAGGGTGGAAAGTGAAGAAGTTTTTAACAAGTCAGTGAATCCCGTCTCATGGGAAATTTGAAGGCGATGCAAGCAAAGCATATATATTAAGGGTAGCAATATGAACAACAGGAATTCTGAAATGATGGGGATCAAGATGCCTCTTTTGCATATTTGAGTCATTACAATGGAGCTTGCATATCCTTGATCATTTATTTCTGTTGCTTTATGGATACAATAGGGACGCGGGTGGAGCTGTGGGTAAACCTCAGTGCCTAGGATTTGCCGATCGTATGGTCGGTGGTTCGAATCCCCACGGCGGGGTGAGCTCCCGTCTTTCGTTCCCAGCTCCTGCCCACCTAGCAGTTCGAAAGCACCCCTAAGCGCAAGTAGATAAATAGGTACCGCTTTATAGCGGGAAGGTAAATGGCGTTTCCGTGTGCTGCGCTGGTGCTGGCTCGCCAGAGCAGCTTTGTCATGCTGGCTACGTGACCCAGAAGTGTCTGCGGACAGTGCTGGCTCCTGGCCTCTTAAGTGAGATGAGCGCACAACCCTAGAGTCGGACACGACTGGCCCGTACAGGCAGGGGTACCTTTACCTTTACCATACTCTATCTACCCTGTTGACATAGCTGCTATGAGATATTATGGTGCAATCAAATGTAGGTGGACAAATCACAACTGGAAAAATACTTGAAATCCATTCTGACAGTAAACTAAACTCCAGTAAAGGCCCTGGGCTAATAGCGAAGTCCTTAACTGAAACAGAAAACCCAACCAAATCAGCACTATTCATCCCTCAGAAGGGAGAGAGTTCCAAACTTGGGGTGCCACTACTGAGCTGGGATCAGGACTGCGGTAATACAAAATGACTAACGCTACTCCTAATGACTAACGCTACAATACAAAATGACTAACGCTAATGACTGCAACGCTACTCTCTACTTAGAGGTCCCACCAGAGGTGGAGGAAGGGGAGTGTGGTGGGGGCGAATCGCCCCAGGTGTCTTCGCTGAGGGGGGTGACATTTGGTGTGCCGCCCACCCATGACTCCCAAGTCTATCCCAAGTCATCAGGGGAAGGGGGTGAGCTGCGCCACTTTGCTGGTGACATTCCCCCCTTCCCCCTTCGTTTTGACAGCTGGGGGGGAGGCTTGGGAGTTGCGGGCGGGCAGTGCACCGAATGTCCGCCATCAGCGGCTCGCTCCATGCCCAGCTGCAGGGTGCGTGCACCACTCTGTGCACCTGAGTGTCTATCCTGCGCCTGGAAGGGCCCCCTCCGTACCCCGGCCCCCTCGGGAGCACGCCCACCCTTGACAATGTGGGCATATGCTCTGCCACTGAGTCCTACCCACACTGTTCCATGACTCCTTACTGTTAAGGAGCCTAAATAAGCCACTGAGTTAGTTTATAAGGAAAATGAATAGTTTGGGAATGATTATCTGTTTTGCAGTTCCTAGTCTTGGAAAATGAATTGGCTTTGAGCACTGCTCCATTTGCAACAGACTATGTGATACCCACACAAAACTAAACTTTTATACTGTGGTACCTTTGGTTACAAACTTAATCCGTTCTGGAAGTCCATTCATAACCGGAAACCGCTTATAACATGAGGCGCGGTTTCGCTAATGGTGCCTCCCGCTGCTGCTGCTGCGCCGACGGAGAGCAACTTCTGCTTGCATCCCGGGGCAAAGTTCGCAAAAAGGGGCAGCTACTTCTGGGTTAGTGGAGCGCGTAACCCAAAGCATTTGTAAGGGGGATGGTATGTAACACAAGGTACCACTGTATATCTGACAATTTCATTATTGATTGCTTTCAAGCATTCCTCTTTCACTGAGGAAAAGAAACTGCAACTCATACCATTATTATTTTTAAAAGTTTTACCATTTTTAATATAGTAAAAGGCAGTACTTTATTATTGATTTCATTTCACTGAGGAACTCCATCCATGCAACACCCCAAAGCTACTAACATTAAAAACATCAACAATAAAACATATAAAAACAATTTAAAATTCAGCAAAGAGACTGACTGGGATAAGACTCTGCACTTAAAAGCCTTGTTGAAAAGGAAAGCCTTCAGTAGGTGCCAAAGAGACAACAGAGAAGATACTTCTCAGGTAGTAAGAGATTTCCAAAGGGTAGGTACCATGGCACTAAAAGATTTCCTGATGAGAAGATACCTGCAGAAGGCTCTCTCTTGAAGAATGAAGTGATCAGATTGGTGTATAAGAAATGATATGATCATTTAGGTGTCCTGGTCCTAAGCTATGTAGGGCTTTATACAACAGTATCAGCACCTTGAACTAAGCTCAGTAGCTAACTGGCAGCCAGTACAATTCTTTCAGCAGCATTGTGACATGGTGGCAACACTCTGTCCCAGTGAGTATTCAAGCCATTGAATTTTGCACCAGCTTCAGCTTCTTGGCCAATCTTAGGGCAGCCCTACATACAGTGCATTACAGCAATCAAATCTGGGGGTTATGAAAGCCTAGATAAAATAATAGAATTGTAGAGTTGGAAGGGACCCTGAGAGTCATTTAGTCAAATATCCTGCAATGCAGGAATCTCAACTAAAACATCCATGACTGATGACTATCTAACCTTTGCAGGAGAGTCCAGCACCTTCCAAGAGAGTCCGTTCCACTGTCAAACAGCTCTTACTGTCAGAAAGTTCTTCCTGGTGTTTATTTGGAATCTTCTTTCTTGTAACTTAAAATCATTGGTCCGGCTTCTATTCTTCCATGTGACAACCCTTTAGAAATTTGAAGATGGCTATCCTATCTCCTCTCAGTTTCCTCTTTTCTAGGCTAAACACATCCAACTCCATCAACCATACCTTATAAGGCTTGGGATATCAAAGGCTATGATCTGGCACTCTGAATGTGGACTGCAGCATCCCAAGGCCTCTCATATATTCCACCAATGATGCTATGATTGGCAACACAACACTCCTAGCTACTGCATGCCAATCCAAAGCTCTCTGCTTTTCCTTCTGGACCATCCTGTATCCTGCCCTTCACAACACCTGTACAATTAGAAACAAGTATAGGTGTGACCTGCAAGAAAATGTTGCAATATGAAGCAGTACTATTCAAGCGCCCATCCATGCTCTCTTCCAGGATTTCAGAACTCTTCCCTTGGTTTTCTGTCCCTTCATCCAGTGTCCCATAGCTTAAAGGTCTAATTTGGCTGTTTTGGGTTCTCCATCCTTACGCTCCCCTCTCAAAGTGTTTTTTTTAAAAAACTTCTGCCAAGTTACTTCATACTTGCTGATACCTCCCCTCTTGGGCATGAATAGTGCCATTTTGGCGATATAAGAAGCTTTAAATCCGGAGGCTCACACTGCTCATGAAGAAGAATGGAACCCCCAAGTGAAAAAATATGGCCCATACATGCCCATTATCTTCAAGCAGCAAGCAAAGGTATGCAGAAGAGGAACAGATGGTTCAAAGCTCTTCCCTGCCCTCTTGCTTACTCTAAACAGCTGCATCATTTTCCAGCCTCTGCATCCTTATTTTATTGTGTCTATAATCTGAGCCATAATACTGACATAGCTAAAGGCATACCTCACCTAAAATACTTACTCGCATGAACAATATTTAGGATTGAACCTATAATAAAAGTGAGTAATATCTTTATGACAACTCCCAATACGTACACTAAAGAACCCTTAAGTTTAGTATAAACTAACACAGTTGAACTATATCCAGGAAAAAAATATACAGCAGAACATTACTAGAAAGGGAGGCAGCTACATTTTTTCTGCTATCTGAAGAGGTCCTCAATGACACCATAGTGTATTCAAAAGCACACAAAAGCACAGTGCTTGAATTTCTGTATTCCCTACAACTATCAGATTCCCAGATAGATCAGCAACAGCTTGCAGACTACTTTCCAACAGGTGGCAGATGGAGAAGCCGTTTGCTTCTTAGGCCCAGGTGGCAGAGGACCAGTGTAGATTACTTCCATCCCCTGCATGACCTACAGTTTAAAAACAATCTAATAGGGAATTGCTAATCTCCAGAATTCAATGCACACTGTAAAAACTTTTTCATAAAGAAATTTCTAATTGCCTTCAAAGTTTTAACGTGCAATCATATTATGAGGCTTCATGCCATTTTCATGTTTACTTGCTTAGATAGCAATCAGATTAATGTTCTACTACATGCAAAATAGTGGGCACAGTACATGCCAGGAATGTGACAGAAAGTAGTTAAGGAACACAAATTGAACCATGATTGTTCTGTGCTTATTAAATACTATTAGTTTAATACCTCAATTTTAAACATTTTAACTTGGAAGTCTCATTGATTTGGTGGATCCCAATCAATCTTTCAATCTATCTTTATTGTGGTCAAAGATCAGACAGGTGGGATCCTAAGAAGTATGATATAACATGCCAATTCCTTTATAAAACTTGACTGAATTTATTCCTTTTTTAAAAAAAATAAATTGCCTTCCCTCCATGTATATTACACTAAGCCAGTGGTTTCTTAGAGAAAATTTGCATTCTTTGAGTTATTGTCTGAGTGACCATTAGCATGATAAAGCATTTTTCAAACCCCGCAGAAGACTGACTAGTTTTGGAAGCAGATGGCTCAGACCCATATAAACAACAATCACATATGTTGCCACTTATTTATGCCCGACTCACAAACTGAATTCATTACAGCCCAAGCTAATGTAAAAAAACCAACAACTGATACTTGAGCATGCCACATATACCCTTTCTAGTCTGCAGTTCATCCAACCCCCAACAACTCAAAACAGACAAGTTAGTGGTCACTTGCAGAACAACTGCACCACAATGCCAGCTGTTCCCAATCCTGTTCCTTCATCTGTGCCCCCCTCCTCTGCATTCCACTGTATATTCTCTGTACATTATAGCTGTGTAATCACAGAAAAGTGAACATTGCTTTTCCCACACTAATTTCTGCATAGTAATTCTGATGGTTGTGGTTAAGTGCAGGTGATTCTTTGTTTTTCTCAGAACACACAACACTTTTCAGGTGTAATATGCAAAACATATCTCAACAATATGATCAAACATTTGCATAGCTTTAAATTCAAAGCTATGTAAATTCAAAAGCATTGCTACCTCTTCTTTAGTCATAACTTCTGCCAAATTAAATAGATTCCAAGAAACAGATGCCATTAAAATATTGCTGTGGAGAATTAACATTGCACATTAAGCTTTGGTTACAATTAGCATTCAAAGACAAATTTTAAATCCCAGAAAGCAGGTTATAATTGAGCCACGGATGTGATCTTTCTTACTTCAGCAAGTCTACCCACAGTTGCTCAACATGAAGTCAATTGGACTATTAGTCATCATGTCAGAAAGGAGCATTAACAACTAGCTCAGAAGCTGGCCCTCCCATAAGGTCCAATCTGGCAGAAACACCAATAAAGATATTTCTCTTAATGGGCAATAGGGCCATTCATGAGACAAGGTACCACTCATTTTAAGACTGAAAGAACAAAGCCTGCAAGGCAGTAATTACTGCAGAGGTACAAGTAGCAAGCCAGTTTTTGCCAACAAAGCAGACAACACTTTATCCAAGAAGTTATAAATTCTTACGTATCTTTCAGTAACATTTTAAATAAACTGTAACTCTTTATGAACAATTATAAAATCCTGCACAGCACACTTTCAACACCTCCTCCTTCACGATAATGGGTCTCTGTCAGATAAACAAAATCAGTATATCAGCTGCATCAAGCTACAGCTACACATCAAGGCACTCTGTAAAAACAACCACTCACAATCCTTTAGAATATCCCTCTCTTCCAGTGCAAAATTCTAAAACTGTGAATGATATCAGGATAAGATAGATTTCAATTGTAAACAATTGATCCCCCTTTTACTATATTTTTATTAAGTTTCAAAACAGCCTGGATAGCTCTGTTGGTTGCAGCATGCTGCTGTTGCAGAGAGATGTGGAATGTAGAGAACATGGCACATTTTCAGGTGGACATTATCCAGTATTTTCCTTCCTGCATCTCCTGGATTGGCATTTCTGTCAAACTGGTTCTCAGCTGTCACTCAAAGTCTCACTATCATCTACTTTCACCATATTTTTGTTTGAAGGGCCCGTCTAAGTGGGGTGGTGGATGATATTAATCTCCAATAATCCCAAGAGAGCTCTAGCACCTTTAACACTGGAGGTGGAAAGCACTGTAGTCCCTTGCATGACAATCATCCAAATTGGGAATCCCCAGTGGTATTTTACACACCCTCGTGGAGGCAGCATGTACATGGGCATAGCTCCCAACTTTCTGAGGTTTTCTCCAGGGAGGACTTGAAGGATCATGATGGGCTGCTTGTCATGGGAGATGTCTTTGAGAGGCCTCAGTAGCCTCTAGACTTCTTCCTTTTTTGAGAACCATGCAAAACAAATGGCCACATCTCAGGGGAGGGAGTGCTCTCTTGGCTTAGGGGCTATTGCACAACAGGCACAAAGCCATGCACAGAAAATTCAAGCTCTGAAAGGAGCATTTTGAAACAACCCATTAAAAATTCCCCAAGACTTTCATTCTTTGTTGTTTAGTTGTTCAGTCATGTCCGACTCTTCGTGACGCCATGGACCAGAGCACGCCAGGCACTTCTGTCTTCCACTGTCTCCCACAGTTTAGTCAGACTCATGTTTGTAGCTTCAAGAACACTGTCCAACCATCTCGTCCTCTGTCGTCCCCTTCTCCTTGTGCCCTCCATCTTTCCCAACATCAGGGTCTTTTCCAGGGAGTCTTCTCTTCTCATGAGGTGGCCAAAGTATTGGAGCCTCAGCTTCACGATCTGACCTTCCAGTGAGCACTCAGGGCTAATTTCCTTAAGAATGGATGCATTTGATCTTCTTGCAGTCCATGGGACTCTCAAGAGTCTCCTCCAGCACCATAATTCAAAAGCGTCAATTCTTCGGCGATCAGCCTTCTTTATGCTCCAGCTCTCACTTCCATACATCACTACTGGGAAAACCATGGCTTTAACTATACGGACCTTTGTTGGCAAGGTGATGTCTCTGCTTTTTAAGATGCTGTTTAGGTTTGCCATCGCCTTTCTCCCAAGGAGCAGGCGTCTTTTAATTTCGTGACTGCTGTCACCATCTGCAGAGATCATGGAGCCCAAGAAAGTAAAATCTCTCACTGCCTCCATTTCTTCCCCTTCTATTTGCCAGGAGCTGATGGGACCAGTGGCCATGATCTTCGTTTTTTTGATGTTGAGCTTCAGACCATATTTTGCGCTCTCCTCTTTCACCCTCGTTAAAAGGTTCTTTAATTCCTCCTCACTTTCTGCCATCAAGGTTGTGTATCCACATATCTGAGGTTGTTGATATTTCTTCCGGCGATCTTAATTCCGGCTTGGGATTCATCCAGCCCGGCCTTTCGCATGATGAATTCTGCATATAAGTTAAATAAGCAGGGAGACAATATACAGCCTTGCCGTACTCCTTTCCCAATTTTGAACCAATCAGTTGTTCCATATCCAGTTCTAACTGTAGCTTCTTGTCCCACATAGAGATTTCTCAGGAGACAGATGAGGTGATCAGGCACTCCCATTTCTTTAAGAACTTGCCATAGTTTGCTGTGGTCGACACAGTCAAAGGCTTTTACATAGTCAATGAAGCAAAAGTAGATGTCTTTCTGGAATTCTCTAGCTTTCTCCATAATCCAGCGCATGTTTGCAATTTGGTCTCTGGTTCCTCTGCCTCTTCTAAATCCAGCTTGCACTTCTGGGAGTTCTCGGTCCACATACTGCTTGAGGCTTCCTTGTAGAATTTTAAGCATAACCTTGCTAGCGTGTGAAATGAGTGCAATTGTGCGGTAGTTGGAGCATTCTTTGGCAATGCCCTTCTTTGGGATTGGGATGTAGACTGATCTTCTCCAATCCTCTGGCCACTGCTGAGTTTTCCAAACTTGCTGGCATATTGAGTGTAGCACCTTAACAGCATCATCTTTTAAAATTTTAAGTAGTTCAGCTGGAATACCACCACTTCCACTGGCCTTGTTATTTGCAGTGCTTTCTAAGGCCCATTTGACTTCACTCTCCAGGATGTCTGGCTCAAGGTCAGCAACCACACTACCTGGGGTGTACGAGCCATCCATATCTTTCTGGTATAATTCCTCTGTGTATTCTTGCCACCTCTTCTTGATGTCTTCTGCTTCTGTTAGGTCCTTACCACTTTTATCCTTTATTATGGTAATCTTTGTACGAAATGTCCCTTTCATATCTCCAATTTTCTTGAACAGATCTCTGGTTCTTCCCATTCTGTTGTTTTCCTCTATTTCTTTGCATTGCTCGGTTAAGAAGGCCTTCTTGTCTCTCCTTGCTATTTTTTTGAAATCTGCATTCAATTTCCTGTATCTTTCACTGTTTCCCTCGCATTTTGCTTGCCTTCTCTCCTCCGCTATTTGTAAGGCCTCGTTGGACAGCCACTTTGCTTTCTTGCATTTTCTTTTCATTGGGATGGTTTTCGTTGCTGCCTCCTATATAATGTTGCGAGCCTCCATCCATAGTTCTTCAGGCACTCTGTCCACCAAATCTAATTCCTTAAACCTGTTCCTCACTTCCACTGTGTATTCATAAGGGATTTGACTTAGATTGTATCTTACCGGCCCAGTGGTTTTTCCTACTTTCTTCAGTTTAAGCTTGAATTTTGATATAAGAAGCTGATGATCTGAGCCACAGTCCGCTCCAGGTCTTGTTTTTGCTGACTGTATAGAGCTTCTCCATCTTTGGCTGCAGAGAATATAATCAATCTGATTTCGATGCTGCCCATCTGGTGATGTCCATGTGTAGAGTCGTCTCTTGTGTTGTTGGAAAAGAGTGTTTGTGATGACCAGCTTGTTCTCTTGGCAGAACTCTATTAGCCTTTGCCCTGCTTCGTTTTGAACTCCAAGGCCAAACTTGCCAGTTGTTCCTTTTATCTCTTGACTCCCTACTTTAGCATTCCAATCCCCTATAATAAGAAGAACATCCTTCTTTGGTGTCAATTCTATAAGGTGTTGTAACTCTTCATAGAATTGGTCAATTTCAGTTTCTTCAGCACCAGTGGTTGGTGCATAAACTTGGATTACTGTGATGTTAAAAGGTCTGCCTTGGATTTGTATCGAGATCATTCTATCATTTTTGAGCTTGCATCCCAATACAGCTTTTGCCACTCTTTTGTTGGCTATGAGGGCCACTCCATTTCTTTTATGGGATTCTTGCCCATAGTAGTAGATATGATGGTCATCCAAACTGAATTCGCCCATTCCCGTCCAATTTACTTCACTGATGCCCAGGATGTCAATATTTATTCTTGCCATCTCATTTTTGACCACATCCAACTTACCAAGGTTCATGGTTCTTACATTCCCGGTTCCTATGCAATATTTTTCTTTACAGCATTGGACTTTCCTTTCGCTTTCAGGCATATCCGCAACTGAGCGTCCTTTCGGCTTTGGCCCAGCCGCTTCATCAGCTCTGAATCTACTTGTACTTGTCCTCCGCTCTTCCTCAGTAGCATGTTGGACGCCTTCCGACCTGAGGGGCTCATCTTCCAGCGTCATAACTTTTATATGCCTTTTGTCTTTGTCCATGGAGTTTTCTTGGCAGGGATACTGGAGTGGCTTGCCGGTTCCTGCTCCAGGTGGATCACGTTTGGTCAAAACTCTCCACTATGACCTGTCCATCTTGGGTGGCCCTGCACGGCATAGCTCATAGCTTCTCCGAGTTATTCAAGCCCCTTCGCCACGTCAAGGCAGTGATCCATGAAGGGGACTTTCATTCTACCACCTCTCAAAAAGTGAAAATTAACCCGGCAAGGGAAGCCTCTTTTGAAGATCACAGTCAACCAGTAGGGTACAGGTTTTATATGTCTTCTGAGGTCAAGGTGAACCCCCCCTTTAATTATGGCTCAAAGAAAAATATCCCAGTGTCATTGCAATGGTCAAGATCCAGATTACCAAAAGTGATTTGGGCACTGACTTTGAGGGCTAGAGATCAGATGAGTCAGGAATATCACCCACACAAACACCAGATTTGGGAACTGAAACTCAAGCTGAGTCCAGCAACCATAGGAATCTGACACTTTGAACCTAAAACCATGGGTAGGCAAACTAAGGCCCGGGGGCCAAATCTGGCCCAATCGCCTTCTAAATCTGCCCCGCGGATGGTCTGGGAATCAGCATGTTTTTACATGAGTAGAATGTGTCCTTTTATTTAAAATGCATCTCTGGGTTATTTGTGGGGCATAGAAATTTGTTCAGAGATGCATTCCCCCCCCCCCCAAAAAAATATAGTCCGGCCCTCCACAAGGTCTGAGGGACAGTGGATCGGCCCCCTGCTGAAAAAGTTTGCTGACCCATTCCTAAAACCCTTCAGCCAGGATGCCCAGAGACTATAGTCCAGGATCCAGGAACCATCACAGAACCAGAATCCTTGCTCCTCACCCACACACAAAAGGCCTTGTGTGCCATCTGTTCGCCACCACAGGCAATGTGCTTGGCAACGGAGACACAACAAAATGTCAGGCTCCAGGCCAGAGATTTGCTCCTTAAAAGATCTCCATTTTCCAGTAAGGGGGCAGAGCCTGGTGAGGTGGTAGTCAAGCTGAAAAACTACATGAGCTCAGCAACTAGTCCTTCTAAGAAGAAGTTGTCTCCACCTGAGTTTCTTCCCTGAGACCTGTCCAAGGTACTGAAAGACTTGTTTCTGACTACTTTTGTTTTCTGACCTATGGCTTTCAAGTGGGTACAAACTCCTTGCTGGTCAGTCCCCTGCTCTAAACTCATACTAGCTAGCTTCAGACTCTCCTATCTTTGCCAGGAGTGTCCAGCAATTACACATATTTTATCTGTTTCCATTGCCCTACTCCCTCAAATAAGTGAAGTGCTGCATTAGCAAGAGGTCAGCCCCACAGGACGCATTATAGTGATCCATTCATATTACAAATAGTGTGTGAGATATTGGCCAGGTCCCTGTACATCAGGAAAGGGCGCAGTAAAAATGATAGGTAGAAGCAGTAACCAAGAATTCTTAGAATCCAAACTAAGAAAGGATTGAAAAGATCCCGTATAATGCGCAACTACTCAATTAAAAGAAGGCAAATCCCATCACTGGGTTTTTTCTCTCCAAGGACCCCAACTGTCATCACTTATGCCTCATCTGCATTCAGTTGCAACCTATACATCCTCATCTAGTCCATTGCAGTTGCCAGACACTGGCTCACGGGAGAGCTTTAGCTCCTGGATCTTGATAGAAAAACAGAGCTGGGTATCATCAGCATGTTAATGACATCCAACTCCAAAACATTAAACAGTTTCAGCCACTGACTCCATGCAGATATCAAAACAGAAACTTGCAACACTCCACAAGCCATTTTCCAAGGGATTGAGTGGTTATTTAATTTGAATAAAGCCCTGTTTCCATATTTCAGAGCTGAGAGGATGGGCTCTTGAACAACCAAGCTGCACCATTACTGAATGCAGAAATTCCAGACTTACCTCCTGGTAACATGGCGTCTTCTGAACCAACATGTTTGGAGAAAGGAAAATGAGAAGAATGAATATGTTTCTTCCTGGACAACTCAGGAGGCAAGTTATTGTGATGTACTGTGATGTCACCATGCAAATGCATAAAATTCTTAACATGGAATTTGTCACCCCTTACAGATGATGCGTAAAATGGAGCAGGAGGGGGAACCTTCCTGTCTTTTTGTATGATAAACACACAAAATGGGCACACTGTAACAACCATCAGTGCCCTGAGATATTAGAGAAATATTTTGTCAGACTTTGGAAATATGGAAACATGAATCATGATCAGTGTAGTGTAATACATTGTATTGATTATTGTACACATTTATAGCACAATCCAATACAACTCTTCTCAGAAGTCCCATTAAATTCAATGGGGCATACTTCCTCATAAGTGGGTATAGGACTGCAGCCTGGTAGGAACACCAGCATTAACTAGTGGTGGTTGTTGTTAAAGGAATCCTGTAAGAATTTGTTATTATAAGAATTTATTATTTATTCCCCACCCATCTGGCTGGGTTCAGTACAGTATATTATTTAATATATTCTCACAAGTACAGATTTAACTGACCAAAAGCACCCATCACAAGTAAACTAATCACTATATTACATTAATGGTATTAAGAAATAAAGAACTATATCTTAGCACCAAAATTAACATACTGTATTGACCTGAATATAAGCCTCAGTTTTTTTCTCAAATTCCGACCGTGAAAAGTTAAAGTGTGGCATATATTCGTGGCACTGGTATGCAGCCAGGAGCACAGGACAAACAGCGCCAGGAGTGCAGCAAAGCGGTGTCCGCCCAGCACATAGTTCCCCATCCTCTCCCCCAAGGTCAGGAAGGGAGAGAGCGAGGAAGGGGAAAGGCCACTGGCAATGCAGCGTGGCTCCCCCCGCCCCAGCACCCAGTATGCAGCCAGGAGCAGTGAGGAGTGGAGCGGCTTATACTCCAGATTTTTTTCTTTCCCCCCCCTCCAATTTTAAAGGTGTGGCTTATATTCGGGTGTGGCTTATATTCAAGCCAATACAGTATGGCTGCATCCTAACCATGTCTATTCAGGAGTAACTTCAATGGTGTTTACTCCCAGGTAAGTGAAGTTAGGATTCTGGCATGAAAGTCCACTTTGCTTTGATTAAGACTGCTACAAGCCACCCCAATCTCAGAGCAGTGAGAGATTCCAGGGGTCCAGGCACCTACCCAGGGTCTGTGTTTCCTTTTGGAAATGTGGCACAGCGGAGACTGTGGTGTCTTTATGATATATGGTTTAGTTACACATATATACCACCTGAGCCTACAACTGAGGGGTTCACAGCATTAACACACCAAAAAGGTCTTGTATTTCTCATGGTTGCAGCCTTGGATCCAAACAGAAATCAGCCATGGCTCTCTGAACTTCTGCTCTAGCTTGCTGCCTTTCACAGCCTGCAACCATTTTCCTCCTAGGTTACATCACCACCAAATGCAATCCTAAACTCTCCACTCTGCTTTGTCTCTGCTAATTATCTCAGAGCTTAGGGAGGGGGAGAGTCTGACACAGAGTCTTTACTTTGTAAACAGC
Organism: Podarcis pityusensis; assembly: GCF_964106645.2. Classification (NCBI taxonomy): domain Eukaryota; kingdom Metazoa; phylum Chordata; class Lepidosauria; order Squamata; family Lacertidae; genus Podarcis; species Podarcis pityusensis. The sequence continues at coordinate 76,377,795 of NC_138026.1, read as the reverse complement.
CCATTTTCTTTGCTCTCCTTTAATGGCCCGTCTCTCCTAAGGAAGCTGGCCTGACTTATATTTTAATCATTGCTTGATTCATGATTTTAGGGGAGTCTAGCACCCCGAACTCATAATAATACAATATGTGCAAATCTGTTTTGAAGTTGAAAGCAATTCATTAAATCATCCAGCTGTATGACATTTTCCTGATCAATTCCTTGTATTGAAGACAAAAGCTTCTTTCGCCATTTAATCTAACAATTTTTATTCGTAAAGAAGCCCTTTATGCCACAGTGACCTTTTATAAAATTCACATTTGATCCAAGCTTGAGCACTAAGCTGAAATCCTTTCCTAAATCTGAAGAATTATATGTTTTATATAATAATCTCCACAGTGCCCCCCCCTCAGACAACCAGAAAGTTCAGTTGATCTGCATTTAACTCCTCATGTCCCCACATCCTTTTGAAACAACACACACACAGAAAGAGGGCAAGTTCACCCCCATCCATCCATCTGTTATCAGTCTTGCTATACTGACACAAAAATATAAAATGCATGGCATATACACAAGCGCGCAATGGGTCAGTGCACATGGCTGTTAACCGAAAGGTTGGTGGTTCGAGCCCACCCAAGAACGGCTGTGGGCAGGATTGCAGAGAGTTGAAATAGACGACCCTTGGGGTCCCTTCCAACTCGACAATTCTATTATTCTAAGACAGCTGTGGAAAAGAAGGAGCAATAAACTAGCCAAACAGCAAAGGCCATCTCTCATCTACTTTGATAATACAAGATACAAAAACCCACTGATTCCTAGAAAAGGAATCAAGGGGTTAATTCCAGAGTACAACCTGAATCCTCCCCAGGCAGTTTGAGAAGGTTCCTTGTGACAGAAAGTTGAGGACTGTGTATGTGTGTGTGTGTAATATAGAGAGAATGGTGACTGCTGCTGTGAAGCAGGCAGGGATAAACAAGGGACTTACTTTTGTAGCTGGCAGCCCAGGGCTGATAGCCGTAGTAGCCAGTAATCCGTAGAATCCTTTCCTCAATGGAGGTGAGCCCCACGGTCGCACTGGTGAGGTCTTCCACAGATCGGGACCATTTCAAATCCTCTTTGATTGCCTCATCCACCACTAGGTATTTCAGCTGCCGGAGTTGAGGGCTGATGTCTGACAGCCTCCTGGGGCTGACGTCTGGAGATCTCCTCATGCCACTAGAGGCAGAGACAAGAGAGGTGGGTGAGGAGAAGGTAAGGCAAAGGCGAATGTAATAAATGCAAACCCTCTCAGGAACAAGGTGTTAAGAATGCAACAAAGAGGAATAGAGGCAGCTGCCTTAGAATCCCAGAATTGTAGAGTTGGAAGGGACCCCCAAGGGTCATTTAGACCAACCCCCTGCAATGCCTTATGTCAAGCCCCACCACCAGTCCACCTAGCTCAGTATTGCCTACACGGACTGGCAGCGACTCTCCAAGGTTTCAAGCAGGCGTCCTTGCTACCCCTACCTGGAGATGATAGGGATTAAACCCGGGACCTTCTGCATGCCAAGGCTGCGGTCCTTCCCCGCTGAGGGCACTGGGCACCTCCCCTTAGCCGAGTTCCACTACCATTTCGCCCGGTACAACGATTTGTAGAGGGGTTTTTTCCCCGCTCAGAAAACGTGGTCTACTTTGGTCTTCTGTCAATAGGCGCCAAGCCCCTCCTCCTGCGAGTCCGCCCGGACGGAGCCCAGCGCGACGCCGCTCTCCGCGCACCCCGAGGGGCTCGAAGCTGCCGCGAGGGAGCGCGCCTTCCTCCTCCGCTCCCCGCCGAGCTGGCCAGGAAAGGCTCCGGGCGAACTTTCCGCCTTTCCGCGCCAAAACCACCACCTCCCTTCTCCACACAAACACGCCGCTTCCTCCGCTTCTCAGACCCAGCGAGGAGCAGAAAAGAAGAGCGCGGCCGGGAGAAAGTGAGCAGCAAGCAGGAGGGGAGGCTGAAAACTTTGCTCCCGGTGTCCCTCGTCCTCCCTCACGGGGTCGGCGGTGGGTCGGCGCCCCCCCTGGAGAAGGGGAATGGCTGCGTGAGGGAACCTTTGCTGCGCGCGACGCCCCCCACGCCCAGCCCCCCCTCGCCCCCCACTCACATGGCGACGGTCTTGCCCCTGGCCGTGCCGTTGGGAAACTCCCGAATTCCCATAGGGAAGAGCAGCGGGGGAGTGGGGGCTCCCAGGCTTCAAGGAAGGTGCAGCCGCCCCGGGCTGGCGGGCTGGAGAGACGGGGCGGCGGCTCCCGCGCGGGTCGCCAAGGCGGGAAGAGGAAGGAGGACGGAGCCGGAGCTAGCGCTTGCCGCCGCCGCCGCGCAGGCACGGAGTTTGGAGCGGCCGGCGAAGAGCTGCTGCTGCCGCCGCCGCCGCATGAGAGTCCGCCTGCCTGAGTCCCCAGCGCGGGCGAGGCGTCGGCTCCCGGCTGCAACCTGCTGTCCGTGTCTATTGCTGCTGCTGCTGCTACCGCTGCTGCTCGCCGCCGCTACCTCTCCAGCAGTGAAGCGAAGGAGGAGAGCAACGCTCGTCGTCGCCCCCTCGCAGGCAAGCGCCGCTCTCGCTCGCCTCTTCTCGGGGGGAAATGCCGCGCGCCCCTCAGGGGGAGCCCGCTCGCCCTTCTCCTCCCGCTTTCCCTCCGCGCGGTGAATGTGGCGCGGCGGCCGACAGGGGGAGCCCGTGCGCAGTTCGTGGGGAGGGGGAGGGAGCGAGGCCGCCATAGAGAGCGGCGCCCCTCCTCCTGGCTTGGGAAGAAAGGCAGCGGCTGGGAGGCAGGCGCCCTCTGCGAAGGCTCGAGACACACTTCTCAGATTAGTTTCTATTTGATCTCAGCGTGGAGCGGGTTGTATATTCTTGAAGAGAGAAAGGGGGGTTTATGCGATTGTTTCCAAAGGGGTAGGAGAATTAGCTCGCTCAGCAATAGCAGTCAGTCCTTAACATTTGTTATTGGTGATGAGGATGATTTTGGAAGGGAAAAAAAAAGGGGGGGGGGAGGAATAAGGGAACTATTACGGATCCAGCTCCTTCATAAGTAGTGGCGTCCCTGAGTGAGGTAGCCGCATTTTGGGTGTCAGGAAAGGGCACCAAGTGGTTAGTCATTTAGTTAGCTGTAATTGTGTTTTTTACAACCCAGGAGCGGAGAGGTGCTTGTGGGATTTTCGGCCTCAGGTGCCAAATTGACTTGGCTGGCCTTGGGAACTGTGCATCTTGTCTCGGAGGTGCAGAGAGAGGAGATTTGCTGTCCTGCTGCAAGCAGCAAAATGTCTTGGGCCAACCTGCTCGGTGATTCAGCCTTTTGTCATAGCAAAGAGGATCCAAGGTGGCAGAACACCTTTATTGCATGCAAAATGGCCCAGGTTCAATACCTGGCACCTCCAGGTAAGGTAGGGCTCCTGTCTGAAACCCTGGACTACCAGTCTGTGTAGACAATACTGGGCTATTGAAAGGTCAATGGCAGTTTCCTATATTCCTGTCCCCCCTGCCCCCACCACTCCATGCCTCTAGAGAAAGAGGGAGAATGAGAATGATCTTCAAAATGAGGGTCAATTGAAATCAGCCCAGGAATGCTTACTCAATCAGCCAGTTTTTGTGAAAATCCAAATGGGAGCTGAAAGCTCCTTCCTTTGACCTTGGGATCTTTCTACTGCTTCTTCTATTACATGACAAATAATGACGGCAAAGCCAAAAGCAGAAGCCCCATCAAGAGGCAAGGTGAGGCAGCTGCCTCAACCTCCCAATTGTGCCATTAAAGGAGGCAGAATGAACTCGATATAGGCAAATCTGACCCAGAATGTTTTGTGGTGTTCTCCTGCCCAGTCTCCACTGAAATTAGTGTGAGCTGCTCAAGAACATGGTGGTGCTATATTCACAACTAGGAACATAGAAAGCGGACTTCTACTGCATCAGACCAACAGTCCATCTAGCTCAGTGTTCACTGGCTGGGAGGAGCTCTCCAGGGTTTCAGCCAGGGATCTTTTCCCAGCCCTAACTGGAGATGCTGAGGATTGAAGCCGAGACATTTGGCATGCAAAGCAGGTGGTCTACAATTTTGGGGACTTCATCAACTTTCGGGGTGTTCTGGTTTTTACTTTTTGAAATATGGCAGCCCTAGCTGTGGATAATTTCAAGAGGGATGCCTTACAGCAGGCGTAGGCAAAAGACGGATTGGAACCTACTGGTAGAATTCTGAGCGATTTGCAGTAAATTGAATCCCAGCTGTTTTACAACAAAATGGCTTTTCCCACCTAAAGTAAGATGCTGAAATGAAGAAAGCGGATAGGAGAAGGGCTGTAGTAGGCTGGTGGTGCAGAGCACATGTTTGCGTGCAGAACCTTCAATCCCTGGCATCTCCAGTTAGGGTTGAGTGATCTTCCTGCCTTAAATCCTGGAGAACCACTGCCAGTCAGTTTGGGCAATGCTAGGCTAGATGGAGCAATGGTGTGACTCAGTATAAGGCAACTTCCTATGTTAACTCTTGTGTGAAAGGACTGTAAGTGGAAACCAAATGGTTCTCCTTCAACTCCCCCCCCCCCCGAGGTACCTTCCAAAAGAATAGGAGGGGAGGGTGCAAATTCACTCTTCCCTCCCGTAATGCCCACACCATCTATTCCGGGGAGTCCCAGCCATCCAGAACAGATTGGGACACAGCAGTGCGGGGGTGCGGGTGGGCAGAGCAAACATTCCCTCCTTCCTCTTCCATTAATAGTCACTTCAGCTGGAGCAACTGGATACAACTCTGTGAACTCAGTACAGTTATAATATTGCGGGGAGGGTGTTATATATTCAGAATGCATTCAGAGGCATCCTGTTTTGTTTTAAAACTATGTCTGTGGTTGAATGAGCTTGGGGTTCTAGAAAAAGCAAAGAAGATCAGACAAGCCTGAAGTCTGCACCCATGCAGGTATGGCCATTTTAAGTCCCAGTTCACAAGCTTGTATGCAAAGAGCCATTCCAAATATTTGCTGCAAAATGTTTACTCGAAAGGGAGCTGCAGGCAGTGGTGGATCCCTGACTTCTAGTGTGTTACCTGCATGGTATACATTTGCCATAGCAATGCATACTGTTTTAAGCATTGTAGGTGTACATTTGGAACATTACAGGCTTACACCAAAAATGGGGTGTGTGAAGTGGACACCCTTGCAAAACAAGTGCAGCTAATCCAGGTAGTATCTTTTAACATGGCTTGTCTCTCATAAGCATTCTGTTTTCCTGATAACGGTGCAGTCTCCAGGGTCCTGTGTGATTTACATCCCTTGCTGCTTTGGGATCAATAACACCAGAAAGATTAAAAAGCTGGTGAAAGCAAGAAAGCCTATATAACAACTTCTTGATATGCTGCTCATGGAGGAAAGTGAGAATGACCCTAAAGTGACATTCTGCAGCCCGTTTGTCTCTGATAGCCATCAAATACAGCAGCCTCTCGAATTCAGTTTCAGCAGCAGCCTGGAACTTGGTCTGAAGCAGAGGCAAGCATCTCAGTGGAGATGGGGCTGCATTTGAGACAGGGTTGTGCCTCTTCGTTCCTGATACTTGGTTGCCAAAACAATATGGGGGGCAGCACTCACCCAATTTCTTCCCTCTGCAAAATTATGAAAGGCATTTGAGTCCTCATCTGCTTCTTTTGCTTTTGTTCCTCTATAATGCACCATGTTTATTGGTGATGCATTACAGAGGAACAAAATATATATTCATCTGACAGCTCCTTATTAACGGAGGACTTCTGTTTTTTTTTAACTGTCCAGCAAATGGCAAACAAAATCCATCCAAACATGACAGCACTAGGAAAATGAGACAAGATTCATGCATGTATCGCATCTAGTGGCCAGACTGCATGTTACATTAAATGTGGAATTGCATTTAATGTACAGTGGTACCTTTGATTACAGACGCTCCAGCTTACAGACTCCGCTAACCCAGAAATAGTACCTCAGGTTAAGAACTTTGCTTCAGGATGAGAACAGAAGTTGCATGGCGGCGGCGTAGTGGCAGCGGGAGGCCCCATTAGCTAAAGTGGCACCTCAGGTTAAGAACAGTTTCAGGTTAAGAACGGACCTCTAGAACAAATTAAGTTCTTAACCCGAGGTACCACTGTATATCTATTTTGGGTTTTGCCTGTAAATCTTTGCTGGAACAACAAACTTGTCTAGTAGGGCCCACTGGGAGTTGTCCAAGGTCCTGATATTCCTGGCCTGACCCATTGGAGCCTCCAATACTCATTCCCACTTTCCCTGTAGGCCTCATGTCCCAGCAGAACAGAATAATACCCCTCTCTCCATACACCACCATCCGGATCCCCCTCCCATACTATGACACCAGCCAAACCCATAAGACAAACAGTTACATTGAACATGATCGTATATTTAACATAACATGTAGTTTGGCCCTCAAATGGGAGGTGTGATATAAAGGAGCCTAACTGATCTAGCTTAGCAACAAGGTACTTGTGTGTACCAAGAGATCAGGAAGGCAAAGAGGATAATTTTTATTTTTATTTTTACTTGTAATGAGATACGTCATGTGGCGCCATCCCTTCCTTTTTCCTGGCTGTGTGAGTCCTCTACTAAAGTGTAAGTTATTTCCACCGGCAGTGTATAGTTTCTCCTGGTTCAGCATTCTTATGAACAGAGGTATATACAGCTAATTGGCGCAGTGAAGTGAGACACTGGTTCAGCTCACATCTCCGTCATATTCTGCTCGTCTTGTTCCTCTGACATGGAGAAAAACAACAAAACTTGTCATCATCATGCAGGATAGAGTTCTACATTTTAACTCTGGAAAGATTCATCTACCTGATTTCAAGGGGATGAAGTTGTAGAACACATTAATTGTGATCTGCTTGCAGGGCTGGATTAACTGATGGGCAACAAAAATGCCTAGTTCAGAAGGAAAATTAAAAGGATCCTATAAACATAGAGTTGGCAGGGGGGTCTGAAAGGCCATCTACTCCAACCCCCTTGCCAATGCAGGAAATCTGCTCCAGCATCCACGGCAGGTAGCCACTCAGCTTCTGTTTAAAAACCTCTAATGATAGGTCTATTTTATTTGATTGTTAGAGGTTTCTTGTAGCACGTAAGTACGTATGAGGCATGGGGTAATGTCTCAATCATCTTGCTTGTGAAAACAGAGATAATAGAAGGCGGATCAATCTGTAGTTATCGGTCTTGTTAATAAACATGGTGGGGATGACACAGATCTAAATTGGTATTCTTAGACCTGGATGGATCTCTACCTAGTGTTTTATTCTGATGGTTGCAAAATAAGTATTTCAAAGAAACAGCAGAAGAACTATTCAGTACGCTACATATCAATATTTTCTCTGGAGCCCAGAATCATCTGGCTATCCTCCTTCAGGATCTTTAAGGAGACATTTCTTTGAAAATGGCATTGTTCATGTTCATCTTTATGACTATACTACCTGTTCTACAATACATTCACCTTCATTCACTTTGGCTTGTCAGTGTTTTCCCCAGGAAGCAAACATTTTTTCACCAAATAAATGAGTCAACCTAGAGGCAGATAGTATGACTGGCATGACAAAAATGGCAATTTAGATGTGATTAGACCGGTGTCAGAAGATGCATTATGTCATCTTACCTACGTTCAGCAGTACATATGCAGAGTAAAGACAACGGACTAAGTATATTCCTTTTAGTCTGCACTGTGCATGCTATTAATGTAGGACAGGACAAAGGAAGCTACTTTAAAACAGAAAATATACTATGCCCAATGTATTTTTTACATGTGAAATACAAAATAGTTAATGCAAAAGTCAAGGAGTTTCATATCCAACACTCCTGATTCCCAATTAACATACAGGCTACAGCAACACAGTCCAAAGCAAACTGCTATGAACATCCTATTGAAACCAATACTACTTATTTCCAAGACAGGCTTCTTATAAAATATTTATATTTAGAATTGCAGCCTGATCTTTTCAGAGAGGTCTCACTCTGAGAACCCACTGAGTTCAATGGGACCTATTCCAAGTAAATGTGCACAGGATTGCAAGCTTCAAGCCCAGCACCTCCAGTTCTTTAGATAAGTGAGTCATATGTGGTTTCTTTGCTGAGGCATGCCACAATACTATACATAATATAAAAGTTATTTCTGCTAAAGGGACAGAGAGCTTTTGGCTCTCCAGATGTTGTTGGATTCCAACTCTTAGAGATTTTAAATTATTAATGGTTTATAAATGCTTTTAAATAAATAAGGACATATGACAAGCCTGCTGCATCAGGCCAATGGCCCATCAGTTCAGCATCCCATTCTCTGGCTAACCAGAAGCCTTTAGGAAGCCTGCAAGCTGGACATGAGCGCAGCTGCAGTCTGTTCACTGGTGCTTCCCAGCAACTGTAACTCAGAGGCATAATTTCAGATGACATAGTCTGTGGTCTGGGATTATACGAGTTGTAATCCAGCAGTATCTGGTGGGTCATAGACTCCCCATCCATTTTCAATTCGTTCACCTGGATGAGTATTTCCTCTTATCACTCCAAGATACCAGGAAGCCCCCCCCCCCCCCCGCACAACCTTCTACCCAAGAGCCTTTCTCAGGAATTGATGGTTATTGAACCTTGTACCTCGGGCATGCAAAGCATGAGTTTATTGCCAAGTTCTAGATTTGAAAAGTATTATTAAATAATTTCGTCAACAGTTTAATCCAACACTATTTATTGAGAATCAGTTGAATTCCCATTTTTTATGGATAGAGGCTTTAAAGTAATAAATAGTATTGATTACTGGCAATAATCATTTTTGTGCCAATGTGAGTCATAATATTTGTGAGTGTGGGGCTAATTGAATAACCCAGCAGTACTGGCTTGCTGCTATTGCTCTGACTTCAGACATGGCTAAACTAAAGCAACTATGTATGAGTTTCATTCAAATATATATATAATGTGAACCTTCCCAACCATTTGTTCAAAAGAACGCTCCTTGCTGTCCCCTGGCACTTTAATAGGAATGGCATGCTCCTCTCTGCCATTCTTTTCTCCTGTCATAAGACTACACCAGTGTTTCCCAAGCTTGGGTCTCCAGCTGTTTTTGGACTACAACCTCCATCATCCCTAGCTAGCAGGGATGATGGGAATTGTAGTCAGAAAACAGCTGGAGACCCAAGCTTGGGAAACACTGTTCTACACCCAGGACCCTCCTGCTTCCCCTGTAAAATGCACCTTTTCACTTGCTTGAGGTTAAGGGAAAGATGTTTCTCAAGATCTCAAATAAAAAGTGATAATGCTTCAGCCATTATGAACCTTTAGAACAAAAGGGAGATCCTGCATCCCTCCAGAAGATTTGGACTCCCAACTCCCATCAGCCCGAGCCAGTATGGCAAATAGAAACGATGGGAGTTGCAGCCCAACAACATTTGGAGGGCCATAGATGCCACACTGTTCTCAGAAGAAGGATAAATAGATATATGCTAGAGGTGTGCTAGATGAATCCTAAACCTAGAACAGGAGCACAGCCAGTTCAAACAGACATGGGGCATATCAAAGCCAAAACAGGATCTCTCCAATGCTGCCTGTACCAAAGTTCACTTGGTGGTACTTCAGATATCCAGATTAACACCCACACCCACCCACACCTAAAGGCAGTGTGACTTCAAAAACTGAAACATTTCTCCCCAAGCTTGTCATATAAAGAAAGTGCCAGGGTGGGTATAAAGAGAAGATTTCTGCAGCAGACAGGTCTAGCTGTGAATAAGAGGGCATTATTGTGCCAAGGCTCTCTAGTCACAGAGTGCTAGAGTATCACCTTTCTCTTGTCTATCCTGTGCTCTTTGCTAGTTCTGCTAGTGATGCTTGCTTGGGATGCTGTATCTTCAAGTCCTTTTTTTGTCTGCGCTGCATGTCAAAACACTCCTGTCAAATCAGCTTTCCACTTATTAGTTGCTACGACCTTTGGCACCAATTGAACGGAACACAAGCTTAAAGTGGTTCTCCTCCCCCATCCATCACAATTCCCTAGCTCCCACACCTAACCTTCTGAAACTGTGCAAGTTACCTTTCTCAGGGCACCTCTATGATATATGTCATTTTAATAATAAAATAGTTGCGCCAAAAAACACAGGGAGGGAAGGAAACCCCTTTTAGTTTTTCACACACACACCTAATTAACTTAAAAGTGTGTAGCACACAGACACACAGACAGAACACCAACCCCTGAACCTAATTTTAATTTGGCAGGTTTCTAACCTTGGGTGAGAATCTTGCTCTTGATGCTTCAGAAATGCATCAAAGTGGGATCTGAACTTGCTTGCTGTGATGGAATAATAATAATAATAATAAAATAATAATAATAATAATAATAATAATAATAATAATAATAATTTATTTTTACCCAGCCCATCTGGGTGGCTTACAGCATCTCTAAAAACACAATAAAAGCATCCAGTATTAATAACCTCCTGATACACAGCTGCTTTCAGATGTCTTCTAAAAGTTGTGTTATTCTTAATCTCCTTGACATCTGAACAGAGGGTGCCACCACTGAGAAGGTCCTCTGCCTGGTTCCCTGTAACATTTCTTCTCGCAGTGAGGGAAATACCAGAAGACCCTCGGAGGAGAACCTCAGTGTCCAGGCTGAGCGATGTTGGGTGGAATGATTGCCTTGGTGTGATGCTGAATTCCTCCCTGTATCTTGAGGATGGTATACACTCCTGGCAGTGGCATTGCTGCCATTTTCCTAAATGGGCAGGGTGGAGGCAAGGTCAAAGCTACATGAGCACACCCAGAATTTGGCATAAATCCAATATTTATGAAGTGTGAAAACACTCCGAAACAAGCTTTTTTAAAAACAAGGAAGAGGTCTCTCTGTTTCTGACATTTTCCTACAGTGGACAACTTTACTATCTTCCAATGTGTTCACATTAAAGGGACAATAGGAAATTAATTAAGTGTAAATATTTGTTGACTGAGAGATGTTTGCTGTATAAGAAGGCAGGCTTATGCAATGTAAACTTGTGAAGATGTTCCAGAAGGCCTGTAAACTCCATCTTGGTCGTCAAGGTTACCCCGGGACCAATTGGTAGTTGAGGCAAGAATGAGCTCATATATGTTTATCCACTTGCTTTGATATGTGCTAATTGGTTTGCTTTGGTGCTGTGCATATCTGTTGGCCTGGGATGCTGGGCTCTGACCATAAAAATTGGATGTTTGCCACCTATGCAAACTAAGTTGCTCAATTACAACTTATTACTAAACTGAAAACTATGGAGAGACTTGGTCTGTACAGAGATATTGGATTCTTGTCTCATTACATATGCTAAAGCTATTTTTGGTAATCTGCATACTATCCCTTGCTTTTTCCTATAGGACTAATTGCAGTCATTAACAGTCGTCAACAGGTTTACCATACCCATTGAGTCAATCATCCATCTTCTACTACTCTTCTGAGAAAAACCCCACCCCACCCTCCCACTATGTATAAGGGTCTGGTGACTTCTGTTTCACTGTATCTGAAGAAGTATGCATGCACATGAAAGATTATACCCAGAACAAATTTAGTTGGTCTCTAAGGTGCTACTGGACAATTTTTTATTTTTTAAATTTATTTCGATTGCATCAGACCAACACGGCTACCTACCTGAATCTGCCACCTATGCAGGTGGACTAATAGGAGGTTGTGACCAAACTGACATATGCTTTAAAAAAATTTTTTGGATAAGTAATGTATAAACATTTGCTCAGGCACAGACGAGTCATGACGGCGGCTTGCTGTTTCAGTGTCCGACCTGAATCTGTAATGGCAGCACAGGTTACAATAAAGCACTAGAATTGATCACTCTAGCATTTTTGCAATCATTCTTTGGTAACCCTGCACCAACCCACTCCCAGGGGGCCCCCCTTTAGCAAAATGTAATCATACTGCAACCATATTGAAGCAAGTTCTTGGTTCTCAGAGAAAATCCTTCCAGGAACATTGTGCTGGAGTCCAAAGAAGTTATGTTTTAGGTGCATTGAATCTGTTGCTTGACAGTTCTTGTGGATTCTGAGCACAGACACCAATGAGCGAGATACACATGCTGCAACTCCCTTTTCTGCACAGCTACTAAGGGAACAGGAAGCAGGGCCTCTTTCCCACCATAATCTCCATTTGTGGGGTCCACCACCACTGTTAATTTTGGAAAACAGCTTTCCACTGATTTGATCTTTTTGCCTGTCGAACAAAAAATAAAATAAAATAAAATGCCAAGATGCTTCATTAACATGCTTGGCACTGACCTGCATTGGCAGCAGCCTGCTCTTGTTCTGCCAAAGGGCACAGGCTGTGGAAATTCAGGAAGCTTTGAATCATGTTTGTTAGTTAAGTCAGGAGCAGGTGACCTTCTGAGAGGACCTTGATTCTAAGGTATCCTGATGTATTTTCCCTCCCCTACCACTACAGAAGAAGCTTAACAGGCAGAACAAAAGCAGCAAATAGCAGCAGAGTTTATTATTTTGGTTACTTAAAAGCATCTTACTGAAATTCACGTCTGGTGTATTTTCTTTGCCCATTAAGATCAAAATGCAAATTCAAAACCTCCCACCAGTAATCCTCTCATGATTAGTAATGTGTTTGGCATGCATTGAAGCCAATAATATTATAATCTTAACATCCCAACTCTTAACTGCTACACTTAAACGTATAAAAATAAAAATTAAGCTGATCCTCCAGTTTGATGCCCATATGTCTAAAGGAGATTTTCTTCTGAAAGACCATTAAGCCTGATTCACATATCCATGTACATCACTTGATTTAAGAAAGATATCAGGAAAATGGAACAGGTCCAGAGGAGGGTGATAAAGATGGCGAGGGGCTTGGAGACCAACTACTCTTATGAGGGAAGGTTGAAGGAACTTATTTAGCTCAGAGAAGAAGCAATTAAGAAGAACAGGCAGCCTCAGTTTCTCCTTCATTAGTGAATTTTAAGCAGAGGCTAGATGGTCATGGAAGCTGTATAAGTGAGTTTCCTGGATTGTCAGGAAACGTTGGAATAGATTAAATCCGGGGTCCTTTCTAACTCTATGATTCTACACTCAACATTTAGACCAGGTTCAGATCCAGACATTCTCAAACCTTTCGTGCATGCTCAGGTGATTAGAATGTTTCCTACCCACTGCAAGTCACGTTTTAAAATCTTTAAAAATAATAATGAAAAGTCAGTTTCCAGGCAGAAAGTGTTGGTTTTGACCTATAAAGCCTTAAATCATGGGTAGGCAAACTAAGGCCCGAGGGCCGGATCCAGCCCAATCACCTTCTAAAGGCGGCCCGCGGATGGTCCGGGAATCAGTGTGTTTTTACATGAGTAGAACGTATCCTTTTATTTAAAATGCATCTCTGGGTTATTTGTGGGGCATAGGAATTCGTTCATCCCCCTCCCCCCCACAAAAAATATATAGTCTGGTCCCTCACAAGGTCTGAAGGACAGTGGACCGGCCCCCTGCTGAAAAAGTTTGCTAACCCCTGCCTTAAATGGCTCAGGATCACAATACCTCAAGCACCGACTCTCCCCATATGAACTGGCCTGAACCTTGTGAACATTATTTGAGGCACCTGAGATCCCATGCGCTCTTCCAACGGCTTTGCAGAGACAGGGATAGGCACTGGGCTTTTGTAACAATATATTTAGGCACCAGGCAAAAACGTTCCTCTTCAGCCAGGCCTTTGGCTAATGAAACATTCCAGGCCTTTTAAACTGGGGTGTGTGGGTATTGTTTTGGTTTGTTACTATGGTATGCATTTTTCTGTTTTTATATTGTAAACTGCCCTGTGATCTTCGAATGAAGGGCATAATATAAATTTAATTAAAAATGAATATAAGTATAAATGGTATCCAGCTTACCTTTTACAGCTTATGACTTTGCTTTTTATCATCATTATTTTATTATCATTTACATAGTGTTTATGTTATTTGAAGTGCTACGTTCTTGGTAACATTGCCTCAAAGTAAAGCTTCATTCCACTGATTTTTACCTAGCACAGACGACATCGAAATTGAAATTGAAAAAGAAAGATAATTTAGAGCTACTTGAAGGAAGGTCGTTTCCGTAGCTAGTACCCCAACAACTTTAGGTAAAGGGACCCCTGACCATTAGGTCTGACCGACTCTGGGGTTGTGGCACTCATCTCGATTTATTGGCCGAGGGAGCCGGCGTACAGCTTCCAGGTCATGTGGCCAGCATGACTAAGCCGCTTCTGGTGAAACAGAGCAGCACACGGAAACGCCGTTCACCTTCCCACCAGAGCAGTGCCTATTTATCTACTTGCACTTTGACGTGCTTTCGAACTGCTAGGTTGGCAGGAGCAGGGACCGAGCAATGGGAGCTCACCCCGTCGTGGGGATTCAAACTGCAGACCTTCTGATTGGCAAGTCCTAGGCTCTGTGGTTTAACCTACAGCGCCACCTGTGTCCCTACCCTAACAACTTTAAAAACCTTTTTAAAAATGTTACAGATGCTTTTTGCTACCCTAGCTCACTGCAGACAGTACATTAACCCAGGTGAGTACTCAGTTCAACTACCCCTGGCTGCAGTTATGAAGAAAGAACATACATATCAAAGGCAGAACTGCTGCTGGGATATCCTAGGGCTGTGTCATATTTCACTGAGGGATTGGACCTTTGCTGTGTGCCCCTCAGTGTGGAATTCATTTCCTCCTGACATGCACTTCTCCTCCTCTCTCCTAATGAGAAAGAAAGTGGCTTCTTAGATGATATGCAGATTCCTTTCCAACTCTGTGATCCTGTATTTGTGCTAGAAAACTATGGTGGTTTACAAATGCATGGCAGAAAAGTATTTTGTCTTAACTCACACCTTTTCACTGATCTCAGCAATTCCGTTCCAGACAAAAATGTGCCTCTTGATGAGATTGTGGGATCGGAGTCTTCAATCAACATTGCACTCATAATAAATCATACATAACAGGCCTCCCAGACTCTCTCTACTATCAACACTGAATTCGTAAATTATGTAGGAAGAGCAGAGGAAGAATAAAGCTCTGGATCCCAGCAGGCCAAAAAGAGAAGAATGACCTGTGGCTAGAATGAGAATGTCGTGCCTGATTCTGTCACCGGTTTGTAAACACAGCTGGTTCTGCATTCCAGCAGCAGCTCTTTAGCATTGATTCACAGTTCATGGAGCAAATGCATCTGCTTCCTTTTTATCACATAATGCCGTGGCTAAACACCTTCATCTCCTTTAAAGTACCCGTATAACTGGAAGTGGCATCTCTGTAACCATATAGTGGAATTTACATGCAAGCAATGACCAATTGTCTGATCCCACTATTTGTACCCATATGTCTGCCATATTTTGATGTACAAAAAGGAGGACACATTTGCCAGTTTCTGCTTTTAACTATGGATCGCTATGACAACTCTCATTTTACATTCCCATGAAAAAGAGGACATGTCCTAGAAAAACAGGACATATGGCAACCCAACTTTGCAACTGCAAAAAATATCATTTCATACAGCAAATGTGTTTTCTGTGTAGAGCATGAATCAGCTGAGATAATTAGTGTGGGAAGCCCAGGTTTAGACCCCTGCTTATCTATGCAACACACAGGGAGAGCAAATCACCTTCTCACAGCTTAGTCTCATAGCAAACCTATGATGTCAGTTAATGACCAGACTGGGCATTAAATGTATCTTTGCACTGGCTGTGCACTTTTTCAAAATGCGAATAGCAGCTGCCAACAACATTCAGTGCCAACTTGCACTTATAGTCATGTTCAGTTTGGTCTTAACTTGATCCAATCTGAGGTGGAGCGCAGTTATAGTTTCTGTTTTCCATCCTTTCCTACTGTTCACTTTTAAAAAAAAAAACCAAAACTTTTTATACATGTAGTTTTATAATCACTTCTTGGAAGTAAATAGGATTCTTGGGATTTTAAAAAAATCCCCAGTGTTGCTTTCTCTTTCAAGTTCAGTGCTTCAGATCCTGAGGGCTGATAAAGTTCAGACTTGTGTTGTTGTTTGTTGATGGTATGCCATTGCTGGGTGTTCTAAAGTCAGGAGTTTTTGATGGCTCCTTTTCATCTGCAGGGTGCTTTTCACAGATGCTGAGCTCCTACAGATCCCAACCAATTCTGAAAACAGCTTTAAATATTTGGCACCTATGAAAACCAGTTTGGTGGAGGCACTATGTGGCAATCATGAGATGTCTTTTAAACAGGGCAAAATAAATATTAATTAATTGATCAAACCTTCAGAAATCTGTATGCAAATTAAATAACAGTTTTTTTAAAAAAAAACCACGGTGATTATTATGCTTTTATTGTGTTATGCTATTATTTCCTTATCATTACTGCCTAATACGTATGAATCAGTTAATGATAATGCTCAAGGGGGAAAGTATATTTATTTCCCTTTTTGAGACTGCATGCATGTGTTACAGCAAGCACCATCTGAGAAGAAGCATTTGCTGCTGTCTTTATGAAAGATGGAGGAATGCTTGTTATAAGCAGTTACTTGCCACCAAAGTTTTTCTAAGTACCCATATTTATTATTATTTTAAAAACTGTTAGCATTTTTTAAAAATCAAACAAGTTTCTTGATTAATTTTTAACCGATCAAATTATTCTGAGTATCCTAACCATTGAATATTTGTTAAAAATCTAAGACACCTGGGGCTGAATATTCTTTTCTGAATTGTAGTTATTATTTGCCAACATTGATGTGCTCCCTCTCATTGATCTATGAGGCCCCAAGCTTTAGACTCCACTGTTTTCCCCTCAAATATATGCCCCATTGAGGTTAATGGGGTTTATACCAGCATTAGACAGCATGCTGGGGTGCTGCCAGTCGCTTGACCTGTCGGTTGTGTTGCTGCTTTTTACCTGGGAGGTAGAAGGGGAGGGGCAAGTTGGCAGCCAAGTCAGTGCAGTGCAAACAAACAAACTAGCGGAGCCAATGTGCTCTCCCTGCCAACACATTTGCACCCTACCAACCTTGATACTGCCTTGCCCTTCCCCCTCTACTGCCCAGTAAGCAGCAGTAATGCAACCAGCCAGAGGCCATCATGTCTTCCCCTACAGGCTTATTCCCAGATAAGGGTGTATAGGATTGCATCCTAAATGTTACAGTCCTGCTGCAACTTTGAAATATGCCATTTGCTATTGTGATAGGAATTTTATGGTCTTAGATATATAGTAATGTTCATAACTGCACATACATAGATCAGCACAGGAAAGCCAACCTGGAACCATTTTGATTCCTAAACTGACCAAATCCTTTCTCTGCAAGGTTAACCTGAAAAAGCCTCCCCATTGTCTCTTTCCTCACAAATCCTGTCTCAAGGATATGTCTGTTTGAATAAGGTGTGAGCCTGTGACCTGGCCCAGGAAATAAGTATTTTACCACTACAAAAGAATGGCCAGGCTCCCCAGGAAATCCAATCAAGTAACCTGCTAGACAGGAGATCAACAACAACAGGAGAAAAACAATATTTAAATTTCTGTGATGTAGGTGGGATGTATCTGAGGGGTGGTCTTAGGTTACACCCCTTCTGTGATGTATGCATAATGTTTCTGGGGGTGGTCCTGATCTAGAGAATGGGAATTTCAAAAGTCTTTATAAGGCCTTGCATGCCATTGTTCTGGGTCCTCTTCCTCTCCTGCGTGTGAGGGGAGCACCCTGTTGCAACAGATTAATAAAGATCAAGCTTACTAGCTGCTTTGCTTCTCAATATTCTCTGGTTGGCCTCTGTTATTTTCTCCTACCAATAGGGAACCTATGTAAGGACTCTATTTGGGCTCTTGGATACCCCATAAGGGAAAAGGGCATATTTTTATTTACAACACTATTACTCTCCGAAGTGCAATACAAGAAAACAGTAAATTACAGTGGTACCTTGGTTTACGAATTTAATCTGTTCCAGAAGTCCATTCTTAAACCAAGGCGTGCTTTCCCATAGCAGCGGGGGACTCATTTTACAAATGGAACACACTCAACAGGAAGTGGAACATGTTCTGCTTCCAAGGCAAAGTTCACAAACCAAAACACCTACTTCCAGGTTTGCAGCGTTCTTAATCCAAGTTGTTCATAAACTAAGCTGTTCTGAAACCAAGGTACCACTGTACCAATTTTTTACCAGACAGCTCGTAGTTCTAAAGAGGTAGACGCTATCAGATGTCAGGTTAAAATTATCCAGATATAAAGACTTCCCTCTGGGATATATGGTCCAGATCCAACAGAACGTTAGCATAAGAAGCAGGAGACTTAGCATTGTTGTGCAAGCTCATTTTCTTGCACAAGCAGTAGCAGTGTAACAGGACAAAACGTGACACAATACCTACAGTGCCCTAAGCCCAGAGGTGGTTTTATGGTAGACTGACTGGTTCGGCCACTGCAGGGGGCACCACAACAGGGCTGTAGAATGCAGTGCAAGAAGTACGGGGCGGGGAGGCAGGCCACTGGATTTTAGCATTGCACAGGGATCCACTGAAATTTGAGAGCCCAAAGTCCCCCACTGCTAAGCCAACTGCTGGATTCAGCTACTGCTCTATGTTAAGAACAGGGCTCTCACTGAATGCCCAGTTGCTGCATTGCCTTTTACCCTTGCAGCCATGTGTGGCAGGGCTGTGGATGTAATGGCTCCATCACTCTTAAAGGCTGAGGGGTAGAGAGTAAGAATTGCTCCCTTAAGTCTGGTCATGGAATGCATAAAGAAGAAGAGTTTGGATTTGATATCCCGCTTTATCAACTACCCTAAGGAGTCTCAAAGCAGCTAACATTCTCCTTTCCCTTCCTCCCCCACAACAAACACTCTGTGGGATGAGTGGGGCTGAGAGACTTCAAAGAAGTGTGACTGGCCCAAGGTCACCCAGCAGCTGCATGTGGAGGAGCGGAGACGTGAACCCGGTTCACCAGATTACGAGTCTACCACTCTTAACCACTACACCACACTGGCTCTTCACAACTGTGGGGTTTTTTGTAGTCCCCTAGGTCTTGCACCCTCCTTTAGTAAGTGGAAACCAAACAGCACTTTCCTACAAACTATTAAGTAAAGTTAAGTAAAATGGCTATTTAAAAGTGATTGTTAGGAAACTGGTCAAAAATGGTTGTGCTATTGAATACTAAGCAGCTCTCGACAGAGTAAATAAAATTCTTCTCCAAGTGGAAATGAAAGGGTTGAGCAAACCTTATTCTAAAATGTTCAAGAAAAGCAAAAACAACACATAGCTCCAGAGCAGCTTATTGTTGTTCTTTCTCTGCAGACAAAGCAAGATGCCAGAGATATTCTCTCCCACAGGCTTCTTTCAAATTAGTGGTTAGTGCTCAGGAAAGAGAAGAGGAGTGAGAGCTCTCCAGCTGGTTGCATGTCACATGAACACTTTGCAGTTTTGGGAAATGTTCCAAGAGGGTGAAACAAAGACCTACATCTACAAATGAAAATGGGCCGTCTGCTAAGTCTACTCTAATAATTATTATGTTTTGACTTATTTTTTATTTTATGACACTAACATGTTACTGGAGTCAGGCTTGTTTTGCTGCTGGGTCTTACATTTCCCAAGCCCATACTGTATATATTTCTCATTTACCTCTTTGTCTTGGGGTGATGTTTATTTTTTGCAATGACCTAGCAAAAACCAACTGTTTGTAATTTTCATGGTATAGTTAGTGTCATCTCTGTATCTGGACTTGTAACTCTGAAAACAGACATCACTAAGTAGCAATGCCACATTGAGGGTTGGGGAAGAGATATATCTATTATCTATCTATCATCTATCTATCTATATCTATCTAACTATCTATGCATTTTAATGAAAAACCACCTAATTCTCACTTTGTGCAAACCAAAACATAGCTATCCTTCCAGATTTGCACTGCACTAAATTTTGTGTCGCAGTTTTCCAACCAAGCAATGTATACAAAAATGCATATATTATGTAAATTGTTTCCATAAAAATTCATGAATTAGTGAAAATCACATACAAAAAAGCACCATATTAGAGGAGATTGCTTGCAAAAATGTGTATATTAGACAAAAATATGAACTTTTGGATAAATTCACTTTTTTTTTTTAATGACGATTTAAAAAATAATCACAAATTGACCTGGAAATGTGGAGAACAGTATTTAAGATTGAAAAACTGAGAGCAACTGAAATGGACAGATTCATCCATCCCTAGCCACATCTTTCATGGCTTATATGGCTTCCAGTCTAAATTAAAAGCTACATTTGATTGCAAGCTAGTTTCCAGAGTTTATGAAAATAGGATCTGCAGCAGTGGGACTGGTTCAAGCAAGCCATTGCAGCTCAGTAAGAATCCTGAACATAATTTGTGGCAGATTAGAGGACTTGATGGGTTCAGAGAATCTTCCTTTTATTCTGATTTGTAGAGGAGTGAGGCAGCCAATATGTCTAGACTAGTCTTCATCAACCTGGTGCTCTCCAGATGTTTTGACGTATGACTCCCTTCAGCCTCAACATGGAGTTGATGGGATATTATCCAAAACATCTGGATAGCACCATGTCTGAAGAGAGGCATATTTCTAACGCACCACCTGCTTGCAGCTTCCTGCACATACTACGACATATTGCAATGTGCTCCTATTGTAGGTGTCCACTCTTGCTAGACCAAAAACACAAGAGTTTAGAGTCAAAGGTTAGCACTTATTAATCTCCATTATTTCCATACTACATTGTTAGGCACATACATAATTCCCCCACTGAAATCAGTGTGGCTTAAAAATGTTTATTTTAGTTGGATTGTGCCCTTGACTCTTGCTTGTGAAAGCTCAGTGGAACACATGTATTTTCTATGAGGGGCACATTGTGTTCCATGACAAGACCATAGAGAATTGTTAAGAATATAGAAGATATATATGTTAATTGGGACACACAATTGCTTATATCTTTAGAGGAGATTTTGAAAAGACTAGATCATCTGAAATAAATGCATTTTCTGATATCTATACACAAATGAATAATCTAATCACAGCATGCTAATATATGGTTCACAAAAGAATGTAAGTATTGTAGCTGTCAATCTGCCTTTTATAGCCACACCGTGTAGATAATAGATTCTTAAATAAACAATGAAAAATGATAGACTTAGCAGTGCATTTTGGAAACTGTGGAGCAGTACAATATTAAATCATCCTTCAGCATAAGACCTGGAGACATGCAGTTTTATAAAAGTTATGAGTAGATACTGCCCCTGGACTTCTTTATATATGAATTTTTGAGATTTGCACTCTGGCAAATTAAGAATCTAACTTCATATATGCTTTTCTGTCTTATTCCCAGTATGAACAATAACTCAGAGCCCAGCTCTTTCATTTTCTTTAGGCTGCTGCTACAATACTCAACACCCTTATTTTTACTCTTTGGAGGAAGCATAACTGAAAATAATGAGATGCACTTCCAGTACACATGCACAGGTTTGTTCAGCGAAAGAGTGTCTCATACAGCACTTATCAACAGTGTCCATTCCCACTGCCAAGATCTATTTAAATTGTTTACTGAGAAATCCCATTTAACAAAGCTCTCCTGCAACTTTAATTAGAAGCTTCCTCCTTACTGCTTCTGTTCCATAATTGCTTATAATATACAACAATATATTCCTTTTTCATGCTTCCCAGAGCAATTCTATGCATGTTGACTCACAAGGCCCTGTGGGGTGGGAGGGCTTGGTTCCAGGTAAGAGGCACAAAGGATGAATGAAGTCTTAATGTTTTAAATCTCATTAAATGTGCAGCACTTCCAAAAATAACATTTGATTTATTAGAGTCATCGAAACCACCTGGCAGCCTGACACCTCGAGCCCAACTAGGACAATTTCATTTGGTACCATGAAAGACTTCTGCATTTAACTTCTAGCAAGCAGCCCTGTTTATCCTGCATAATTTGCTTCCCTTGTCAGGCGATCTAAAATTATTTCTCGGGTTTGAGGATTGCTTCTCAAGTCATCCTGGCGGGGATTGGCGAGCATTGTCCTTTGCCTGCGGGGATTCTATATCTCTTAGAACTTTACTGAAAGCACTAACTCAAGGGTGGCCCTCCAGATGTTGTTGGACTACAGCTCTCACCATCCCTGACCATTAGCCATGCTGGCTAGGGATGATGGGGGTTGGAGTCCAGCAATAACTGGAAGGCATTGGCTCTCCTTGTGCTAACCACGAGGTACCAGCATCTCCACAGAATGGAAAATAGCAGGGCTAGCCTTGTTGCTGGGAGATAATGAGGTTAATACCCCACTTTTTAACTGTAGCAGGGCGGCTATGTACAATATTGCTGGGGATGATGAGTGAGCACACAGGCTTCACTTTTAGAAGTCTTCAGTTGTCAAAGGAAACAGCAGGAAAGTAGCTGGAAACAGGTAGCTCCTTCAAAGTGGTGCAGCTGAGTGTCAGAGAGACTTGTGAATCACCAGGGAGTGATATTCAGGGTACCACCAACAGGCGTCCCTGGTGCAGAAAAACTGGCAACTGTTCTGCTTGTTGTTGTTGCTTGTTGTTGTTTGTTTGTTGTTGTTATAATGTTGTGAGATTGCAGAGTTTAAACAGGGAAAGTTTAATGGAGCCAGACAGAGGCATTATTAGGGGCTCACCCAGGCAGCCCAAGCTTTAGATCCTTCCCATTTATAAACTTTTTGTTTTGTTTTACTTTGCTGTCAGTTAGGCATGTTGCAAAGCAAAGGGCTGGTGGAGACCCCAACCACCTCCTTCTTACTTTGTGGAAGGTCCAATCCACATACTGTGTTTGTAGCATATACAAATTGAGCGTCTGCCTCATGTCTTTTAAGTACCTACCAATCCTCCTAGGGCCAGCAAGACTACTTAAAAGTTGATCAAACCTACAGGCCAGATTTGGTCTACAGACTTCCTATCTGTTAAAGAGATTGCTAGCTAAATAGCCAGTGGACGCTAGCTAAATGGCTAAGAAATATCTGTAATCAGAACTTGTTAAAAGCCCAGTAAACTATATTGGTATTCAGTTGCTGATTTTATCCTTGGAAGGTTACAGATGAAGCAGAAATAACCAAAGCAAAAGCCAGCCCAACTTTGCTCATTCAGCCTTTACTGAACCAAGTAAATTAGCTGTCAGAATTTTCTGACCTGGCACCAAGAAACTCCTTGCCTAAAAATATCTTAGTCCATCATATTTAACCCATGGCAGATATCAATAATCTTTTGTCATGAGGTCTAAACATTGTTAGAGGCCTTTAAATGGGATTTCTATATGTCAGAAACACTATAATATTTTCATGATTTGTGGAAGACACTGGAGTGCAAAAAATAGTGCACAATAGTAAATAATAGTGCAAAATAAGAGAGATATAACTGGCATACTGTTCTCTGTTAGAGAAGAAGAAGGAGACTTTTTGTTAACCATAACTTTGAGCTTTTATTGAGTTGTGCTGAAGTTTCAGAAAATGAATCAGCAAGGATTTCATTGATTCTCACAGTGGCTATTAATGTGGTCTGAGACATACTGTAGTTGTCTCAGTGCCATTATACTGCATGGAAGTCAGTGGAGGTAAACAGCACCTTGGGGAACAAATCCTTTGTGGCTGCCTTTGAGAAACCACAGATTAGCCTGTTAGCTGTGACATTTTTCACTTGCCAAACATTGTACCTCAACAGCTTGCTTCATGCAAATTTCATAATCCTTCAAAAAGAAGTATGTTGCTAGGTGAATGGTAAGGCATTTGCCAATTAAATAAAGTGCACAGAATTGTGCTTTCTTGTTAACAACTTTGGCTCTGCAGTGGAAGCAAATTTTAAACAATACACATTGAAAGAAACAATTTCCCCTCCTCCTAGTTAGAGAACTGCAGAGCCTGTACCTACATGTCAAAGTGAGTTTCCTTTATATTCCTGTTAGTTACAAATCAGTTTTTCAGCAGCCAATAATCAACCAACTGTTACTTTTTGCTGCAATTCATTAGGTGACAAAGCAGTGATTTAACAAACTCCTACAACATTTAGGAGAATAGGCTCCATATTTCTTAGTCTTTGAAGACATGTTGATGCTTACCGTAGATTTCTCTCTCCCGTCTCTCTTGGCTTTGGTCTTCACATTATGTATGAGTTTTTAAATCATGTAGGATTGTGTACGGTGGTGGACGGGTGTGGGCAGGCAGGTATATTGACAGCCAAGAAACAGTTTGTGAGTTGCATGGAGTCCATGAAATGCACTTAGGCAATCAGCAGTCAGAATCCCTATCAACATCAGCCGGAAGAATGAACAACAACAACAAACAATAAGAGGAAACTTGAGTGACACCACCCAGCCTTGCTGTCCTTGAAACTGGCCTGGCTCTTTTGCATATGGTACCTTTACCTAGTCACTGAGGAGACATCAAATGGCTGATTCATCATTGTAGCGCTCGGCCAGAACAATGGGAAATGGCCCAGGGAAAGCACACAGGGACATCCTTGCACAACTCCCCTGAACTGTAAGCCAGGCTGCTGAGGCTCCTTAGAGTGCAATAAGACCAGTGTCAGCAGCTGAAACCTTTGGGAGGCTGAAGAAGAAGAAGACACCATTGCAGCCCTCTCAACCTTTTCCTTTTGCTGCTATCAGCCTCTTCTAGAGGAGAGATGAAGAAGACAGTTGAAAGGCATCTAGACTGGTGAGAAGACCCCTCCTCTATGAACTGTATTTAGACCAGGATGCTAAGGTTTCTTGGATTACAGGAAGACCAGCATCAGCCACTGGAGGTTTATTGGCCGTTAACTTTTTTCTTTTCACTCTTTTTATATTTATTGTTTCTTTTGTAATATTGAAGTTATCCTTTAGTGGTTTTTCTCCTCTTTGAATTTATTGATGTGTTTTTCTCCTCCCTCCCCCGCTTAATATTTTGATAAGTGCCCTTTGGGCACATTTCAATGTGTGAAGGTGGCATATAAATCAATCAGATCAATGAGTGGGGAACTGACTGTGCAGACTGTATATTCCATTTCAGTTTTGCAATCAGCTGCAGCCTAGATGGGGCGAGAAGGGAGGAGGGGAATTTAAATGTGTGAAATATGGAAATCAGGTGAATTCCTCTGTTCCTTGAAATAAACAACATGAAGATGTGGCTCAGGAGAAGAACTTTTCTTTGACATCTGATTCTTCTTCTGTGGTGATCACTCTTAGCCGAGTAAGATTGTCTTACATGAATAGTAAGTGACTGTGTAGGCCAATTCTGGATCCACAAATCCTTCCACAGTGGGGACATAGGTTTCCGGGTGGGAGTTGATCACGGTGTGGGTTTGCCAAACATGCCTTTCTCTTAGCACGTTTTTCTCTTTTGTCCTGAGTTCGAGCATCTTCAAAGCCCATGTCACCTTTGGTAAATGCTGTTCTCCAATTGGAGCGCTCACAGGCCAGTGGTTCCCAGTTGTCGGTGTTTATAGTTTTCTTTGACACCTGTTGTCCACTTACTGCCTGATTGCTTGTTTTATGCAGCAACATCTGCTACCATGAAATTCCCTGCCTCGCCTCACACCATCTGCTTAGGGACCCCCATTTATTCCTCGTGGTTTGTGTTTTTCCAGACTTTCCACTCTGTAATTGGCCAACCAGCCAATATTCCTTTGAGAAATGCCAGAGCATTTCTTTGAAAAAGACTTTCTTTGAAGTTTCTTTTTGGTAGATGGCAAGAGCTGTGGCTTAATTCTTTATTTTAAACACATTTATTGCATATAATACACCTTTCCTCTGCAAGTATATAGCCTTCATTGAGGGAAAAGTGCAAGGCATCAAACTGACCATTGCCCTTAATATCAGGGCAAAGAAATACAGACATTTACACCCAAATGTTTCCTCTGGACATTGTATAAAACAGGGTTTGGTATGCCTGTTCAGGTGTCACAGAATTGGAAGTAATATGGGTGAGTTCCAATTGCTGAGTAATTTGTGTGTAAAGGAAAAGATGCCAGGTTTTTAAGTAGACTTACCTTGAACTTACCTCCATGTAATTGTTCTGTTGTGGTGGTTCCTTATATACAGGTTAGCTCCAGTGTGCCAAAGCACACTCTCTGTTTGAACACCTGTCCTCTCCATGCTTGCAAGACAAGCAAAAGGGATAGCTTAGTAGAGCAGGTGACTCTTAATCTCAGGGTCATGGGTTTGAGCCCCACATTGGGCAAAAGATTCCTACATTTCAGGGGGTTGGACTAGATGACTCTCTCGGTCCCTTCCAACTCTACAATTCTACGATTCTATCATTCTAAGACATCTGCATTCACACTGCAACATTGTGGACCTCTTTGCATGGGAGTGTATTGCAGCCTTCCCTAAACTGGTGTCTTCCAGATGTTTTGGACTATAAAAGGTAAAGGGACCCCTGACCATTAGGTCCAGTCATGACCAACTCTGGGGTTGTGGTGCTCATCTCGCTTTATTGGCCGAGGGAGTCGGTGTACAGCTTCTGGGTCATGTGGCCAGCATGACTAAGCCGCTTCTGGCGAACCAGAACAGCGCACGGAAACACCGTTTACCTTCCCACCGGAGCGGTACCTATTTATCTACTTGCACTTTGACGTGCTTTCAAACTGCTAGGTTGGCAGGAGCTGGGACCGAGCAACGGGAGCTCATCCCATCGTGGGGATTCGAACCGCCGACCTTCTGATCAGCAAATCCTAGGCTCTGTGGTTTAACCCACAGTGCCACCCACGTCCCTGTTTTGGACTATAACTTCCTCCAACTGCAAAATTCAAATGGCAGAATTGCTTGTAAGAACGTGAGTCATTTTGCTACTATTATTAAATGCATTGACTTGAAATTGTCATAAATATGTAACAGATATTTCTCCCCTTTCTTAGACATAGAGAAACCCAGTCCCTGTGGGATACGATGTAAAAGTTTTAATTAACTGAGGGAAAGAAAACCAGAAAGAATATGCATTGACTATCAATGGGGTGGCTCAATGTAGCTGTGGTGGAAATGAGGCAAAAATGAATGGTGAATTCGGCAGCTTCTCTGTATACCCCACTAGTATCATCGTAGCCTGCTTTCAAAATGCTAATTGGTTCTCTTCAGCCATCTCCCAGGGAATAGCCACCCAGACCACAAAAGCATCTATATAAATACTTGCATAGTTCACTCAGATGGGATATGAGCAGGACCAGATTTAGGTTTGATGGGGCCCTAAGCTACTGAAGATAATGGGGCCCTTTATATGTCCAGCTGTGCTTTGTCAACAACAAATTATCTGTGTTTTTTGTGTTGAATATGTGCTATATTGTAATTTATGGACCTAATAGGTATCTAAAGCCATTTGCACATAACAAAATATGTATTTTATCAAAGTAATTATTGAAATGAAATACAAGAAGCATATTAATATTAATATTACATTTTTTTTCCTTTAAATTTTTTTGGGGGCCCCAAGAGAGTGGGGCCCTAAGCTATAGCTTGTTTAGCTCATACATAAATCTGGCACTGGATATGAGCTGCTCAGGAGCCACAAAGCCCCCCAGCAGCCAAGAACTTTAGTAGGCTGCCACCTAGTGCTCATGGTTATTACTACATGTGTAGTAACAGTTGAATACTTTTAAGGAGCCGTTTCAGGTATTGGTCTTTGAGACCTACAGATACAGAGAAACCTTCCTTATGCCTTGCTATTCTCCTCTTGCCGCCTTGTCCACAGAGATCCTTAAGCAAATCCCAGCATCACACTATACAAAAGGAAGGAGTAGCAAATGGAGAGTGTGAGGAAATAACATGTCGTACTTTCAAACCTTATGGACAATTTCAGCCAGTATGAGCATGTATCAAACAAGACAACGGGCGTTAGGATTGCTAACTGATAGCATCACTTCTCTCAAAGTGACTGTAGCAGATGCCTCCCATCTTCAGATTAGGGATGCTTGAAGACAACAACAATATAAATCTGCATTGTTCTAACAACTGCACCATTCAAACGATTAGGGGCCATTTTCATTGAGAGGATGGTAGTTTGGCAGACAATTACTGTGCAAGTTAGGAATACAAATGACTTGACAGAATAGGACAGAAGGCTCAATTCTTATTGATCGCATACATGTGCAAGATCTATGAGAACTGTAATTAACAGCAGAACCATAATTAACATTTGAATCAGGTATGCACCAAATTGAAAATTGAATTCTATAGTTATCACATACAGATAAGAAACAACACCCTCATTATTTTAATGGTGTTTTTGAAAGAGATTTCAGTGGATTATGAACCATATGTAGAATAAAAGGGCAGGATTTGAGGTGGGAAAACAAGGAGGGTATTAAGAATTTAAGCCTGATTTCTAAGACATAGACCTAGCTCTCAAACTTAAACCAAGTATTTCTACTACAGCAGGTGTCAGGGGGAGATGTTTGCACAAGATGACAGGACTGCAAAGGGAATGGGTGGAAGGAGCCACAACTGTATCTTCTCCCACTCTATCATAGTATTTTAAAGGCGAGGTATGATATTATGGTTGTTATTGAAATTTATATACTACCCCTCATCCAAATATCTCGGGGCAGTTCACAAGATAAAAATATTGGATAAAAGCACAAAATAAATAGTTAAAACAGAAACAAAACAATAACCCCGTTCCCACAAACACATTTAGAAGTATGTAGAATATGAATCAGTCTGAGGCCTGAGTGAAGAGAAATGTTTTTGCCTGGTGCCTAAAGATGTATAATGAAGGTTCCAGACAAACCTCCCTGGAGAGAGCATTCCACAAACAGAGAGCCACTGCGGGAAAGGCCTGTTCTTGTGTTGCCACCGTCCATACCTCTCATGGAGGAGGCACACGAAGAAGGGCCTCAGTTTAAGATTGCAGAGTCCAGGTCAGCTTATGTGGGGAGAGGTGGTTCTTGAGGTATTGCGGTCCTGGCACTAAGAGATGGCAACTGAAGGCCATACATGTATATCTGTCTCTGCCATCATGAATATTCAGGATGAAGTCCAATGTGGCTAGCAGAGACATTATTACAGATTTTTCATAAGCCTCAGCCAAGAAACCAGCAGCTATTTAGAAACATAGCCATGCTGATTTTATTAAGATTCAGCTCGATAATGAAAGTTCCTGTTCTCTTTGTTCCATTTGCATAACAATGGAACTTGTTAATGAGGGCCTGCTTTAACTTCAGCCTACAAGAGCCATTAGCCACATAATTAACGAACCTGTCTTCTAAGCTACAAAGTGTCATGTATGGCTCTGAAAAACTTTTGAACCCAAGGCTAATCCTTCTTATTGAAAGCATGGTTTTTGTTTTTTTTAAAAAGAATGATTATGTGGTACATTTTATAATGAGTTATCTACTCGTGCTGCATGACACCAACAGATCTTCTTCCCACGATTCCTATTAAAAACTAATTAGATATATCAAAGGGGGAGGGAAGCCTCCCACATAAACTCTTATGAACTCATGTTCAAAGCACACCCACATATGTACTGATTTATTGCTAAAAATATTTCAAAACTGGAGCTGGTTGTGAAATATTTTATTTATTACATTGATGTCTTGCCTTTCATCTGTGCAATGCAAGGGATTTACAGCCCACCAGCCAACCACAGCTCAGAACTGGACCTGCTTAGCTTGCTGTGAAGTGGTTTGGGGCAAAGGCCCCTGTTCCTGGGGCAACAGAAAAGCCTTTGTCTCTTCCTACCTAGGCTCTGATTCCTGACCTGTGCTGCTCTGCAGCTCATACACATCAAATGAAGCAGGCAAACGAGGAGTCAGGTATACTCTCCTGTCCGTTCCCATCCATTTCTCTTACTCTGATTCTGTTCATTAAGTGGCAGCCATGGGAAGAGAGTTATCCCCTTATGTTGTAATGTGGGGGTCGGTCGACTCTGGGCTTCCAGGTTCAGAATATGCTCCAAAATTGGGCTGAGAGTAGCTTTTCCGCATGTGTCCAAGAGGTTGTCTCTAAAAGCATGTCTTCACGCAGCTGCAGAGGCATCTAATCTTATCTCCAGCACTACAGGGCAAATATTGCAGAATAATGTTCACGTAGCGTTGAGCTTCATTCAAAAGAGCTGGAGATTCCAGGCTCAGTTGAAACACATTTAATATAATGCATTTAATAATACGTTGTTACAAATATGGATCCAAAATGTTAATCGTGTTGCGGCGTCTGATCTCTTCACAGGTATGAAAAGTGAACATAGCCAATTCCTATTTTCACCCATCTGAATGCCACACAGAGTCACTACAGAAAAAAAGGGGCGATCTTACCACATCAGGGTACTAGCTACTAGCTTTATGTTTGCGTCCTGAGGCTAATGTGAAATTGTACAAAAAGATCCATACTGTACATCTCTTTCTTAATCTTGTCTTTTTCGTAGCACAATGTCCCCAGTTTCCAGTGAGTAAGATAGCAGAGAGCGAGAAGGAAAGATAAATTGTGGTGCCGACAAATGGAGAGGAAGGACTAGATACAGACTTGCGAAGAGAGTTCTAGCATATTGTCCAAAGCAGAGCTGGGATGAAAGAAGGGCAGACAAACTATCAAATATAGCTAAACTGTGAATCAAACACTGAACACTCAGTTATGTCTTGTTTAATATGTCACACCAGCCATGTAGCTCCTGCTGAGAATGTGAACCATATGGGTGACACTCATTGTGGTGAGCTATATAAATTCTTTTTTTAAAAAAAAACAACAACTATGCTTTTAAAAAATCCAAAGAAAATGAGCATCCAATTATTTGCCCTTACACCATGTCCTTAATAGGTCTGTGCTTTGGATGATATCAATATATCATCCAAAGATGGTTTGAAGCCTATATTGTGATATTGGTTTCATAATTTTTGACCTGGCAATATATTGAGGATCATGGTGTGTGTGCACGCACACTATGCAAAAATCACAATGCGGGGAAAACCATGAAGCCAGCCAATGCCTCTACATAGTTCCATCCTTATTTCAGACATCGTGATATATCGGTATACAGTAACATGATGCTTAGATAGTGATATAGCACCATGTGGAAAACCAGATATTGCTCAGCCCTAGTCCTCAGTTCAAATCACATGCACATTTATAGCTTAAGCCCAAAAAGATTCCCCTTTAAAAATTCTTATATTATTTCATGTATACACCAACCCACACTGTTTTGTCTTGTTATTAAATTGTTCATTTAAAAAATAAATAAGGGAAGTGGGATGTGGTAGAAGGAGGGGGAGGATTGGGATTCCAGAAAGGAAGAGGGAGGTAACTTCAGATAACATGATGCTTCTGCAGTTTCTCTTTTCTGTAGTTCATGCAAAAGTTTTTCAAAATCTGTTGACAATGTTAATAAGATAGAAACAATAACATGTGCGGACCACACCTGCACATTTCATCACCGGGCTCCCATCAGACCCCTCATACACATGCAAGGCAGAAAAACTGGGAAATACTAAACAAAAAAGGTAATTATGTCAAACAACTGTGCTGGGAACAAGTCTTTTGCCAGGCAACAGTAGTCTGAAAGGGTTGGGGCATTTATTTTCCCCTCCCTTTGGTTTAGAATCTTCCTTCTATGACTGTTTATATTTATTTCATGCCTGTAATTAAAAATGCTAGATTCTATGCTTCTTCTTTTTTTGTAAGACTCCTAAACACCATGAGCCCTAGAATTAAGGACCCCTGGGGACTCTAATAGTTGTCAAAGATCAGAAGCTACATTATATGGTTTGCATAATAAGCTGCAGTCCCACCCCCTCAACTCATGACATATTAGATCATCCTTTGTCAGAATCACATCCTTGGATACCACAGGGATTCTGAGATGAAAGGAACTCAAACTCATACAGCTACAGTGGTACCTCGGGTTAAGAACTTAATTCATTCTGGAGGTCCGTTCTTAACCTGAAACTATTCTTAACCTAAGGTACCACTTTAGCTAATGGGGCCTCCCACTGCCACTGTGCCGCCGCCACACAATTTCTGTTCTCATCCTGAAGCAAAGTTCTTAACCCCAGGTACTATTTCTGGATTAGTGGAGTCTGTAACCTGAAGCATCTGTAACCTCAAGCGTCTGTAACCCGAGTCACCACTGTATTAGGAGGATGAGCCTGCCTCAGGGAATATTCCAGATCCTAGCCTGTCCCAGAAGACTGGGCAAACCCCAAACCTCAGCAAAGGGGGAGCACTTCAGGGAAAGACAGCTCAGGGTTGACTCAGCCCTATGAAGAAGGAGCTTGAAATCATCACCCAGTCAAACCACCAGCTGCTCCAAGGAGCTCAATTCCTAGTTCTCTGCACGTGTTACATGATAATAATTTCTTTTGAGGTATTAAAAATATTAATACACTAGTGAATGACAACATTAGAATTTCAAATGGCAAAGCCATAAAAGTGTTTGGAACAGGCTCAGGAATTCTAAGCGGCTAGCTATGTAACAAAGTGAAGCAGAACCCCTTGCAGCAATTTTTTACGTTCCAGAATTGAACTGCAACATGCTAAGTGTGTCTACTTTGGACAGAAACGGTGTCAGTGTGTTGCTTGAAAATGGTAAGTGTCAAGTATCCAGAGATGGGAAAATATTTCCTGAAGCACATTTAATCAATGATGTATAAGAGACTAATCTTTAAGAACCCCAGTCTGCATGTGTCTCAAAACCCACCAGAAGGATGAGATGGACCCAGACTTATGGCACAGAAGACTTGACCACAGAGACACCAAAGCCATCATAGAACTGTGATGCAAAGACCTTGCAAGAGGAATAAAGGTAACCCAAGATGCCTCAACCACAGCAAAGTGCATAAGTTGCTTTTCAGAGAAAAACATTAAATCTACTTTTCCTTCATGTACTGAGCAAAGAAGCATTAGAGTGCTTGATGTGGTCTATAGTGATGTATGTGGTCCACTGAATATTCTCTCAATAGGGAAAAACAAGTGCATTTTAATATATTTAATGGTTCATACCAAAATGCAAACCATTAAATGGAACTATGAACTAGGGGGTGTATCTAACAAAGTCATTGTGTGAGTGGAAGAAATTCTGCTTATGCAAGGGAACTTCCCCTCCATCTGCTCCCTTCTCCTGCAATCCATCCATTTAAAAAACCACCAAGTTTTGCCATTATAGGAAGAGGGAGATGCTATATGGAAACACCAGCTTGTGTTCTATGAAAGTGAATGCTATGGAAATGAAGAAAGAAAATCTTATCGCATGAGCTGCGTGTTAACGAGAAGGCAGAAAAGACTGAGTTGTGGTGTGTAGCATGTGACACGAAGTCCTAAGTGAAGAGCAAAAAGAATGGAATCATTAACTGGAATCAGAGCAGAGATGAAATGCAAACTGACAGTGGAATAAAGGCTGATTGGCAAACCACTGGCTAATTATATAGCACTTAAAATCTTTTTCTTTCTTTTTTTGTGTGACAAACTTAACAGGAGGCAGCAGAACAGAGCAGGCAAGCAGTAGCATTCAGGGAAGAGTCCAAGAAAGAAGGACAAATATTTTTAAAGTTTGGAATAAGGAATATGAAATTCATGCTAGGAAACACAGGCACTATTTTGAGTGTATGACTGTGGCAAAATGAAAAGACTTGAAAAAGAGCTTCCTGTTAATCAGCATATAGTTAACCTTTCATTGAAAGGTAACATGGAACTTGGCAGTAACTGGAAGGATGTCAAGTTTTCCTGAGCCCCTACCTGTCAAGTAGCAATCTAAGATAACACCAGCAACCACTGAAACAGATTTAAGAGTGATAATGCTAAGGGCTATGTTGTGCTTTCATATTTCAGAAAACTGGGGGAAAGACGCTTTTCTCAGCTCTTGGATAAAGAACAATAGGCTGTAATTTATTGCTGGAAATGTTGCCTCGATCTTCTCTTCCATGATGTTACCAGTGTTTGTGGGACAAACAAGGCATTTGGGCATAGCTAATGTTAGAGGACAGCTTGCTAGCCTTATTTCCATAATTCTAGATTCAGGTAAGTAGGCGTGTTGGTCTGACACAGTTGAAATAAATGAAAAAATAAAAACATTGTCCAGTAGCACCTTAGAGATCAACTAAGTTTCTTCTGGGTATAAACTGGTTATCTGAAGAAGTGTGCATGCACATGAAAGCTTATACCCAGAACAAACTTAGTTGGTCTCTAAGGTGCTACTGGACAATTTTTAATTTATTTTTACTTATTTCCATAGTCACTAAACTAGGATTGGTTTTACTGAAGTCAGTGGCATCCAATGTGCTTCCTTCCAGATGCTGTGAGCTACAACTACCACAATCTCTGGCCATTGGTCATGCTGGCTGGGGTTGGCTACCCCGACTTGAGTAGAGCAGTTGCCTTGCGAAGCTCAAGCAATGTGGAGGTTCCACAACTGGGCAAGACTTGGGGGTCATTTCAAACACTGTTGCTCTCACATAAATATGATATCGATGAAAAGCTCTTTCCTGTGGAAAAACATACTGCAGAAGTGGCAATCTGTAAGCAGTATATGTCTGTGGCAACATATATAGCCTTTGTATGCCAGAAAATGCTGCCTGGATGTGTCTGGATGGATGTCTGCAGCTGAGAATAATTGTGGTCATTATCTTGAGCAAGAGTCTGGCACAGAAACTTGTATGGTACTCTCGCCTTATCATTTCCATAACAAGAATAATCATTTCCTGCAAATGACTCCTGATCACCCTCCTCATTAACCCAGATATCCCTTCTATTGCTGGGGTATGTGCAGTAGAGGATAATGAAAACCATGCCTGAGGGCCTATATGATGGGGAATGAACGGGAGTTGGATCAATCAGAAATTGGGATGGCGTCTGTAAATTTGGGGCTGTTCTTGGAAAAAAGGGACACTTGGAGGGTCTGCAATCAGAAGAATAATGTGGATCCTAATATCTATATCTAGCTATTTCTTAGGTGTTGAATGTCAGGGTGAAGAAGTGGTAAATTTATAGCAGTGTACATTTATGTATTTTTTTAGAGAGAGAGCAGAGCAGTGCACATTTATTTGAGAGCTTTAAATTTTCTGATTTTAATTACAGTCAATCAGTGGACAATTTTAAATTTGCTGCATTTAATGTGCATGCAGAGAGCTGAGACTGTTTTAACACTGAAAAGGTGGGAACTGGCTGTGGTACAAATGGTAAAAACAGTCACGTGAGTGTGGAGTGGCAGCTGGAAAGGTACAGCATGCTTGCTTTCATACTATTGAAATAATATTTGTCCTGAACATATAATAAAATATGTCAGATCTGAACAATAGAAAGATGGAGCAGCATCCCTGGGCAGCAGATAGTGAGCTGTGTGTCTGTTGCCTGCCAAGAGTTACTTTCTCTGCTGCTTTTAATGCTTTCAGGTGGCGTATCAATCAAGGCAACAGCAGTGATTACTCAAGATTTACAGCGGTATCAGTTCAAATCAATCTTTAAAGAGGTCTGTGGAATATGGGTTTGATAGAGTACGAATGACAGTGAGACTATATTAGTATTTCTTTCTTACAATTTCCCCTCATGGCAAGTGCTGGGGGAAAGAATTGCAGATCTTGCCACTAGCAGGGTTTCACCACTCTCCTGGTTTCTGCTGCTAAACACAGAGAGTCGACGGCAAGAATTCTTCATGAAATAACAGTGCAACACTCTTTTTTTGCCTCTTCCTTCCCAAATCAATGAGGAGAGCAATGTGTTGCTGTCTGGGTGACAGGTAAAAAAGCCAGTCACCTGAGGCCCCCTGGGCCTTGCTTCTTTCAACCATCCATCTTCCTTGAAGTGTCAAGTCCACTACTGTGAAAGAATTCTTAACTTTCTTAAACCCCGAGGAGTTACTTCTGTTTTACTTCCTCAACTTTTATGAGAGAAGAATGGGAAGACCTGATGTACACAGCTGGGCTCAGCCATCATATTTGCTTTTGGCGGGGAATATCTCCTGAGAACAAGGACAGCCTCCTGTTTTAATTCTGAGAGAAACTGACAGGCCTTGAGTTACCTGACAAGGGCAATGCACTGGGGTCTTTTTGAGGCAGGCCTTGGGCCTTTACAGGGGGCTCATTTCTATCACCTTGTCACTCCTGGTGGCCACCTTTATCCCTCCGTTTGTTACCCATTGAGCTGTTGTGACCCTCACCCCATCCCAGGTTGGCCTTTTGCTTCATATTTTGCAGAAAATACCAATTGCTCCTCATTCACAGCCGGTATTAGGGTCAAATCAGATGAGACATTATAAGATGTGATACACAATCACTTAATGTAAAGATCAGTCCCATGGGGTGGGGATTTTTTGTCAGGACCATGGCAGAGAGGGCAAATGGGTTAAACTCTCCCTTCCCAGCGCCTACAGTTCTGATGCTGCTTATGTTCCCTCACACACACCACAGCTGCTATTTACATCTTTTAAATGTGCAAATTAATTACATTCATGATATCACATCTAGTTTGAGCCTGAGGCATCTTGCTGGTAGATAAACTGGATTAAAAGGCTCTAGGCTATTACTGCTTCACATTTTATATGAAAGCAGAATAGGAAATTCCAGTGGCTCGTACATATTCTGTTTCATGCTTCCTGTGAACTATTCAGGATGGGAATTTTATTTCACAGTGTGGTGTGAGAGGATATAAGAGGAACAACAAGATGTGACTTGAATTGGAGTAATGCAATTAAACACACCTGTTTTTTTAAATCTGTAAACAGGAACTACTAGGAAGCCTGGAAAGAGGGAAGTTTAACTCTTTCTCTCCTTGCCACAGCCCCCCCCCCCCCAATACTTCTCTAAAGGTGTTATCTGAATTTCAACAGAAGCTCTGGTTGATGCCAAAGGAGTGACTTGCACTTTCTTTCCATTTTTCTGTTAGGTAATGAGCAAAATTGCCCAAGTG
The DNA here is from genome assembly GCF_964106645.2 of Podarcis pityusensis. NCBI lineage: Eukaryota > Metazoa > Chordata > Lepidosauria > Squamata > Lacertidae > Podarcis > Podarcis pityusensis. Next base: position 76,341,087 of record NC_138026.1, on the reverse strand, counting down.
GATGATTACCTAGACAACTAATGGGTGACTTGGATTTGAGGATTTATATTCTCAGCAAATTAAATATAGCGTCAGATGGCAAGCTTGGTTTTAGTATCCAGCACCACATTTCTAAAGGAAAATGAACACCCAATCCTGTGTTAGAGTTGTTCAGCAGAATCCTTTTTCTGGACCTCGTGTAGAAATCAATTCTTTCCACAACATGAATGCATGTCAAGGCTTTACTGCAGAACAGTCTGAAACAGTGCTTTTTTTCTAGACTAGGATGCCGGAACTCATCATGAACGCCTCCCTCATTCTCTTATAAAGGCAATGGCACCCACCTGAGAGGTGCCAGAACTGAGTTTTGGCAAGTTGTGGCTGAAAAAAAGTCCTGGTCTTAAATAGTAATTACAATAAGATAAATGTTTTAAAAATTATGGTAAACAGCCTTACTAGAAAAGCTAACCGTCAGACTGAAACTAACATGGGGAGAAATAAAAGAGGACGCATTCACCCCAGTATGGCTCCCCTTCATTACATACACAGCCCAACAAGACAACAACAAGAACCCACTGAGAGCACACAAATTGATATGGCTAACTTTACTCAACAATCCCCCCCCCCCACGCAAACAACTGTCACTGCAGTCAATTAAAGACCAGCAGCTATTCCCTGCCCTCCCCCCACTCTCACTGCCAAGGAAAAATAATAAATGAATAGAAAGAGAACCTACCCAAGTGATGCTGACGCAAAAGCTCCACACATACATTAAATAAAAGAATATAAGCTTTACCACCCCACCCTTCTCCCCTTCTCTTCTTCCCCAACCCTATACTTTATGTAACACTAATGTCTCACATCCAATGTAACTGATCTGTAGAAAAGACTCTACAACCTGAAAAAAAAGAGTCAATGGACACACTTTTGTAAACCAAGAAAATCTTTAATAGTTTTTTCTTTAGTTAAAAAATAATGAAGTCCACACAATACAAGCAAACAATGGGGTTCAGTCCTTTCTGAAGTTCAGTAAACTTTCCTCTCTCTGGTCCCAGAGGGAGATCCCAAGCTTGTTCACCATCACAGAACTTTTCTATCTGCCAAACTTTGTTGAAGCAATTACAGTGCAGCCATTACATACTGTATGATTGTAGACTTCTACCATATTGTTGTTGTTTAGTCATTTAGTTGTGTCCGACTCTTCGTGACCCCATGGACCAGAGCACACCAGGCACTCCTGTCTTCCACTGCCTCCTGCAGTTTGGTCAAACTCATGCTGGTAGCTTCGAGAACACTGTCCAACCATCTCGTCCTCTGTCGTCCCCTTCTCCTTGTGCCCTCCATCTTTCCCAACATCAGGGTCTTTTCCAGGGAGTCTTCTCTTCTCATGAGGTGGCCAAAGTATTGGAGCCTCAGCTTCAGCATCTGTTCTACCATATAAAATTCCCTAATTTGTCAACCAGCAGTCTCTAAAGGCCAATATCTGTTTAAAAAGTTAACCTGTTTTAAACACACAAAGCTGCAAAAGCCAAATTAAAGACCCCATCCTTTTACCTGTTATTCTTGTTATCCTGATTAGGTGGCAGCCTTAAAACTTGTCCCAAATACTTTTTGTGCAGTTCCCTTGACAAGGATTTTACAGGCCTGTGCATACTGTGTTAAGGGCTGAATACAAATTAGACCAAGTTTTATGTTTACGCTGCCGAATACACACAGGACTGGAAAGCGTGCCAGCTGTGCATCTGGCCTGCAAAATTAACCACATCTAAACGAGGGAGGAATTTAAAGGAGGGACCTTGTAAAATTGTTTGCTTAAAGTGCAACACATAGGAAACACATTGGAAATTCGCCCCTTCCCTTGATTATGTTGGAGATCACACAATATATTGCCTCATTTTACTCACCCTCATTCCTCATTGCCCCCCACTTTCTTCTTGCACAGAAAGGGCTATATAAGAAACAATCCCTTTTCAGATGCCCAACCCATTTCCAGTATGCATCTGAATACCAGTTGCTGGAAACCACAGGAGGGGAGAGCAGCTGTTGCACCTGAGTCCTGCTTTTGGGCTTCTACAGGCATCTGACCATTGTGAGAACTGGATGCTCAATTATATGGGCCACTGGCCTGATCCAGTAGGCTTTTCTTACATTCTCATTCTTTTCACCTTCCTGCTGTCGAAAGGTCTATACAGCTATATTAAGTTCTCAAACTTAATCCGTTCCGGAAGTCTGTTCCAAAACCAAGACACGCTTTCCCATAGAAAGTAATGCAAAATGGATTAATCCGTTCCAGACTTTTAAAAACAACCCCTAAGACAGCAATTTGACATGAATTTTACTATCTAACGAGACCATTGATGCATAAAATGAAAACAATAATCAAAGTAGTGTACTATAAAATAAATCATTGTAGATGATAAAAATTAAAATTACATTTTTTTAGTTACCTGCACTGATGATACTCATTGTTTGGATGGGGGGCTTTTTATCCATTTCTGCAGTCACACAATCAATCAATCAATCAATCAATCAATCAGTAGCTGACCTGGGTTCCACACAGTCACAAAAACAAATTAACCGAAAAAGTCTCAAAAACAAAAATGCAAAATAAATAGCAAAAACAAAAGCGCCAAACTTTTTTTTTTTTTAAAAATAATTTTTATTAACAGGCCAATCAAATCACATTAATTCCAAATCACATTAGTTCCAAATTATACAGCCAGATTTTTAAAATTTTATTGGGGGTACCCATACTTCAAGCTCCGAAAGGGATCCAAACATCACTCTTGTTGCTGCTTTAATTACACAGTTCTGTCCAGTTCTGTCCAGATAGTCTCTTTGTTATTTTCCTCATCTTCTTGTTGTTATCATATATTCCTTTCTTTGTGATCTCTGATAATCTTCACAAGCGGGTTGAAAACAAACATATCCTGTGTGGATTTTACACTCTCCAAGAGCCATATCACATAAAGGACAGACGCCATTTCCACACCTCCGCAAAGAGTATTCCCACAGTCTGTCCGTTGATTTCCACAGGCCTGCGAATCTGTATCTCAGGGGGCCCTGCCAGATCAAATCCACATTCCGATAACCATACATTCACATTCCAATGACCATGGTTCTCCTCCCCCTCTTCCTCCTGTGGGCAGGCCTGTCTTAACAAATCTCCATTTGAAAACTGCGTTACAAAGCTTTCTTTCCATCAGACATTCCCACCAGTCCTCTCTTTGAACAATAATTTATTTCCACATCTCTTAATCTCCTGCTTGTGATTAGTAATTTGCAATGATTCTTTCTCTCTGGGAGGGAGGATTATTGTGTACTCACATAAGACAAAAAAGAAAAGTTTTTCCTCCCCCTCCTTTCTTTTTCGCTCCGACATACTGATCTTTTAATTATGAGTCTTCACTTGATTTATTGTCCAGCCCATCGCTCCGCTCACAGAGATCCCATTAATTAGCAGTCTTTACTCCCGAGCTTCACTTGAAGTATGTGCATTTGCTACTATTTCCAATTATATATTTCGAGCTGATGCAAACCAGTGCGCGATTCAGAGACAGCGTCCAGGAGAGCCGACTCCACCCAAGGGCTTTGTGCCTAGTGCCCTCACCCCATTCTTTCGAATCTGGGGGTGAATTATGGGCACAGCAGGCAAGGCAGTCCCCCCCATTCCCTTGGGGGGGGCAAGGGAGGCTGCATACTCCCATAACAGCCTCTTAATTACCTCGTGTGGGTCGGAGAGATGTTATTGTCGGCCATCTTCCAATGCGCTCCCTGGTGCCCCCCCCCAAAAGCGCCAAACTTAATCCGTTCTGGAAGTCCGTTTGACTTCCAAAATGTTCGAAAACCAAGGCACAGCTTATGATTGGTGCAGGCGCCCCAGAAACAATAGCCAACAGCCGCATCGGATGTTCGGCTTCTGAAAAATGTTCGAAAACCGGAACACTTATTTCCGGGTTTTCAGCGTTTGGGAACCAAGGCATTTGAGTACCAAGGTACCACTGTATAAGAAACAATCAGATAAATAAACAAAGGTTTTGGTGTTAAGTACAAATTCCACAGCATATTTTGGAACTGGGTGTATTTGATTATTCCAGCTCAACTTTCTTACCCTCCTAGACTGTTTCCCCAAGCTTTTATAAATGGTGATCTGGATCTTTACTTGGAGTTGAGTATCTGATATATTGTCCTGGTGTGGACCAAAGACAAGGTATCTCCTCTAGGCTCTGAGCAGACCCGCCTCACCCTTTCCCATGTTCCCTCTCCCCATCAAGTTAGGCACAAAGAAGAACTCTTGCTAAAGGGCAGGGGATTGGATATACCCATATTAACAATGGACGTGTTACATATTTGGGGACTCACAGAGCTATAGCCAACCACCTTCTATGCAGAGTCACTGAAATTAATGGACCTGTTAGTCATGTTCATTAATTTCAATGGATCACTCTTAGCAGAACTAATGTTGGGTGTAACCCATAGTATTTTCCCATTCTGACATCATTCTCCTAAGCAGCACCTTTGAGTTCACTGGTTCTTTCATCTTGGCTTTCTAAAGTCTGTCATAGATAGTGTTTCACTGGCAATGCATCTGCCACCAGCATGTTTACTCTCTGATGTGGAGCAAACATCTTGTTCCTGCCTCAGGCACTCACTAGGTCTAGGGAGGATAGAGCAGATAAAAGGTGCCTTATCGCTGCCGTCAGAAGTTACTGCCTTTTGGTAGGCTTGCCTGTGTTCTTTATCTGCACCAAGAATTTTGAAAACCTTAATACAAATATATTCTGCTAAGCAGATCTGTCACCCAGAGAACTTACGACTTGCCACCACAAACTTCCTTTCCCTTCTCACTTCAGCAGAATAGTCTCGCAGCCGTGGCTCAGATCGCTTGCAACTCTTAAACGAAATGTCAGCAAGTCTTCGCCAAGACATTCATTATCATCCTGACTTACAATCTCATCCCAGGAAGCCTTCACATCGTGCCACTCAACCGGATTGACTGTCAGCTTTCCCCTATGTTTTCATCCATATTTGCCGCCTTCATTATCAAACCTGTCACTTCACCAACATCCATACAGTGCAAGGTAGTTTAATTTTGTCGCTCATGCAATGGCTCTAGTGCATCTGTCTGATAAGCTGAAAAATGATATTATACAACAATGTGGCATTTCAACTCTGCGGACACAAACACTGGTAAATCAGTGTCTTGCTGTGCCTACATGAGCTTTCTTTGCTGTGTACGGTGCAACAGCCATATGAAGTCAGTGATGAAACCCAAGCAGCTGGATAACACAGAGGGAGAATGGAAACTATGCATAGCTGTATATGTGTTAAGGGGGATGCAAGTTGTGTGGTTAATGTGCAAAACAACCAGCCATGAGTCACATTCACCCAGCCTTCTGGGGATGCAGACTGTACATTTCTGAACCAAAGATAGAAAAAAGGAATGTTTCTTGGAGACTCTGCATACTGACCAGAGAATGTGCACATTGCCTAGAGAATGTACAAACTGCAGTCAAGATCTGCACAATCGATCTGCTGGGGATTATGCATAATGACCAGAAAATGGAGAAAATTCATGTCTGATCCCAAAGTCTATTTGGGATTGTACATAATGGCTACAGAAAGTACAAAATTCAGTTGATATAGGCACATTTTCCAAGGTCTGTTGCAGATACTGCGACACATTTTAATTTGGCTTTAGCCCTGCCTTCAACTGCCTTGGTCAACCATGTTGATTACCTTTCTTCAGAGAGGGATGGGGGAGACAATCAGTAATCACTAGGGGGCACTGGGCTTAGCTGTAAGTCAGAAGTTTCCTTTATCTTTTCTGTTCTTTGAGAGAGAGAAATTAAGTTTTGTGCAGCTTCTTGGCTGGTGTGTCCACTAATTCTTCCAAGTCATCAGGACATATGTTATGTTCTGCAAGCAAATAGGTTCCAAATTTTTGTTTGTATATGACTGAAAAGCATAATAACCTATTAACAATCATATTAAAATGGGGTGCGTTTAAATTGGGATGCATTGTGTATATTCTCAGAAGCTGTTCAGTGTCATGTTGCCTCAGAATGTATCCACATCAACTCAATTTGTAACCCCCCTCTGCCCCAAGGCATTCTGTGGGTTTATTCTGGCGCCGTCTCAATAATTTTTTATTTTTATTTTTTGTAAAAGACTTACATTGTGGATGCCTAGGCACTGATTGGACCAAAATTTTGATTCCATGCATAAACACCCATGTACAATGTATAAATCAATTTAAGAACAACTCTCAGAATAACTGTTGAGAAGTATAAAGGATACAAAATGCTAAAACACGGATAATAAAGCAAAATGAAGCCATTGCAGATGAAAGCTTAGGAATACATGACTTCAAAAAGAATCCAAGGTAAATGTAATGCAGATAAAGGCTAGGACAATAGATTGCAATTGAAAGCAAAGATATTATGGCATTTCTTTTTGGTTGTCAAAGTGATTGGAAAGAAGACTGTCAAATTAGAATATTTCCATTGGGAAAGTAACACTCATTAAAGCAGGTGGTCAAAAATGCTGGGCTCTGCAAGCAAATTTGCTCCTATTATAATCTGTTGAATAATATATTTACAGAAATTTCAAATAATGCCCTAAATAATTCATTTCATTTCACTACCAGTGAACAAATCACACCTAGCTTATAATGTTCCAAACAAATACATGATCTACTCATTGCATGGATTATTTCAGCCTACGGTCAGACACTTAATATTAACCACATCCCCACTTGCATCTCACATGTGCCCACCTGGTCTCCAGAGCTTCAGCATTTTGACAGAGCATTTGAATTATGAGTTTAGAAATCTTCTCATACAAATGTTCATAGAAAAAGGGGTTGAATAAGTCAAAGAAATACTACTACTGTTAATACTGTGGCCACAATCTAGTAAGGTTTGGGTGCACTTAAACCATTGCCATTACAATCTCTGGGCAGGACAAAAAATATTTTGTGATCTTTATGTAATATTGACCATTTCAAGAAAAACAAGGTTACAAAGAATATGGCATCTATCCCTGAAATGACCGCCACACTGTCTACAGCAGATAAGGTTAAACATTAAAATAAGCTCCCTAACTTTTAGAGTAGTTTCACCATGTAACAAATTGTTTTGGAACCCCAGGGGCCTCCCTTCTTTGGAAGTTCAAAAGGACGCATGAGACAGCCATCAGACAAACATGCAATATTCTTTAAGGACAGGTTGGATATTGTGAAGGTGATGAAGCTGGGCAAAGATATAACTTGCAGTTCTCCGTCATATGCCTGAACTGACAGAGCTCAATTTTGTCCACCTGCCTTTGCCCTCCATTTCAATTTACACCTGTCAGCTTGGCTTCTGATTAGTTTCAGCAACACACAATACAATTCCCATTTATACGGGCAATTTTTCCGCAGAGTAATCTCCTCTCTTTCCTTTAATCTTCAGACTAGCATCAACATGTTGATGCCTTATGTTATTGCACTTTTGGCTTCAAAAGTGGATTTTTTTACACTGGCAGAAGCTAGAACTTATTACCATAAGCTGCAACGATGCTTGAAAATAAGAATTTCAGCATTGCACTGCCTAACTCTGTCCTGATGAAACAAACTCCATGTTATTTCACTGCCTTGAACTTATTACTAGCATCACAAACATTGGTTTCTGCCAGAACCTAGACAAGATAAACTCATGAGGGTTTGGACTGAACAATCTTGTCTAAATAACTTGCACCATAGTCCTAAACCATGGCCAGGAGCCAGGAGGCAGAGCGGACACATTTAAAGTCCCACTGGCTTGAGGTGGCCAGGGTAGATGGTAGGAATGGTGGGGGCTTTGTGCCATTCCCCCCCCCACATCAGCTGGATTGGCTTCCTTTCCCAGATGTTTAGCAGCCAGTTAGCATAGCTAACTCTGCTCCACCTCCATAACCCCACATTGTGGGGCTCTACATTGCCTACTGCTTAGCATCATGGGGTACAGCTGCCATTAGTACTAAGCATATTAGAAGTGCGCATTGACTTGTGATCTTTGGATAGCTATTTTTTCTTAAATATTTTTTCTTTTTGCCAAAATCCAGTGAGGATGTATTGTGAACAGAAACTTTGTCTTGCACAATCAAATAAGGTGGTCAGCGCTGCCAGTTCTGGTGATCTATTTGGCAGGAAATGGCAAGGGATTCTTGAGCACAGCAGTGAGTGTGCAGGCCTTCGAAGCCCTTAGATACGTCTGGTCAATTATGAAAACAAGCAGTTAAGACATCACACGAAAAGACAACTGGAGCCACACTTTTATTTATTCAACTTTGAAATGCTGATTAGCTAATATATAACACGGTATGGTATTCAGCTTGTCCATTATTAAGTTCTGTGCTTTAGTACTAATAATAATTGCAAATGAGCATACTCTTGAAAACAGAAAGTCTGAAATTAATTCAACTTGTCCCTGTTTTCCAGAATCGACTATCATTAGAATTTTGCTTAAAACCAGGCTTCCATGATACAGTATACTATGAAGGCCACAGCAGACAAGCTACTTACCAGCAGCCTCAGCGAGATGGGTGGGCTGGGCCTATTTAAAAAATAAGAATTTTAAAATTGCAGCCCTACAGACTTACCCTTCCACATTCATTTGGTCAAGAGTTAAGTCATTGTTTTCAGCGCCACAGTTCTGAGTTTTACTTCTCTATAAAGAGAAATCTGTTGATGAAAATACCTTTAAAATTTCACAGCCAAGTCAGTTAAATTCTGGAGATCTACAACATATGTACAGTATATAAATATATGCATTTATGTACACAAACGAAGGTTAAAACATTATAAACAGAACCAACTTAGGCTGTACAAAAATATCCGCTTGGATGAGAACATGCAAATACACTATGCTTCAAATCAAATTCAAAAAGCATCTCTGAGTTGTGTTTTCTCAAATATAAACTTCAGCTCGCATAGATTTTAAAGCAGATTTATCAAGAGAGTCAACTTTCCTAGTAAAGGTATAAAATCTATTAATAAACACTAGGTATTAACTAAACTCATATACAGTGCTTTTAGGTGATCAAGTTTCAAGTATTTTTCTTTTCTCACAGAAGTCTAGATACTTCAGCGCTCGGCTTGACTACTACTTTGATCAGATAGGACCATTTCTCTGAAACCACTTGACAATAAATGGTTTGAGACTCACAGCCTATGGGGTAAAATTAGAGCGAAAGGGGTGTCTGAGAGTGCTAATGAAGATGGCTTTCCCCTAAGCTGTGCCTACAAGTGCTGTATATGCTGGTGCTCATGGGTCCCTGATCCTATATCCACTGAAATCAGTTGCAAAAACACCCCTTTTGCTATTTATTTTTTAAGGCCAGGAGGAAAGCACCCAGTTTGATTTCTGACAGGAAGCAGGATACAGAATTCTTGCTCAGTAATGACGACTATAGTACACTTGAGGGTGAAATCAGATACATTCGAAGTGTGACTGGCATACAACAAATAATGAGTTCAAACCACTTCCCACCACACTTTAGAATATCTGTCTGCCTTTATCCTTACTGAGCCAGGCTTCGAAGGTATGCAGCTGAGCTTTAAAATAGCTGCAGAACTGATACAATGCACTTGCTCTGGATCTTTCCACTTTGGGGTGTGTGTGTGAGAGAGAGTACAGAGATAGCCCAGTGCGCATGAACCCAGTCATTTGGGAATCTCACTGAAGGAGACATGGCAAGAGACTATTCCTGTTTTCTGGGCTACAACAACAAACCCTTCCAACTCAATGCTTCGGTCCCCCATTCATGTTTCAAAACCAGAAGTTGCAAATGGCATCAGAAAGCTCCTATTTTGTCAATGAACCACAACATTATTTTCAGGGGGGCGGGAGGGGACTTAGGGCAGCAGTCTGGGGAAATGAGAACTGAATTGTTGTTTAAATCTAGAGTCCCCAATGTATGCTCCATGTACGCACCATTAATCCAGGGGTTCCCAAATGCACATTTCCCCCCAGCCAACATTCCCATAATGTTGTTCCAGCTAAAGAGAGCTTTATTTGCCTCATACACTTTAAAAATATTCCCAGCAATGAGTACTTGATAATATAGCATAGCCTTCTGCCTCTATAGTTTCATTAATGGTACTAGTTCTAACTGAAGGGATGTAAGTGCACGGTTGATATTGAAACGGAAGCCCTTGGTTAATTGTTTATGCAGCCGTCACAGTTAACTGCAGACTGTGGGGTCACAAAAGGTTCATTTATTTTCTGATCTTCCTTCAAAGAAGCCGCCTGGTCTGAAATTGAAGAGAAGGAGAGCTGGTCATGTTCTACTATGTGTACTCGGTCCTCTTCCTTGTCCTTCTTCACATAGAACATTTTCCTAAATTTTTTGAGCTCATGAAGTTCACAGAAAGTCTCTAAAACCACCAGCATTGCAATGAGGCCCAGCAGCAGGTAACCTAGGAAGAAATCGAAACAGTGTTTAAAATGTGAACTGGTAATACAGGTATGTCTGCTACAATGCTCCAAGTCAGAGAGGTCTCCAAAATGGAAAGGGCTCTATCTCTCCAGTTAGAACTACATTTCCACACAGGCTTTCGAGTATAAGAACTCTCAATGCAATTTACAAATAAAACTGTAAAAGTATAAAATACAGCTAATGAAACAGCAGTATAAAAAAAATTCGTCACCCACAATTAAAACCACAGCTTATAAAATATAAACCAGAAACGTTATTCAGTTATGAGCAAACGGGAATCTTTAGGTCTTTAAAACTCTTTTGAAAACAATGTGTGGCATTCCTTTAAATAGTTGCGCATGTGCAAGGATTACTGCCAATGCAACAGGACTTTCCTCCTTCTGTGCACCCCATGACACTCCCAAATCTTCTCAGATTTAGGGATAGGGCAGGGGGGGAAGGAGAATGTTTCATTGCACAAGGAAAAATCCTTCTGCTGGTGGAACCAGCAACTTAGCGCCATGTTGAATACAGCCCGGTAAGTCATTCTGCACCAGCTGAAGCTTCCAAAAAATCTTTATCTACAGTGTCATATGAATGCTACCAGATAGGAATGGCTTGTGCTTGAGTCACAAGCTATTACTAATTCCACATAGAGAGGTGCATCTTTAAATATCTATATGGCAGACACTTTGTAGCCCACTATGTCCTTACATGTGGCCCACAACATTGGTTTTTGTTTATAATGTAGTATATTTGCATCTTATTCTTTCTCCAAATCATTCAGAATGGTGTTTTGGATAACAGTTCCATAGCAAATAGGATTTGGGAGCACCTCTGAAACATGTGATTCCACACCTTAATAAAAAACATACTTAACAGGATTTTGATAGACATTTCAAAAATCCAATCTGGATTTTTCCATTTACTTTTGCTATATGAATGGCTGGACTCAATGGGACTGCTTTGCAAAAGTCACAAAAGAAACACCAAGAAACACAGCTCTAAAAACTATTCACCCTCTTACTTGTACCAATAATTTGCTACTCACATGTAATTCCTATTTTATACAGCTCTCTGAATTTTTGGTTGTAATCTTCTCCTGGAACATAGTCACCAAGGCCAATGGTGCTCAGCGAAATGAAGCAAAAGTAAAAAGATTCCAGGAAGTTCCAGTCATCTTCAAGGACAGAAAATATCGCTGCCGGGATGAAGAAAAAGCACGAGACAGTAACGAAGCCCAGAATCACCGCATGGATGATGGCAACTATCTGCTTAGAGAAGCCCCAGCGGACATGGAAATACAGCACAGGCCGCCTTGTTACATAGACAATAATGCGCTGCACCACTGCTGTCAGGAAAAGCAGTGTAAAGGGGATTCCAATGACTGAATAGATGATGCAGAAGGCTTTCCCTCCATCTGACAAAGGCACAGTGTGTCCATAACCTGTTAACATAGAAAGAGAGACGGGAGTGAGATTTGGAAAAACAGTCTGACCTGTGAACTGCTCGTTTTTCAGGAGGGGACTGATCACAGTGGAAGAGAATGATTTGCACCTGGAGCTCCTGACTGAGTGTGCTTTGTTCCACTCATGTACCAGAAAGGTTTGTGGATGTTTCTTCTTTTCATTCATTCACTAACCCCACCTCCGCTCAGTATAAATTGGCAATAAAAATGGCAATGACCTTTTGCCTAATTCAAAGGAAATGCAAAAATGGCATTTCACACTGTGAAAATGCTTTGTTGAAAAATGTTTTGAAAAATATATTGAATTTGCCATAGTGAAGGCTTCCTCAACCTCGGCCCTCCAGATGTTTTTGGCCTACAACTCCCATGATCCCTAGCTAGCAGGGCCATTGTCAGGGATGATGGGAATTGTAGTCTCAAAACATCTGGAGGGCCGAGGTTGAGGAAGCCTGATCTAGTGTCACATTTGTATAATGTACTTAAAACGCACTTAAAACGTAATATTTGCTCACGAGATGGTGTTCCTCCATTTCACTTAGAGGCACTAACCAGACAGGCAGCAGGCTACAGGGCTGAAGGGCAGGTGTCATGAAACCCAGCTTTGCACCCTGGCACCTGGCACCTCAGGCAAATACCTCACTTTGCCTAATGACAGAGCTGCCAAACACAATTTCCTCTTCCTTTCTCTTCCATTATTCACCCCACCCACTTTTCCTCACACTATTTTTCTGCATGTCAGGCATGAAGCTCTATAAGAAGCAACTTCTTATACACCAGCATCAAATTATTCCTGTGTGTTTGGGGTCTCAGGTTGAGATTTTGACCCAATATATATTTGCAAAGGCAGAAATAATTGGAGCATTAGCTTGCAAGACCTCTTAAGACATATACAGAAACACACAAGCACCCCCCCAGCACAATTTCTTGACTATCTGAAGGATGCAAGTTCCCACACTATGTTCTGAGTGCTAAGGCCAAAACATTTGCTATCCCTATAGACTCAGCAGACTAGTAGACTGCAATTCGTGTTCCATTTAAGTGTCTTGTAATTTTCATGTGAGTTGTAAGAAGTTATTACTATGCTTGGTGATATTTGGCTTTGAACACGAATCAAAGCTATCATTCTCTTTGTAACAATGAAATTTCAAGGATTATTCTCCTTTGAAGTTGAATTAATTTGCAAAAAAAGAAAGAAAAAAGTTCCACCTGTATTGTTATAGATCCCTCAGGTATCACAAGCTCTGGAGAGCACAGGCAAGATCGTGCTTGCTCTCACCGGGTGGCAAGACTCTGACCCAGGAGCAAGTTACTTCAGGCGTTAGTCTGTTCTTCTGTCTTGTTACATTAGATCAATCTAACAAAATCCCCTCTCAAATGTGACTCATTTCAACACGTATTTGAAGACTGCTTTTCAGCCCAGTTTCTAGCACACCAATAAGCATGCTAAACCTAATTTATGGCATTATTCCTCGGAGAGCCCATTAAATCAACGTTCAGGATAACTTTATATAGACCTGCTTTTTGTTGGCGTTTAGATAATCTGTTAGCCAGATAATTTAACATCCCCTAGGACTGATGAGTTTTTTTTCAGCCTCTTTGATTGTTTGGGCTCATTTTGCAAAGATTACAAATAGAAGGTTTTTTTAAAAACAACACTGTAATAAGTCATGAAGCCTGGAGAGGACTTAAGCTACTTGTTGTCCCTCACTCTAGGCCTATCTCTCAGCAGATAAAATATTCCATGGGCCATCCATCCATCCATCCTGCAATACTGACACAACTGCTGTTTTGATGAACCGTACGGGAGCACAAGTTTTTCTCTCATAGAAGTGTGTAGCTTGTTACAGCTCTAAGCTGGATGCACATGAGATATACAAAATCATAAAATAGGGAGGAAATGAGTGTAATCTGTGAATAACACAAGAAGAAACCTGTTGCATTAGATCAAGAGTCCTCCTAGTTCATCTGTTTCGAATACTGGCCAGACAGATACTCCAGGGAAAATTACACACAGGGCTTGAAAGCAACAGTTCTCTCCCATTCTATGACCCTGGCATATCATATTCAGAGCAGAGATGGACTTATCAATCTGTTTCTGATTTGTGTTATTTCTGCATATGTTAATTCAGTGTCTTCCCACAATGAACTCCACTGAAGTTGTCATCTATGCATGCTTAACTGCACCTTCCATTATCTAACCGGGTAGAAGCTGATTTGGGGGAAAGTGCATAAAACAGGGGTATTTATCAAGAACCTACAGGATACAGACGGGTTGTGACCAATATTGTGTATACACAACTTTGATTGCTAGCTGTGGGAGCACACTGAACTGGAGTAAATGGCAATGTGTGCACCTGGGAAGTGTATGGAGTTTGCAGGATTGCTATCCCATTTCTCTCTCTCTTTGTGCTTCTATTGCTCCATCCCTCTGTGCATATTGAGGATTGTCTGCCCCCATTTCTAACTCCTCCCTAGAAAGATGGATTGGAAGGTACCAAGATTATGAGCAACATGAAATTATTCAGGATGGTGAAGCCCAAAGAGAGCCTTGATTGACCATAAAAAGATCTCTCCATAGCAAGTGAACTGGCAAGAAAATGACAAATGTGATTCAGTGTAATTGATTCAATTAAATGAGTTATCCAGTTAAGTGATATTTTCTGATCACACGCAGAGGGCTTCCTGCCCCTCCTCGCATGGATCCATCAGGTTCACAACTCCATCTATTCCTACGGTTTTGTTTTGTTTTTCAGTTTCTGCCTTCTGAGCTCTCCCCCACCCCCATTTCCATAGCTCAGCACAAGGATTTTCCCAAGGTTTTCTGGATGGAGCTGCCTCTTCTGCTGCCTACACACACACACACACACAGAGAGAGAGAGAGAGAGAGAGAGAGAGAGAGAGAGGAAGGCAGCATCTGGAGAGTTAGTTACATGAAATTAGGCCAGGGGCACACGTCCTCTCCCCCCCCCCCCATTTTAAATAGTAATTTTGATAAATGCAGTATTAAACTTCTGGCATATACATGTGTAAATGCCAGCTATAGCAGCAGAGGAAAATATATGTTCGTTTTTGTCCAATAAAGGACAAAATGACTAAGTGGAATAAAGGAATACTAGCTGAATCGTGATAAGAGTATGGTCCTTGCTTGCTTAATCTGCTCAGCTTGTACTATATACACAAGCTCAGCATGCAATGTCAACTCAAGCTGAACCATTAAACCATTGCAATTTGGGTGTAATTAACAAGCTCATAGGGACAACATGTGCTCCACTCACGAATAAGAAACTGAGGAAGGGAAGAAGCCACAAAATCACTCTGACCACAACAATTTCTTTAAGCAGACTAGATAAAAGGCAAAAAAAATTGAATTCTGCATCAACAAATGGTGTTCTGTGCTTTCTACTTAAAATCAGAGATAGTAAGCATGCTGATTTTTCAAACCTCATCTATAATTCCCAGCACGCTACCCCATCTGTCATGGTTAACTTTTGCTACCGTCAAGAAAAAGTATCAAAAGATATCAAAGTTTCTGAATCTTGTTTCCAGGCAACAGACTTTCAAATAACGAAACTACACCAAGACTAGTTAATATAACAATAGCAAACATACCCCCCGCCCCCCGTATCTGAGGAAGTGTGCATGCACATGAAAGCTTATACCAAGAACAAACTTAGTTGGTCTCTAAGGTGCTACTGGACAATTTTTATATATATTTTGACTGTGTCAGACCAACACGGCTACCTACCTGAATCTAGATACCCGCCACCCCAACAAAGTCAACTTGACCATCTACCAAATCTAGGGCAAAGTAATGCATTTCTATGTAATAAATGCCAACAAAGGACCGTATAGTTAAAGCTATGCTTTTCCCAATAGTGATGTATGGAAGTGAGAGCTGGACCATAAAGAATGCTGATCACCAAAGAATTGATGCTTTTGAATTATGGTGTTGGAGGAGACCCTTGAGAGTCCCCTGGACTGCAAGAAGATCAAACCTCTCCATTCTTAAGGAAATCAGCCCTGAGTGCTCACTGGAAGGACAGATCGTGAAGCTGAGGCACCAAAACTTTGGCCACCTCATAAGAAGAGAAGACTCCCTGGAAAAGACCCTGATGTTGGGAAAGATGGAGGGCACAAGGAGAAGGGGACGACAGAGGACGAGATGGTTGGACAGTGTTCTCGAAGCTACCAACTTGAGTTTAACCAAGCTGCGGGAGGCAGTGGAAGACAGGAGTGCCTGGCGTGATCTGGTCCATGGGGTCACAAAGAGTCGGACACGACTAAATGACTAAACAACAACAACAACAACTTAATAAAACCTAATAGCTAGGATGAAAGAAGCCAGAAAGTTAAACTTTGGGAAGTTTCTTTGAGCATTCTAACTAGAAAACTATCAATTTACTCAGCTGTCTGTTTACCCACTTGCTAGGCAACAGACAATCAAGAGCAGTTATTAGGGTGAGGCTCCAGCTAGTAATCTCTGGATGTTGCCAGGCACAGCTAAATTGATAAACAACTGCTAACTATCACCATATCTGGAAAGAGTGGTATCCAATGGCATCTGTCCACTGATGGAGAGAATCCAATAGAGGGAGGCATTTGGGGGCATACCTGCAACCCCTGCACTCTGGTGCAGATTTAAAGGGGTGGGGGGGTTGCAGGGGGAGAAGTAATTGCTAGAGGTTGCCTCTTTCCCTTCTTATGCTAACAAATATATTCCAGCAGCAGATGGACACTGCTGGATACCACCCATGGAGCATAAATGTGCTCTGGTGTGGGCTGGATGGGTAGTACTTCCAGTTTTCAGATGAACTGTTTATTTCAACCTGCAGTGTGCTTACCCGAAGGGCTCTGGGTGTGCAACAATATTTTATCCTAAAAATATTACAAGGAATCTTAATAAAAGTTACTAAATTGTACTCCAAAACCGAATTTAAAAAGAAAACTGCAAATAATTGTGGACTATGTTCTTGCACTGTGACTGATTAAATCTTAGTTGTGCCTCCTACAAAAATGTGAATGTGTTAATATTAAGCTATTAATTAGCAGCATTTATCTTGTCTGCAGAACAGAACATAAAAAGGAATATGGTAAGTCAAGTGTCTCTCTGAGGCAGAAAGATGCATTCAGTGCTTTTTCATTTTCTGTAGCAGCATTTACAAATGGGCATCAATTTTTAATACTCATCCTAATTAATCCAAGCTCTTGAAAAACACTGTTTATTCTTAGTGCACTGTGGCGATTGCCAGCTGTGGAGATAGCTACTGCTGAGTAAAGCACCTGTGCAGGATGGTGACTCAGCCTGAGAACAAATGTCAGTCGCAATTAATCCAGAACAGGCTTCTAAACACTGGTGCATGGCATCTGTCACTAGCATGCCAGCAGTATGATTTGGTCAACAGCAATTCATTGCCATCTACTAATCTCTCTCTCTCTCTCCGCCCCCCTCCCCCCCACAATCTACCAAGTAAGGAATAGGTTATGTATCTTGGGAAATTTATTTCTTCCTGTTAGATAAGCAGCCAAAATCCTGGAACACAGGAATATAGGAAGCTGCTTTGTATCAGATCAGACCATTAGTTCATCTAGCTCATTAATATCAACACTGACCATCAGCAGGACGCCCTGCCTGGAGACACCAGGAATTGAACTTGGGAACCTTTTGCATGCAGAGCATGTGTTTGGCCACTGAGCTATGACTCTTTCCTATGATCTGCAGAAAATAAACCTCATAAAAGTAGGGAGCGGGAAGAGGAACACAATTTTCTATTCTTCCTTTAATAAACCAGGAATACTTTAACTTTTGTGTTACAGAGAGGAAACATGCAAAACAAAAGCTGCTGCATTGACCAATATTGGCAAGCAACTTCCAACCAGGAATGGCAAATGAAAGATAAAGGTCAGAATCCTGCTCCATCTTTATACTCCTGTTGGACCAGGCCTTGGTAGGTTTCTCTGCTTGGGACAACTAGGTCTCATCTACAAAGGCTGCAGATATAGGCAGGGGTTGGGTTTTCAATACAAAATGAATAGGAATGGATGCCCAGGAGCAGGATGAAAGGTGGATACAAATGTGGGTACCTATTACAGTACATGAAGAATTAAGAGGCAGTGAATTGGCACCTTACAGTTCATGGGAGATAAACTCAGTGAAGTATCCATGGCTGAAAAAATTCCAAATGTTAAGAATGCACCATAGCAGAGAAAGGGAGATGCAGAAACTCGAGCACTTAGATTTCAGAATAGACAGATTGGTTCAGCATTTTGCAGATGTCAAGTACTACATCTTTTCAAAGATACTGCTTCATTTGAGAAGTATTAGCTCCAAAACTTGGTTGCAAAAATCCTTGTGCAATGACTGCAGTTTTTGGAATCTGACACCTAGCCAGCTAGAAAGTAGCAAGATCTATCTGCATTAATAGGAGGTTATACTACCTCCAAAGGCTCACGAAATGTTGTTCCATGCTTAAAATAATGTATTTTTTGAAATATAAAATTACATTTCCAGCAATCTACATACAACTGCATGCTTTAGGAATAAATTTATATTGGATATAATTCATGTGTAATTTCTCAGCGCAAGTGCTTAAGGACTTTGGCTTATTATCTGCTGTGTTTAGAAAGTAGGTGTAAGGAAACAGAAGCTCATCGAATTCCACAGAGCTTCCCATTAGATCCCAAGGTCCTCATTCTACTATTAGACATTACCTCATTTTTTGTCCTCTTGGGGTGTTTCCAGATGAGGTTTTAAACTCTGTAACTACCACTCTTTGTTCACTCACCTTTACGGGGCCACATGGCACCACCATCAGCAACTTTTTGCCTTTCTGTGTTTTCCTCATGTCCCCCCACCATTTCTTAAGATCATGGAAAACCCATTCACTTCTTTTTATGGAAACATAGAGGAATTTCTTTGATGTAGGGTTGAGAAATAGTATAAATGAGGGACAAGGAGTGAGCTAATGATTACTTGGTTCCTGATATCCCACTGTTCCTGTTTGCATTGTCTCTTTGCAATGGTCCTTCCTCTTTTATTTTTCAGTAGGGAATGGAGAAATCTGAGGTGCTTCTGGGGGAAGAGCAGCTAGGAGTCCCACGCCACCAACTCTCCCTTATGCCTCAAAATGCACCTCTGAATGAAAAACTGACATACCTTTTTATGTACAGAAATATTACAATATGTAAATCAATCAGAACTTACTGCTGGCAAGGGTTGTAGAAACAGAACAGAAAAATGCTCTAAACTGCACCCAAGGTGCAATGCAGGCAGTGTATGTGTTTGAGTTAACTGTCGGGAGGTCATGATACCAGGTCATGATACTTCCTAATCTGAATATTTTAACAAATGTTTGGTCATAGTTTTAATTTCAAGAAAACGAGTCAGTATTGCACATGACGCAGGCTTCCTAGCTGCAGTTTTAGCTACTTTGCTAACAGTCTGGACCTCTCCAGGCCTTTGAGGGGTCCTGGTTTCATTTGAACTGGGAATCATGGTTTACATTAACTGTAGCCAATTTAAATAAGCCAACTTCTGGATAGATAGCTGAGCGCTGGGAGAAATATGTAACAGGAAGAAAAGAAAACACACACCTACCACTCATGGCCACCTTGCAATGAAAAAATAAGCTCAAACTTATGTTTACTAAAATTCTAAAGAAATTTGAAAGCTCCCTGAAAATGGAGGAGAAAAGCAGAAGGCTCTTTCACTACTTGTCTTATTATGCAACCCTGTGCATGTCTACTGAATCCCAAGTGTGTTGTTTATTTATTTAAACAGTTTATATACCACTTAACAATTGTCTCCCAGTAATATACTGAAAATATAATGCAGAAAAAGGTAAACATTGGTTAAAATGATAAAACTAGATTTTAATTAAAATGCCTTTTGAAAGAAAAAAGTATTCAGCAGGTGCCGGAAGAACAACAGGGAAGGGTCCTATCTGACTTCAAATGGAAGGAAGTTCTGTAAAACGAAGCTCATAATACTGAGCCTACAGCTCATGGTTCATGGATATGAACCATGCACCGAAGCCGTGGGGGATCACTGACAGTGACTCCTTGGAAGCTCTCAGTGATCCAACAGGAATATAAGGGACCAAGCAGTCCTTGAGGTATTCTGGACTAAAATTGTTAAAGGCATAGTAAATTAATACAAGAATATAGAGCATTGTAGCCTAGGGCCAACGGAACTCAGTGGGGCTTACTTCTAAGTAGACATACATAGAATTATACTGTAAAATACAGTGGTGCCTATAATTAACATTTTACAGAAATAAATGAAGTGCTTACATATGAAATAGTTTGCTGCTAATTCTCTATTAATAGGCATCATCTATAAATGCATCTGCAATGAATATTTCATGTTGTTGTATAAAAATGCAAGCAGCGAAGAGAAGAAGCCCACAGACCTATGGTTGTGAAAGTCTGGGTTACAAAAACTTTGTTAGTCATAACAGAAATGGAAGCTTTGATTGTTTTCAACCAGGAGAAGTATTAGTAAAGCTATCTAAGAAGTGTCCACAAGAAACCGTGTAGGGAAGCTTATGAAAGCTGATTTCTTTATGACACAAATTCCTGCCATTGGTACATTTAGGCAGGCGAACTAGAATAGTAACTTTGGTGAACCTATCTGTAAGACTGTATCAGTCAACCTCAAGGGAGAAGATTATTGCAAAGGGTTGGATTAGATGTCCCTTGTGGTCCCTTCCAAATGTACAATTCTATGTGTCTATGGTGTGTTTCACCTTCTTCTCTTTCAAGGAGATAGAAAGGAACGAAATCCAGATTTTAATACAGCATGTTTCCACTCCCATGTTTAAAACACCACTGCTGTTATCAGATGTAGTGCAATGGAAATGTGAAATGCTTTCTAAGAAGTTGTTCCTTCATCATCACAGACGCTTGCCAAATATCACTCTGAAAGTCAACAGTTTCACTTGGGGCACTGTGATGTGTGAGTCAGTTTTTTAAAAGCACCTCATGTTTATGAAAAGAAACCTTGTTAAAATGTTTCAATGACTCACTTTCCTGCACATTTAATTAGCACTCAAATTCCACCCATACCTAAGCTGTGTTTCCCCCCTCGCCTTTCCTTTAAAGCATTAGTGTCAATACTACTAGTCTGCACAAAGGAGGATTATTTTTTAAAATAACAAATAACTGAAGTCGGTGATATTTTTACCACCCTGATGACAATTATTCTATTCAGTGGCCAATGCATTAGTCTGACAAATTGAAAAAGAAAAAGAGATGAGACATTACCAGCCCATAATCTATCCAAGCTATAACTAAATCAGCATCCCATGTGAGACAAAATGAGGTAGAGCCATCATCCTTTCCATAACTTGTCTGTAGAAAACACCTTCAATTCCTCTTGCTACACTAATTTGATTCTATGCTTTGTTGATGCCATACAAAAGAGCACAAAACTGATCTCCTATACCCTGATCCAGTCTTCCCCTCCCCAATTTAAATAGTTATGGGCTTCCCAGTCTGAAAACACTTCCTTGACACTTCTATGCTGCTTAAAAGCTGTTTCCCACATCTAAAGAGGCCATGGTAAGGCTACTGCTCCTGTGCAATATTGTTTTGCCAGCATCAGATAAAAGAGCCTTTTGCACTACCAGCATCGTGTGTCAGAACCTGAGTTTTCCTAGCTCAGTTTTTTAGTTCACTGTTTTTGGAGTACACTGTCACCAAGTCCAAAATATTATAGCATTGTCACCGTGTATTAAATGTGACAGACCTGGGACATTCCTTAGGCATACATAAACACATTTGCAGGGCTGCCCTACCCATGAAATGGGGAGAAGCAGAAGGTCCCACAAGGTTCCACCCTCATGCCAGCTGCCTTGCCACCTCCATCACTGGCAGAGCATCAATACTGATTTCCAGTGAGATCTCATGGAGAGATTGCTTGGATTTCTCTCGCTAGAAATCAATGCTGATCAATGCCAGCAGCAGACAGTGCTGGTGGAGGCGGGCAGTGTGGAGACAGTGCTGAAGGAGGTGAGTGACCCAGCGGGGGGGGGGTGGCGAGCAGGCAGCATGGCAGAGCAGCACTTTCTGTTTTGCCTCAAATGGCAAAACAGTACCACCCTTGCAACATTTGTAAATTTAAAACCCTTTTAAAAAAAACCCTAAAAAGGACATGTGAGCTTCCAGGGCAAAGATGTCAGTTGAGGGATGGAGAATACTGATTAGTGTGTTTGGAAAGGAAATTTGTCAGTTGAAGCCCCAAAGAGTTTATTCTGTAGAAAGTATCCTGTATAAGCACTACACAGGGATGTTTTCCTTCCTTACTGTCAAACCTCAAAGAGCCTCAAACCTGTGCCCTCCAGTGTTACATAGCACAACAGGGGAAGACTTCAGGAGGGCAGACAAAAAAATGTCTCTTTTCCTTTCTCCCTTCCTGAAACTCCCTCCCCTCTAGAGGTCTTAAAAACATGGTTCTTGTTTAAGATTGGCTGGATCTTGAAAATGAGCACTCCTCTTCTTAGGGGTTGGGCATACACTGCCACGTGTTACTTAAAAACAAGGTTCTTGTTTAGGATTGGTTGGAAACTTGAAAATGAGCACTCCTCTTCTTAGGGGTTGGGCATACACTGCCACAGGGACGCGGGTGGCGCTGTGGGTAAAAGCCTCAGCGCCTAGGACTTGCTGATCGCATGGTCGGCGGTTCGAATCCCCGCGGCGGGGTGCGCTCCCGTCGCTCGGTCCCAGCGCCTGCCAACCTAGCAGTTCGAAAGCACCCCCGGGTGCAAGTAGATAAATAGGGACCGCTTACTAGCGGGAGGGTAAACGGCATTCCGTGTGCTGCGCTGGCTCGCCAGATGCAGCTTGTCACACTGGCCACGTGACCCGGAAGTGTCTGCGGACAGCGCTGGCTCCCGGCCTCTAGAGTGAGATGAGCGCACAACCCTAGAGTCTGTCAAGACTGGCCCGTACGGGCAGGGGTACCTTTACCTTTACCTTTATACAGTGCCACGTGTTATTACAGGTTCTGCTTGTTCCATATGGCTGGGATCACATTTCCTGTTTTTCACAACATGTCAAAATATGCATCTGTCTTGTAACTTAACCCCTTAACAGCACCCCCGCATTGCATTATGATGTGGTGCTTGAACAACAACAAACTACAAACAAACAACAATTGAAGCTGCTTAAATTGTGAAGTGGTAACAAGCCTTTGATGTTCACTTAGAAAGCAATGGTAACGTTGAAAAAGTTTCAAGCAATGAATAGTGCCATTTGATAACAGCTATGTTGTGTGCAACCAAAAAGCAATCTTGCGAAGAGGACACATCATACTGTGGTAGTTTCCAGCAACCATAAATTAGCTTTGGGAAGAAACTGCAACTGCTTAAGCTTTACATACAGCAGGTGCAACTGATTCTTAAACTTGACCCATGCCATTCATGTTGCTCAGGTTACAGGACGTGATATGAGTCATGATGGGCAGAACTGCGGTGACCTTATGTCACGTTAAGCAGTTTTATCTCAGTGACTTCAACAGAACTGATAAGTGATTAACAAAGAATATTTGATCTCTGGAAAGAATCTGTATTCAGAACTTTAACAAAACCTAATTAGGCTGCTTAGGATGCAGGAGAAAACTGTAACAACATATATTTAGAGCACCGAAAACAGCTCACAGTAAAGTAGCTGCAGAGACAACAAGCTACCCCGATTGAGAGTGCATTGTGAATTAGTTATGGGTGTGCTTTTATCTCTTGACCGCACATGATGAGCAATCGGTTTTTCCATTGTAAGAGGAAATATAATACCCACTTCTCCCCATCAGGTCACCTTATTCAGAAAGCAAGAGAAACACAGTAGCAGACTTGCATTCTCTCAACAGCACTGTGATCTTTGAGGAGACTTGCAAAAACTTGTGCCCTCAATCTGCAGAAACAAAGCTTCTGAATTTTCCAGTTCTACCAGTTAAGAAGACTGAAAACATATAAACTAAGCATACTAGACCCCCTTCTCTGATGCTGGGAAACATTTATTTTTGCTAGGCTTCTCTTAGGCAGAATGTCATGAATGGCAAACTTGATACCAAGGCCATAATCTGATTTCAGAGAACATTGAAGTTTAAATGGAAATCAGGAACCAAAGGTAAGGGGGAAAGTTGCATCGTCATTTTGAAAACTCATGTTTATGAAATAAAGAGAGAGAACTGATGGTCTATGCTTTTTAAGTCATTCAAGTGATACCTTAGAAACAGGCACACAAACTCTAGAGGGCTAACACTCTTGAGGGCCCCCTCAAAATCTTTGTTGGAAAGGCACTGGGCCCCCTCAATGTTGAGGAGCCTGGCACACATCACACACACACACATGCCATCACACACACATGCCATCACACACGATGCAGATTCAGCAGCCGGCTCCTCTGGAGCACTCAGCCTCCTCTAGACGATGCGTGGCATTACGCACACACAACGTGCACCGGTCCCCTTCAATCTTGGGGGCAACCTGGCCCCTCTGCTCAGAAAACTGATCCAGAGCCTATTGACTGCCCTGAAATAAGAGAAAACCATTTTATTGTGCATGTATAACCATGGTTCTCAACTCTTTAAAAAGTGATGCCCTTATTGCTACTTTTCTGCCCAGATAGATAACCATGCCATGGTTGTACATATGAGGGTAAAGCATCCATCAAGTTGTCCTGACAGAATGGAACCTGTTCCACAACTCTTTCTAGCAATTATTCCTAAATTCAGTTCAACCTACAACTTTCATCCAACCATTATTAAAATAAATACTGTAGAGTTGCAATCTGATGCACACTAATCTGTGAGTAAGCCACAATGAACACAGCAGGACTTGATTAAATGTGCACAGGATAGCACTGAATTCTTTCCTAATACTGTTTAACCTCCCCCTAAACTGTTTGTATGTCAGTGGGAATAAGTTTCACTAAATCAGACTATGCTATACATCTTTTATAGCATTTCAAGGTTGCAACTGGTAGCTCTAGTTTATATTTGTTTATATTACATCAGAGAAGCAGATAGAAAAGGTCTAGTAACATGGTTGCCAAGTTTCATCAAGGGGGTCCTTTGTTCAAAGTCCAGCTCCACCTGTGTAACAGACTGTTGAGAAGACACACACGCTACAAGATACAAGACTCAAATATTCACCCATCAATTAGCCCTAGGTTTTCCTCTCTAATTTCTGAAAGCTGTATTGACATGACACTGCAACATGCTTATTTTTCTGACTGAACATGCAGCTCAAAGGCTTGCTTCAGAAATGTTAAACTCTGGTTAATTAGAAACCTATAACCTACTTCTTGGCCCTGTTCTGTATGGGAACCAAAGCAGCTCCATAAAGTTACTTTTACAAATAATGCTCATTTTTTTCCTGGAATGCATTATTTGTTAATGTGGCTCAGAAAGCTGAAGAGATTATAAAGTTTCAAACTGATGTACGTTCTTACCAATGCATTTTTTATTCTTGAATTACAGATGCAGGAAGTGTACAGACCTTTACACCATCTGAGAACTTACTGCAAGCATGTCTGCTCTGAGGTAAGCTCTCGGTGGTCACTTTCTGGTGTGTTTAGGACTGCAGCCAAAAAGCAGCTTTGAGTGTTTTCAATGTACATTTTAGGCAACGTAAGCATCACATCCATATTACTGCTGAGCTTTTTTCTTTTAAGGTCATGTGCGAAAAGGCCCTTTGAGTGCTTCTTACACCATCTTCACATTTGTGTACATTGTCAGGGTTGGGTAAAACAGCCATTTTAAAATTGAACAACCAGTCCAGCCACAATTGGCTCTACTCACCTATTTAAGTAAATATCAAATATAAACATCATAAAAGAATCCGCCCTAGGACTCTACCCTGTGCTGTTATATATATGTGTGTGTGTGTGTGTGTGTGTGTGTGTGTGTGAGGTTCTGCAGCCACATGCATGACCAATAGCCACATAAAGTGCCAGGGACGCCTGAACTTTTAAACCACGGGAGGGGGCAGAGTGGACAGCCTGTGGTTCCTTGGTGATGATGGATGGGCACTTTTCAGTTTCTATTATTTTTCTTATCGCTTCGACGACTTCGCCCAGACATGGTCCAGAGATCGGCTTCAGGAGCTCTCGGGAGCCTTGGCGCAGACGAAGCCTCGCTCCCTTCTGCAGCGCCCTGGACCCGGCGGGAGTCCCGCACGCAGAGCGCGAAGGCAATGCGGCGGGATGGAAAGGGCGGCAAGCGGGGCTTCCGAGAGCCTCTGGAGAAGGACGCGCGCGGAGGGAGAGGAGGAGGGAGGTGTGTGGAGAGAAGGGGCTGCTCGTCGAGCGAGCGGCGCCTGGAAACCGGCCTCGGCCCTGGGGGGAAGCCATTGGTCCCTCAGGGTGGCCTCTGGGAGGGCGAGGGAGAGGCACTCGCTCCTCGGTTCCGGGGTTCACTGACTCCCTGTGAGGCCCCCCGACTGGAGCTGTGAGGGAGAAAGAGGAGCGGGGGGGGGGCGGAGGCGGGAGACGCGCGGCAAGGCCTGGTCCCGCGTGGCGCTCGGCGCCCTCCTCCTTACCCGTGGTGGAGAGGACGGTGCTGGCGAAGAAGAGGGCCGAGGTGAAGTCCCAGTTCCAGTTGCCGGAAGCGTTGCTCAGCACCGACACGCCGTAGTTGCTGGCCTCCAGGACTCGCGCCAGGAAGCTCTCGAGCTGCTGCTCGGAGAGGCACTCGTGCTCCTCCACGAAGCGCCGCTTCAGCTTGCGCAGCTCCTGGCGCAGCAGGTCCTCGTAGGGCAGCTCCACCGACGAGAAGACCACGGCGCCGAAGACCAGGTAGAGCGCGTAGCCCAGCACCAGCAAGCCGAAGCACCAGGCCGAGCGGTGCCTCTCCACCAGCCGCACGCACGAGCTGCCGGCCAGCGACTGCAGCATCTTCCCCCGCCAGCGCCTCGCGCTCGCACCCGGCGCCAGCCCGCCGCCGCCGCTGCTGCCGCCGCCTGCCCTCAGCACTCGCGAGGCTCCGGTCCCTGAGGGAGGGAAGGAAGGCGCGGGAAGCTCGGCGCCCTTTTGACGCGCGCGGAGGAGAGGAAGCGGGACGCCCGGGGCGGGCGACGGGGTGGGGAATGAGCACCGGCTCGGCCCCTACGCGCGTCCCCTGCCTGGAGGCTCAAGCTCCGCCACTCATTCAAACGAGCCCTTCTCCGGGCGTCTGGCAGCGGGGTTTCGCTTCGTTCTTTTCCTGTTTCCTCCTTTCGGTGACTTTCCGTTTCAAAAGCTCAGATGATGTGGCGCTCACGTGGTTTCCCGGCTCAGGTAACCGGGAACGGGTCGCGCGTCAGCTGCTGAACTGGTTCCAGCTGGGCAGCTCACTAAAGTGAGTGGGGAGGAGAGAAAAAAAAGGAAACACGCATACCTATAGATTCTTTCTCTCTCTCAAAATAAATAACACATCTGGATATCTGGAATGGCCCACACTCTCACGTACCTACCCGTATTCAATCTCTTTCTCTTTCTGCAAGCAAAGGGCACACCAGGAATGACCATGGGGAGCGGGGAGAGATGGTAAAGTTCATTTTCATTGTTATTCCACCATAAGTGTTCATTTGTTCTGCCATTTCATCCCGCGGTTTTGCTGTTCTGAATATAGACCTCACTGCTGGGCTCTGCTCAGTGCCATTGCTTTTCAGGACTGGTACTGGCAGTAGCATCTCCATCTCTTTGCAGCAGGAAGACAGGACTGGTGGCGGCGGTGGCAGCACAGTCCCTCATAGAATCATAGAACTGTTGAGTTGGAAGGGACTGTGAGCGTCATCTAGTCCAACCTCCTGCAATGTCATGGAGAAGACCTCTCTGGAACCAGAAGCTTGTGGCAGCTACCACAAGGCAGTGGTGGAGCAAGGCAGGAGTGGTCCGCCCCAGGTGTCATCCTTGAGGGGGGGTGACATCACCAAAGGCAGCGCCCCCGGGACGCGCACTGCAACCAGCGCACCCCACTGGGACGTGCATCACCGCCCCCCCGGTGGGCGGCTAGCCCCGCCCCGGTGGGCCGCTCCATGTGCCGGAGCAGCTAGCTCCACCTTTGCCACAAGGTGCTTGAGAAGGAGGTAGTCAGCTTCAGGCATGCTTGTTGTTGTTGTTTAGTCGTGTCCGACTCTTCGTGACCCCATGGACCAGAGCACGCCAGGCACTCCTGTCTTCCACTGCCTCCTGCAGTTTGGTCAAACTCATGTTGGTAGCTTCGAGAACGCTGTCCACATTCAGTTATTCAGACCCATTTCAATCTGGCACCAGGCCTGGGGTTGGCCTTCAAACAGTTTCTTTGGTCACCCTGCTTGATTGAGAGAAAGGCAAGTGGAGTGCAACTGATGCTTGATGCCATCTGATTCCATAGGTTGGGAGTTGGAAGCATTGTTTTGTAGTAGTCCTTCTGTATCTCTCTTTCGGAATCAGGGGAAGCTGTGCAGGTCTTTGGCCAGTACCTAGATGGCAGCAATAAACAAAAGTCATATACTGACAAGGTGGAGGCTAGGGGGTTCCTAGGTCCCAAAACTGGGTTCATGGCTTGTTGTGCATTCCTCCTAAAAGATCAAGTACGTAGCCTGGGTCTACTGCTTGATTCCACCCTGTCATTGGAGACTCTGAATTTGAAGTTCGCACTGAAAACCTCTATTTTAATGGACAAAGGAGTGCCTTTACTCTCTATAGAGTGGTACCTCAGGTTACATAGGCTTCAGGTTACATACACTTCAGGTTACAGACTCCGCTAACCCAGAAATAGTGCTTCAGGTTAAGAACTTTGCTTCAGGATGAGAACAGAAATCATGCTCTGGCGGCGCAGCAGCAGCAGGAGGCCCCATTAGCTAAAGTGGTGCTTCAGGTTAAGAACAGTTTCAGGTTAAGTACGGACCTCCAGAACGAATTAAGTACGTAACCCGAGGTACCAGTGTACAGTGCAGGACTTCTGAAAATCACAAAGCCAAATCTTTATCCATGTTTAATAAAACCAAGGCAATCCTGCATTGTTCATCACAGGGGTAGCCAACATGGTGCCATCCTGATTTTGCTAGACTACAGCTTACAGCTCTCACTGTTCCTGACCATTGGCCATGCTGTCTGGAGCTCATGGGAGTTGGAGTCCAACAACATCTGGAGGAGACCATGTCAGCTACCCTTGAGATTGTGAGTGCGCTTCCCAAGAAGTACTCCAAAAGCCCACCGCTTCTCTTTTGCTAGGTGGGGAGGGGAGACTTCTTTTGTTAACCTGCAAAACGTCATTCTAAAACCACCCAACACTTTTGTGAGTGTTTGCAATCAAGGCTGTAGCTGACTCAGAACCCCTGAACTACAAAAAACTCTCTAAGAATCCTGTTCCTCAAGGCTGCCCAGTCTTTCAAGTGTGTCATTTGTTAGTTTTGCTGACAGACCTTCTGCCTAATTAAATTGTTGGGAACTTCCAGCAGGGTCCTTGTTCTTGCACTGCCAAACCCCATTCCCTCTCCTGGAGAGAGCATAAAAAGGGAAAGATATTATAACTCCCTTTCTCCCTCTCCCTCTGCCTCTTTCTGCTTCTCTGCCCCACTTGCCAGTTTTCCAATTATCACTGCAACTCCTCCATCCTCTCACCTCAGAAGTTGAAGCAATTCGTTGCAAGCTCCACTGCAGTCAACAACACTCCTCGTGGCTCTTTCTATCTCCTTCTCCCTCCTTTTACAGTTAACTTGCTCTTTCATTATGGCTTCTTAATAAAACTCCATTTCCAGAAAACCTCTGATCTTGTCAGGAGTGCCTTATGTGGACACTCCGCTACCAAGATTAAAATGAAACAACTGCATCATGTATGCTTGGCGAAGCATGCTAGTTTGGGTGCTCACTCTGTCACACTGACAGCATCCTGTCCTCTGGCAGAATAGAGCCAGGGTTGCAGTAGGAAAGTTTCCACAGCTATATTCTCCCCATGATTCGTTTCCTGGAATGGCTTATTTCCTGAACATGGAGAAATAATATGCAGATATGTGTTCTGAGCAATCCTCATAACGGAAGGGAGGAAAGGATGATATCCTTTTCGTTTCATAATCAAGGTTTAACAGCATGAAGGTGTGTTGTATCCAGATGTCTTCATCAGGCAGGTTTCTTATAATGATAATCCCTAAAACAGAAACTGTGTTCAGAATTGTTTTTCTTTACCAAGTTACGGTATATCACTCCATTCTATAAAATATTCAGAGTATTTTTACTCAAGGTTATTTAGTATTGGTTTTTTTAACTTCAAAGTATATTCCCACAGCATTATTTCTTTATGCCAGATATGAAGAACACTTCACCCCACCCCCCACCCCTGATATTGTTGAAATGCAATTCTCATCATTCCTGACCATTAGCCTGGTGAGAGTCAAATAATATTTTGTATTGGGGGGGGGAGGGGAAGGTATCACAGGTTTCCCTTTCCTGGTTTAAACTCATTTAGCAAATAAAATAGACTTGGGTGCATTTCAAAATAGAAAGCAGGTGTGACTTAGTACTGACGTTACAGGAGCCAGAATCTAGTACCAAAAGGGTTTTAGAATTGATTCAAGAATTTGGTCAAGTTGCAGGGTTTAAATTGAATAAGTTAAAAACTAAGGTTTTAGAGAAAAATTTAACAGCAATAGAGAGAGAGAGGTTTCAGAACGAGACAGGTTTAACAGTGGTTAAGAAAGTTAAATACCTGGGGATTAACATGACAGCAAAAAATGGGAATTTATTTAAAGATAACTATGAAAAATGTTGGGCTGAAGTGAAAAAAGATTTAGAAATTTGGTCAAATTTGAAGCTTTCACTGCTGGGCCGTATTGCTGTGGTTAAAATGAATGTATTGCCTAGAATGTTTTTTTTGTTTCAAACATTGCAAATTGTGGACAAAATGGACTGTTTCAAGAGGTGGCAGAGAGATATTTCTAGATTTGTCTGGCAGGGCAAGAAGCCCAGAATAAAATTCAAAATATTAACAGATGCAAAGGAAAGAGGTGGATTTGCCCTGCCAGACCTCAAACTTTATTATGAATCAGCAGCTTTTTGCTGGTTGAAAGAATGGCTGCTTCTTGAAAACACTGACATTTTGGATCTAGAAGGTTTTAACAATGTATTTAGATGGCATGCATATTTGTGGTATGATAAGGTCAAAGCACATAAAGCATTTAAAAACCATATTGTTAGGAAAGCACTGTTTAATGTTTGGATAAGATATAAGGATTTATTGGAAAATAAAACACCAAGGTGGCTGTCACCGATGGAAGCAAAAGCTCTGAAAAAGCTCAATATGGAGGTCAAATGGCCGAAATATTGGGAAATTTTGGAACAAGATGGAGATAGATTGAAACTGCAGAGTTTTGAAAAACTAAAAAACAAAGTGCGAGACTGGCTTCATTATTATCAGATAATGGAGGCATACAATTTGGACAAGAAAATTGGCTTCCAGGTGGAAAAATCAAAATTAGAAACAGAATTGTTAGAACCCAAAACTAAGACTTTGTCAAAGATGTATAACTTGTTGTTGAAATGGAATACTCAGGATGAAACGGTGAAATCTGTTATGATTAAATGGGCACAAGACGTTGGACATAATATAATGATGGCTGACTGGGAACAGTTGTGGACCACAGGTATGAAGTTCACGGCATGTAATGCCCTAAGAGAGAATATTATGAAAGTGATATACAGGTGGTACATAACCCCAGTCAAGCTTGCAAAAATCTACCATTTGCCCGATAACAAATGTTGGAAATGTAAAGAAACTGAAGGTACATTCTTTCACCTTTGGTGGACGTGCCCAAGGATTAAGGTTTTCTGGGAGATGATTTATAATGAATTAAAAAAGGTATTTAAAAATACCTTCTTGAAGAAACCAGAGGCCTTTCTCCTGGGCATAGTCGGCTAATCGGTGTTAAAGAAGGACAGAACTTTCTTTATGTATGCTACAACAGCAGCAAGAATACTTATTGCAAAGCATTGGAAGACACAAGATCTACCCACACTGGAGGAATGGCAGATGAAAATGATGGACTATATGGAATTGGCGGAAATGACTGGCAGAATCCGAGACCAGGGAGAAGAGTCAGTGGAAGAAGATTGGAAGAAATTTAAAGACTACTTACAGAAATATTGTAAAATTAATGAATGTTAGAATGATGACGGATTGAAGTTAAGCGGTTTCTAGCGGTAATGGTATAAAAAAATATGGAAAAATTGGTTTTTAATATGTAAAAATTTAATGTTATAATTTATCAAGATTAAAGATTAGGATTAAAAAGGAGGGAAAGGAAATGCTGGATTAACATATTGAATTGGAATACAAAAGAGGGAGGTATGAGGAGGTCCGGGAAACAAGTAAATGTAAAAGAAGTGATGAAAAGATGGAATTGTTTTTAACTGTTTTTTCTTTTTTGTATTTTGTATTTTTCCTTTTTATTGTTAATTTTCTTATTAATGTGATTTTTCTTCTTTTGAATTTTTAATAAATATTATTTAAAAAAAAACAAAATAGAAAGCAGGTGAACAGTTGGTATTAATGCAGATGCACATTTACCTTGTTATTTTTGTCCAGGCTATATGTGGACAGGCTGGATCTGGCCATGATTCTTAACATATATTGTTAGCACCTATCTGTCTCGAGAGACAGTAGAGTGTGCCTCTAAGGGTGAAGTCAAACTGCTGCATTAGCAGCACTGAAGCTACCTTCCATAGTGTGCAAGCCAGGACATTATGTATAGAGGTCCTGGGCTGCTTAGACAACAGTACCTCCCTCTCAGCCTTGCTGATGTGGTCCAAAGGAAAACAGAGCATTTGGCACCAACTTGGCTGCAGGAGTTGCCAAAAGGAGGCATACAAGGGCGCCATCCAACCATCTCATTCCTGATTTGTGTTTACTCCTTAGCCTTTTCTTTTTCCGAAGTACTTGATTGAGTGTTCAGTTCTGTCCAATATGCACGTTAATAACTAAATAGTCTTTTAGGAAGAGGACAAGAAGAAGATGAACTGGTGCACATTTGAAATCTTTATTGGGAATGAGGTTCTGTGGGTTAAATGTCATGACATGAGGTAGAAGCACGGATCTTTATGGGCAATATCATGTCTTGCTATGTTAGTATTTATACAATGGATTTATTGACAATGATTCTTGTGTCAACATAAAATACAACTTGCTTTCATTGTTGGTTTTACAAGGTTTCTGGAATAAAGGGGCCTTGTGGCTTTTCAAAGTCAGCAAGTGTGACTTGGAAAACAAACCTGCAACAAACCATTTTAGCTTAATGAGGCTTTTCTGTAGAAATAGTTGAGAAAAAATGCTGTACTTAAGTAAGCAAGTTATTAATGTGTCATTCATTTTGGACCTATTGCCTTATAACATCACCACTTTACTTTTTTTGGGTTACCACAATGACGCATGCTGAATGTGCTTCCAAATGGAAGGTAGACTGCTTCAAGTAGGAAGCTAACGCTCACCTTACCGAAGAAATTAAAGGACGGTTCCAAGGCCTCCTATATTTAGATGTTCATAAATAGTCAGGCTTGTGCTGTATCCTTCATCCAAACAAAGGGAATCCTTAGTTCCTTGCAAAGGGCACAAGTTGATTTTCCTAGGCAAATGAATGGAGGATTGCATTAGGCTCTCAGTAGTTCTTTGACCTTATAAAAATTATGAGCTATGAAGTGAGGATGGCCTAGTAAATTCAAGAGCTTATACTATAGGACGTTATTTAATTGAATGAATGCTAAACCCATGAAACAGGACTGTCAACCAGTCAAAAAACTTAAGTTGATTAAGGTCAAGGTTCAGCAACAGAGGAGCTATAGGATTTGGAAGAAATGCCACTACCCTGGAGAAATATCAGATACACTGGTGAAACAGCTGGAGTGGGATGGAGTCATGGGTGGGAAATGAGTGGCATAGAAAAGGAGTACAATCAACAATGATGAGTGTGCGGGGATAAATCTGTCCATGAATTTGGAGTATCAATTCTGAGAAAGTTTGTGCAACACAGTAAGCTTCTGATCTACTTGGTAGTCCACATTTTTAGGCTATCTGATACATGCATTCGCAATTTTCAGAAGAAGAAAAACTGTTAAGTACCACAATAGAAATGTTGACATCCTGTCCTTCTGCAAGGAGAATGAGTAGAATGTACTTTCTTAAATACATCTAATAATTTATAAACCACATCAGCTTAAATTTTAAAGTGTGCAGCACATTGACTCATATTACTGCCTTCTATTTTAATATCGCTCTTATTTATGTTATCAGCAAATGAAACATGGCAGTGTAGAAAATGAACTTCCAAAGATTGAATACTGGAGGAGCATTTATTTATCAGATGTGGCAGCAGAATTTAATTTTGACCTTTATTGAAATCGCCTCTATTTAATAATGTGAAAAAGATAAACAAGAGGTTTCAAAGCACATTCAGGATTTACCATGGAGATTAACTCATTACAACAGGATCATAGTTTACAACACAAGTTCATACATGTCTGCACAAAACTAGCTCCCACTGAGCTCAGTGGAGCTTGTTCGCAGGAAAGTGGATATAGAATGGCAGCTGTAATCCTCTGTTTCAAGAGTCTGCGGCCACAGTGGCATACATGAATATTTTTTGACTACAACACTCTGTTATGACAGGAGTGAAGACCACAGGTCAAATATGGCATGTGCAGTTCTTTGAGTACCTGGAAGTGTTAACAAATGCTAAGTGCTTAATTGCTCAATTGCTAGAGCATAAAACTCACGGTCATGGGTTCAAGACCCAAATTGGGTGAAAGATTCCTGCATTGCAGGGGGTTGGACTAGATGATCCTTGTGGTCCCTTCCAGCTCTACAGTTCTAAGAACTCCATGTTTGGCTCCCAACATGGTATCAGGTGTGGGGCAGGTAGAAACATATCTAGATCAGAGATAGGGAACCTACAGCCCTCCATTGTAGCCTACTTAAATTTCCATCACCTCGGACCATTAGCTGTGCTGGTGGATGCTGATGGGGGGGGAGGTGGAATCCAACAACATCTGGTCCCCCCTATCCCTGACCTAGGTAGAGCAAGCTGGTACCCTTTGTTGACCATTTTCTGTCTGGCAGCAGAAATGGTCAAATGGACTGGTGTTCTATGGGGGAACAGTCTCCTGTTCCAGCAAAATCCCTAGATGAGATGACAAATTTGTGTTCCAGTTCTCTGTGTGTTTAATCAGAACTCTCTCTTTTGTTGAGCTGGCCTTACTTCCTAGTTGTAAATGTGCATTAGATTGCAGTTGGGTAGGGCAGTAGTCTAGCTATGATGACTCCATTAGTTCTAGGATGACTTTCATTTTGCCCAGCCACCCTTCTCCCCATCTTACCAAGTCCTCTCCTTTTTCACAGGCAATTAGGCCATTGCATTATCCATTTCCCCCCTGCTCAAACAAAAGGGTGCCCCCCCACATAGGAACAACTGTCTTGCTAGATGTTAGTTTCAAATGTTAGTAGTTGTCTCAGTGTATTAGCTGAAACTGCCCCTTTCATATTCTAAATTGATTTTAGTTGTAAAAAAATACTGACTAACATGTATTAAAAGTCTACTTGTTCTGAAGCCAGAAGTACAATTTGTATCCTCAGCCTCTGCTCAATACACTGTTATAGATAATAAATTATACAAAGAAATGGTCTCCGGTGTTTTGGGGTAGAACAGAGTTGCATTATAAATGCTTCTGTGTCATAGTCTGAAACATGTAAGATCTATATTCATGATTTGTTTGTGCCTTTTAAATAGCAGTTATGGGATTGAAGTAAATATATTCAGTGCTGGGGGGGTGGAAGAGGAGGATAATGAAATTCTTTCCAGCGGAGAAAAAGAGAACAACATTATTTAGAAAAGATCCACACAGGAAATAAATATTCAGATTTGAAATGCTGGAATTCCAGTCAAAATTATTAACTAGACTCTATGGCATAACCTTAACAGTATCAATTATAAATATTTGCAACTTCTATTTTGATGAGACTTTGTTTTCAATGAGCTAATATAATAACCCTTTTATTCACAGATTTGTATATTGCCAGTTGTACTCATGAAAATATATTAGAAACAAGAGCCCCGTTAAAGATGCAGTCCTATTCTCTTGAGCTCCACTTCTAAAATATTTGCGACCCACTGCCTATGGAGCTGTAGCAGGAGTGGGAAACTGAACCTGACCATCAGGCCTGATCTTTTATTTGTCACACCCACCTGTTGGGTGCCCAACTTTGTGCCCACCTGCCAAACTCAAAGGGGCTTGTTGATCAGTAGTTATAGTGAGCCCCTTTGAAGTTAGCTATCAGCTGATCAGTGCTGACAGCAAGCTCAGTTTCCAATCAAGTCCTTACTGCATCTGAGTCCAGTGGAGTCACTGGAGAATCAGAGGAAGTCATGTTACAGCAGCATAAATCAAAATATAACTTCTGGAGCAGCTTTATACCAACCGGAAGAGGGTACCAGAGGAAGCGATCACTTCCTTGCCAGTGCAATGCTGCTATCATTTTGCCTACCAGTGTGGTTTCTGCTTATACACTACCAAGAACAACTACGTTGCTGCCCCTGCAGGAAGCCAAGAGTGTTTGGCTTTCTTGACTAGGCAGATATGGAGAAAATACCTTTCAGAATGGGAATGATTTCTGCAACAGACAGAAGCCAGTCCAGTTCTTCAAAGAGGCTAACATTGCCAAGTGTTTGGTTTGTGTGGAATGGCACAATGATTAAAGAGTGATGGTTCAAATATTCTGGGTTATACATAAACCTCATTGCTATGATTCCTCTGTAATGAAGTTGATGCCTTAATCATCCATGGGCAAGTGGGGGGGGGGGGGAACCATGCCAAAAATCTCCAAAAAATTTAAATAAATGGTGCCACAATTATGGTGTAATGAACTTGGCAATTAACAGAATTAACATGGAAGAGGATATGAGCAGACTGAAGTTCTAAACATTGTCTGTTGGAAAGCAAGAACCTTTTTGTCTTGGAAAATGCATGAGAAATGCAATACAAGTTTAGCAAGGTAGACCCAGCAGAATTTTTATATGTGCTATTTTAAAATAGCAGAAGCCCCAAGGCCTTCTCCTGTTTTAGCTAGACTGTCCTCTTGCCCCACAGAGCAAGATGCCCTGTGAGAAGGACCCTGATTATTATACTTGGTGCTGAGGCTTGTTTGTATAACTGAAGCCAAGCTGTACAGGAATTTAAACATGAATTTATCAACATCAGGTCTGAAGCTGTGGGGTGGAGATGAAACCCCTATCCTGCCTCTGGCCTCTGGCTTCTCATTCCCTGAGATCATTTCATTTTCATGCAAGCTTTGATACGAAAGCCTGGTTGAAAGCAAAGTGTAAGGGGAAAGTGAGGGCCTGAGAGAGGTTCAGTACTCTATCCACACATTTGCTTCTGGACTTCCCAGAAGCATTTGGTTAGCCATTGTGGGAAACAGAATGGTGGACTACATGGGCCTTTGGTCTGGTCCAGCAGGAGCCACCCCTCCTCCACTCTACATGTGACTGGGGCAGCCCCGTCTTAATGACTGAGGTCTGCTATACAGCTGTTTCTCCCTCAAAAACTTCCCTCAAGGATATTTCTGTGAGTACAACGTGTTTCAAGAAGCAAATCGAGGCAGTCAAAAACATGGGCTTTCGTATTTTGAATGGGAAGCCAAATTCTGACATTGATTAATAGACCGGTGCCTTTATCAATCTATCAGAGAGACAGACGCTCCATAAGATGATTCCTTTCAGCTTCAATATATACAACCATATATATTATCACTTATGGCAGCCACTTACAGAAGCCCTGAGGGACAAACTGCAGAAGGGAATAAATAAGTAGACCCAGATAATCATTCACTGAAATTCCGTTTTATTTTTTCATAATACTGCATGATTTCAGATCTTAGCAGAAAGTGACAGTGACATTGTAAGAACCACAGTTGAGAGGGAAGGTTCTTACGTATTTGAACTATTTGATCTCCTTTTCTAACATGGTTGGTAGATGTGTGCTGCAGCCCATAAATACCTAACCAACGACGGTGTTTGGCACAAGGGGGGCATTCTGCATATACCATCCTATCAGGTGGTCTGTTCCACAGTGTTGGAATCAGGCCTTCAGTGCAGCGGTACTTATTTTTGGAACTTCCAGAGCATATCAGAGAGGCTACTTCTCTATTGCGGGTGTGTGCAGTGCTAGATTAAACCCTGTGGAGGCCCCATGGCAGTCAAAATTTTTTTGGGGGGCCCTCACAAATTATTTCCTCATATTTTTTTTATTTCACCAACCAACAATTATAATAAACCAGTTTTGACCCATTGTTGTGGGAACCCTAAATGGCCTGGGGACCACAGGCCTACTCTGCCTATTTGGTAATCTGATACTGGGTGTGTGTTTGTTTTCTTTTGTCACCTGCTAACAACATTCCCCTTTCAACAAACCTTATAAAATCTTTAACCCAGTTGCCTTCTGCCCTGGATCAATTTTTTTGGATGTCCTCCTTTTTAAACTGTTTTTATATAGTTACCACCTCAATCTCTGATGACTGGCTGTACAAGATTCTAGGGGTTGCAGGCCTGCTTATCCAGAGTTTGAGTTTCCTTTGGGACAATAGCCAGTCCACTGTCCCTCAGACCTTGGAGGGGGGGGCGGGGCAGAGGACTATATTTTTGGGGGGGAAATGAACAAATTCCTATGCCCCACAAATAACCCAGAGATGCATTTTACATAAAAGCACACATTCTACTCATGTAAAAACACGCTGATTCCTGGACCATCTGCGGGCTGGATTTAGAATGCGATGAGGCCAGATCCGGCCCCCGGGCCTTAGTTTGCCTACCCATGCTATAGTGTCTTTATGGCTTATTTACACACATGTACAACCTGAGCCTGGAGGGACTCATAGCAGCAGCAGCAGCACCCCAAAACACACCAGCTTACTCCATAGTAGCAACATCAGCATCCTTCCCCTACAGCCTCTCTTGCTCTGCTGAGTACATCCCAGCTCAGTGTTTCTCTCTGCTTCCTGGTTATAGTGCGGGTCATCAGCACCACACTGTAACCAACTGAACTATCCTTATAAGTTTGCAGGTTTGATCCCCATATGGGACAACTGCATATTCCTGCATTGCAGAGAGTTTGACTGGATGATCCCCAGAGACCAGTTATATGTACAGTTATATGATTCCACATTATTAAAAAATGGCAGCCTACTCAAAAAGTGCTTGTTGTAAGTTTGTGAAATCTGATTCAATTTGCTTTTTTATTAAATAATGGAATACGGTACAAGAAGAGCCAGTCATTTGTGTCTATACTTAAAAAAAATAAAATAAAAGCAACATAATAAAAAACAGAGTTGTCTTGAACTCAGACCTATTCAGAGTAGACCCACTGAAATTAAATTAGCCGGGTCCATTCATTTCCATGGGTCTACTCTGAGCTAGCACTGGGTGCAACCCAGAGATAGCAACTTCACAAGTTAAGAAAGCAGGTGTTTCTTTCACCAGCT
Organism: Podarcis pityusensis; assembly: GCF_964106645.2. NCBI lineage: Eukaryota > Metazoa > Chordata > Lepidosauria > Squamata > Lacertidae > Podarcis > Podarcis pityusensis. The sequence goes on along the minus strand of NC_138026.1, from coordinate 76,301,728 downwards.
CACTAAATAAATAATTCCCAACCAGGCCTCACAAATCAGCAGCACTTACACTGCCAAGCTCAATAAATAAAGCAATGCTTTCCACTGCTATTCCTTTTTGGTTCCTGGGAAGCCAGCAAATAGCTAACCACAACAAGGTCTGCATGTGAAAACAGCTGAAATGTATGGGCCTATGGGCCAGTTATTGCAAATACAGTATTTTAAAAGACAGCAAAAAAAAGGGGGGGGAGCAATTGCCAGAAAAAGTTGTTAAAATAACAAAAGACTCCCCTGATTCTAAAAGAAAATGCATTTACTATGTGGCCTGGCTCAGAGGTAAGCCATCAATACATTCGTGATAAAAGCACCAACTGGAACATGAAATAAGAGCATGAAAGTAAATGTTCTTCAGTAGTGAGATGTAACAGGAACAGAGCAGTGGAACCTCAGGGACCAGCAATGGCAGAAAGATATGGCACAGTATGGACTTGCAGTCCTGCAATAATTTCTCCTGGATGACTTCCTAGGTAAGTTTAGCTAATGCCCGCAGTCTAACTGATCATTGTATTATGTGGAAGAAATTACAAAGCATTTAAAGCAATGACTCCAATCTAGCTATATCAGGCATAGGCAAATTCTGGCCCTCCAGATGTTTGGGACTACAATTCCCATCATCCCTGACCACTGGTCCTGTTAGCTAGGGATGATGGGAATTGTAGTCCCAAACATCTGGAGGGCCAGAGTTTGCCTATGCATGAGCTATATAGTCTTTTTGCTTTCCGAAATAATGTTTAAAAAGGAAAGGGGGTGGACACCAAGTTATACAATGCATATATCTGGACTGAGTTTGAGAGGAATGCAGATTCCAAAGGATTTCTACAGAATCAGTGCCTGACATCAGCTTTCAATTTGATCTTCCCTCAGCACCCTTAACAAACTAAAGCCCCCAGAATTATTTTGGGGGGAGCCAGAACTTTTTCAAGTGGCATCATGATATTCATGTGGCCATTAGCTGGAATCTTGAGTTTGTTCCTGCTGGTGGGAGCAATGTGCTAATGGCATTACAAGATAAAGGAAAGGGTTAAGACAACGATAATGCCTTTTATGGGTTTTGCTATTAGATATCACACTTTAGAAATTCAAAGACTGTCCTTTCATGTAGGGACTGGCAGGCAGCCCACATGTAAACCATCGCATCTGATGAATGCACTTTACGTTTAATCAGTAAACATAATTATACATGTCACTACAAATGTAAATGTAAATGTAATTACAAATACAGTGTACATGGACTGGGAGGCCACAGCCAATTTCGGCTTCCTAGTGAGAAAACACAAGAAAACACATGTCTGATTGATGAATGTGATGCCTTATTTACAAGAAATACCTAAGTGAGAGTATGGGATTTTGTAATATAGAATCCCCCGGAGCCATAGAAAACACTACATATCAGTTTAATGGTCATGACTTCCTGGGAAGCAGTGTGTCAGTTGTTGCACCGCGACAACCATTTTGGTTTGCCATAAAGAACAACCTCCCTTCCCCCCTCTGTGCTCTGTTCCAGGGTTTCTCCACCCCGCCAAGCCAAATTCAGGAGGTCTGGCAGGGTTTCTCCCCAACCCCTGAGCTGATTTCAGGGGGCACAGGGGGAGGAGCGGAAGACTCATTGCACAAGCAGAAGTCCTTGCCTGGGCTTCCTCTGATGGGACTCATTAGTTGAATCCCATTCTTTTCTTTTTCAAGGAAACTGAAGGATTGCTAGGGACTGCTGGAGTGGAGGAAATGCAGTGAAAATGCCACAGAGCCTTTGTATAAAAGGAGCTCCGGAGGAAGGGAGAGGAATAGCATCAGAAGGGCAATCTGGAGTCCCTTTCAAGTCTGAGAGAGAGCCAAAACTCCTGGAGGAGGAACTTGGAGGCCCAGAGAGCTGTGGTCCTTGTGTGAAAGAAAGGAGCCAACTGGAGTTTCTGAAAGGGGAACATGCAAACAGGGAAGCAGGTCTCATTCATTGGACTTGCTTACCTCAAAGTTTGCTTACCTGGAAATGTGGGAAGGTCCTAGAAGGGAACTTCATTCCTGCTCCAGAAAAAAAGTTGTAGTCAGAGCTGCCAGGAAAGGCATGACCATGCTTGAACAAGTAAAGCAAGGACTGTCTGCAGAAGGCCTTTTGAGTGGGATCACTGGCATGAAGTGGGATATTTAGAGTGTGCTGTAACACCTAATGCCTAATACAAAGTGTTGAGTTGAGCATTAAGTTGAGTCAGGTCATGTATCCTTAGCAGTGACCAGAGGAGGAATGACTACTGGGAGGAGCACAGAGAGAAGAAACACTGTGGTGCATCTGCAGCAGCACAACTGGACACCTTCATCTGCCCCAGCTGCAACAAAACATGTCTCCCAAAGTGGTCTCTACAGCCACAGCAGGCACTGTAACCTTCCAACAATTTGACTTCACCGTTTGTATAAAAGTAAAGGAGGATGGTGAGAATGGACATTGGTCCATTAGATGTGCCAAACAGAAACTTGGATATGTAGATTAACTTTAAAACAATTTCAGCATGTAATATAGTGCAAGTCCATACCTCTACTCGTGTTTGTTGTGAAGAGCAAACTGTATGTGCGGGGACCAAATATGAGTGGGCTGCTGGATTATGAAACCTATGAAAAGTATGAGATAAAGTACCGGTCACTGGCAGTCACAGAGGAAGAGGACGCATTGTCAGAGGAGCACCCACCCCATCAAGGCTAGAGGATATGGCCTTGCCTGACTCCTCTGGCTCAGAGGACACTTCTCCAATTCCACCCTTACTACCTCTGCCCTCTACAGAATAGGGCAATCACCCTTTAAATGAACAAGACAGCTCCTTAAAGGTCATACTGAATAGGATGTATTTGGCCAGCCAGCCTTCACAAGGCCTTAGATGGTTTAATACACTGTTGAGATAACAGCTCTACCAGAGAGTATTTCAGCCTGTACTGGCTACGGGGAGCTCTCCAGGGTGCTGGCTAGGATGTTGTAGCACTTAACCTGGACCAAACCAGACCACTGGACTTGCCTTACCATGTCACTGCTTTTTGTGACATGGCAACGAGTACCCTGGCTTCAACCTGGCCTCCCCGGCATTCTAAACTGTGAGAAGGCAGTAGAGTATCCTGTTGTAGTGCTAGCCCAAGACATTTTGCCTGAAGCAGAGTCCAAAGCCCCCACCTCATCTGCTTGGGCCAACATGGTGGAAACTGGTGCCACTTGCAAACAGTAAGGTAGGAAGGAAGCAGAGAGGCCAACAGTGGGTGGAGCCACAGAAAATGGCTGCTGGAGCCAGGGCCAATGATAGGTGAAGCTAACTAATTCTGGTTTTCACCCTTTCCTCCTCCTTTTTGAGTTCTACAAAGGAAACACTGAGACTAAGGAGGAGGAGACCAACAGCCAGTAACCCTCCCCGGACTGGCTGTAAGTAAGGAGGTAGGTGGATGGAAGGACAGCTGAAGGCAGTCTGAGCTTGAGAACATTATAAGAGCCCTGTTGGATGAGGCTAAAGCCCCATCTTGTTTGGTCATAAATGGCCCTAAGCAAGATAAAGTGAGCAACAAATTCAATATACTACTACTACTACTACTACTACTACTACTAATGGCTCAGCATTCTGGTTCAATAATGCCTCTGCGAAGCCCACAAGAGGGGACTGATGGCAATAGCACTTTCCTACTCATATTTTCCAGAAATTGGTATTCAGAGGTATGCTGTCTCTGATACGAAATGGAATATTATATCTAACCAGTGCTATTGTTCTAGAAAAAGAGGTGCTGGAACTCACCACGAACACCTCTCTTGTTCTCTTATCATGACAATGGCATCCACCTGAGTGGTGCCAGAACTAAGTTCTAGTGAGTTCTGGCTGGGGGAAAAAGCCCTGTATCTAACACTGGTGACTGGTAACTGTTGATCACCTTACCCTTCATGAATTTGTCTAATCTCCCTTTCAAGCCATCCTAGGTGGTAAAGAAAGGGAAGGAAGGTTTTGATGGGCTGCTGTGAGGGGCTTGCCTTCCACACGTACAGAAATGGAGTGGAAGCAGCCAGATTACATACTTGCAATTCTCAAGAAGCAAAGGCAAGGAGACAACATGCACGTTTTAAACTATACACTTTTTTTGGTATTTCCCACAGACTGGATTCTCAGAGGTATTGTTAAAAGAGTAAACATCACTTAAATAGCCTCAGAAGGATTTTATAGATAAGAAAATGCTATGAAGACAGTTGAGAGCGCATCTGATTTGCATCTTTGTCTCAAAGGGATGTTGTGAGGATAAACACACTAAGGAAGGTAAATCAGTTTGCACGCAGTGTTAGGCCAAATGAGATGCATCTCCTTGGAACCACACCTGATCGATTTTAGTAGATCTCAGCTGGAAATGAGAATGCACTTTATTGCATCCCCCAGTGGTATAAAAATAAAGGGATATTTTGAGCAATTATTTTGGCTACTCTCCAGTGTTAGTCATACTTGGAGCAGAGCCATTTATCTTAATGGGTTTACTCAGAGTATGACTTCATAGGATACCACTGTTCAAGCATTTTGTTATAAGTTATAATCAGGAATTTTAAAAAGGAAAATTATGGAGACTTAGGATTTGAATATTTTGCAGCCTTTGGCATGCAGTAAGGTATCACTAGATGCTAGGATTTAATGTGGGCAGTTTGGATGGCTGTTTACATATGTAAACATGTTTACAGTTTACATATATATTAGTAAGTGCATTGCATACTGAAAGCTCAAATGCAATAATTCCAGAATAATGTGCTTCATAGAAAATTTCCCCTTTTTGCTTCAGAGTAGTCCTATGAAGTCTACGAAATTGCTATGGAGAAAGTGTTTCATAGACTGGAAGCTAGGCACCACTTTTATAGCAGTGTAATAACATAGATTGCAACCAAAATAGCCTCTGTTGCAGAAGCCATTTCTGATGTACTGGAAGAAAAGATGCAGCATCAACGATGCAGAAAAAAGAATACTAAAATATATCTCCATTCTCCAAATCCAATTTATTGAATAAGTAATAATAATTAACTCCAGATATTGAGACTATATTTTTAGTGCACCATCAGCACTCCCTGCTTCCTGGAACTCTATCTATCTACCTATCTATGTATCTATCTATCATCTGTCTGTCTGTCTGTCTGTCAGTTTCCATTAGTCCTGCCCTCTGTATCTTCGCACACAACTGCTTTAGAGGACGTTTACTTACTTTTCTGCCAAAATATGGAGATGGATGCAACACTGAGGACATGAAAAAATGCAAACCAAAGATTTTACTATATGGTGAAAATCACACGCAAAGCTTATATATATATAATTTTTATTCATTTTTTCTTTATTTTTCTTTATTCAGTTTTTGAAATATACAAATGCATAAATAACAAATACATACATTGATAACTTCTATGTAAATCAGAAAATATCAGATGTAGAAACCTTACATCTCAACATATATAAAAAGAAAAGAAAAAAGAAACAAAAAAGAGAAAAGACAAAGCAAAGACAATAACAAAAAAATGATTCAATAAGTATCTTCTGTTAGATACAATTCAATACGATTCAGTCCTATCATAGTATTTCTCTTATATATGCGGTATATATATATTTAAATGTCCAGTACCACCTTAGAGACCAACTAAGTTTGTTCTGATACCTTCCCATATGGATTGAATTGCTTTACCTATTTTAATTACTGTGATGTGGTGGACTTCCATCTATCTCGTAATGGTTCATTTCATCTTACTAGAATTTTTTCCTGTATTTGATGTTTTCTCCTCATCTTGGTATGAGGGAGCGATGTATCCCTATTTACGGAGTTATTCCAAACACAACCAAATCTTAGACATGGGACCTTGTTTCCTTAAGTAATTACTGAAGCATTCCCACTCTTTTTTAACATTGCCTACTGGCTTATTTCTTATTGATTCCATCATTTTTGCGAGTTGCAAGTACTCGCAAAGTTTTAGTTGCCATTCCTCTCTTGAAGGGATATTCTCACTCTTCTAGTACTTTGCCACTAACATTCTAGGTTTCAGCAGCGGTTTTTTAATTTCAGTGACAGTTTGCAAGAATGGTTATTGAATTAGAATGACCTAGTTCATCCCTGGCTAACTTTTCATGGCCTGAGGGCTTCACTCGCGATTGGCCGACCCTCCAAGTGCCACATAGCAGTGACTAGAGCAGCCAAGACAAATGGTTGAGTTGCCACTGTGGGCAGAAACATGCAGACACACTGCACGCAACATGCATATATACACACAAACAAACACACAGATGTACAGCTCCCTCCTCTGCCAATCCATGCCACTCAGGAGATGAATGGGGAGCAATTCCCTCCCCAGCCTAGTGCTGTGATACAGATGCCTCTTGCTAGTAGCAGGTGGGGAGGTGTCCTTCAACCTGCTAGCAATTACAGCATGCAAGAGGAAGAAGCAGCACTGTTGAAAGGTTCAGAAGAGGTGCCTGCAAGGGATCACTTTTGCTAGGAGGTTGGCAGGGCCAGATCAGGCCCATTGGCTGCAGATTCAACATTCCTGATCATGGACTCATAGAACTCCTATGTGCTCTTACCTGGGACTAAGTCGTATTTAACATTCTAAATAGACATCTTTGGATGCATTGCATGTCTTGAGACTACATGACTCCCCCTTGTTTTTGCTGCCAAACCCACTAACATGGCTATACCTCTGGAACTGAATAAAGGATGCTTTGATCTTAAAAGCAGTCAGGGACTGAGTATTCATGCATCCAAGGCTAAATCTGCTTCTCATAAAAATTAGCAGCAGGAGAGGGGGGGGGGAAGCACCCCTCAGGAGATTGGTCTAAGAATATTCATAGAAAATCCCATTGGCTCTACTCTACTTTCGGCTTTTCAGCATGCAATTTAGATTTAAGTAGCACTGGGATCAACTTGAGCCAAGTTCGTGGTGTTTCTCTGCATTTGCCTTTGCTTCTTTCTTTCTTTTTTGTAATTTCTTTTGTAATGGTGGAACTTAGCACTTTTTCCTTGAGTGCCCTGATGTATGGCTGCTGGTTGTGAAAAGTCATTATCCTTTTCCCTCAGAATAGTTCTGTGAACGCGGCTGTCATAGACGGAAGAGACAAAAAGCGATTGCCTTTTAAAATAAAGGGAAGTAAAGGGAGTGGAAAGGTAGTTTTGAAACAACAGCACTTTTCTCAAGGATGGCAGTAAATTATGCTTACTGCGTAGGAATAGGATGCAGAGATGGGACTCCAGAATAAGCAAACAGATAAAAAAGCAATGAGCAAACAAATCTGCAACAGAAAAAAACTATTTTCAGTGAGGTACTTTCCCTTCCTACTTGAGTAACTGCCTTTCAGTGTTTTGAATCTAGTTTGCTTGGAACAACTGTGAAACTATATTTAAGTGTATCAGTCTTCTGATGAGGAAAAGGGAATGCAGTAACACAAATTATGAAAAGCTCTATTTAAATTTGTGATAATTGGAAGATATTTTTCTCTCTCATTTGTGGTACTTTGTGCAGTTTTTGTCTAACTAGCATGCTTATATTGCTGTTGTTGTTAAATTTCTACACAGTGGTACCTCAAGTTAAGTACTTAATTCGTTCCGGAAGTCCGTACTTAACCTGAAACTGTTCTTAACCTGAAGCACCACTTTAGCTAATGGGGCCTCCTGCTGCCGCCGCACCACCGGAGCACAATTTCTGTTCTCATCCTGAAGCAAAGTTCTTAACCTGAAGCACTATTTCTGGGTTAACGGAGTCTGTAACCTGAAGCGTATGTAACCTGAAGCGTATGTAACCTGAGGTATCACTATACTGCCCTTCATCTGAAGATCATAGGGTGGTTTACAACATAAAAGCGCAAAAATGCATACCATAATAACAAACAAAAGCAATATCCCCCACAGTATTATTTTTTATTACTTTGTCTCTCTGAGGCCCATTCCTCACATAACTTATTTATATGGTAAGTTCAACATGAGATTTTTTTGACACATCAGCTTCATCCCAACAGCCAGATCCTATCCATGCTCATTCAGAAGAGTCCAAACAACATCTTGATCCTAAATAAGCATGAATAAGATTTGAGCCAATTCTTAAAGCGTGGCAAGAGAGCTCTATGTGCATAAACAACCTTCCACATGCAGAGTATGCAGATGCAGATTCACATCAGGGTGAACATCTTCATCCCAATTGCCGTGTTCATCTGGAATGACTGAAGCACTGGTTGGATCTTGCAGTGCAAGTTTGCATTACCATCCAAATCTGCCAGTTGTCAGATGTGGCTGGTTGCCTACAGCTACAGCTGAATTGTGACCCAAGGTATAGTCAATCTGGTTGGCCACTGGGAGTACAGGGTGATGGATGAGATGGGTCTTTGGCCTGATCTGAGGAGCCTGAACCAGGCTGATCTAAGGTGGTCTTGACCCAACCTGGTCAAATTCCAGATCCACCCCAACCTGTTTGGTTTGGACTTTGGCCAAATTTGGTGCATTAGCTTCATTATTAGCTTCATGCCGCATTTGGTTAAACTCATTACAGTTTTGAAAGTTCTGCCCACCATCTAGATTCAAAATGGTGTCCAATGGTATCTATATATAGACCCAAACCCCACTCCTTGATCTTAGGAACTGCCATACCAAATTGAAATGGTGATATCTTCAGAGGCATCCAAATCAGCACAGTTTGGAACCGTTACACAAAAGGGGGTAATGTTATGCCAAATTAGATTAAGATATCTTCAGAGGCATCCATCTACATTGGTAGATCCAATACAATACAACCCATGGCTCACAAGTTATTGTGTTTGGAGCAGCTGGGTAGGGAGATGGTGGTAATAATAATAACAACAACCACAACAATCCTATGTTGAAATCTGAAATAAATGGAATATAAATGTGCTTTAACTGGCCTGAATCATGGTAATGGTTAAAAATGAGAAAGCCTGAGAATGCAAAGCAATTCATCAAGACATAGAGACATGTGGAAATGAAAGATTGCAATAAACTCTGGAGAGGCGATAAATTCTGCAGCAAGTGTTTATGAGGTTGCCAGGTGAAATAATAATTTTAAATAAGTTTAGAAGTGAAATGATATGCAGCACAGTGCTAAGTAACCAGAGGAAGAATAAACGAACCGAGAGTGGCGATCTGTGGTTGAGGGACTTCAATAAATGTACGAGTTTATCATTAAATCTCATTTATTGCTATCAGGGGAGAATGCACATAGAAGAACTTTCAATGAACTATGATAATTGACCACCCAGGGAAATGCTTAAATGCACTTCAATAAAAAAGGCAAGTAATTGTAAATGCTCATGGGAACAAAAATTGCTGTGGTGTGTTTAGGAAATATTACGAGTTACTAAAGGAAACTGATAAATCATGCAGGCAAGAAATGTGGTCTGCTGCTTACAGATTATGATACCTTCATTCAAATAAAAATAGACAGATAAAACTAATGCGTTGAGGGCCAGTTACCCTGCTGACCATCTAAAGATTTGCATGCCAAGACCATGTACTTTTCTACATTGCAACATGTTATATAGCAATTCCAATAAACTATAATCCTGATAACGGTGTGTGTGTGTATGAATATTTAGCTATGCTAGACTGTATAATAAAATCCACCTGGCAATCAGAGGGAGCGGTGAGACAGGAGGGTTAATAGCATGGACCCATCTGGCTGTGAGCAGCTGCCATTTGACTCCTCCTCTTGTGGAATTGCCTCCATCAGCATTCCAACATTCCGTCCGGTTGCATCAGATGGAGGAGAAAGGACAGAGCCATGCCCTCTGCCATTGCTTTTGGCATATAATACATCATTGATATCTCTGATTGAGCAGCAGCTCCAATTATATGAGCACCTACACATCCACACACACTCATGGCTGCATGATGTAACATGGAGGAGGCAGGGCTAGCTGGTGTGATTCTACCTCCTTTCCACAATAGCTAACCAGAATTTCTTTGAAATGTCAGATGCTATGGAACAAATGACAACGGAAAGCCAGGATGCTAACATGCTATGCTTCTTTCCAGAGGCTTCCGCCAGCCTCTGTTGGCAACATGATGCTAGACTAAAGAGATCCAGCAGGACTCTTCTTACGAATACGTTGGGCAACTTTTGCCCTGAGTCACAAGAATATACAAGAAGTACAAATGCCTATACACACAGGTGCAGTCTTATTGTATACAGGCTGGTCCAACTGAACAAGCAATCTCAGCAGTTGTTGGGGCAGCAATCACCTCAGGGGTAACAATGAAGCAGCATGTGCCATTTTGAAGAAGGGCAGCCCAGGATCCTCGCACAGTTCTTGGATTCTGCAGTGCAGTTCTATAGATTGCTGACAGATGTTTCCTACCTACCACGTTGCAGTCATTGTAAACACTGGGTTCACTATTGTGCAGGGAGCTAGCAGGGTATCAAGAAGGCCTTATGAGAAGAGACTGTGTCGCCCATGCCAAACATAGCCAAAGCAGCACACTGGGTAGTTGCTAGGGCTGTGCATCAGCTTCTAACAAATCCCATATCCCAAACTGAATCAGGTCAATCTGGGATTTGCCTGGGGTGGGTCAAGACAGTCCAACATTGCGCCAGGCTGAGTCCACCTGGCGCTGTCAATAGGGTGGTGGTCAGGCAGTCATGGTTTTCCTCCTTGTGGGTGAGGAAAGGAGTGTTGAAGAAAGAGACACAGGCCTGTCATTCTCTCCCCCCACCTTCACTTACCGCCAATTACCTGTTTAATTAAACCCTGATCAAAGATGCAGTGGGGGTGGGGAGAAGGAGACACAGATGCATCTCTGTCTTCCTTCCCCTTCTCCTCACACTGACTGCATGTTTAATTAAGGTTTAAATCACCAATTCCGTTTAGGGCCCAAATCGTCTGGATAACATTAGGTTGGCTCTGGGCCATCTTGGGTTGGATCAGTCCTGATCTGAGGTCCTGAATCAGGCCCCAAATCAAATCAGTGTGTGTGCACACACACAATCACACGCCTATTAGACAACAAGCCCAGAGTCTGTGACTACTAGGCCTAACCATTTGTTTGCTCAAAGGACACTTGATCAATTATCTAATTCTGGTCAAATATTTTCAAGCCCATTTAAGATCCATTGAGTTTAGCTGGAAGATAGTTGAGAGCATATGCTAATCTAGCCTACTGAAATCAGTGGGATGCAAAAGTCTTTAACTTTGGCTGGATTGTTACCCAATGTTGCTGCTTGCAGTTATAAAATAATAGCTTGCCAAACTGACGTTCATTCCAAACCTGACTGTCTCCTCTCTCCCACGTTTATGTACCAGCTAGGACTTTTACATTCAACACCCTTCATTATTTCTGTGCATTTCAATATTAGGGAAGGATGTGGGAATATTAAACTCACCGACATGGAAGGCTTCATAAATGAATTCCATTTCATAACCCCTGCTAATTAAACTATTAACTGATGTGAGATAATTTTAAATGAGACCTGAATGATACTGGGAATTACATCTACATTTGGCACTGATTTTCACTGGAGCAGTGTACATTTAATGTGTGCCAGCTAGAATCCAATAGGCAGAATTTGACAAATGAACAGGATACATCTCTTGAAATAAAATAATGTATTACTCATCAAGAAAGGGACCAGGGTGTTTGGAATTAATACACTCATTTATTAAGGAGATTTATGGAAGATGGCAGGCTTCATGCCTTACAAAATCAGGCTCACCCTGGCTGGAAACCAACTGGGTTGAAGTTGACAATAAATTATTGCCATTAGAACACCAATAAATAACAATAATGAGGTGGAAAGTCAACTAAAACTCCCTTGAATTAGATTGCAGGCTTGGACAATGAAGTTTCAAATCACATGCTGCTCTAGACATCATTCTTTCCTGATGACATTCAAACAGCATCCAACCATGCAAAGCTGGAGCGGCTCCAACGTAACTAGAGGCAAACACATCTTCACCAAAGAGATTCAGCCACTAGCATCCTTAGGCAGCAATCCAGATCTTCTGGTCTACGTACCTAGCAGCTCCCACTTCTTTCTGTGAAAGGACAAACTAGATGGAATGACAGAGATGTGTGAATAGCTACCTGGTTGCTTCTGTCAGGGAGAGGCAAACGGGAAAAGATGAAAGAACAGAAACCAGCAATTATAGAGAGCCTAAAGAGATCATTAGCAGCCTGTCGTCTGACAGTGAGTCTGACATAGAGGGGGAGGAGGAGGAGCCGGGAACAAGTCATTCTGTACACAGAGGAAGTCAGGGGAGGGGTTTCCGCAGACTTGCATGCTGGGTACGGAAAAGGGGGGGGGGAAAGAGTAGACGCGGCAACTGTGCAACAAGGGGACGGACGCTAATGGAAACGCTGGAGATGTACTTTTGAACTTTGTCAAATAAATCAAATAGTTTGGAACTGGCTGGGAGCCCGGAGTCTTATCTATGCCAGCTGCACAGCATTAAGCCTTTGACAGCTTCCAACTTTTGCAAATAGTTGTGGTAGATCAGGACAATGGTGGCAGGCAGAGCAGGTTTTTCAACCTGGTCTGAAAACTACCCATCAAGCTACTATTTTTCCTGTTAGGAGGAATTTATGTGCCGAAACAAAAACTGTGGTGATAGATCACGCACGCATATATGATGCCATCTTAGAAGAGGCATTCTCTCCCATGTCTCTTCTAAGAATGGACACCTGCACTTTTCAAATTAACTAACTTGTTGCCTCATTATTTGGGGTTGCAATTTTGGGTGATTTTTTAAAAAGTTGATTAATTAAAAAAATGGATTAAGATTGCAGCCTTGATGCAAAGTCACATCAACAGTGACTTATCTATCTTATCTTATCTTAGCCACATGGTTGTCATCCTTGTTTCTGGAATGCTCTTTGTTTCCTGGCAAAACCTTCCGACTTGCACACTGACTTGCACCCATAAGATTTATAACCTCTGGGACAGAAGTGGGGGCCAAATGCAGTCTTCTAGCCCTCTCTATCAGGCCCTTGGGAATCTTCCTAGGCCCCACACCCTCTGCAGGTCATGCCTCTTGCTGCAAAATGTATTTGAAAACTGAGTTAAAGCCTTTTGCTGGTGTGGAGGATGGAGGGGTGTGTGTGTGTGTGTGTGTGTGTGTGTGTGTGTGTAGAAGCCTCTGTAGAGAACTGGGCAAAAACAAACAAGAAGAATTTTAACAGGGAGAAATGTAAAGTATTGCACTTGGGCAAAAAAAATGAGAGGCACAAATACAAGATGGGTGACACCTGGCTTGAGAGCAATACATGTGAAAAGGATCTAGGAGTCTTGGTTGACCACAAACTTGACATGAGCCAACAGTGTGGCACGGCAGCTAAAAAAGCCAATGCAATTCTGGGCCTCATCAATAGGAGTATAGCATCTAGATCAAGGGAAGTAATAGTGCCACTGTATTCTGCTCTGGTCAGACCTCACCTGGAGTACTGTGTCCAGTTCTGGGCACCACAGTTCAAGAAGGACACTGACAAACTGGAACGTGTCCAGAGGAGGGCAACCAAAATGGTCAAAGGCCTGGAAACGATGCCTTATGAGGAACGGCTAAGGGAGCTGGGCATGTTTAGCCTGGAGAAGAGGAGGTTAAGGGGTGATATGATAGCCATGTTCAAATATATAAAAGGATGTCACATAGAGGAGGGAGAAAGGTTGTTTTCTGCTGCTCCAGAGAAGCGGACACGGAGCAATGGATCCAAACTACAAGAAAGAAGATTCCACCTAAACATTAGGAAGAACTTCCTGACAGTAAGAGCTGTTCGACAGTGGAATTTGCTGCCAAGGAGTGTGGTGGAGTCTCCTTCTTTGGAGGTCTTTAAGCAGAGGCTTGACAACCATATGTCAGGAGTGCTCTGATGGTGTTTCCTGCTTGGCAGGGGGTTGGACTCGATGGCTCTTGTGGTCTCTTCCAACTCTATGATTCTATGATTCTATGACCTTTGGGTGGCTGAAATGTAGTCTATTGTACAAAAGTTAAATCCATATTCTTTGCTCTAACCACTTTTTGCTCCACCCTCTACTGCAAAGTTGCCTGTGAGGGAATGTGGCCCTCTGACTCAAAATGGTTATTCACGACACCTCTATTTGATCAGGTCTCAGGCTCTGGTAAAGGCAGAAATAAGGATGAGAAGGAAATGCTTCTATCCACTGCAAAGGTACAGTTATTACAACCTTTGAAGAACAAGACATTATCAGGCCGTGAGAAAAAGACAGGAAATCATGTAGCAGGGGCAATTCCTAAAGAAGGTTTTCCCCAAACACCTATTTGCAGTAGGGAAGGGGGGATGCTGCAGGCAGGATGTGGGCCCCCACATCTGACCCGGGGGCCAGCAGTTCTTCACTCCTGCTGTCAATTAATCCTCTGCAAGGAGAGCTCCTAGAAAATAACCTCTTATCACTCAGCAACAAAAGGAATAAAATAATATATCAGCATGTGCAATTTATATTGCTCCAAAAGACTTCTATCCGGTATGTATTGATTTGGCAAGGTCCTGAAAGATATCGATTCTGTCCCTTATGTAGAATGCAGTGGCTTTTGTTTTCCGCTCATTTAAAGAGGTGTCACTTTGAAGCAAGAGGTCTGCTGCAGTAAGTCTGAGAAAATGCTCTGTGATTCCAAGCCTTACATTCTGAGGATCTGCATAAACATCTTGGTGACCAAGGCAGATGCTGACATCCTCAGACAAACTGCACCGTTATGTTCATACCATGTTTCGAGAATGTGTTTAAGGCTGCCCATGCTTCTTCCTTAACATAGGCAGAGCCCCTGACCCCGATAAGGACCGCGGTGTGGCTTAACCCTTTCCCCTGTGCTGTTTTTCTGCTGGCAGTTTTCCTCCTACCAAAGGTGGCATTTGACCCCAAGGTACTAGCGTTAGGCAGAAGGGTTTGGGGATGGGAAAACAGCAGGGTAGGGGGAGAAGGGTCAACCCCCTCCCACACAGCATGACCCTAGTCTTGATAAGTGACCCTCTCCAAGTGCCTTTTGTTAACATAAGCATGGTAAATAGACAATACAGTGGTACCTCGGTACTTAATTCGTTCCGGAGGTCCGTTCTTAACCTGAAATCGCCATTGTGTGATTTCTGTTCTCAACCTGAAGCAAAGTTCTTAACCTGAGGTACTATTTCTGGGTTAGCGGAGTCTGTAACATAAAGTGTCTGTAACCTGAAGCATCTTTAACCTGAGGTACCACTGTAATGGTATTTAGTTAAGCACACGATTAGCTTACTGCTTAGTTTAATCAGCAGCTGCAATTTGTAGCAGCATCTAGCATTCCAAAGACTCAGGTGACCTCCACACCATTTGTTTAAAGCATGTTGCTTCCCCTAAAGTACCCTGGGAACAGTAGTTTTCCCCTTCACAGAGCGGCAGCTCCCAGCACCCTGAAGAAACTACTGATCCCAAGATTCTTTGTGGGGAAGCCATGGTCTTTTAATGTGCATTGGATGCACTTTAAATGTATGGTGTGGATGTGGTCTCAGACACAGGAGCCATTCCCAGCTCTACCTTGAGATGCCAGGGAACAATCCTGGGACCTTCTCCATGCTGTGCTTGTATTCTAACAGTTCTTACCCCGAATCCTGAGCATTTCTGCAGTGCTTTTTGAGTGTTCAAAACCCTTCGCGTCTATTGTCTCAGTGATAGCAATTGTCTCAGGCAGTCCAGCCAGTCTTAATTCAATAACCGTTAGTGGCATTAGGACAGACTCTCCTGTCTATTGCAAGCCCAAAATGCAAAGTGCCTTCAGGCAGGGCTGTGGCTAGTGGATGGTGAGGTGGGCCCCTGCCAGGGGCGCAGGCGATGGGAGGGACGGACAAAATTGGCTAAAAGATATGTCCATAAATATAAATATTGCTTATTGCCTCATAAGAAATGGTTTTAGATAGAGGGTGAATTGAATGGGGGGGGGGGGGTTGTAGGAGAGGCAGAAAGAAGAGCTAATTTGTCCCTGGCTAGGGGGTGCAATCTGGATGGTTCTGCCAGGGGCGCAAGATCACCTGGCTACAGCTCTGCCTTGAGGCCCTACAAGGTACCATGGGCATCCCAGGCCAAGTGCCCTACTGCACACATCCTGCCATGGAGTGGAAAGGCCAGTCTAGATCCAATCAGATCCTGGAGGTTAGGAGAGGGAAAAGTGGAGGCAGTAGCTGCCTGGAGCGGTATGTCAAGCTTCCACGGGTTCTGAAACTGGGGGGAAATAAAGTTGCCAAAGTGTGCTAGCCCAGCCAGCTTCTTCCACTTTCCCCAGTAAGTAAACAGGATCCTCTAAAGGCTTTAGGATCCTCTGTATTTGAAATTACCTCCTTCTGCCACCCCACCCTACCCCCGGATGATTCAGTGCATGGTTTAGCATGCAAATATGAACCAATGCTACCTGGCCCCATGGGTATTTCAATGGCATGGAGTGGTATCTAATGCTAATCCTATGCAGAATCAACCAACTAAAGTTAATATACATAAGCTAACTTAACCATTCTGTAATTTCAGTGGATCTACTCTCAGTAGGGTTTAGCTGGATACAACCTGGAGTCTCACATTTCACTGAAGCCAAATACTGAATCCCACCAGAAACCTAGAACAATGGTCAAACTGTAAGATTCCTCAGAGACCTTAATAAGACCTTGGTATTTCATAAGTCCCTTGTCACCTTTCTCTCTCTCCTGTTTCTATATGGTTTCCACAGTGGCTGTTTTCTGCCAGCTTTCACTTAGTTTTTATTTGGATTGTTTCCCTCAACCATTTATTTGTTAGATTTCTATCTTTCTTTAAAAATTAACCCTGGGGCACATACTCACATTAAGTTGGTATTTTAAAATTGAGAGCCATGCTTTCCCAGAAATCTAAGACACAGCTAAGGCACTGGACTTTTATTGTTATTGAGCCAGTCTAATGTAGCAAGCCTTATTTAATTTAAACAAACAAACAACAATGTTTGTTCCATCCAATCTGTAAATGGCATATTCCTTTAACCTTGCTCTGTAACCAACAGCCCGTCTAATAATTGGCTGATGGTAAACATGGGGATATATGGGTGTCAAAGACCATTGGGAAAGATCAGATTACAAATGACTTTTAATTACTTTGTGAATGTACATAAATAAATAAATAAAACCCCTCAACTTTCCCTCCAAAATCTGTGTGCTACCCCTCTCAAAACCCTCCCCATGGTAAAGAACTGAAATGAAACAATAAATACAGAATCATCCTTGCATTTCTCCTTTAATAGGTTGAGCAGGGATTTTTCTTGAATGGGGAAGGGGAGATCTGTGTGCATCTTCCATGCTGTCAGATTTGAAGCAGATATTATTTCGAAAATTAAAGTGGGCCTCTCTGTTGAAATTATTTGGAAAGATGAAGCAGCCAGAGTGAGGTCATCTGTTGACCCATGCCAATTTTCTAAGATGTTAATTTACAGGAAGTGCTAAATAAGGTAATGAGTTAACATGGGCAGATGGTGGTTTGAGAATTAATGGCTAAAACACTGGCTCAAGGTTTCATTTGAGAAACATGAAGGGCTGTGTTATCATGCTGCTATAAAGGATGACACAATATCACTAGCTGCCAGGTCTCTTCTCTTTTTAGATTTCTTCATATTTTCTTCAGATGCATCCACAGCATGAATGAAGCTTTGACAGGATGAAAGCAAATGGAAAATGGCAACAGTCCATGTTTCCTCATGAGAGAGAATGTAGCCTAGTGTGGAACCTGTGAACCAAAAGTGCTCAATTCAAATCTTATTTACCCTTGTCATAAACAGCCCCTCAAATTTTAGTGTGAGTTTGGAGGGGATATGATAAGATTGGCCTTTTGGGTTTTAACTTGTGGGTGGCAGAAAAACGTTCAGGCTTTGTGCCACAAACAGCATGGGACTAGCAATGGATTTAGACTGGGAACCAACACAGATGTATGTGTGTGTAAAATTCAGTCAGATAAGGAAGTGCCCTGATTGGTCCAGAATATCTCTCTCTCTCTCTCTCTCTCTCTCTCTCTCTCTCTCTCTCTCTCTCCCACTTTATGCTCACCAGTGTATGGTGAACAGGGGACATGGTCACTACCAGTGGTGGTTGATGGCCATTGTTGCTGGTAGGGCAGAAGGCAAGGAGCCCAAACAGGAGGTGGAGCCAGAGCCAATGGCAGGCAGAGCCAAATAATGCTAGTTTGGTCCCCATCCTCTTTCCTGTTGAGTTCTACAAGGGTAACACTGAGAATGAAAAAGAGGAAAAATCTGACAAACAGTGCTATCCTTTGGACTAGTTGTAAGTAGGAGGGCAAGCAAGGGCAGGCTGGCTGAGGGCAAACTGAGGCTGATGGGGCAGTGCCTCATTTGCCCTGATGGACCAGCCTGCAATGGTTACTTACTGCACATGTTGACAATGAGGCCAGTAGGCAACATGTCCCTCCAGGTGTGAACCCCATTTCCCCATAACTCAGTTCTAAAGGCGTGTGTGCAGAATTTTACATAGGCATTGGCCCTTTCCTATCCACACACACACACACACACACACACACACACACACACACACTGCAACCTGTCATGCACACACTAAAGTCACTCCTGAACATTGAGTGACACTCTGGAAAAGAAGTGCCGCTTCTGAAGGAGAATGGGGTTGGGGCGACGTCACATGTGTGACGTCAGGATGCCAGGAGGAGCCAAGGAGTGGAGCCAAATGTAGTGGCAGCACAGCTTCAATGGTTGTGGCTCCGGCTGCTGCCGCTGCCATCCCTTTTCTGCCACATCCTTTCCCTCTGTGGCAAGAGGAGGAGGAGAAGGAGCCAGCCACTGAAGCTGCAGTGCACGTGGCTCTGCGCTTGGCCTCCTCCACCACTTTTGAATGTTTGGGGGTTCCCTCCACCCAAAAATATTGGGGGCCCCAAAAGACTTGGCCCCTAGGAATTGGTGCCCCTGCTCCAGAGCCGTGTGTGGCGTAGCACAGGGGCTACAGCTATAGGGGAGAAATCTGTGGCCTGCAATACTTGAAAATGGAAGAAGAGAGTAATATCGCTGAAGTAGCTGAAGGATAATGCTCGCAGTTTGAAAGGATGACATTGTTGTGCAAAGTCATAGGATTGGTTTTGTAACGGATTACATCGGAGGTCAATTTTCTCAGAGGATGGCATTGATTACTGCAGTTAATAGCATGCAATATAATTAGCAAATCTATAGCAGGCTCTGGGTGGGAGCGGAAGGGGTTTGTGATCTCCAAAAGGTTCCCCAGTCCACTTTTTCAAATTGCCTTTAATAAAGACTGTGGAGGGGGAAACTTCAAAAATGTGGAACTGTTAATGAGGCAGAAAGATTTGATAACTGGAAATGAAACTGCAGCATTGGTAGATAGAATCCAGTGTTATTACCTGAGGTGTCTTCAAAGTGAGCGTACTCCTGACTCCAAAAGGCTTTGAAGAAACTTGCCAGACCCCACATTTATTGTAAAGTACTCTGGGGTGGGTTTCCCTTTTCTTCTCCTCTAACCATCACAGCAAATGTGTTTGCTGAGGGAAGGGGCAGAATCACATCTGAGCACTGAGAAAGGACAATATTCCCAGCACCAGAGCTGCTGCCTTGGGGAGAGGCATTTGAATCCCCCTCACAAAGCTAACTCCTGCACATTAATTGAAGCTGTCTAGAGAGGGCAGAGCTATGCTGAAGATGTTCACAAAGGCAGCAGGAATGGGTAATCAATCCGACAGGTAAACAGGGAATTTGGTACGTTGCATGATCAATAGACATTGTTTCCAGAGTATTGACCATTGTTTCTATGCTTATTGACCAGGTCTGAATTTTAATTCTCCTCCTTTATTCGGAGACAATAATAATCTCTCTTCCCACAACACTAAACATGTTCCCTGCAGGTGGGCAACCCAAGACTTACGTATACAGTACAGCTGCAAATAAAATGTTTTGAATATGTTGTAAAGTGCAATATACAATTGTGACACCAGATAGCGACTGTGAGCTATAGCAAATTCAACGAATTTTTCAAAACGATTTTTAAAAAGGCATTTTCACAAAGTTTTTAACATGTGCGTCGTTTTCACCCTGACTTCAGTTTATTTAGCCTCTGACTCCTTCAGAAGCTGCCCCATTCTTCCACCCTATCAGAGTTTTTACCCTTGTCTGTATATCATTTTTCTTTTTTCCTGGCTTTCCAAAGTGCTCCCCCCATCTGTTTAGTTTCCGAACTTAAAGAGGCAATGTTTTATCTGATTAAATACCAAGTGATGGCTATAGATATAGCTATATATTTTTTTAAAACAATTTTTCCTGGTTGTATGGCATGAGAAAGGGGTGCTTTCACATTAGCTGAGTACAAATGCTAGGCTTCTGCCACATATATGTGTGTTAAAGAGGAATGTAAGTTGAGTGGTTAATGTGCATAACAGCTGGTCATTGTGCACATTCACCAGGCCACATGGAGAATTCAGCTCATTACATTTCCATAATGAGGGAATTGTGCACATTTCCTAGTTAGTATGCATAATCCCCAACAGGCATGATGGAATGTGTGTATCTTGACTGCAATATGCACAATCTCCAGTCACTATGCATAGTCTCCAAAAAACATGCATTTTTCTATTTCTTGTTCAGAAGTATGCAATCTGTGGCCCCTAGGCTGTTTCTGGCCCCCTGTGTAATCTTACGCGGCCCAATACATACCCTCTCACTGATCAGCCAAACAGCAGGAAGAAGGGGGAGGGGTCTACATAAAGATTAACTTACTTCTGCAGTTCAGCCCCCTTTTCACCACTCACAGCTAGTCCCCAGTCAGTGGAGCAGAACAGCTCAAGAGGGGGGGGATGTAAGGAGAACAATATTTTAATTTGTATTTACCCCTTAATAATATCTGTAAAGGTAAAGGGACCCCTGACCATTAGGTCCAGTCGTGGCCGACTCTGGGGTTGCGGCACTCATCTCGCTTTATTGGCCGAGGGAGCCAGCGTCCAGCTTCCGGGTCATGTGGCCAGCATGACTAAGCCGCCTCTGGTGAACCAGAGCAGCGCACGGAAACGCCGTTTACCTTCCCGTCGGAGCGGTACCTATTTATCTACTTGCACTTTGATGTGCTTTTGAACTGCTAGGTTGGCAGGAGCAGGGACCGAGCAACGGGAGCTCACCCCGTCGCAGGGATTCGAACCGCCTATCTTCTGATCGGCAAGTCCTAGGCTCTGTGGTTTAACCCACAGCACCACCCGCATCCCAAAATGATATCTGTACAGGCCCATAAAACCCCTATCAAGGGGATCGTGCAAAAGCTTCTGTTACAAGTTTAAATATTAACTTTCCATTTAATCAGGATAACAAGAGGAACAAATAAGATGTCTGGAGTTTTAAGGGTGATGAAAGTGTTTAATAGAGCTTTTGTAGTTGTGTGTGTTAGAAATGGGTGGCATTTTTACACAGATATTGGTCTTCAGAGACAGCTTGTTGACAAATTAGGCAGATTTTATGGTAGAAATCTATAGTCACACAGTGTTTAATTGCTGTTCTTGTAAAAGCTTTTTCCTTGAAGGTGTAAAAGCAATGGAGGGAGGATGCTTTTGAGTGGTAAATGAGGTTTAAGCAACCTTTCTGTCTTGTCTTCCCACCCCGCTTTTCTCCATGGGAACATCTGGCTTCCTGAAGATACCTTTGGTGTTTTTATTTTTGTTTTATTTTTGTGTGTCTTAAATCATCGGGGGAAAGTGTTACCAAGGGGCTCAGCTTTTTCAGGGCTGGCGTGATTGTGGGCAATGAGATGAGACAGGCTTGTGCGAATCAGGAATACAGAAACATGAGCTGAGGGTCAAGGTAGATGTGGCATTCATTACTCACTTCTTCAGCTTTAGTGTGAAAGATTTAAGACACCAAATAAAACAAGGAGCAAGCTAGATCAGGACTGTGGCCTAATAAGAGGAAAGCTTAAAACCTTTGCCCCCAGGGTGGCCTGGTTCAGAATCCCCCTTCTGCACCAAAATGCTGGCTATTTGCAATGGGGGGGTATCCAATTCAATCACATCCAGTTTGGTTTTCAGAGCCCTGGGAGTGACAGGCTACTGAGCAGAGGCAGACCGTCTATCCCAGGGGTCAGCAAACTTTTTCAGCAGGGGGCCGGTTCACTGTCCCTCAGACCTTGTGGGG
Organism: Podarcis pityusensis; assembly: GCF_964106645.2. Lineage (NCBI taxonomy): Eukaryota > Metazoa > Chordata > Lepidosauria > Squamata > Lacertidae > Podarcis > Podarcis pityusensis. The sequence continues at coordinate 76,279,595 of NC_138026.1, read as the reverse complement.
GGCTGGACTCTCTCTCTCTCTCTCTCTCTCTCTCTCTCTCTCTCTCTCTCTCAATGAACGAATTCCTGTGCCCCACAAATAACCCACAGATGCATTTTAAATAAAAGGACACGTTCTACTCATGTAAAAACACGCTGATTCCCGGACCATCCATGGGCCGGATTTAGAAGGCGATTGGACCAGATCTGGCCCCCAGGCCTTAGTTTGCCTACCCATGGTCTATCCCTTGACCACAAGAAACTCTCCCTAAATCCCTCCATGATTTCCAGGCATCCAGAACATGAAGTGCCTTTCTATTTTCAGACTTTTTGTTTTTAAGTTATCCCTTCCTTCCTCTGAACTTCCTGGCCCTGACATGGCTACAAGTCACCAGTGGGCACTCATTTCCCCACTAAGCCTTGAAGGTGGATTCTGAGGTGGGATGGAGAGGGGAGGGATACGCCTCTCCATCCTTCACCCTGAAATCCTGAGAGCAATTGGTATGCCCTGCAGGTGTAATTAGTTCAAGAAAGTCAAGAGGTGTAGCTGCACACCATACATGAAGCACCACGTGTATTTGGACCCAAGAATAGTATTGCAAAGAACCAGTGTTGGGAAAAACGCAGCCATCTAGTCTGCTGTATGTACAGTGCCAATGTCAGGGAAGATCAAGGGAAATGGGATCAAATGCAATTCACATGATTGTACAGAGACAGCACTGGGTTGCTGTTAAGAGATGGCAGATAACAGGGATTCCCCCCCCCCCCCCGTTGCACTGTTAGGTTTTATATTTGTTCTGCTATACTGATATGTGAGTGAATTATTTAATGGCACCACAAGACAGCACCTTACAGCGTTATTATTGGAAAAACTGTACCTACTTGTGGCTTACATTTATCAACAAAACAGTACATGACAGCTTCTTCTTTTTTTCATCCCTGCTTCTTCATGATGAAACTGGATCAAATTCATTAGATCCCCTCTTGGCATGACACATAGTCATCTCCATCTAACAATTCTTTGTATGAATGGTGTGTTAACATGAAGGGGGCAACAGGGTCATGCTGGATCTCAGAGTGCACATGGGATATAGCAACATCCCTCACAACTGTTGTATCTACACCTCAACCATTACTGTCCCTATGCCCTTAAACCTAAAGCGTTCCCAGCTTGTAATACTGATGTACACAACTGCCACATTATTAAAGGTTAAAATAAAACAAGGAACTGCAAGGAGTCATCTGTGATCAGCTCACGCCTCTCTATTTGCAGAAACCCTACCCCCCCCTTTCCCCTCACAGAACCACAATTCTCAAACTTCCCTGGGAAGATGGATTGACAGTTAAACAATTCTGGGAATTGTAGCTCTGGGAGAAGAATAGGGGTCTCCTAACAACTCTCAGCATCCTTAACAAACCACAGCTCCCAGAATTCTTTGGGGGAAGCCTTGAGTGTTTTAAGTGGGGTCATAGTTCTTTAAATGTATGGTGTGAATGGGGTCTGGGTGAACAAAAATGTCTTTGCCCAACGCTGAAAAGATACCAGTGTAGGCATCAGAAGAACATACTGGTGGAGCATTCTGTAATTTTTTTGCAGGGGGGGGGGACAGAAGAGAAGGCCCTCTCCCTCATAGCCACTTTTGAATATCAGAGTGAGGGGACACTTGAATAAAGTCCCTCTTAATGATGTTAGGAATCTGACTGGCCACTGTGGGAACAGAATGTTGGACCATCAGGCCTCTTATTCTCTTATCAGATGATGTTGGTGGGTACTTATGGGAAGATGTGGTCCTTTAGGTGCTAAGATTCCAAGGCACACATAGGGCTTTTTAGGTCAAAACCAGCACTTTGAATTGGCTATTAGTGAAACCCTCTTCTGATGGATAACATTGTGCCTTGGCTGCAAGCCAGCAGATGATACCAGGGAAGAGGCGCACCAGAGTGCAGAATGTTTTCACACTGAAGCTCCTTTCCTGCTCATGCAAAATGCAAATCATCAGTTTATATACAGCTTGCTGTTCTCAATTCAAAAACATTTCCCCTTCAAAACAATTTGAGCTGCTAGCAGAGAGTGAATCCATTTGCAAACATATGAAAATGCATAATACAATCTCTCTCTTTTTTGGAAGCACCTTTCATTACAGCAGTTGGAATGTGTTAAGATATCCTGACTAGCGGTATTTTGACTGCCAGCACTAAAATATGCTCAGTAAAAGAAAGAAAGAAAGAATTTTCATCCCACCATCTGCTCTACCTGGAAGAGACCTTTGCTTCAGAAGGCAATGCAGCCTACTAACTACTGAACCTAGTTAACTGGGTAGCGCTTGCTTTCCCTCTTCTTTTTTAAATTCCTAGCAGCTTCTAACTAACTACACTGGGCAGACTTCTTTGAGCAGGAAAAATGTGCTTTAAATGTCCTTTAAATATACAGTGTGCATACAGCCTAAATTGCCAAGCACACAACAACCAGACAGTTCTCAAGGGTTGAACCAAGTTATCTAGCTACCTGAAGCAAAACAACAAAAAGTGGTTTTCGAGACTGGCCTAGTTGCTTGGCAGCTGAGGCAGAAAAGCCCACAAGCACCTCTTCCTGGGCAGAAAAATACAAGAATGATGCATTCAGCATTTCCATGACACCCCAAATCAGCTGCCTGAGGTGGACCCTTCACTTCACCCATCAGTAGGACCAGCTCTGGTTGTGCTTAACTTAAGGATGCTTGTGCATCATACATTTAAAGCACCCACCCACACACATACCAAGAACCATGGGAACTGTATTCCACTCCTGACAGAACTTCAATCCCCAGTACCCTTAACAAAATGTTGTTCCCAGGAGTCTTGTGGGATTGCTTTAAAGGTATGGTGTGTGCACCCACTAAGAAATGCATCAGAGTAAATGGTGTAGTGGAAAGAAATAGGAACTCCATTCGGCTGTTGTTTTTAAAGCACCTATTTCTTTCCAAATTTCTTTGAGCCAAGGCTCAAACGTTACAAATACAATGTTGCTCCTTTCCATCATTTCCAGGAACCTCTCATGCAGACCCTCAGGGGAAAGCTGCTGCCCTTTCTGCTCCCACCCCCACCATGAACTGATGGAGAAGGAAGATTTACGGTAATTGTTTTCTCCAGCAGGTCATCAGCAAGAGATGCCAGGAGGTTCCAAGGCAGAAGCCCCTGGGCAAAACCTCTTCTGTCCTCTGTTTGAGTGCTTAGCAAAATCGGAGAAAATGCATGCAGCATGCCTGACCTTGAAAAATATTCAGCCTGATCCTGTGCATGCTTACTTGAAAGTAAACCGCACTGGTTCTAATGGGTCTTACCCCCTATTAGAATTTCACCAAATATTTTCCAAGCAAGAGAGAGCACCCAAATTCTCCCACAGTTTTCTCCAAAATGAAAATTTTCAAAAGTTTGTTGGAACTTGGGAGGGGGGGGATTTTGGCTCAGCCCTAACTGAGATTTAACTGAAAAAGGATGACACCTACAGCTGGAATGGCACATTCGTGCCGAAACACATGGCTTGTCCTAGGCATATTACCCTCCACTTGCCAAAGTGACTTGGAGCTACACATCTCTTGAAAGACTTGAGGTGATACAAACTTTTCCACAGAGTTTGCTATGTGATGGTTGTTTCACATGTGCAAGGCCTACTCGGTCATCATTATGAGCATGCTGTACATCAAGTCAGGCCATTGGTCCATCAAGCTCAATATTGTCTACACTGACTGGAGCAGGGTTTCAGTCAGGAGTCTCTCTCACACCTGCTTGGAGATATCAGGAACCGCACCTTTCATGTGCAAAGCAGGTGTTCTATCCCTCAGCTACAACTTCTCCCCGCATGTGTGAGTTTACCTGCACTTGCACCACTAATATTGCACCACAGCTGCTTTTCAGTAGTGTAGTATCTCTATGCATCTTCCAGACATGATCAAAGGATCGTAGAATTGTAGGATGGGAAGGGACTCCAAGGGTCTTCTTACACGCGTGTAATATGGACCATTTGAATGAGGAGAAATAGCACCAAACTCCAAAGATTCTGGCGCATTCCATGCAGTAGCAATTGGTGGGCCAGCAGCGCTTCCACCATTGTGTCACTGCAGCTAACAAAGAGGAGTGAGACTGGTGCTGTGCAAATGCACAAGTGGAGCCAAGTTTCCAGTACATTGGCTACCTTGTCCCTCCTGCTCACCCTCCCAGTAAACCACAGCCCTGCCCCACTGACCGATATTGATCATGGGGTGCACCCAAATCCACTCCAAATCAAGCCTTTCATGAAAGTATCATTTGGGAAATACTTCTTTTGTACCAAATACTTCTAGTGGCTACATCCTTTCCCCACCTCTGAGAATTGCCTCCAGAGACTGTGCCAGTTCTATGGCCTTATCAGATTTTATTATTTACAGCCTCCTAAAATGCCAAACGCCTAACCTTTCCTGGCTGTTCTCAAACACCCGCGGCTCTTCCTGCACAGGCAGCTCTTCCAGAAGCCGATTAGAAATGGCAGTGCCATAAATGTGGCTGTAAATTGTGCCCATAACTGCACAGGGGAAGGTATTGTTTGATGCAGCCACAGAAGCCTTTCATTGTGTGGCCTTCGCTGCTGCTGGTGACTGAGATTTTACCCAATAAAAGCTCTGTTTCTTGGTGCAAATGCCGTCCTCACATCCTGTGTCATCCATGCATACATTTCACTTTAGCAATACTGTCCTATCCTCTTCAGACATTGCTCTGGAAGTACAAATGCAGGTGTGTGAGTCACCCAACACAACATGCTTCTCCTGTGGAGCCTCCTAACATTTAAGGTCACTCCGAAAAGGCGCAGGTCACAGTGGCTTTGGAATCAGACCACAATGCCATAGTTAGCATTTTCTGTACCTAGGACAGGATCCTGAGTCTCCTTTGTGCTGAAGTCATTTCAAATCCCATCCATTTGGGATCATGCATCGTAATAAAGCTGCAGTGGTGGCAGCAGAGGCACAGCTACTGAAGCACACAAATTTCCTATTGAAATCAATCTCATCTTTCATATATGCATTTTCTTCCCAGTGAAAGTAATTCCTCCTGTGTGCCAGGTACACTTTAATAGCCACATTGTACAGAAGTGATCAGTGAAGGTTAATTGTGTTGTTGTAGGTTCCAGGAAGCATTTCCATTTTCTGTTTGAGCAGAGAACAGGGGTGCCAACTTGAATAAAATATTGCCGGGGGGGACAGGTAAGCCCCACCTCGAATAATCAATCACATGACATGGAACCCACCCACCATTTGATGGGCATTAACCCATCAACCTTGGGGGACCCCAGTCACCTCAAATATTTTATGGGGGGGCAAAGGGACCTCAGCCCCTAAGAGTTGGCTCCTGTAGCAGAGACAGTTTGGAGAAGTAAGGAACTGAAACTGTGGCCTGTGGAAAAAAGAAAACCACTTGGAATTTAAGAAAGGAACCAAAATCAAAGGCAAATCCCACTTCTCAATATTTATATGGAGGCAGGTTTCAAAACAGGAGCCAGCAGCTGAATGTACATGGGTAGGTTCTTCTGGATGTTATTCTAGACATTATACATTATTCTGGATATTATTCTGGACATTATACAGGAGGGTAGGGCCAGTGACCACAAGTGAGCATAACCCTGTTCTTGTCCTGTTCATGAGTATTACAACTGTTTAAGAATGAGAGTGCCTCGGCCAGAGACAAGACTGTGACCAAAAACTACTTCAGTGCTGGCTGGTGCCCATTAAGCCTGGAAGCCAGGGATCTCAACAGCAGGTAGAGCCAGAGTCAAGGACACCTAATTTGAGTTTTGTCCTCTTCCTTCTCACTGCTGAGTTAATACAAGGGCAACACTGAGAAGGAGGAAACTGACAGGCAATGCCACTCCCTGGACTGACTGTAAGTAAGAGGGCAGGCAGGTGGGGAACAGGCTGGGTTTGGTGGGGCAGCACCCCTTCTGTCCCAATAGACAAGCCTCCACTGCACTTGCTAATATATTGGCTCCTGTCTTGGAAGCAGCGAATGTAGCCAAAGGCTGTAACTCAGCCTGCCAAAGCAGAGAAGCCGCGTCTACCTTTGATTTTCTTTGAGGTGGATGTGCCTCATTCCGCTCTTTCTCAGAACACTCTTCAAAATTCTAGAGGATGGAGTGGGGGAAAGATTTCCTTGATATCAGAACATGGACCAATTAAAACCCAGGCATTTGTGAGCAGCA